>NC_060282.1:14593142-15793142 GCF_021613505.1 Equus quagga | reverse complement strand
CCCTGCAGGCTATCTCACATACAGCCAGGCAATTCACTTTGTTGTAGCAGGTATGTCTGAGAGCGTACTGGACATGCAGTCCTGGCTCTGTGCAATCTATGGACGTATAAGATACCAGCAAAGCTTTGCAGAATTGAGGGTCTGTTTGATAAAGTACCTAGGCATGAGGCAGTTAAATAACTGGACATTGATTTAAATTTACATGTGTGTTACAGACTTTGCTGTAGGTTCTGGAGTGGCTTGGAAACAGAGAACAGCTTGGACTGAAGGAAGCAGGGAAGGTTTTGTGATAAAAATCTACTCACCTGTGTTGGGCTCCCCAAGACCACATTCAGGTTTGATGATTTCCCGGAGGACTCATGGAACTCAGAAAATCTGTTATATTCATGTATTACAGTTACAGTAGAAATGAGACAGGAACCAGTCTAATGAGCCAGGGCCATCTTCAAGGCCCCTGGCCTAACAAGATAAGGACCCTAACCAATCAGCAAGCTAGGAGAATCAGATAGAGGCCACCAAGATCCACATTCCACAGCCTCTGGACTTTCTGGGTTTACCCATGTGCCCTAGCACCCAGGAGTCCACTGAAGATGACTCTAGCCCCATTAGCATAGTAAAAATCACATCCAGGGGTGGAGCTAGCATGCTAATGATACACACATTACATATAGTAGAATGCTATGTGACAGCGCACGTGCAAGCACAACCCCACCTCTACATGCCACGACCGAAGACACATCCCCTGCCCCAGACTGATAAAACCCCTGCAGTGTGGCTATTTGGGGAGCCACTCACCTCTCTCTCTCTTCTTCCCTTTCTGTGATTGGCTCCCTTGTGCACAAACTAATAAACTTTCTATCATCTCACTCTTGCTTGTTGTCTCTCTTGATTTTCATCTTGGGGGACAATAAGGACCCAATGCACCATTAACAGAAGCTACTAAATTGGTTACAGTACCAATTCCAACATGTGGAGGGGATGGGGAGCTCCCAATGCAGGCTGGAGCAACTCTCGAACACCAGCAGGATTTCCAAGAATTCAACTCTATTGAGACGCTATCTACCCAGTTAATGGTTCAGTCCTACCAGACTGCCCGCTACGCACTCAACTTCAGATGTCAGTCACAAGCCCAGGTTGTTACCTGTGCTTCTGACTGACTGGCTATAAGTTAGAGTTTCTCAGGACCTCTTCCTCAGATTTGATTAATTTGCTAGAGCGGCTTGCAGAACTCAGAGAAACATTTTACTTATTAGATTACTGGTTTCTTATAAAAGGATATAATCCAGGAACAGCCATGCAGAAGAGATGCATAGAGCAATGTATGGGGAAAGGATGTGAAGCTTCCATCCCTCTCCAGGAGTGTCACTCTCCCAGCACCTCCATGTGTTCACCAACCAGGAAGGTCTCTGAACCCCATCCTTTTGGCTTTTTGTGGAGGCTTCATTGTATAGTCATGAGTGATTAAATCATTGGCCATTGGCAACTGATTCAATCTCAAGTCCATCTCCTCTCCCTGGAGGTGGAGGGGTGGGATGAATGTTTCAACCCTCTCATCACATGGTTGGCTCCACTGACAACCAGCCTCCATCCTTAAGTGCTTTCCAAAAGTCATTTCAGTAACATAACAAAAGAAACTTCGATGGCTCCCCAACACTTTGGAAGTTCCAAGGGTTTTGGGAGCTGTCAGCCAGGAACTGTGGACAAAGACCAAATACGTATAAGAAATATATTTTGGTCATCTGAATGACTAAATAGATATATTTTATAAATCACAATATTGCAGATACAGATTAACGTGAGCAAAGGAAAAGGGTACATAGAATGGAGTCCAGGAGAGACCAGGCGCAAGATTCCAGTGTCCTCTCTCAGTGGAGTTATATGGACAGCATTTAATTCTCCTAGCAATGATATGTGACAACACATATGGAATACCGTCAACCAAGAAAGCTCACCCAAGACTTGGTGTCCAGGCTTTTTACTGGAGGCTCAGCTGCATTGGCATGGAGCACCTGCCTGAATGACCTCAGCTACTCACACTCCAGCCTCCTAGAAGTCAAATTGATACAATGTAGCCCGAAGTCCCAGGCGTACAAAAACAGGCATTCAACATAAGTCATGTTGTTAGCATAAACTGTCTGCTGTGGCCCAAGGCTTTAGGTAGCCAAAGATATTCTTACCAGGCAGGATATTCCAGGGACTCAGAGGTAATTTGCCAGTTGCTAGTTGAAAGCTGATCTGTAAGACTTTTGGAATGAGCAGGGCTGGGGCAATCAAGGCCTGATGACTTAACCCTTTACTGAACACCACCACTTTCTTCGCCCTAACCCGTACCCTGAATCTGTAGAGTGGTAGAAGGGTAGAGCAGAAAAGAGCATGTGAGGTTGCCAAAATTTAGTCTAAATCCTGTTGTATCATAGGTATGGAAAGTGAGACTCAGAAAGGGGAAGTCACCTTTACCGGGAAGATTTTCCTAATGCTCTCCAGAGAGATGTATTGCTTTCCTCCTAGGAATCCAAAAGAACTTCAGACAACTACTGTTTATTGAATGCTTTCTAGGCCCTAAGTAAAGGGCAATGTGGTTTTTGTACATTATCTCACTGCTACCTGTGCTGTGGGCATTTACATTCAAGTCTTATCTCCTCTACTAGATGGTGAACTCCTTGAAGATAGAATCTGTGACTTACTCATCTTGGCACCCTTAGTGCCTAGCACATAGTAGATATTCAAGAAGTATTGATGAAATAAATGAATAAATGAATGAATATTTTTCCCTATAACAAGAGGTAAATAATGTCAGAAGCCAGAACTAGAATCCAGGTTTCCTACTCTGCAAATCTTCTGAGAAGTGTTGTGAAAACCATGCTAAAAAGGATGACCGTTGTCCCAAAGCTGACACCTCCTAGAGAACAGGGACTATCTGTGGATAATCTTCCATTGGCTCATTTACAGAAATAAAGTAAATGGAAGGAAAGAAAATCATCAGCACTAAAAATAATATTATGAAATACCAATTATTAGTAGTGAAAATTGATTGAATTTCCCCAAAGTTGCCATGTTTCCTATCTGTGCGCCTCTGTGCACCAGGGGCCTGGGGGATCCCCATGGCTCTTCTTAGACTCTCCTGCCTAGCCACTAATTTAAGACTCAGCTTGGGCATCGTCCATTAGAAGGGGTTCTTACCAAGGGTTCACCATCTCCTGAAGAATCCATGGATAAAATTCCGGGGGTCTTAAGATGGGCAAATTATCTTTATTTTCATTAACCTCTAACTGAAATTGATTGTGATTTTGTCACCAAAGAAAGCATAGATATTTTCATACCACATTGTGGTTGCTGCAAAGATCTCTAAATATTGACTACATTCTTCACTATTTTGGAACTAGTAGTTATTAGACCCACCACTCGATCTTAGTTTAATGTTAATTAAGAAGCATGTACATCATAAGTTCACATTTTAAAAATGTTTAGATAACTATAGTTCAATATAGTTAGTTTCCCATAATAATATGTATTTTATATCATGCATTTAAAAATATCATTTAGATAAAGGGTCCATAAGTTTCACCAGACTGCCAAAGGTTTCCATGACCCAAAATAGATTATGATGCGCTGAGTCCCTTAGTCACAGTCCCACATGATTCTGTGATGCCTGTGCGTGTCTCTATCAAAGAGCTTACTCAGTTTTTGTAATACTCTGTTAAAATGTCTGTCTCAACAACCAGACTGTGAGATCTCCAGGGAAGAGACTGGCTCCTATTTGTTTGAATGTCTCCAGCTCCTAGCACTGTGCTCAAGGCTTGGTCAATAATGGTTGTTGAGCACCCTATGAAATTAGTGAATGAATGAATAAGAGGGCTTTTCAACAAGCATGCCTGGACTCATTTTATGAATGCAGTTTTTCTTGGTCAAAAGCACTTCTCTTGCAGAGGCCACGCATTTACTCCTGTTGGCCTTCCCTCACTTAGGCTATTTCTGTGGTTCCCCTTGAGCAGTTACCTTCTTGGCCAGGTTCTGAGAACACCACTAAGTAATTCAGTCCATAACATCAAAGCCAGACTAGAGCTGTGACCCACCTTGTTCACCTTGCTTCTTGTTCAAGCTCAGTTCTGAGTGACTTTTGACAGTTTCAAATGAATAAACATGAAAAAATAAATCCACCTTTTGAGCATGAAGATTTAGTTACTGCTACAGAAGCTACTTAATAAGATGTGTTTCATGCTCTAAAACCAATTTCAGAAGAGGGATACCCCAAATGTCCTCAGTAATGGCAACTATGTGGGAATAAGTTTGTACTTTATCATAAAGAGACCACTTTAAGTTGGCCAAGAACTTGCGTAAGTTCTAATGTGTTAAATAAAAAATTGCTTGATTTTCTGGCTCTATTTCTATCTTGCAGCAATCCTGGAGAAGTTTCAACAGTTCCCTTCATTTTAATAGATAAACCCCAAATTGCATTTAGGACTGGTAGCCAACACGTCCCCAAATATGTGGCAGTTATGTATTGCAATTTCTTCTTGAAATGTAAGCGTTGAGGGTCTAACACTTGGAATGAAACAGCCTATTTGGCATTTTGATGTTGTTTAGCAAACCCCTAAATATAGAAACAAAGATTTACCTGATCATGAACTCCCCAAAGGGTGAATACTGCACAGGTTCCTAGTAAAGATTCTCTTCACTAATCACTATTCTTTTATCACTCACCAGACTGGATTAGATGCATCCATGGAGAATTACGGGAATGTGGAATGCTCTTCCATTAATAACGCCTTCTTTTACATTCCTCCAGTGCTCTAGGAATGAAAGCTACAGACAATTCTTTCTTGTAATGCTCCTTTTCATTTCAGCCACAGAGGAAACAGACAACACCAGAAATGAAGGCCCCATGAAAGATAACGGTAAGAAGAGTTTCTCTCATTCTTCGCTGACCCTCAACAGATCAATTGTAAAGATCTGTCCACTGGAGATTATTAAAGATAAATAAGTATTGTAAAAACTGTTCCTTGTGAGCTTTCTAGCTTTAAAGAAAACAACATTGATTTATTTGGTTTCCAATCCAATAAGCTGTGTGTTAATCATCTTTCACAGCAGATACTTCAAAGGAGAAAAAAGGCATCATAAAGAAGAAAGTCTTTAAGACAATTTGAGATATCTCAAAATCTCATTGTATATATAAGCTCCTGGGTTGCATATGTATTAATTTGGATTTTCTTATTTGTATAATGAGTTGACAAGCTGATAGGTCCTGGGGGGCCACCAGAATCTGGGTCTGTTAATTATCTAACATAATTATGGCAAGAAACATCTGTGTCTTTTCCTCTGCCCCACACCAGCAGCAAGATGCATTTACACAGTGGGTAGGGGATATTCCTATTAATAAAAAACTGGATAATGTTTAGACACTTCTTATTTAAGTTAATTAAAGACTAATATTCAAGGGGTTTGGTTTTCCATTTTTTTGTGTTTAATTCAATGATCCAATAGTTACATGTTAACTCTATGCTCTATACAGTTCTAAATGCAGAGGGTAAAATTTGAAAATTATTTGAGTCCCTGCTTTTGTGTAGATCACAGTAGAGCCAGGAAGATTAAGTATATTATAATGAAGTAAGTGCTATAATTGAGGCATAAAAAGTTCTGCGTGGATATGGAGGAAAGATAAAATAAGTCTGTCTTATTCTGCTAATTAAATCCTCCTCTCCTATAGCATCAATCTTTTCATCTATACTGGCTTCTCCCATCTTATAATAGAAAAATGAAACAGAGCAGCACTACTAAAAAGAAACTCTCCTTCAAACCTACATCTTCTAGTCACTGTCCTTTCTCCTTCTCTGCCCAGTCAAGCTTGCAAATACATTGTCTACACTCACTGTTTCTTCATCCTCACGTTTGGTGGATTCTGTAAGGCCAGGATCCCCTTTCAAGGAAGGGCGTGCTTCTCCAGCTGCTGGGAGAGCTGTCGGCAGATAGCATTCAGGTGCTGGCCCTTCAGGGATGCCTCAGCTGGAGAGAGCTAACCGTCCAAGTTCACATCCCTTCTGGTCTGTCCACCTTCAATAAATGATTGAAGCAGGGTATATAGTCCTGGTCTTGTAGTTCCAACATGGAACTGCTTTGAAGGGCCCTCTTAGCTCCAGAGTTTCCATGGTGTTCACTGAGTCTGTTGTGGGGCCAATATTATATCTTGATTCCTCCATCTGTCCACTCCTGCTCCCTTCCTTCTCCACTGGGCTTGACTGCAAGGGTGATACTTAACAAAAATCCTGTATGCCAAACTCCTCATCATTGTCTGCATCCAGGGAACCCATCCATGACAACTGTAGCCCTTATGCCCTGTATCTCTCTTAAAGAACCTATACGACGAGCCCACTAGTGAGGTCAGTTGGAATAATTTATTATTTTTCCTGCTGGATTATTTGTTGCTCAAGAGAAGGGGCCATTTTAAAAAAAAATCCATGATGCCTAGAGCAGTAGGGTAGATACATTATAAATATTAGTTGAATGACTATGTGTTAGAAATCCTCTCATTATTAGTATGTTTGAACAATTCTAGAAAGCCAATTTTGCTGCCTCAGAGGGATAAAAAAACAAAAGAGTGGACAAAATGGTTTTTAGAAATCTTGTGCACTTTAGAGGATAAAACATCGGATAAAATAACTAAAATACTGGGGCCGGCCCCATGGTCCAGTGGTTAGGTTTGGTGTGCTCCACTTCAGCAGCCTAGCTTTGGTTTCCAGGTGTGGACCTACACCACTCATTGGCGGCCATGCCGTGGCAGTCACCCACATACATAGATGTTAGCTCAGGGTGAATCTTCCTCAAGCAAAAAGAGGAAGATTGGCAACAGATGTTAGCTCAGGGAAAATCTTCCTCAGCAAAAACCAAAAAAAACCCCAAACAAACAAAAACTAAAATACTAAACTAACTAAGATCCACTAAGGAATCAAGTGTTAGTAAACTGCAAACCAAAGATGCAGGAATCCAGAGGAATCTGGTAATATTTAGAAAGATCAGAGAAAGAACTTATTGAAAATGGTGGTAGTTAAAGTAGATTCTGTAGGAGTCAAGTGTTGGTACTGTAGGGACGGTATGAAGGTAAATCTGGTGAGCATGCAACGATAGTGTGTGGAGGTAGGGTAGGGCAGTGGGGAGGACCAATCAGAACAGGGATTGTATCTGAAGATAATAGGATCATTTGATCAATTAGAGTTTCTTATATGGAAAGTATGCCAATAGTGAGGTACCACATGGGTGTTTATTAAAATCTTGGTAACTGTGCTAGTTATCTATTGCTGTGTAACACCTAGCTCCAAAACCTAGTGGCTTAAAACAATAACTATTTATTATCTCACAGTGTCTGTGTGCCAGGAATCCGGATAGGGCTTAGCCAGGTCCTTTGCTTTAAGGACTCTCACAGGCTGCAATCAAGTTGGCTGGGGCTGCAGTCACCTCAAGCTTCAAATGGAGCAGGCCCACTTCCAAGTCCATTCACATGGACATTGACAAGATTCAGTTCCTTATGGGCGTTGGGCTGAGGGTCTTCATTTCTTGCTGGCTGTTATCCAGAGGCTGCTCTCTGTTCTTTGTCATGTGACCTCTCCATCAGAGCAAACACTTGAGAAGACACACAGAGGAAAAGAATACCAACAAGATGAAAGGATGAAAGTCAGTCTTTTGTAACCCAATCGTGGAATTCATAGTCTACCATTTTTTCTGTATTCTCTTTGTTAGAAGTAAGTCATTTGATCCAGTCCATAAATGGGGGGGGGGGGGGGGGATTACACAAGGATGTGAGTTTCAGGGGCTGGGGATCATTGGGAGCCATGTCAAAAGCTTCCTGGCACATACTTTAATTTTAGCACAGAATTTTCTTGAGTAGAAAGTGCAGCATCCTAAACCTCCGCTTATCCTCTGTCATTGTGCCTTGCCGTGAACCTCCCTGCTATTTCATATCTGTGTGCCTTTGCACATGCTGATTCCCCCCTTGGATGCTCTTCTCTCTTCTTTACCTGGACAATTCCTACACTTCCTTATGTCCCAGTCATTTATCACTTCCTCTATGAAGCGCTCCCTAAGCCCAATCAGTACCACTAGTCTTTGTCTTCTCTATGCTCCCATTCCCCTTTGCACATATATTTACACAGCAACTTGTCACATTTCCTCGAACTTATGTGTCTACATATGCATTTTTCCTGCTAGGTTGTTACTTCCTTGAGGGCAAAGATTGCGTTTTAATTATTCTTTTATCCACGCGTTTTGCACAATTATTAGCTCAAAGTAAACTCTGTAAGTGGTGTTTCCTTTTTTTGTGACTAGATCATGGAAGGTGGTCAATGATTGCACTATATTTTTATTTATTTATTTAAACTATGGAGCACCTGCTCTGTGCTCTATGCCTGCTGTGTGCTGCTCACATACTCAGAAACCCCTACAAGGCAGGTACTGCTTCTCTTACCTTCAAGATTTAGAAATTGAAGTCTAAAAGAGATCGCTTAGCTTTCCCGATCCCCTTTCTTCTCAGCCCTCTTTCAGCTGGTGGAGGCCATTAAACACAGGTCTGATCAATTGCATGTCATTGGAAGTCTGCTGATGGAAATTCCAGGGAAATGTTTGCTTTCCTCATTAGAAATGGACCGCCTCAGCTGGAACACACTATTATTTTTTAAACGACCATTGCCTTTTCCCTTCTATTTCTCTGAGGACTTGGAGATAACGTCCGGGAGTTCGGCAGGCTTCTTGCAACTGTCAGGCTACAAGCATAAGGATGAAAGCCAAGGGGAGCAATCAAATCAAGAGAGTCCAGGGTCTTGATGACATCTATGAACAGCTTCACCAGTCCTGGGTTGCTTTTGCTTGACTCTTAGTTACATGAAGAAAATTAATTCCTATTTGTATAAGCCAGTGTTAGTACAGGTTTATGTTTTTTTAGACAATTTCTAACTAACACTGCTACTATACAGTAGATCTGGGATTCAAACTTCTCTCTCCTTGACTCTAAACCCCATATTATTTCCACTTTTCCACCACACTCCTTTTTTGTATCACATAGTTCCTGATTCAAGTTTATTCAACATGGACAGGGAAAAAAAAAGACTCACTGGCACAGAAAAGAGGCAGTACATATTCTAGAGTTAGGTGATAAGGTGTGCCCTGTCTGCTCAAGTGTTTCCATAGATCGATGAAGTTAGTGGTGGTGGTGGAAGATCAGAGAAGGCTTCATGGGTGGAGCAGGCTTCAAGCTGAATCTCAACTAGTGGGTAGAATTTGGATGATCAGAGAGAGGATGGCACAGGACAGTACTGCCTAGTGGGGGAAGAAAAGAGACGTTAGTGGCATTGGTAAAGGTAGACCACTGATTATTTGCTCTCTCATCCTCCCTTTACCTTTACAATGTGTTAACTTATAAAAGTGAGCTTGAAAATCCTTTCCTCACCCTTTGGCAAAGAGTTTGAGATGCCATTACATCATCATTGGTAAAGCTCATCACGTAGGGACAGGTGGAAGAGGGAAGTCAGTGTCATCTGTCAATTAAAAGCACTGCTCATGTCAGACAGGCAATGGAGTCAACCTGAGATGGGTAGGTCACCAGTACGTGACTTTTTGCTCTCTCATTGACTTCTCAAATGCACTTGGTAAAGCTCCCTCATCCTTGTACCTATTATCAGGAAGATCCATGGCAGAGCTAATAATCAGACAAGGGCTTTGACAAGCACTATGAGTGAGCGCCAGCATGTTAGGCCACCTTCAGGGCTTTTGAAATTATTACCTTAAGTTTATCCGGTGTCTGATTCGGGGTGGAAGAGATTTGGTGTCCAATAGAGTCTTGGCTGGCTTCGTCACTTTCCCTTCATGAACATAAATTTCTTATGAGGGTGTACCTGGAGGGACCAGGAATAGTTTTCAGCTCCTTCTCCATCACCTAAATCATTTTTTTTTCTTGTTTAGGTAAGAACTAGGTATCACTCTCTTTGGATGACCTTGTCCAAAAGATCTACAAAATGAAGCACACTTAAGATCTTTTTTCAAAAGTTTTAAAAATTTATGTATATATTACATGTGGAAATGTTTAGAGAATACTTGAAAAAATTGTATAAACTACTCATCCATATTTTGCATAACAAAAAAACCTCAGCTACAAGCAGTCTCCTGAATGGTGCTCAGAGCTAATTTTTCTATAGTAAATTTTGTCTTTATGTAAGTGTTATTTGCTTTTAGTTGATTACTTCATCTGTTAAATAAAAATAGAAGAGTAAGAGTTTTGTTATGATTATGATTATGATTGTGATTATTTTGTGAGGAAGATTGGCCCTGAGCTAACATCTGTTGTGAATCTTCCCCTTTTTGCTTGAGGAAGATTGTCACTGAACTAATATCTGTGCCAGTCTTCCTGGATTTTATGTGGGATGCTGCCACAGCATGGCTTGATAAACGATGCTGGGTCTGTACCTGGCATCGAAACCCATGAACCCTGGGCCCCCAAAGTGGAGTGAGTGAACTTAGCTGTATTGACCAGGAAATTAAAACAAGCTTGGAAAACTACAGGGATAGGCCTGAATTACAGAATAAGGAACATCTGGGAGAAAACTGAGGGAAGAGCCTGTAGGTAGAACCAGGTTGGTTGAGTGATGAAGTCTTGGACATGAGAGAGAAGAGCAATCTAAAACACAGCATGATGTCCATATTCTGCATTTGTTTTAAAGCCCTGTCTTCATGAACTCAGGTTAGACTCCTGTGAAGACAAGAGGTGTTTAAATTCTCTTTCTGTTAGTGAAAAGAATAGTTTCATCTAAGACCTGTTTCCTCTCTACTGTAACAGTCCATCATGGAGCTTTTGTAACTTCACATCTGAGGCTTGGAGCAACACTGGCAATGATGATGCTTTGTAATCAATGGAAGAAACAGCCATAGTGCTTGTTAGAGCTGCTGGAACCCCAGTACACCCAGGAGTTCCCGAGGATATTGTAGAGACCCTAGCAAGCCCGGTGGTAACCAGTGGGAAAACATGGAAAGCATCTTTTATTAGTAGAAAGACTACTCAGGAGCATACTGAGGACTCCAGAAGACAAAATAGCACAACCTTGAGAGGGTCATATGGCTTACGTTAATATGACCCCTTTAATGCCTGGAGTAACAGTTTCTGGAATGCTCGATATTCATTTGGTCTCCTTTGTATGTGTAAGCAGTGGCAATTTTGAGAGATGTAAACTGCCCAGGCAAAACATTGCTGAAAATGCAATGATATGAATCAACAACTACCCAAATGCAGTATCTTGAATGTTCTCCTTCTTTATACCCACTCCAGCACTCCCGAGGCTAGTAATAGAACAACTTGTTACTCATTGTCTTTGTTCTTACCTATGTGTCTTCTGAGTTCACCTTACTCACCTATTCCTGACATTTGTCACTATTAATGAAATGGACTCCACTGCCACTCACCCCTAAGTGGCTCAATGCTCTCCCTGGGGCTGTCAGTAACTTGTAGGGAATAGGTCTGGCAAACCCACCAAATTCTTGATTGGTTCTTGAGTCAGCATAACATCTCAGAATAAAGAATAGATAAATCAGAATCAATTAGAACAAATATTGATATTATATCAATTGGCATACCCACTGTCAGAAGAAAAAGGACCCTTGACTCTTGACACTCAGCTCAGTCACCCTAGAAAATGCAGAAATCAATCCCCCAGACACAGAGTGCAAAGGGTTGCAGAGAAGAAGTCAAGTGAGGAATTCGCTTTCACCTTTTTTTCTCCCTCATCTGGCCATCAGTCTTGAAAGAAGACCATCTTGCACTGTGCATCTGTTGGTTGTCCATCTCAGGGTCTGCTCAGAGCTCATGCAGGGTTAGTGTATGGCCTTCAACCTTCCAGAGCTTTGATATAAGTTATTCAGAGTTGCATCTCATCAGCAGACTAATCTACCAACAGCAATTTATTCATGATCTTTGTCCATCATAGGGTCAGATTTTGAATAAAAAACCTTCTTCCTCCCAAAGTACCATAGAGTATCTTTTATCCAGATCCTCTTCCTTACACATCTTGTGGCCTGAATCATCTCAATTTTAGATGCTGCTTATGGTTCTTCCATGTTCCCCATGTACAGCATCATTTACTCCCCAAGTGGCTCAGTGTAGATAGTATCTCTTGCTGAGAAAGTTGAGTCCCCTTTCATGTGTGACTGAGGCTTCCAACATGTTAGGCTGCCAGTTCAGCAGAATGAGTTTGAGAAGAGAAGGGAGGGCAGGGCCTAGCTCTTCTTTTCTTCATCTTCCACAAGACTTTTTTCCTTTTTTAACTTTTGCCTCACTTTCAATCTATTTTTCTGTGTCTCTCATAGAACGGCAAACCTTCATGAATCAGGGAATGGCTAAATTTTCTGGCATCAGAAGGCCTGAGTTCAAATCTCAGTTGTACCAAATACTGGCTGTGTGACCTTGGACATTCTGCTGTGTTCTGATACCCAATTCCAAGCTGTGTCAGGGGGTTCCCACACCACCAAGGAATTCTCCAACACCAGCTGGGTGTCCTACAAGTGAATTCAATTCTGACACTATCTACCTGGAGGGAACATCAGATTCCACAGGTTAAGGGTTCAGTACTACACGGCTGCTCCTCCCTCCCTCACTTACGACACCAATTGCAAGCCCAGGTGGTTGTCTTTGCTTCTGAATGACTGGCTACAAACTGGAGATTCCAATGACCCCCTCCTTGGGTTCCATTAATTTGCTAGAGTGGCTCACAGAACTCAAAGAAAGATTTTACTTATTAGAGTACCCATTTTTTTAATAAAAGGATATAACTCAGAAGCAGCCAGATGGAGGAGATGCATAGGGTAAGGTATGGGGAAAGGGTGTGGAGCTTCCACGCCCTTTCCAGGTGTGCCACTCTCCTCAAATCTCCACGTGTTCACCAACCTAGAAACTCTCAGAGCCCAGTCCTTTTGGGTTTTTATGGAGGGTTCATCATACAGGCATGATTGGTTAAATCATTGGCCATTGGCAATTGTTTCAACCTCTAGCCCATCTTCCCTCCCAGGAGGTCAAGGGAGCAGGACTGAAAATTTCAATCCTCTAATCACATGGTTGGCTCCACTGACAACCAGCTTCCATCCTTAGGTGCTTTCCAAAAGTTACCTCCTTAGTATAACAAAAACACCTTTAAGCTCTCATCACTTACGAAATTCCAAGAGTTTTAGGAGCTCTGTATCAGAAAAGGGAACAAAGACCAAGTATATATTTCTTATTATAAATCACAATATCACAGACATGTATGTTTCTTCACATGCAAAATTGGGATAATAAATTACCTATCACTGGTGAGTGAGGATGTGAGAGTCTTCTGTTAAGAGTAAAGCTCTTCACATAAGGATTTAATATGATCGTAATTGTCATTCATCATTGTATCCTTCACATAACCTAGCATTGGACCTTACATGTTAATGTGTGCTCAATACATACGGCTGAAATGAATAACAAACACTCAATAATTAAGTGCAGGTTTGATTTAAGTGTTGTAAACGCTGATTGCCAGTGATTCTATCGCACAATGATAACTAATCCATGGGTTGTAGACAAACAAGAATTTAGTAGCCCACGAGACTTTGAGTCCTTCTGTGACACCCCCATGGGACTTCTCATGGCCACCAGGGCCAGAGCAGCAGAAGAGTGGCTGACAGACAGGGTTGGAAAGCTGGAGGTAAACCTTGCCTCATACTGTGAGTTGGGGTGGGTGTTCAGTCTGATAATGTTTTTCTACTAATCCAAATCCAGATTCTTTTACACATTTATTCTTTGGAGTCGATGTGGCCCTTGGAGACACTCGTTTGCTATGGTAAGAAGAATACACCTTTTGGAATTTGAATCCCAGCTCTGGTATGTGTTAGCCGTAGTACCTTACGCACATTTCTTCTCCTACATAAGCCTCAGTTCATCTGTAAAATAGAGATAAAGATAACCTACTTTAGAGGCTGATGGAGGAATGGAGATAATACATACAAAGATCCTAGTATAGTTCCTGGAAGGCTGTTGGCAGTTAAGTAGTATTTTTGTTTTTATAGAGATTTGAACTTATTTCATCAGATGGCCCTGCACTTGTTTCTTTTGCTTATTGAACCTTCTTTTTCTGTATTTTCTTGTTTTGATTATTTTATATGATTTTTGTTTTATTTCCTTCTCTTAAGATGTGATTCTCTGTATTCATCTCCCTCTCCAGATTTCAGCATGGCAGTTTGCCCTCTGACCTCAATTCTCCAAAGGGTGTGAGAAAATTCATTGGTTTTCAGCCTTTTTCTTGTGTAAGGATAGAAATGATGACTTACAGTTTTTTTCTTAAAAAATACTTTATTGAAGTACAATTGACACAAAAAAAGCTATACATTTTTCATGTGTACAACTTGATGAGTTTAGAGATAAGTGGACATCCATGAAACCATCACCACAACTAATGCCATAAACATGTCCATTACCTCCAGAAGTCTCTTCCTGCCCTCTTTATTTATTATTATTGTTAGAGCACTTAACATAAGATCTGGCTTCTTAGCAAGTTTTTAAGTATGTATACGATACAGTATTAACTATAGGCACTATGCTGTACAGTAGACTTCTGGGACTCATTCATCTTGAGTAACTGAAACTTTGTATCCTTTGATCAACATCTCCCCATTTCTCCCTCCCCTATCCGCTGACAATCACCATTCTACTCTCTGCTTCTATGAGTTTGACTATTTTAGAGTCCCCACATAAGTAGGATCATGTATTTGTTTCATCCATGTTGTCACAAATGACAGGGCTTTCTTCTGTTTTAAGGCTCAATAATATTACATTTTATGTATGTATTACATTTTCTTTAGCCATTCGTGGACATTTAAGTTGCTTCCATATCTTGGCTATTATGAATAAGGCCGCGATGAAGATGGGTATGCTGATGTCTCTTTGAGATAGTGATTCCAGTTCCTTTGGATATATACCCAGAAGTGAGATTACTTTTTCATATGGAAGTTTTACTTTTTTCGAGGAACCTCCATAATGTTTTTCATAGTGGCTGCACCCATTGACATTCCTACCAACAGTGTATAAAGTTTCCCTTTTCTCCACATCCTGGCCAACACTTGTTATCTTTTGGTCTTTTGATGATAGCCATCCTAACAATTATGAGGTGATATCTCATTGTGGATTTGGCACATTGTGGTTTTGATCTTATTATCTCCCCGAACTCTGTATTATAGATATTTTCATCTCCAGTGTATAAATGAAGTTGTGCAGGAATGCTAAGGATGTTGTTAAATGGCAAAGATCTGGTTAGCGAAGGAGCTGGGCTTCAAACTCTGGTCTTTCTGGCACCAGGGCCCATGTTCTTTCCATCGAACCACCACAACGACCTGACTCTATGATGACTGTGTTTATTAAACCTGAAATGATAAAATTTATTTTCCTAGGAATTTTACATGTGTTAGCTAATTAAATGCTCATAACAATCCTGGGAGTTAGGTACTATTACTATATCTGATTTACTGATAAGAAATCCGAGGCACAGAATGCTAACTTACCAGGCAAAAGTCCCACAGCTAGTAACCAGCAGAGTGGCATTCATATTCATGTGATTTGGTTCCAGTGCCCAAGCTCTTAACTGCTCCATCATTATACATGGTCTAACACGTAAGAGTGAGCCTACTGGGACCCTGAACCAGGACGTAAAATTTTCAAAAACATCCCGGAGAAACACACAGGACAGATATGGATGAAGGGTAGGGTGGGTGGGGGGTGTCAATTAATTTTGTCTGCAAGCTTCATGAAAAACTGTACATCTGATGATTGAAAGATAAGTCACAAAAGGTCATGCATCCCATGAATTGTGACCATTCTGAAGAGCTTTTTAATCCGGGAAGAACATAAATTACTTTTTCATTTCTGAAAGTTATTTCTGGCGTAGGAAGAAGGGGATAAAACTAGGTGTTTGAAAGTGTTCAAAGTAGAATTTATTGGAATATAGACCCCTAACACCTCAGCTTCCTTGCCCTTGTGCCTCCTCCCTCTTTTCCCAAGCCTACATTTTATTGAACATACACTGGTAAAAAGTCACTGTCGTTCCATCAATTGGCCAAGGAAAGAGAAAATAATTCTAGTTTTAAATTTTAGTCACTGTTTTGACGGCTGTTATACAGAAAGCTGACATCTCTATTGAGTTATCTGCTTTGACACCTCACTCCCTAGTTTTTGAGACATTTTAATTATCTCAAGGATGCCATTAGAATGCATGAACAGAATCATAAGCTCTTCAAAATCCAGAATGCTCATGTCGTTTATGTTATTCTTGACAATGTGAATGACCTTATGTAGTCGTTTCTGCACTGCTGTTTAATGTCATCGTTTTCTGAGTTCTCCTTATGGTCATCTTCCTCCTGATTGACCTGAGTAATTTGGTGATCTGCAAATCAGTCCTCTTGGCTACCAGCACCTTCTTGCTGATTATTAACCAATGTGTTGTACAGCCATGTCTCCCTTGTAAAGGGTAGTGAGAAAATGTATTTCCAGCTCTTAACCTGGCTTAACTCAAGGACAGGATTCTTTCTTTTGAACAAATTTCCAAGTACAGTTTCCTCAGGAGCTGTTGGTCAAGGACTTGATCAGAAGACATCTAGACTAGGAAACTATAAATTATCTCACAAGGGCAAGATTTTGGATACGCTGTCTGAGGTGTGGTGGCACTATGAGTTCAGAATCGAATTGTTTGAGAGCATTAATAAGGAACAGAATAATATGAATAAATAAACAAGTACCTGCCACATATTGAGTAATGAATGTGTGCACTTTGATGGGCATTTTGACTATGTTAGTTCATTTGATTCCTGATATTCTTATTTCCAATTTTTAAATGAGAAAACTTAGGCCCACAGAGATTGTGTAACATGTCCAAGGTTAACAACTAGAAGAGCTGGAATTTGAACTCAGATCTTAAGTAGCAAAGCCTGTTTGATATTGTGAGCATGAAAGAAATACCGACTGAGGGATGTAAAGAGAGAAGAATTTTCTTGAATAAGTAGGTTAATTATTGACAGCCTCCCTGATGGAAGTCTCAGGCATTTGTGGTTAGGAGACAAGCCATGTCTTACAAATGGAAAGAAGAATGCAGTTTACAGCCCCTGATTCAGATCGTTTACATGAGTGAAAAACGTCACCGTGGAAACTCAGAAATACTTATTATTTTTCTGTACTGATAATGCTTGGAAGATCTAGGACGTACCAGTCAGCCTCCTTTTACTCTGCTCGTTGCTTTAAGGAATCTGAAATAGTTAGGATGGGTCAGCTGGGAGTTGCCAGTATTTCCTTCAGTGCTGCACATTTCTCTATGATTCTAGAAATCGTCTGATTCCATCTAGCTTTGAGAATGGCCATCCAAATACTACTTTTGTTGTGAAGGTTCAAGGTAAGGCTCTCCATGTGCAGTTTTCTCATGTTCTCAAACCTCCCCTTACTAGAGCAGGCATCCTCACTTCTCTGGTCTTATCTACCACTATTTGGGACGTGTAGGGAGTGGATGGATGGCAAAGGATTAACTTTTGTTTATTACTTGTTAAGTGCTATGCATAGTCTTAGACCCTTCACGCACGTTATTTCATTTACTCACACAAAAACCCAATGAAGCAGATATTGTTCTAATTTTTCAGGTAAAGAAACTGATACTTAGGTTAAGTAACTTGTCAATGGTCATGTAGTTCTTAAGGCATGGAAGAAAGATTTGATCTCTGGCTTAGCTAACACTAAATCTATTATGTTACACTTCTTGATATTTTGTTTATTTCATAAGACTCTCATTAGCTTCTAGAAGGGTCATTTCACTCCTTTCTTTAATTTTCTTTCTCTCTCTCTCTTTTTCTTTCTCTCCCTTCTTCTGTTTTTTTCTCCCCTTTTCCTTTTCCTTTTTTGTTAAGTGAAAAGATGAAAGACAGAGTGAGTACTTTTGATGGAAGCCACTTGGGTCCCTTCTCTTCTTTATTGTATTTTCAGGCAGCCTTTCAAATGAAAATGTATTAAAATAGCAACTTGCACAAATGTCGGCTGATGTCATCTCTCTGTTTGCCATAATTTTTCCAAGGAAAATTAAATTTGATGAGTTTTTCTTTCATTGTTTTGGCTTGAGTTTTGTAGATGCCATGTCAAAGGATTTTTGCCCAGTCTTCAAAATGGCCTTGTTTCAGGCCCAGGGCTGGGGAGTCTGACCCTGGAGACATACTGCCTATTGTTGAATCAGTTACTGTAGGGCTGTAAGGCAGTCTTAGAAATCTTTCTTAGAAATGGAGTCAGAAAGTCAGAAAATGAAGTCAGTTCTGTTATTTCTAAAATGGGGGTAGAAGTAACACCTACCTAATAAGTGGTTACTAAATATATTAAATAAATTTGTTAATAAATTATTAATAATTCATTATTAGTAAATTAATACTTGTAAAGTGTTTAGAATTATAACCACCACACGATTGACACCATAGAGTGTTTGAAAAATAAGTGTACTAATTCGTCTAAGGTTACAGAGTAAGAAAGGCTATACGGTTTTCAGAAAAGATATACTTGGGTTCTAATTAACTTGTATGACTTTGGGCAAGTCGTCGAACCTCCTGGAAGTGCAGTTTTCTCAATCTTGGAAACATGTGTGATGTTTTGACTTCATAGCATTATTGTGAGGGTTGAATGAGATGACACAGGCAAAGTATATGGCCCCTGATAGGAGCCCAGCATGTGTGAGCTAGCTCAGACCCAATGTCAGAAGCAGTGACATCAATCTCCTGACAAACTCAACACTCTTTATAAATCTTGTATGTTTACATGATTGCAAAGAACAGAAATTTCATAGCTATAATATAACTCTTTCCTGTAGGGTTTGGGGGTGCAATGTTTAATGACTCTTAAGCCAACTCAAGAAAATCTGCATAAGTTGAGAAAGAAACACATTCCAGACACTTTTCTTCCTATTGGCATCATCATCAGTTAGCACATTGTCTTTGTCTGAGCTTTATTTGTATTCTCTAAAAGCCATAAGGATAGATTGGCTAAAGTCTCTGTTTTTATTTGGAAGAAGGTACTCTAAACATAGCATTTCATCATCTCCTGTTTTGGGGCCTTGCTCTACCTCCCTAAACCAGGAGTCACTCAGAAGATCTCAACTCTGATTCTAACTCAGCCATAACTAGTTGAATGAACTTCGGTAAGGCACTTGCAATTTTCTTTGACATTTAATAGCCTCTGTTTCCTTGATTAGCCAGCCCTGGTGGTCTAGTGGTTAAGATTCTACGCTCTCGCCACCATGGCCCAGGTGCGTTTCTCCACTAGGGAACCACATCACCCATCTGTCTGTTGTCATCTTGTGGTGGCTGAGTGTTGCTGTGATGCTAAAAGTTATGCCACCAGTATTTCAAACACCAGCAGGGTCACCCATGGTGGACAGGTTTCAGAGCAGCTTTCAGACTAAGACAGACAAGGAAGAAGGACCTGGCCACCCACTCCCAAAAAAATTGGCCATGAAAACCCTATGGATAGCAGTGCAGCATTGTCCCACATAGTGCCAGAAGATGAGAGGATGGTGCAAAAAGACCGGGCAGCATTCAGCTCTGCTGTACACGGGGTCACTAGGAGTTGGAATCTACTCAATGGTACTAAGAAGAAGAAAATTCCCTCAATTTACCTTTTTTTTTAAAAAAAATCTTTTATTTATTAGCTTTTAATTTTAGAACAGTTTTGGATTTACAAGAAAATCATGACAATAGTACAGAGAGTTCCCACATACATATGTACATAAAATGTACCATATTATTATGGTACATTCGTTACAGTTAATGAATGAATACAGATACATCATCATAAACTAAAGTCCGTACTTGATTCAGATTTCCTTAGTTTTCATTCACTGTCTTTTTTCTGTTCTAAGATCCCATCGGGATCCCACACTACATCTAGTCATTATGTCTTCTTAGGCTCTTCTTGACTGTGACAGTTTCTGAGACTTTCTTTGCTTTTAATGACCTTGATAGTTTGAGGACTGCTGGTCATGTATATTGTAGGATGTTCCTCAACTGGGAATTGTCTGATGCTTTTCTCATGATTCGATTGGGGTTGCGGTTTCTTGGATGAAGACCACAGAGGTAAAGTGCCATTCTCCTGACATCATGCGAAGAGTGTGTACTATAAACACGACTTATCACTCTGGATGTTAACCCAGATTACTTGGCTGCGGCATTGCTTCCCAATTTTCTCCACTGTAAAGTTACTCTTTTTACCTGTTTTCCATACTGTACCTTTTGGAAGAAAGTCACAACATGTGGCCCACACTTAAGGAGTGAAGAATTACCCTTCACCTCCTTGAAGGCGGAGGATCTATATAAATCATTTGGAATTCTTCTGCTTTGTAGATTTGCCCTCCAAAATTTGTTTGTTTGTTTGTTTCTATCAGTTTGAATTTCTCAGGGATGTTTATTTACTACTTATACTTTGAGTTATAATTCGATACTAGTTTATTTACTTTATTGCTTAAATTATTCCAGTCTTGGCTATTGGAAGCTCATTCATTTGGCTCCTCTGTTCTCACTCTTGTGTTTTTGCCACAGAGGTGTTATTTCTTCTAGGCAATGACTCAGCTGACAGAGCTAAGGGAATATTTGTGTCTACTAACTAGTGTATACACACGTATCTTTAAATATTTCCATATATGAACTTTTGTGTCTATATTTAGCTAAACATGAATTCATACTGATGTCTCCAACTCTAAGCCATTACCACTTGTATTATTCTAGCCTTTTACCATTGCTTATCTGTAACCTCTCATTCCAACAATGAGAAACCTTGCTTCTATGGTCTGCCATCCATTTCCTTAACTGTTTAAATCAGGTAAGCATACATAACGGTATCACAGTTGTTAACCTATAAGCCCATGGGAGAAAAAACTTTATCAACTAGAGTATATTGATGTACAGTTTCTTTTGGCCATAGTCTTAGACTTACACCTAAGCATTTCTTCTTTGTGTGTACTATTATAAACAGAATTTTTAAAGTTCTTTATTGCTGGTATATAGGAAAGCAATAGACTTTTGCTATTTTGCTATAATAACTTATTAGTTCTAGGAGATGTTTTTTTAAATCAAATCCTTGGGATTTTTTACATAGATAACCACGTCACCTGTGAATAAAGTCAGATTTATTCCTTCTTTTCTAATCAGTGTATCTTTCATTTCCTTTTCTTATGGTACAGTGTCTGATTTGATATTGAATAGAAATGATGAGAGAAGACACCTTTGCTTTGTCTTAATCGTAGGAGGAAAGGATCCAGTTCCTCTCCATTAAGTATGATGTTAGCTGTAGTTTTTCTTTCCTTCTTTCATATTTATTTTGGGAGGAGAGCATTCTTTATCAAGTTGGGGAAGTTTCTATTCCTAGTTTGTTGAGAATTCTTGTCATGAATGGGTGTTGGATTTTGCCAAAAGCTTTTCTGTCATCAATTGATATGATCACATGATTTTTCTTCTTTGGTATATTGACGAGGTGGATTACAATGATTGGTTTTCAAATGTTGAATCAGCATTATACACCTGGAATAAATCCCGCTCGGTCATAGTGTATAATTTTTCTTACACATTTTTTGGATTCTATTAGCCACCTGTGTTTTTCAATTTTGTCTTTTATTGCTCACCAGTATGAACTCTGATCTGGTCAGGTTAGCCCATTGTCGATTATTTACGACATTTTGCTCAAGCCTACTGCTTCCTATAGATCTTCTTTGATTTGTCCAGTCTCTTCCATCCAGCCCTTCCTACTCTCCTCCTCCTTGATCTTTCCCTCTTTGGACTCCTTTAAAGGTTTGTATCCCTGTGAAGCACTTGGATTGGCACTGCTTTGTAGATTTTCTCTAAATAAGGCCTCCATGTTTGTTTGTTTAATATCTCATTTTCTAACAGATAGAATTTAAATCATTTTCCTTGAGTACATTGAACTCAGTAAGATAAAATACAATGAAAGATAAGCCTAAGTGGATGAAGACTGCGTGAAAAAGAAGAAATTAGGGTAGAAAAGGTAAGATGAAGCCAGAGGTGAGGTTATTGCATAATGCAGTGATAAAATTCTCTATTTTTTTCTTATTTGTAAAAATTTCTGCTACATTGGTACAAAATTTTACAGTTTTCAAAGTACTTTGCCAGACCTTATTTTGTTGTTTAAAGAGATTAACCTTAATGTCAATATTTTCTTTTTTTTTTTTTTTTTGGCCAGGGTAGAAAACCTAGATTCAAAGAGTGCCCGAGGTAGTGAACAACAGAACAAAGAAAGGAATCTCAGTGTGTGAAAGTTCAGGGTCATTTTACATTTCATTTCACAATAGCATTATAAAGGCTTTATGAGGAAGGGGCCATGTTGGGTAGTTCTTTTGTTTTCCATGTTTTGTTCACTTGCTATTAGGCACCTGTTATGGCCAAGCACATGCACATTGATTTCCATCTCATTTTACCTTGAAGTCTGTAAACAATGTGGCAAGGTGAGTTAATGAGAATTTAATGTAGCAGAATAGGAAGACTCAAACTTGAGTTTTGTTTCCCGCTGCTTTGAAGGAGTAGCTGTTCATCCTTGGGGACAGAAAACTAACGCATGCATTTTTAGACTGACCTTATTCCCATAAAAGACAAAAAAGTGCTATCTTTTGATTCTTGGACCTAAAATATTTTATGCATCCTAGTTAACCATTAAATTTCTTAGTTAAAGAGAAAATGTGGAGAAAGACAAGTAGACATTGGTCCTTGGGTTGAAAGTAAGATCTACTTTGCTTTGTGGGTTGAGAGGAGATTAGGGGAGCCTCCTCAAGATTGGGAAGAATGATTGCACTTCCGGTTTCCTTGAGTAAGTAGGAACTACCCTCAATAACACACAAGGAGTGTCAGATCTTAAAAGCGTAGGAGTTCAGGATCACAGCCTGGGAGCCATAGAGCGTCTATGTGAATGGCTGGTGATTCTGTGACTTGTGCAAATGCAGAGAACCAATACTATGTGGTAGATTGAGTAATGATGATGACTGTGAGTGGCCTGAAGAAAACACCCCTTCCTAATTTTTGAGTAATCCTAGGAGCTTCCATCATGTTCCAATGTCATAAAAATGACTGATTAAGGTAAATAAGTGGGAATTTGAAAGGACATAATTTGATTTACAAATACAGAGAAATAGGATCCTTCTTGCACCTTGGGTGTCAAAGAGTGATCTATATGCACTATACTAGCTAAGCGCTGAATATGGCAAGTACCACTGCTACAAGAAGTATGTGTCTCCTGAGTGGGCAACATGATATATAGCTTTTCACGCCTAGCTGTCCCTTATAATAACCCAGAAAACTTGTTAAAAATACAGAGTCATGGGCTCCATCCAAGATGTAATGAATCAGAATACTGGTGCTAGAATGGGACGTGGATATGTGTATTTTTCCTTTCCTCTCGGCCCTGCTCTGATCTGTGGACTGCTAGTTGAGAACTCCTGGTCGGGTGATAAAATATGGGCTTTGGGTTCTGACAAGGCAGGGTTTAAATTGAAGCTCAGCCACTAATTGTTGACAAGTTACCTGAATTCTATGAGCTACAGAATCTTATTTGTACAATGGGGATAAAAATATCTGCCTTTCAGATATATGGAGAGATCGAATGGGATAGTATATTTAGAGCTTTCACTTCAGTGTTTAGCATGCAGTAGATATTCAGTACATCCCTTCACTCCTTAATTTTTCGTCTTGATTTCAGGAAGTCATTCTATTTAGGTAGCTGAGTGTTCTTGGAATTTCTGAGTTAGTCCACCTCTTTGGTGCTTAATCCAAAAGCTCTCCTTCATCATAAACCTGCTCATGGCTTCATCTGAAATTGTTCTAGTTGTTGACTGGGAGGTCAGAACACTAAGAATGACACATTTGAAATGACTATGTGTCTTAATTTTTGCTCCACTAGAAGCCATCTTGGAGATAGCACAACTGAAGATGATTAAAAGATTGCTTTTTCTGAGCCTGAACCTTTTCTGACAGCATTGGATAAAAAAGCCTCCTCTGCGTTTCCAGAAATGATACCATAGACAGATTAAGCCATTAATCAGGTTTAGTCAGGAAGGCAATGTCTATTTTGATTGTGTTAACATCTGGTCCAGTGATTGCAGATGAGTTGCTTCGGTGTTCAAGGATGTATGGAATGGTGGTTTTCTAAAATGGAAAGACTTTGGACTTAAAGTTAGAAGACGTGGGCTTGAGTCATCTCGCCCTTCCTTCCTTTCTTCCTTAACTACGTGGATTTGGATAATTAAAATTAAAATTGTTGTCCTTAGCTTCACTTTCTTTTTCTATAAAATGGAAATGACAACCCCTGCCTAAACTCTCTCTCAAGGACTTCTGTGAGAATTAAATGAGATAGATATTGGCTCATGTTATAAACTGTAAGTTCCTATGTAAGAATAAATACAATGTTTATTTTTAATATTTATGTCTTAAATGACAGTGGAATGAGGATGTGTAAGAAAAGGAAAGAAACATTTCCCATTCATGCAATCATTTATAATTAAGCAAATATTAGTTGAGAAGCTACAATAGAACATAGACTCTACTAAATCCTTGCACTTGTATTATTTCATTTAATTTTTACGTCATGCCTGAAAGGTAGTTATTATTGTCTTCATTGAGCAATTTGAGATCCCAAAAGGAAGAGTAATTAGATCAAGGTCACACAGTTAGTGGCAAGGTTGAGATGCTAGCCTGGGTCTGTCTGACCATAAGTAAGACCAGACAGTACATAGACTTACAGGGAAATGATTTTTTAAAGTGTTAAAAGCTTGAGATGCTTTGGATGTCTCAGCAAGATCCCTTATTGAAGAGGAAGGATTTTGTGCCTCTCATCACCTCTGCAAATTTCCATCTGGTAAAATCAGATATTTCTTAACCCTTGACCTAAAGTCAGGCAGATCTAGTTTAAACTTGTGTTTGACAAGATGGTAATTTAGATTCTTCTGTCACTTACAGCCCACGCACAGTCACCAAGTAGAAGAAAATGTGAAGTGATTTGGTGAAGAAGGTGACAAAGACACCTGTGAGACTGTGGCAAGTGCTAATGATTCAGTCAGTTTCTATCATTCTCAGAAGGGCAAGGGCAAAATCATGTTAGCTTTTAAGGCAAACATCACAGGATAATTGTGACTCCATAAATAATTGTCACCCTAAGGTTCCTGGATGGTGAAATCATACCGAATTCAAAATTACAACTTAGATCCTAACCATGACTGACTAACTGCAGAGCCCAGGCCACTTCTTCTCTTCTCTTCTTTCTCTGGTCCTCCGTATGTCTCGTGGCGGGATGAGGTGTGTGTGTGTGGGGGGGTCTCACATGAACTCATGTCAGACTAGGTTTTGACTCACAATATCTTCACAGAATCTGCCCTGAATTTCTACTCTCACTTCTCCCCTTGGTCACCATTCCTATCACAGCTGCTTCTCTTCTTCTAAGCTCTAGGCCTCAGTACCCTCAGGGCTTTTGACCCTGACACTGACACAGCTTCTCTGCCTGAGGGCCACATGATTACTGCTTTCAAGATTCTGCCTCCTTTTCATCATCAGTTAATGGATTGCTGGATGAATCCATTCATCCAAGACCTCACTGGTCTTGGTAACTAAGGGAGTCAAGCAGGGGTTCTTGGAATTATCGTAGGATAGAAGAAAAGAAAGTGAGGTAATGGATTCCATCATTTAACTTTATTCCATAGTTTGCACCTACTGAGAGGGGATCCACGGCATTGCTGCTTGAGTCCCAAGGTTTTGTCACTCTTTGGTTTATATGCAGCCTTACTTACCAGCCACAGAGACTTACTGGCGATTGCTTCAGGAAACCTTCTCCACTCTGCACCCAGAAATGTTATTTTCTATTCTGACTCTTAGTTTCCAATACGGAATTTTGTTGCTCATGTGCCAAATCTGCTTTTTTCTTCATCTTTTAATTTTACATGGTGACTAGAAATGACACTGAATCTAGACCTTGAAAATATACCAAATCATGCTGTTGTATTTAAAAGGTTACTTTTGGGGCCACGGATGCAAGACAGAGGTTTGCTCCTTGAATGGTCAATAATTGAGTCAGGAAATGAGGTGGATCTTGGGACTAGAATGTAAGCTTTATGAAGAGAGGGATTATTTTCTGTTCACTCTTGGATTCCCAGTGTCTAAAATAGTACTGGCTAATACAAAGTGCTCAATATATATCTGGTGAATGAATGCTGAATAAATGGTGAATCAGCAAAGAGGAGAGCAAGAGTAATTACTGACTTAAGACTTAGGGAACAGAAAGGGAAGTATGGGAAACTGGAAATTAGTGCCGGCAGTGGTTGAAAAAGTGGGAGGGAGACATATGAATTGCCTTTGACCTTGTGCAGACAGGCAAGCATGAACATAGCCATTTCCCGCTGAGTGCAGTGGCAAAGCAAGTAACAGCGGCAGCCCCAGTGGGGTGGAACCCCAGATTCTTATGGGAAAGTCTTTATTTACTCTTGCCTTGCTAGGAAAAGATAAGAAATAAAATAGGACTGATCTTTTGGAGGAGAATAAAGTAATGTTAGGCTTGCCTCCCCGTCTTAGAGGAGATCGATCTAGTTACGGGTACAATGTGTGGCTGATGGTAGAATCCTTTGTAATCTTGCCAACCTGTCCTATGGATGAGTCTCGCAAAAATATCCATGAGTACATGTGGATGGACCAAGAACTTGAGCTGTGCCATTAGCCTCAAGGCCACTCATCTCCTGTGACCATAGCAGGTTACAGCATGAAGAGAGAATGGCTTCCCTCCCTGGAACAGGGTACCTTCCTCTCAAAGCAATAGTGGTAGGCATGTATGGGTCACTACTGCAGACAGGGACAGTTGAACTGCGAGGGATGCTGTAGATCAGTGATAGTAACCAGATCCAAGGAGAAAAGGTTGTCTTGGCACACTAGGCAGCTTTTACATCCTCTTTCTCCAACATGATTATACTTCTTTAGACCAAAGCCAAAAAAACGATGCTGGAGTTCTTGGAGTGATCAGGAGAGGGACGTGATTTTTGAAAGCTCCCCAGATGATCTGAATTGTAACCAGGGCTGTAAAGCGTTGTTTGGATCAGTGATTCGTAAATTATGAAAGGTTAAAAAGGACCTCCTTGGAGGTTTGTCAAACTGTGTATTCTCAAGACTCCTCCATTCTCTTCCTCACCACCTCAGGTAATTCTGATTACCACCCCTTTCCCCACCAATTTGAGAAATATAGGTGAATTATAGAAATGTAGAATTATTAGATGATTTCTAATGCCTCTTTAAGATAAAATACGTCCATGATTACTCTTTTCTACAGAAGGATTCTTCTAATCAATGGATTGGGCTAAATCATAGATGAAGACATTACTTTTATTTTTCTTATGAATTCAGCTATGGGGGACTAAGTTCATTACACACTGGGTTTGCACATGGTCAAGGTCTCTACGAGATGGGTGGCATAGTCCTGGTTTCAGCTGTGTGCATACACATAGCCCACCTATTGTTTTTTAATCCTCAGAGTCAGTCAAACCTCATGGTTAAAACATAGCATTTGAGCTTAAAATATAACTACTGAACTACAACAAAATTCCATTCTCTTGCATATACATTAAGTTTGACAGGCTATGAATAATTTAGAAGATGACTTGAAGAACAAAGGGATAAAATTTCATTGAGTTAACATTTGCGTGGAGAGCTTTGGCCCTGCCAAGGGTGATTTTCCTTGAATCCCTAAAAATCAGTGATACGTTGGAGAGTACACGGACGATCCTAAGAAACTGTAGCTGTAGTATGAGGGTGTGATCATTATCGAAGAGTCTCAAATGGAAATGACTCCCCACACATTCAGCCATTGTCAGCCACTTTAGAAACCTATGAGATCAGAAATTTAGAAGCACAAGAGACAGGGGACTTGCCAACTTAATGCTGTTTAATATTAATTAAACTTAATATAACCCAGTCATCTGTTTTTCAGATAGTCCCAGGCAGAATTCCAGAGAAGAATAAATAAATCTATACTCATATTATATCCCTATTTAAATCATATAATCATAATATATTCATAATCACATATTCATATTATATAGTACATATTGTCATATATTCCATATTTCTAAATATTTCTGGAAAAACTGAACAAGATGGATGGATATACCAAATCAGTAATTTCTATGAAATTGGTTACCTGGGAAAATTCACACGAGAAGTACCGATACAGGTGTTATTCACATAAATACACATTCTCAGTACACTGTGAAGAAGGCTAAAATACTGCTATGTGCCCTGCACAATAACCGTTCAAGAATGGGAGCAATTATCATGGAGGAACCCAGCCATGTCTTAAAGCATGTCTAAGGGTAACCAACACCCTTGGGAAGTACAGTTATTGAGGCGGTGCTATGTGTTGGATGGATATCCAGTAACACATAGAGGACAAAAAGAGGATAGCAATCTTGGTGAATATGCACTGCATCAAAACTTTGACAGCTTTCCCTTTAGGAAGAGGATTTATATACAATAGAACTATCATTGTCCCTTCTTCATCTGGTCTAAGTATGTAATATTTACAACAGGACGAGAAACACCCAGTTTCTATTAAGCAATCAGTTTCCACTACAGTTAGTCTTTTGAATATTTAGATGTTAAGCATCACTGAAATGCATAAAATTAAATTAGCATTCCCAGCTCTAATGTAGCAAATGTGGTCATTGGTTGTACACATGGGGAGAATTAGAAGAGGTCAAGGTTAAAGGGGCAGAGGACCTGGGTCCAGGGTCCTGGTCTTGCTTTGAAACTTACGCTACAGAGTTTGGGTTTCCTTGGATAGAAAACAAGGGGCAAATCTGTACTTCAGAAGCCAGGATTGTCAATAAGTTCAGTGGGGAGTTTTGACGATATGCAGATTCTCAAGACCTAGTCCACGATTTCTGTAGACAGTAAGGCCTAAGAAGGTGCATGTATACAAACTCTCCGGGAGAGATCGCTGCTTCCAATCAAGGTGGAATAACCGGGATTATGTTAACTCTCCAGCAGCAACAAGTCAAAAACTAGACAAAACATATGAAACAAAGATGTTTAAGACATTGGACATTAGACAACAAGACACTGAACCCTGAGAGAGAGGAAAGCCATGAGGTGAGCCCCTGTGGTTATCCCAGATTACTACTTTGAGAGTTTCCAAATTGGGCTGTTGGCAGGACAGACCCGGGCTGAGCGTGCTGTTCCCCTGCGTTGGGTAAATGCGAGTCCAAGCGGCTAGAGTTTGAGGAGTAAAGTACTGGAGAAAGAGAGCAGCTCACAGGGGGAATCCTCAAAAACGGCAGAGGGCTCCCCCTCTGGGCTTCAGCTGAGTGCCGATCAGCACATGCTTGTGAGAAAATCGTACCCGGGCAGAAAAAACGCAGCATCAACTCCGGATCAACATTCTCAGCAAACCGGGGGGAAGAGGGAGCCTAACCTGACAAAGAGCATTTGTGAACAAAGCAAAAGAAAACAAAAACTTACTGTTAACATTGTACTTAAAGGTGAAAGACAGAATTATTTCTCCTTAAGATCAGAACTAAGACCAGGATATCTGCTCTCACCACTTCTATTCAACACAGTACTGGTTCTAACTAGCGCAATTAGGCAAGAAAAATAAAAATAATTGCATCCATGTTGGAAAGGATGAAGCAAACCTGTCTTTACTTGTAGGTAGCCTTATTGTCTATGTAGAAAATCTGATGGAATTTATAACGAAAAAGCGATTAGAACTAATAAATGAGTTTAGCAACATCACAGGATACAAGATTAATACACAAAACTCAATTCCATTTACAAAATATTAGCAATAAATATTTGGAAATTGAAATAAATATCTTTTACAATAGTATAAAAATATGAAACACTTAGCGATAAATCTAACAAAAGAGAGTTAAAACCTGTACATTGAAAACTACAAAATGTTGCTGAGAGAAATTAAAGACCGAAGTAAATGAAAGGCTATACCTTGTCTATAGGTTATTAGATTCAATATTGTTAAGATGTCAGTTATCCCCAAATTGATCTAAAGATTCAACACAATCTCAAACTTCCAGCAAGCTTTTTTCAGAGAAATTGTCAAGTTGATTTTAAAGTTCGTGTGGAAATGCAAAGGATCCAGAATAGCAAAAGAAAGAAATTTTGGAAATGAAGAACAAAGTCAGGGCCAACACTACCTGATAGATAAACAAATTAGAATTGGCTAACTTAAAATCATATCCTGAGGCAACTAGTCATGTCCTGAAACTATATTAAGTAATTGTTTGCTAAACAATATCCTGGAGGTATAAGGGTCATGGTTTCATTGCCAGACTATATACAAGAAGAAAGAAAATATGAAGTATGGTGCACTAAGGTAGGGGTAAAAAAACACTTGTGTTCTAGCAGAAGCTGTATTTCTTTTTTTTCTTTTTCTTTTTTTTTTTTTGCTGAGGAAGATTTGCCCTGAGCTAATATCTGTGCCAATCTTCCTCTATTTTAGATGTGGGTTGCTGCCCCAGTATGGCTGATGAGTGGTGTAGGTCTGCACCTGAGATCTGAACCCGTGAACCTGGGCCACCAAAGTGGAGCATGCTGAACTTAATCACTATGCCCTGGGGCCAGACCCCAAAAGCCATATTTCTTAATGCATACAAATGGAGAAGCAGTGTTTCCCTGCTCGCCCTTATTCACTGTGAGGATTAAAGCTTGTAAATATATTTAAAAAGGAAAAACACTGTGCAGCTCTGGAATTGTTAACATGTGAATGCAGATCTTTTATAATGTGTTTGGAGCTCTCAAGGAATGGGGAAAACTTCCCAGTTATTGCCCAGTCTGGGGAAAAAGTGCCCAAAAGATGAGAGAGAGAGTCACAGCCTGGACCACCTTAGGGTGTGAAAGCCTCGACCCCACATCCTATGCTCAGGATTGGGTATTAATTCAGAGGAGCAGGATGTAGGGAAGAAGAAAGTACGATCCAGGTGTACACTAATTAATGTGATTAAGCAAGATTTGTATGGTGATTTCTACTAGCTCAGTTCTTATGGGGCTTTAGTGGTGAGGATTCAATGAGAAAAAAGCATATACAGAGCATGACATACAAAGTATGATACTTATATTAGGAATTTTTTAATGTTAGTCAGAAATATACATGGTTTTCAAACAAACCCTCAAAATAATGTTAGAATTTGGGGGAGTAAAAGCATTCCCTTCTGTGAGGAGTAATGCAAGCCATGTAATTTGTTGTTTCCATTATTGCCATGGTTACCTGGAAGCTCAGAACCAATTATGAAGCATAGTTCTAACAATTCTGAAATTCCCATCTGTTTTATATCCGATTCACCTTTCTTTTGATACTAGTTTTCTGTTTCAACTAACATTGCTATATATTGTCTATTTCTTTTTGGGTAGAGGGAGGAAGAAGAAAAATAAATAAATGAATGAATACATAAATTATATATATAAAACATAGCATCCTAGCTATAATTTATTCATATTCATTAATGGACATGTATGAACTATTAAGGCAAATTCTGTGTAAACCTCACCTGAAAACTAGCCTCATTATATTATGTATTCATTTATTTATTTCCTGAAGAAGATTTGCTCTGAGCTAGCATCTGTTGCCAGTCTTCCTCTTTTATTTTTGCTTGAGGAAGATTAGCCCTGAGCTAACACCTGTGCCCATCTTCCTCTATTTTGTATGTTGGTCGCCGCCACAGCGTGACCATCGACAAGTAGCATAAGTCTGTGCCTGGGATCCGAACCCGTGACCCTAGGCTGCCAAAGTGGAGCATGCAGAACTCTAACCACTATGCCACAGGGCCGGTCCCTGGCCTCATTACATTATAGCTAAACCCCTGCACCTGTGAGTGTGTGTTTGCGTCTGTCTGTGGGTCTGTGTCTGCCCTGATTCTATTGAATCTCATCATTCTTCAGGGACTTTGAGTTAAAGGAAAATCCATCCTTTTTTGGCCAAGGAGAACGAGGCGTTAGTTAATTAAATTCCTTGCAGGCGTCTTTCCTGATGCAGTAATACTAAATCCAGAGATAAGTTGTCTTGGCAACTGCTTTGGCGACTGCTACCAGCCTGCTTTTTAGGCTTGTGAATAAAGATGGTCGAGAATGTAAATCACCAGCTGAGGTCTAACAGATTTTATTCTCACTCTTCCAAAGAAGCTGGACACTAATTGATAACACAGTGCACTTTCATTTATGTTTGAATAATAAAGCAATGCTCATAGCTCAGCCCTTAAACGATTACATATATTATTCATGTTTTCAGAATGTAATAAAGATGCATACTTAATATCAGTTTTCCAATTAAAGTTTATGACCAAGCTTGGTGATGGTTATAGTTTTTGGCAGAGATTTTTAATTTTCTTCAAACGCTTTCTTGGGATTCACAAAACAGCTTCGAGCATAAACATGTTTGGCTTGGGGGAATGGGAGGGGCAGAAACCGACACACAGGCACAAGAAGATGATATATATATGCAAAAATTTTTAAGGTGATGAATGTGGCAAAAATTGACAGCAGTCCTGTTTTTAAAAATAATTTCTTTTTAATTAAAAAATCCTTTTAGGGTTCACATGCACTGGAGAAACTGGCTAGTGAGGGAGTTTGCTAACTGTCAATTTTGCAGCTGGCTAATGTGCACCAATGTCCTTTCTTAACACTAAAATAATATGTGCCAGTAAAACCATTTTTACTAGATAATTTAGTCGTCGTTACTTGAAGAGGCGTCACACTGAATACTTTATAGAAATCTAGGGTATTAAACAATTATGCAGGATTGAAAGGGGTCTAAGATCATTTGGTCCAATGTCTTCACTTTACAGAGGGGGATCCTGAGGCCCCGAGAAACCATAAATGTCCTGAGCCTATTGCAACTACAATCAGGCCAGGAGTTCTCCAATATCGCCAAAGCATTGCAGAGGGTCCTGCCATGGTGACCTTCTCTGTGCTTATTTCTGGCTAAAATAACCCTTTCATGATATTTTCCCCTCCTTATAAAGATAGTACATTATGATTTAAAAGTTTGGACTTCTGAATCATATTACTTTCAAATTCAGATTACTTACCTTTTTCTTTTCTTTTCTTTTTTTTTTTAAATCTAGCTTCCATAATGTTGATTCTCATACAATTCTTGTGATCAGGTAGCAGCCAACCTATCTATAAAATACGTGGAGGGGTTCTATAACCTGGAACTTATAAAGCTGGCAATGGAAATTTATGAGAGGCTGATGTCACTCTGGGAGAGCTTCACATAGCGCACAACACGTGGTTAGAGTCAGTTAGCTCTACCGAGCAAAGTGTATTTCAATATCAGTGTCCACTTAGTGCCCACTGGTGAACTATTCTCACCTGGGATTGCTAAGGAAGAGACCTCTGGCTTGTTACGTCTGAATCTCTTTTTCAGTGACCCATCCCGTCCTTTTCCCATGTCTGTTAGGCTGCAACAAAATATCTGCTTCTTGGTCCTTTATCATAATATGTCAGAGCTAGGAAAGGTTCCAGGGTACTATGGCTCTCTCTCCAGAGCAATGTGCTCAGCTTTCTTCTAAACCCATCACTTCGGAAGCATATGATACGGTTCTGCAAGAATCACTCACCAGGGCAGTGCTGTCCAATAGAAACTTCTGCAGTGATGGAAATGTTCTGTGTCTGCACTAACCACTCTGGTACCCACCAGCCTCAGCGGTACTGAGCACTTGAGATAGGACTGACATGATGGGAGAGCTGGATTTGTAATTTTGCTTAATTTTAGTTAATTTAAATTTAAATTTGAATATCTACATGTGATTAGAGGCTACCATATTGAACAGTGCAAGTCTAAAGGTTGGAGGGATACTTACTGGGAGCCTGCCTTCTACTTCTCTTCCTTCTCTTACCTCCCTTTCTTTCCATTTTCCTCAACTGTTTCTACTTCAAGTTTTTTCCTCTATACATAATAAAGTTACTCAGGCCAAATAGGGCTTTTACCAAGGAAACATATTTGCTTTTTAATGGAATCCTTTTGGGGACAGTCCTTAAGCTGGAAAAAAAATAAGAATGTCAGACTCCACAGAATCCTGGTAGGGAAATCCTTGGAGGTTAAGGAGGTCTGTGGTTATCCTGTGCCCCTCAACCTACGCCTTGTGGGTAAGTATCCATCTGCCAGTTTAGAACACAAGGCATAGTTGAGCATCTCCTACATGACTGACATCAACACTTCTTGATATATTACAATAATGTCTTACCTCTTTCAGTAACCTGATATAGACATTAATGTCAATAGTTTTTAGTCCTTTGAGTCACTAAGTCTAGACTTCATTCTTAAAACAGGTAATGATTTCATTTTTAAAGGCTTCGCTCATCTATCTCTAGTCCCCCCATCCCCATGTGTTGTGTAAGTGTAGATACTGCCCATGTCACAATAGTTTCTTTAAATCCTGTCTGTTTATTCATTGCGTGAACACCATGCTTCCTTCATTCTACTAGTGCTGGAGGGAAAAAGAAAAAGAGAGAAACAAGATAAATACAGGCATTTGTATTCTAAGGTGGAAGACAAGCAAAATATTCCACAGGTAGCCCTCAGGAAGGTTTTCTAGTTTCAGTAGAAATTTCCCTCTTCCATGTCTGGTATCTAGTGTCTGGCCTGGGCATTTTATTTGGGGAAGTCTTTGTCTCTCAGCTTCTGAAGTCACAACCTTCAACAGTGATTTGAGTGCACGGGCTGTTACGGAAGCCCAGCCCTGTTCTTTCAAGACTTGACTTTCCAGATGCCAGGTGGCTCATGACCCAGTCAGGTGGGAATTAAAAGGCACAGCCTTTCTTGGTAGCAGACTACAGGGCTGCATTCTAAAGCTGTACTTCCAATAACTTACTCCCTAAAACTGTTCCCGAACGTGCAATTTCACCCACTATGTCAACCACTCTAATCCATTCAGCAATGTTCCCAACTCCTTTTAGCTGCCTGAAATATCTTTTTCATATGTTTTTCTGAATGGTTTGCTTCTTGTACCTTCATAAAATCCTAGATATCTAGAGTGATGTGATACCAGCATAATTTTTACCCCACTGATTAATAATGTGATCAATTAGACAAACATTCTAAGAAAACTGTAGTGTAGAGAAGGGAAACTATTCTCCATTCATTCACTTAATATTCTGATGCTTCCTGTCTTAGCACCTCTGTCTGGGTACATTTCTTTCATTTAACAGCAACAAGAATTATTAGCAAGTTGCCAGTTTCATTCTTACTTGTAGGTGAGGAAATTGAAGTATAAGGCGTCCAAGCAAATTCTGCAAGATTTTGCAGCTCATAGTAGTAGCTGTCACACATACCCAGGTCTGCACGACCCCAGGGACAGCTCTTTCCACTTCTCAGACATTTAATCCACTTGAAACATCAGGCCGATGTGACATATAGAATTCACACTTCATATTTAGCTTCCCGGTGCCCTTACCAATGTCTTCTCTCTTCATTATGGTAAGTCTGACACGACTTGAAACTATAGATGTTTGTTGCATTACTTCGTGTCTTTGAAGAAGATGTTACTGTGAAGTAACACAGTGTTACTAAGTAAAATTTTTCATGAAGTGAAAGTTTCTATCATCCATTTGTCCTTGTTATGAAGTTTTTAAAAAATGTGTGGGTCTGTGTATACACATATGTGTGCATTTTGTTTCTCACATGCACTTTTAAGTCCAGTCTTGAAATTGCCTTTTATTCCTGAATTTTGCCTTTTAGGATGAAAAGGAATCTCATTTTCTGAAGACATTGGTTTAAAAAATTAGTTCCCTTGGGGGCTGGCCTGGTGGCATAGTGGTTGAGTTCACATGCTCACTTTGGTGGCCTGGGGTTCATGGGTTTGGATCCTGGGTGTGGACCTAGCACCACTCGTCAGGCCATTGCTGTGGCAGCATCCCACATAAAATAGAGGAAGATTGGCACAGATGTTAGCTCAGTGACGATCTTCATCAAGCAAAAAGAGGAAGATTGGCAACAGATGTCAGCTCAGAGCTAGTCTTCCTCACAAAAAAATTTAAAAAGTTTCTTTCCAGTTTGAGTTCATCTCCCAGTTTGCTATGCAACTTTGACAAACACAGTTAACTCCTGGGGCCTCAATCTCCCACCTGTGGAATGGGAATGACGGCCATATTACTGTTCTACTTTTTTCTCATGAAAGTAAAGGATTATCAATGCGTTTGACATAACCAGTCCTTGCGCCTTAGAAATGAAGCCTGGTTTTGTATTGAGTACATTGTCCTCTCTTGACCTCTGTCACTTGATATTCAACAGTAATAAATAAATCACCTGCCCATCTAACCTCTATATCACACCTCAAGTTAATATCTGAAGCATTCTTTTCACCATGGAGAATCTAGGACCCTCTCTTCCTTATTTAATTTTCCTGAAATATTAGAATATATACCGCTAGGCCTTGCATATAATTTGAGAAAGAGAAAATCTACAGCCGTGTGAGATGAGCCTGTTTTAGGAAGCTGCTGTAACTGTCACTGCAGAATGGCCACAAGGTGGCAGCCTCCTAGAACATTAGGGCTAGCAGAAGGCCTGAGCAATGGCATTGGGATGCTTCTTGCCTTCGGTGCAGCCATACCGAGGACCAGTGTCTGCCAAGGCGACAGCTGCCCAGAGGTCCATCAGCCTTTTTCTGAAAAGCAGTAACCACATCCCTCTTCCATTCTGCCATAGCTTTCAGAATGCTTTATTCCTCCCAAGAATCTAATACCTACAACCGGTTAGAAAAAAAAGGGAGGGAGGGCTCTTCCTTATATTTTCCTATTGTTTAAAGTCATTGGTTCTCAAGCCTGACTGTACATTAGAATATCCCGGGGCACTTTGCAATCAGTCTCTGGGGCAAGGTCCCTGAGATTGATTTTTAAAAATACCCCAGGTGATTCCAAAGTGCATTCAGAGTTGAAAACCATCTTTTCAGGTCCTCTCAATTTATTCATTCATTCACTGACCATTTATTACGTACTTCTTCATGTCAGCTTTGAGCAAGACGATGGTGATGATGTAAAACAAGCTTCGACAATTGTCCTCAGAGACCGTGCAAGCTAGTCATTCTGTTCCATGAAGTCAATCCAGCAAACGTTTATCAAATTGCTACTACATGACAGGTACTATGCTAGATACAGAGGAGGCTGAGATGACAGCAATTCCTGCTGGCTGGCACTTATATTCTAGTGGGCAGTATGTACAAACAATTATCATATGAGGCAGGATTTGGTATTATTAATGTCTTACCTTTCTATAGCATTTCATAGTAACACAAAGATTTTTCACCAACCTATATAACTTGAAGTCCCCCTAACAATTCTCGAGACTGGTAAGCAGCTACCTATCAACATCTGAAGTTCGGAGAGGAGACCAACATGCTTTTTCAAGACGAGCCAGAGTGAGTCCTCCCACCCACGTCTGTGGACTCTGTGGTCAGTGCTCAATGCCTCACTCTATCTTATGTGGTGGGACTCAGGAAAGAGTGGTTGATTTTGCCTACAGGAGTAAATGTATTTGTCCAAGAGTGTATTTGTGTATTTTTCTTGGGAATTTTATTTCCTAGAGAGTGAGTAGAGGACCATTTCTGTCCACACATTTCCTGGGATCCTTCCTCTGTCCAGTCAAAGGACTCTTCAGATGCTGTCTTCACGCTAATATCTTTTTTAAATGATCTCCTACTTTCGCTGAATTTCTGATCTCTAAAATTGTTCTCGATGTCTATTACCTTGAAGAGGCAGCTGAAAATATTTAGTTCCGTCAGCAGATCTGCTTGTCATAAGCTTCTGTCAATCACAGCAAGGTTTAATTAGGGGACTGAAAATTAGTCCAACTCCATGTAAAGAAGAAGCCAGACAAGTCTCATTTTCAGAGATCTCCATTCTGTCAGCTAATAAAGTGTTAAGCCAAATGCCATCTGGATTGAGACTGGCACTTACGAAAGTTGATGATGGGCATGTTTTCGGAATTAACCTTATGGCTTATTTGGAGAGCTGACTCTTAAGGGAGTGGGGTGTGGGTGAATATCCTCATTGTCTGCAGAATCAAAATGATATTAGCATCCATCAGGTCAGTAAATACAGGTAGAATTTTCTGAGTTGCTGTCCAATAATAACAGAGAATCCGCTAAGTAATTGATTCCCAGAGGACACATGGCCTTTCCACTGCACAGAAGACTTGGCTGCTAAAAATCCCACTGTGGGGCTGTGGAATTGTCTGCCCCTTTCTTAAAGACTTGGCAACCCTAAATGGTTAGAGTTGTCCAGATTTAGTTGCCATAGCCTGAGAGAAACAGTAAAAAATTGGAATACTCTAGGAAAAGACATTCATATGATGAGGAATCTGAACTTCATTTTAAAGAGGAAGAGTGAAGCTTTAGGCTGAAGAAACAAAGGCCCAGAAATAAGAATGGAAGCAGGAGAAGTCTCCAAGTGTGCAAATATCTATTTGTGGAAGTGGCGTTGTATCCGTTCTATCTTGTTCCAGAGAGAAGGACAAGGACCAGAGGTGGAAGTGACAAGGGGGCAAATTTGAATTTACCCTGATATGGAAAAACAGTATAATTACTGTGCACTGGAAGCACTTGCTTTAAAACCCCTTTTTTCAGAGATGTTCAATAATACTATGTTAGGAACGTGGAAACAGAGTTTCCTCAATTGGATGAGAAGTTGGTTTAAACGAACTTTACTAGGAGTATTCAACAGTTCTGGATACGCAGCTAAAGAAGTCTTAATTCTCACTATGCTTATCATATTGTCTATGTCATTGAACTTCGCTCTCTCAGGTCTGGTAAAAAAACTTGATTGATGTTAAAAATCAGCTGTGAATGTGCAGTGGCTGTGAAATCCATTACCCACGCTTTTAGGTACAGAGGACACTCATCTAGTCCCTGTTAAATGAGCATATGTATAACTTTTTATTTTTCTAAGGTCAAATCAGCTGTGTACCAGAGCGGTCTTAGGGTCTCACACAATTTGATTCCAGTCTACCCATCAACATCATGTTGACCTGGCCTCTCACACTTTACCCTTGAGTCATACTCAACCACTGAGAATTTTCTGGACATTCTTCCTTATCATACCCTCATGCCTCTGCTTAGGCTGTTCCCGTGTCAGAGAACTACTTCCTTCTGTTCCTTCTCTGGCACCTCTACCCACCTCACCTGCCTGTTTTCTGCTCTTCCTTGAGAGTCATCTCAGGTGTCATCTCCCATAGGAAGTCATCCTTGCCCCCCAAGGCTGTGTTCACTATCACTCCTCTGCTCCCACAGTACCTCCTACACCACTCTCCTCGCCTGTGCACTCCTGGCACTCATTCCTAGTCAATAATGACACACTTTCTTGGCTGAGCCTGGATTCAACTTTAGAATCCTTTTCAAGTCATTCCGGGCAGCCACTCCTAATGAACCGGTCCCAAACTGTGGCATGCTTCACTCATGACACTTTCTATATTGTACTGAAATAGTTTGTGAACTGGCTTTTTGCACAAGACTGCAGTCACCATTAGGGAAATTACTGTCATTAAAGGTTTTCTTTTTTTATTCTCAGTACTGTGCACAGTGCTTGACATTGGTCTTCGCATAAGAGCTCGTTGTTATATAGGTAAACTGAGGAACTTGGTTGGGAGAAGGTTGGAAGGGAAGGGGGAACTCGGGTTCCTTCACAACCCAGTCTCAGTGTACCTGCCTGACGATGACCTGGGCTGGGTTATCTTTGGATGGGGAATGGTGTAAGGCACCACAACCTCTGCCTTCCTGGGGGATGGGCTGGACATACTCCACTCAGTGCTCCTGTAGGTACCTCTAAAACCCTTTCCTTCAAGGTCTGAGGGATGCCCTGGCAGGAAAGGCATTGCTTGCCTTTGAAGTCCTTCTTCCCTTTTAAAGAGCCCTTCAATAGTCAGGCCTTTGCGTGTCAGCTTTTCCTGCCTGCCTCTTCTCTGAGCCTCACACAGAGCCCTCACCTTTCCATTTCAAAGCCACGATTACTCATGAGAGCTCTTCATAACAAGCTTCACTTCAACCGTCTCTCCCTTATTTGCCAGCAGGGGGGCCTCAGTTCAGCTCTGGTCGGTCCACCTCGTTTCTCTTAGCTATAGCCTCCTGTCCTCTCTCCCTCACCTCCTTACAGGTCACACTTCATTCCTTCTACTCCATGCAAGGAGCTTGCCTTCCAGGAACTGGTCCTCAGTACCTTTTGCCTCTGAGCATCCAGCACTTCAGGAACCTCAGTAAACAGCAGAGGCGGGGCTGATTACAGAGGCTTCGGAGGCAGACACAAATGTTTCCACCATTTACAACCCCTGTGATCTTGGTGTGTTGCTGTATGGCTGAGCTTTAGCTTCCTCATCTTTGAAACAAGATTTTAAGTGATTGTAGCTGCCTCAGATGATTTAGGGGAAGATTAAATGAGATAATACCTGCTGTACTCTTAGCAGAACCTGCTCTACAAGAAGAGTTTACAAAAAATTTTTGAGTGAATAATTGGATGCCATAAGAGATCCAAAAACTATTCTGAACATAAAGATGAGAGTGGATTAATTCGTTTTAAGGAGAGGAAATGTTGGTAAGCTTCAAAGGGGGAGATAGGTTTTGAGCAGGCCTTTGTGGCAGAAGTGGCCTGGAAGAGCATTGCAAGGAAAAGAAGTGACATTCCCAAATGTCACAAGTGGAGAGCCAGGACAAGGTTGCAGATCCCCCGGGGCTTGGGGTACAGGGAGGGAGGGTGTATTGGGAAATAAGATGGGGAGATAAGTAGGGACTAAGCTCAGGGGGGCTTTGAGCGGTAAGCTGAGGGCTCTGCACCTTGTACTTTTGCTGTCTGGGCAGGAGGGAAAGGACACAAGGAGAGCCATTGGCCAAGTCCAGCAGGCAAACCCCATGTGCAGCAGGGGTCAGCAGTCCCAGGAATTTGCAGGTGAACTGAGTAGTTCTCATTTGGAAGAAGACCCATGATTTAGACCACACTAGCTTTGGCCTTATGCTGATAGGGAATGCCTTGAGGAGCCCCAGTGGGCCCTGTTTTGGGCCCTGAAATCCCTGCCTTAGTCACTTTTTTGGTTAGTAAATCTTTGAAGGCCCAAAAGACAGATCAGATAGCAGCTTCTCTATGCAAATGCTGAGACTTGAGCACTAGTAAGGGCTAAGGAGAGGGGACTCTGGCAGAGTTGCCCAAATTGACAAGTATGGGTAGTGTTGACACGGACCCCGAGGAGAGGAGATGCTGAGATGGAGAGCTTTGGGGCGCCAAGCACCAGGGCACAGGCCTGGTTGTGGTTTACACTATCTGGAGGCTCACCACTGAAAAAAGATGCTCATATCTGTCGAATTTTCATCACAGTCCATCTGCAAGTTTAACTTAAAGAAACAAAGACTCGGAAGTGGGAGTGGACGTGTAGGAAAGGCCAAGTGAGTGGAAAAGGGGTTACACTTGCTCTGCCCAGCTCCAGAGACAGGACAGTGACCAAAGGTGGACATTTCCAGGGGGCCAGGTTTCACTATAATCACCAGGTGAAAGAACTTTAGAGCCACTGAACGGCGCAGATGGCTCTTCTGTTTGACATCTTGACAAACAAGGCTTCCTGTTTGTCAAGATATTTAAAGACAGGCTGTCAATTTGTGGGAGAGAGTTCATCGTTTGTTCATTACTGAAATAAGAACTTAGACAAAATGAACTCTTACATTGAGTACGAAGTTAGATAAAATGTATTTTCCTGAGACTTTCTGATCTGCAACATACTTTGTTCATTCATTCAACACTCCTGAAAAAAGAGTCTCCCAGGCCCCTTGTATCTAAGGATCCTCATTCCACTGTCTATACCAGAAGATACTATTATCATTATCATTATCATTAATAGGGCAGGATATGATTAAAACATAGCTGACAATTATTGAGAGCTTGTGACATGCCAGGCCCTAGGCATTTGCTCACTTAATCCTCATAGCAACCTCACAACACAGGGACAATTGTTGTGCCTATTTTACAGATAAGGAACAGGAGCCAGGATTTTTGGATCTGGGTTAATCCAATCTAAAGCTTATCCTTCCAAAGTTATGTGATCTTCTTCTCTCCTTTGTGATGCTGAAGAGACAGATAATGAATCCTCTTCCATGAAGGGTGTGTGTTGCTTTAAGAAAAGTGTATTTAGGTTTGACCTGGGACTGGATCTCAACCCATCGAATACTTTGCTAGGAGAGTCACATTCCCAAATGTCCTTTATGCTCGCCCACTAGCTATTGCTTAGCTAAGGGTTTAGAGGCAGGTTAGAAAGTGGCATAGAAAGTCATCCTAAAGGCAATGTTGTGGAAACAACTAAGAGCTTAGGATCAAAAAGAGAGATGGGTTCAGGGCCTGGTTCACTGTATTACTAGCTCTGGGACTGTGGAGGCTGCTGAACATCTCCATCCCTTAGTTTCATCACCTGTAAAAGGCGGATGGTAATTACACCCACTTCAGAGTGTGGCTATAAAGACGAAAGGCTAATATACATAAAGCACTGAATTTCGAGTCTGGCACATGCTGCTGCTTCTCCTTTCTCTTCTTTCCGCTCCTCTTCATTCTTCCCTTTCTTCTCCCTTTTCCTATGGTTATTTGTAAATTTTTAACCCGAGTTAAATTAGTGCACACAAGATGTCATTGACTCCCTCTTTATATTTTCTCCTAATTCAAAGCAATCATACTCCAGAAATCATTCTAGACCTGATAGCAGGGCTGAAACCAAAGTTATGAATCATGTTTTAATACAATCGGCATGGCTTCATGCAAGGTGGCAGAGCTCTCCTTCCCCCTCTTTGGTTTGGTATGTTTGAGATAAAAAACCTTCTTGCTGAGAAAAAGGGAACAGGTGGACAAATGCAAGAGTGCCTGTGTCCCGTGACAGTAGTTCGGTACGGAGCCTTCTCAGGGACAGCCAGGAGGGGAGACAGGGCAAGAGATCAGGAAGAAGCCAAGAATTCACCACACTAACCTTACGCATCATCTGGGCAAGGCACTCATTGAGAAAAAAAATCCCTCTCCCCTTGCCTGGGGATCCTTCTTGGGTGCTTTTAGGTTGCCGTCATCAAACTCTACTGTAGAGATGCCAAGCAAGAAGAGGATTTTCCATTTCAACCCTTGGCCTCTGTTTCTCCCTCTCCGGATGAGGACCTATGCTGCCTCCTCCTGGAGTGTTGTGGGGAAGATTAATTAGCTAATATTGGTAAGGGGCCTTTGATGATGACTGCTAAGTGTTTGCACTGTGTCGTTGCCATTTTTTCCAAGAAGATGTCCATAGGGTTACTAATTAGGCATTGTTGAAGCACCTCATGCCCCATTATTTTACAGCTGTCTTGCAATTAACGGGCATCAGGACCATTTCAAATGACATCTATTGCCCATTTCCCTGGTTTAATTTTTGGAAATTTTATGGGAAGCCTGGGCATTGTTTCTTATTCACTGTAACTTGAATAATTAACAACGTAAATATGGCTTTGGGTGGTGATATTGTCAACAACGAGAGTTCTCTAGAGATTTTAATTACGAACACTTTAGCACTGCACTTCATGTGAGAGTTTATGATGGTGCCCAAGCACTTGAAGCGTTTTTTTCCTGTGGTCTGTGGTTCATGCCTGAGCGTTTGTGTATACACGTATAGGGATGGGTGTGCACGCGAGTGTGTGCTCATATGTGTGCACGTGTGAGTGTATGGTTTTCATGACCAATTAGTGTAATATGAGATGTGAGCACAAGAGTCAAGTCTGCTTTTGGCTTAACCTTCTCTAAGGCACAAGCTAGAGAAGCTGATTAGTAAACTTTTCTCCATTTTCTTGCTCTAACCTAGAGATCTGCGTTGGCTCAAATCCAGCATCATTTGACACGTCTACTATATTATCAGATATCGGAGTAGACATGTTTCATACTTTCGCTTTTACAACAAGTTAACGAGGTCTCTCACAATGACAAAATGAAGGCCCAGAGAGGGTAAGTGAGGTGTTCAGGGTCACCTAGCTAGTAATAGATGAAGACAGGATTCAAACTCAAATCTGCCAGACTCTGAAGCCTGGGGCCCTTCCATTCTCTCTCTCTAACAAAATTGCTGAGCTTTCTTTCTAGAAGTGAGGCTTGGTAGCTCAAAAGGCCAACTCGTGCCCTTTCCAGGAAGCCTTGCAGGCTCACCCATCTAAACGCATCTTCTCTCCTGCATCTGATATTGCTTTCTATCACTTCTCAGAGTCTGACTTTTATTTTAGCTGTGTACCGGTGGGGAGGACAATGTCATAAGATTGTTATGACAGCACGGGCTTTAGGGTTACCTGGATTATGTTTCTTACTCTGCCTCTCCCGCTCTGGGTCATCTTGGACAATTTCCAGCACCTCCTGAACTTTATATCGTTGATGTGAAGATGAAAGGAGAGCATGTATGGAAAGTGCTTAGAAGGTTTCGTGGCACAAAGAAAGCACACAATACATAGTGGTTGGATGGATGGATTTTTAAAAAAGTATGAATAAATGAATGAATGGCAAAGAACTTTGCTTATTTGTATAATTACCTACCCCCAAATTCAGATCACTCCAGCTTATATTTAGTATCAGTTCCATAAGAAATTAAAAAAAAAAAATGAATCTCAAGAATATTTGAGAAAGCCTAGTATATTGACTGTGGCCCATGCTTTCTGTCCCTCTGTGGTGGGAAAACTGGCCCAGAGCACACTGATAATGATGGAGTATCCAACTTCTTGACAATTACCACTAAGACCAAAATATGGTGATTATTGATGATCTGAAATATATGGGTCTGCTGTGTTGTGATTTCTTCCACCCCATTTTGTGTGTAGGGACAGAATGACAGATGCCAAGAGGAGGCCTGAACTTGAAATTTCAGGATTCTTACCAGAATTCCAACTCCTCCATGTGTAAATTATCTACGTGACACGTAGACCTCTGAAGAACTGCCCTCTATGAGCAGTATATTTCACAGAAGCTATCAAGACTCAGGGAAACAGACTCTGAAATGGAGATTTTCCTTGTAGAAACTTTATAGGGAAGTGTTCTCTGTAAAACCATCCGTCAGGGAGGAAGAGAAGCAGGCTTGGTTAAAGGTGGCTGCAGCAAAGTGAGAGCTGATCCTCTAGGCATTTCTGGAGTTGGGATGGCCCTTCAGAGCTGTCCTGAATTGAGAAAGAGGGCCAAGCCTTTGAACCCTTGCAGATTGTCCCTGGGAGAGGGCGATAACTTTGGGCAAGGCCAGTGGAGGGCAGTTCCTGGGGAGGAACTCAGCCATGAGCTGTCAGCACCCTGCTCACCCAGCAGCTGTAGGAATGAGTTTTTCAGTCCTGGGAAGGAATGTGGTTGGAGCACCAAAGCATCCACCACAGTGGTGCAAAGTGGATTTGAACTCAGGAAGTCCGACCCCTTATGACAGCATCATGATTTTTTCTCCTGCCATTCAATGCCTATTATCATTTCCATTTTAATGCTGAAGATATAGAGTCTCAGAATTAAGTAACCGCCCAAAGGATGTGCCAAGAGATTGTAGGGCCCATAATACACCACCAAAACTCATGCACATTCCCTAGGACTGTGTGTCTGCCTACTTGATAGTAAATGAGAAGTCACTTAATAGCTTGCTAAACTATTCAACACTCAGTAGCTTGCTAAAACTCATAAGAAGAAGATTGAAGAGGACCGTGTGTGTGTGTGTGTGTTTGTGTGTGGGTGTGTGATGTTTCAGGACAAGCAGATATTAGCTGTTCCCTCAGCATAGTTGGTGTCACTCAACACTTTAGAGGAGTAGCAAAAGGCAGTTGTAGCATACTTTATATCAAGAGGATTCTTCAAGTCTGATTGTTATAAATATAACCCCATGCAATCAAACCAAATATACACTTTTTGAGCTTCACTCAATAATTCCATACTATTTCAGCAATTATTTACTGCCCATCTGTGATGTGGTCACCAGGGATATGGAGACAAATGGAGCTTATAGATTGGTGACAGGGTTGTGCTGGATCTGGACTCCACGATTATAGGAGAATTCTGCAGACAAGGTGGCCCAGGAAGTAAAAACAGAGAAGAGTTTCTAAAACCTCAGCCTATTCCGCCATCCCCAAACTGAGGTGTGTGCTGCAAAAGGAAGAGAAAGAGGGAGAGGCTTTAGGAAAAGCAATGATGTCTATGCTCCAGCCTCTGAAATGTCCTACAGAGAAGCTGTACTAATATGTACAAGTAGTCATTTCTGCCAGAGTAAGCCCCCAAAGGGCTAATTGGCATAATTATCAGCCTATGCACTTATATAATGCCAGCTTCAGGGCCACATGAGCTCACGGGGGCACAGTAGCCATCACGAAGCTTGTCTCGGTAGCAGGACTGGACCAGGCATCCATCCTTTCCCCCTCCCTGATCCTACCTGCTGGAAAAGGCAGGCCTTCCCTCTAGCCATCTGCTTTTTCTGAAGCTTTGTTCTGACCTGCCGAGGGCTCCTCAGGAGCTGTGTCTCCAACAGGTGCAAACAATTCTTGGGGCCCCTACCAACTAAATGTGAGAGCAGACTCTGGTGGGTCAATTGGTTTGCAGACAGAATGAAGTGGGCTTGAGCCATGGTTCCATCACTGGCAACTGGCAGGCTCCTTAACTAGCCAGCGCTTTGGTTGTTTCATCACCTGCAAAATGGGGTGGGAGGATAAGAACCATCCCACATTGTGGGGATCAAATGGGAGACAGATATAGCTCAAAATAAATTGCTGAACTCAAATTAAATTGTCATTTACTGGGCCTATATCAAAGGCTGGGTGCTGGAAACGTTACCTACATTATCTTAATAATCAATTGACACTATATTTCCCTTTTGTGCATTTGAAGAAACGGAGGCTCATAGAGATGATTTAACTTGCTGGAGATTACCCAGGTACTAAGCCTATGCTGAGTCCAGATATCTAGTTTCACACAGATTAGAGACTACCTGGGGTTCCGAGAGGGCAGGACAGTGTATACTTAGTAGATGGTGTGACTACATGACGTCTAAGTCCCTGCCAACAGTGGGGCTCTGTGATCTGGGTGCCTGGAGGAAGACCTCTCCTGGGGGAATTTTGTGTGCTGGTATGAATGCAGTGAGGTTGGAGTTGGGGAGAAGGATGAAGGATCTCAATCTCCCTTGTTTGGTCACTCATTGGGTGCATGGATCTTCCTTGTTTCATGCAACTGCTCTGCTAGTGTCCTTCGGTGGCTTCCCAGGGACCTTTGCACAAAGATCATGACACTATCAGTTGCTGCATGGCCTGCCTCTGCCTCCTTCTCCAGCCTCAACTCACCCCTCACCCGGACTCTGCTTTCTGCCTTGGGGGCCAGGCAGACAAGATGGTCTCAGTGTCTCCTCCCTCTTGCCTTTGCAAGTTCTGTCTAGAACTATCTTCCCACCTTTCTTGTGTTACCTAACTAAAGCCTTTTCCTCCTTCGGCTCTCAGCCAGCCTCTCTTTCTCAAGGCAGCCTACTCTGCTGCCCCGGGGCCGGCTCAGCTTCCTGTGTGAATCCCTAACACAGACTTGTCTTCCTTTCTTTCAGAGCCCTCTCTGCAGCTATACATTCTCTAATGGATCAGTTGATTAATATTTGTCTTTCCTTTATGATGTCAGCTCCATAAGAGCAGGGACAGAACAGCGTGGCTGACACAGACCTCAGGTGTCTTCTAGTCCCAGTCACCTGCTATGTAAATATTCTCTAAATCCCTCACTAAGTCCCAGTCACTCTCCTATCTGTGTGAAACTGGTATATGGTAGGTGTTAAAGAAATATTTGTGATGCTGCAAAAACCTGCAATTCTTCCGGTTTTCACTTGCAAAAAACTGTTTTCCATTCCTTCAGAGCATTAACTCAGTTAGCATCTATACATTCCTTATTGGGTCAAACGACTGATAACAAACGGAGGAAGGAAGGAATGGATGTAACTGGTGCTTAGCATACATTTCACTGTTTGCTGCAACAAGGGCTTGTCATTATTATTTTGCAGGGTTTCAACCTCTGGAGGAGAATTCGAGGGCTGGTCTGCCTATCTAGTCAGGAGCTCGTGTCCATAGCAAAAGCAATCCTTGGTATAGTATGGGGGGGCAAAATCACGGACTGTGGATCCTGACTGCCTGACTCCACCACTTACTAGCTCTGTGAATATGAGTTACTTAACCTGTCTTTGACTCAGTTTTGCTATCTGTAAAGTGGGGGTAATAAAGTGCTTATGTTGTAGAATTGTTGTGAGGACTAAATCATTTAGTGTTTATTTTATAAAGTGTTTAGAACAGTTCCTGACATATTATACGTGCTATATAAGTACTTGCTATTATTTTATTTGTTTAGGAGATAGATCATGGTATGCCGTTTCAGGGGCCAGCTCCTATAAACACTTCTTTCCTACGTCCCCTTCCATTCTTCTGGTAGTTCGAACCTCCTCTGCCTCCCTTCTGACCTGAGTTGCTAACAGCTGACCATTTCCTGAGCTGACTTGGATTATGACAGTATTGTTTTTTTCTCCCTGGGATTTCAGTAGAAAAGGAATTTTCCTTTCAATTTTGATTTCAATTTCAAAATTCAAATTTCAATTTCAATTTCAAATTCAATTTCAATTTCAGTGTGATTCCCCTTGAAATTTCTCCAGTGGTAGAAAATAGTCCTATAGTCTCAATTATACCTGAGCTCTGCCCCAAGAAAATTTGGTTCGACGGTTTCGATGAGCCCAAAGGAACAGTGGAGGTGAGCGAGCTTAAGAGAGGTGGCCTTTGCCAGCAGCCCCACTGTGTGAAGTGGAGCTGCAAGTTTCCATTTTAATTTTTGTGTCTGTTAACTCTCTCCATTCTGATCGCCTGATGGACCCTTTGGCTAGCAACCAGACATTAAAATAAAAGGAATGTTAATGAAATGCCTTTGTAAGGCAGGCTGCCAGGGCAATTTTAAAAAAGAACTGGTTATTAAGCTTCACTCAAGGCATAAAAGGTTGAAGGTTTAAAGCCTAACCTGGCTAGGGCAGAGAATAACTCCTGGTGTCGGGGACAAAACCCAGAGTCCAGAGGTATGATTTGAACCCAGGCTCCACCACTTCAGACTTTGGCGACCTTGGGGAAGTCCCTTGCTCTCTCTGGGCTTCCTGGTCTGTTAAAGGAAACAGTTCAATAATTTATTCAACAAATGTTTATTGAGCTCCTACTTTGTTCTCAGCACTGTTGGGCTGGGTGAACTTTCGGATGTTTTATAGCTGAACCATTTTGTGAAGCACATCTGTGACACCTCAACTATGGTGAACTTGGGGACAGGGGCCCAATGCACTGTGCTATTCGAATCTGTGTAATAACACATAGCATCAGGTGTGGCATAGTATGCACTCTGGGAATTATTGGTACTCTTTTTAAAGATCCAACTTTTCCCCTTCTTCCTTTCTATGTTTGTGTACTATTTTATCGATTTAGGTTTTCATATTTCCTAGTTCCTTCCATTTACTTTGGGTTTATTTTGCTCTTCTTTTTCTAACCTTTGGGGTAGAAACACAAATCACTGATTCTTAGCTCTTTTTTTTTTGTTTTTGATCTACATATAAGTATTTAAAGTTGTAAACTTTCCTCTAGCACTGCCTTAGCTGATTCCTCAAATTTCTGACACATTGCCTTTTCATTATGATTGTTTGAAACATTTCAGTGTCTTTGGGATTTCTTTTTTGACCCATGCAGTATTAGAAGTGTACTGTTTTTCAAAATATTTGCATATTTTTGAGTAATTGAATTCTAATGTATTTCCTTTGTACTCAGAAACAGAGTCTGTAAGCAGTCTGTGATATTTCCTTTCAGCTCTGGAAGAGACTCCCTTACATGTGTACAATCCAGCCCTGGGCAAAGGATCCGTGGAGATTTCCCCAGGAAGCATTCTGGGGACTCCTCTCTGCACAGTGCACTGCCCTGCAAATCCCAGTGGCTTTATCAGCTCTCAGCCCTAATCGCTGCCTCCTCAGCTCAGCAAGGCTGCTCTTCTCTCCTTTGGGCTCTGTCACCTTGTGACATGCACACCGAACCTAAAGTGAGTTCGCTCACCCATTGCTCAGCAAGCCAATCTCCAACACTAGGTGTAGTGGAAGAAAGGACGAATTTTATTATTGCACAGTGCTGAACAAGGAGACAGGGCAGCTAATGCTGAAATCCCCAAATCCCCGAAAATCTAAAAGGAAGGGTTTTATTTGGGGTTTTAGGTAGGGGCAGGGGAGCATATGGCCTTGATGGTTGGAGCTTTCTCACAAGCCTGTCTTTGGCCTTGAGACTACTTGCAGAGAGGAGGGAGCCCTTGACTTTTCTGGTCAGCAGCTCTCCCACCAGCCTGTATCTCCTTGGCAGGGAGGAGATTATGAATCCAGATGCTTGTCCTTGGCGCTGTCTGTCTCCATGGAGGATAGTGGATTCTGGAGCCAGAAAGCCAGGGAGTAAGCAGGGAATGAGTGCTTTGGTTTTAACCCCATATATGCTGGGTTTAATGTAGGAAAACTGATATCAGGGTCGGTATCAATGTGGCAACCTTGAAGTTCCCCAAGGCAGGAAGTTGAGAGAACATCAAGCTTACTGCCTGTGTTTGCTTTTTTGCTGGCATTACAATTCTACACCAGCACCACCTCCCCCTCCCCAATTCTCCTCCAGAAAATCCGTCATATATTTTGTCCAGTTTTATGGTTGTTTACAGTAGGGAATATGGGGAGAAATCTAGAACCCAGACTCTGTCATGGCTAAACCTAAAGTATTACTTTTTAACTTAATCCTATTTGAGTTATTAATATTAAACAGAAGAAAGCAGTTTTGGAAATTTAGGTTTTAAAATTTGTGTTTTAGGGGCAGGCTCCGTGGCCGAGTGGTTAAATTCATGTGCTCTGCTTTGGCGGCCGAGGGTTTCACTGGTTTGGCTCCTGGATGGGGACATGGCACTGCTCATCAAGCTGTGCTGAGGCGGCATCCCACATAACACAACCAGAGGCACTCACAACTAGAATATACAACGATGTAGTGGGGGGCTTTGGGGATAAGAAGAAGAACAAGGAGGAGGAGAAAAGAACATGGGCAACAGATGTTAGCTCAGGTGCCAATCTAAAAAAAAAATAAATAAAATGCATGCTTTAGAAATTTAACAAAATATGCTTATTTTATTCTTATCAGGGTTTTAACTTAATTTTTCTTTGCGTTTCTAATAGCCATTTCCTTCTGTTGATGAACTTCAGAGGGAAAAAGTTATTGAGCCATTTTTTTCTCAATTTGTGAGCTTCCGTCACTCTGAGCAACTAAACTGAACCTGCAATCACTATGTAAAATCTCTTTCTAATAATCCCTGATCAGTACTTTTTACTTGCTGCTTTTAAAAGATAACACAAAGAACTAGTTAAGAATGACTAATTTGATACACAAGATCAACTATGCATGGCTGCTAATTGGTTGACCTAAGCACCGTGATATCATCTCCCAATACAAATGCTATTCTGATGTAGCTATAGCAGAACGGGTTGATACCTCCGATTGCGCCTCACCCAGGTAACGGTGAGCTCTTCAGGAATATGTAAAGGGCAATACTGCTCTCCTGCTCCTGCGTGGATGTTCCTACTGATTCATGTCTGTTTCTGCTTGTTTTGCTGAATCTCTTCTGTATTTCACACTAGCCTATGCCAGATTTGCCGGATGATTCTATTTCATAAAAGTTGTCATTTTATATCTGTGTTGAAAGTCTAACTCCAGAGAATTTTCAGACTCTTGGTCTACCATTACCTGTAGTATATTCATGATGAACAGTGTCTTCATTTATGGCATTTCTTTTAGCCATTCTTGTTCCTACTCCCTCCTACACCTATCCATGAAAATGCTGGAGAATGAGGGATTTTTTTTCCTCTTCCAGAGTACATTCTGCAAAATTACACTGCTAAAGCTCCTTGTTATCTGGGAATAGCATCTCCTCTCTGTAGCAAGGAGAGAGGTTTAGGTTGCTTGGCTTTTGATGAAAAGAAAAAAATAATTCAAGTTTTATGCTATCTAAAAAAACAATGTTTCACTGGGTCAAAGGTTGTTTACTCTGTTCTAATTCCTGTGTCACGTTGTTAAAATAATTCCCAGCTGTAACTGTCTCATGTTTTTCCCTTTAGTTATTTCGTGCTCATTTAAGATGGTACAAATGAATGAATAACATCCGTTTTGGGTTTTTGAAAGCTTTTTTTTTCTTCCGTTCTTTCACAGGTTTCAAAAAGATAAGACTCTTGCAGCAGTGGATTCTGGGTAGATGAGATATTATTCTATCTTCCACTCATTTCCATGGATTCATTAACCAGCTATAATTTAAAATCACAAACGCTGTTATTTTGGGGGCAAGAATTATGCTTTATACTCTGGAGGATACAAAATAAGCAAAATTCCTGCCCTCAAGCTGCTCAAAGCATCTGTGGAAAGCTCATGCACAGTTATACGCAAAATCAAATGAAAATTCAAAATCTTTTAAAAAGGCAAAAAATAAAGGAAATTTCATGAAAAATTAATGATTGGGCAGGTAATATAAACAATTGAGGGAAGAAACAGGATTGAAGTGGGCTGAGAAATCTTTTTTACAGAAAGACTGTGTTGTCAAGGAAAGTTTGTCCAACTTCTGTGTACTGACTGTAGCCTAAAAAAACTTGATGCTTAAACCTCATGATTATGTTTATATGCAAAAGTTTAGAAGTCTTTTGAAATACAATAGGTTGTGCTGTCTCATTTAATACTCTATCTCCTTCTTATTTAACATATAACCCACCATCACTGTGCTCTGCTCTCTTTTCCTCAGCAGAGAACCTCGGGCTTTCTAGAGCCCCAATCCTCCACTTCCTCACTTGAGACGCAACCACTTATGGGACTGGCTCCATGTTCTGATTGCAAACGATGTTATAGGCCACTATGGACTTCTATGTCCAGGTCATAAGTGAATGAGGAGCAATGGACCAGAAAGAGCATCTCTAAATGTACTTAAAACTGCGATTGGGTTGTACACGGCCCCTTGAAAGTAAATAGTTGCCCATATAGTTCTGCATGTTATTGCTTTGAGGCCAGACCTGAGCATCTTTCCTCCAGCCATGCCCCCAGGGACAGATATTTGGGGAATTTAAAGAGGAAACATTAAACAAAAAGGAAGACTTGCAGCCATACTAAAGAAAAGCTCCCGTTGTCTTTAGCTGTAAGGATCACATTCTAATCGTATCCTTTCATTCTCTTATATATGATATATACCCCATTCTCTTGGAAAATGACACTGGAGCTGTTGATTTTGTTTTCATCAATCAAGATGTGCCAACCCATATGGTTTTCAAGGGGGTAAGTAAACCAGGCACAAAGACTAAACTGTAGCTCCACAATTACGAGCAGGGGAAGAAGCGTGTGCACTGCTGGATGCTTGTGTTCTCTAGACAGAAGCTGAACACTGCAGCTAGGTCTTGATACTTCAGCATCCAGATCTCTTTGAGAACACTCTTTCTCCTCATTTGAAAGCAAATACTGAGAAGTGAAACTTAAGCTCCTTTTACAAAATCCTGTTTAATCGGATCTCTTGCTTATCTGCAGTCGTAAACCAGCCTCCCCAGAGCTGAAACTTACTTTGCTTGTTGGGCAATAGAAATTTATCCCCTTCCAGTTCCCACTTCACAGGGGCATGGCCAGGAGCTCAAACTTGAACTGGATCTTAAATGATGGATAGAAAAAAATGTCACTTTCAGAAATACCTTCTCCATCCCAAAGTTAAATAACTATTTACTTAATTTTTCATTTCTTCTACTAAAAAAATTTGAATCTTATTTTTTATAAAATAAGGTTGTCATGCTATTCCTTGCAATGCATTAGTCAGTTGCTCTACTCACATTTGTTGAATACTTTACCAAACTGGTAGGACATTTTAATTTTATGTAACACTTTTATGAATAGTTGAGACTGTACTTGGACTTTCCGGTTTGCTCCATTATTTGTTTATTAGTCCCACACCTGCACTATAGTTTTGATACTTTAAGCTCAGTTTCTTAACCTCAGCACTGTTGGCACGTTGGGCTGGATAACTCTTGGCTGTGGAGAGAAGTCTTGTGCATTGTAGGATGTTTAGCAGCATCTTAGGATTCTATGTACTCAATGCCAGTAACACATCCCCCACTCTCACCAAACTCAGTTGTAACAAGCAAAAATGTCTCAAAGATGTTATCAAATATCCTCTGTGGGACAAAATTGCCCACAATTAAAAACTACTGTTTTAGCTTACTAATACATTTTATACATTAGATAAGACAAACCAACTCTCATTCTTTCGTTTTTTTCCCCTCAAACATATCTCAATTATTCTTGTACACTTATTATTCTAGTTAAATTTTAGATTCACTTTGAAAAGATATTTTACAAATATATTTAATTTACATATTAATGGGAAATTGCACTTAAAATATTAATTATCCAATACAGATGTATTTTCATTTATACCAGTTTTTTTTTTTTTACAATCTGAATCAACGTATAGTCTTGCAATTGGCTATAAGCTTATTATTAAAAATATTTTCAGTTTGTCCTTTTGTTTAATATGCATTATTATCCATGGGGCAGGTATATAATTTATCATTTACATTTCGTAGATGAGACTTAGAAGTTGACCAAAGGAAGGTAGACCCCAAGCCTGTTGACTTGGATTCTAGAGCCTTTTTTTCATCCCCTGCCTCATTTGAAGGTCTAAAATTGGAACACAAGACAAAGAAAATGTCAGAGACAGTGTGAGACATTTCCTACATTTGAAAGAAGGTGATACCTGCTCTGATATCAGTTTCCCCACATTAAACCCAGCATATATGAAGTTAAAACCAAAATACTCTTTCCCTGCTTACTCTCTGGCTTCCCAGCTCCGGAATCCACTATCCTCCATGGAGACAGACAGCACCAAGGACAAGCACCTGGATTCATTATCTCCTCCCTGCCAAAGAGATACAGGCTGGTGGAAAGCTGATGACCAGCAAGGTCAAGGTCTCCCTCCTCTCTGCAAGCAGTGTCAAGGCCAAAGACAGGCTGGTGGGAAAGCTCCAACCATCAAGGCCATATGCTCCCCCCTTCCCTACCTAAAACCCCAAATAAAAACCCTTCCTTTAGCTTTTTGGGGAGTTTGGGGTTTCAGCGATAGCTGCCCTCTCTCCTCACTCAGCACTGTGCAATAATAAAATTCCTCCTTTCTTCCACTGCACCCAGTGTCAGAGATTGGCTTGCTGAGCAACGGGTGAGCGAACTCACTTCAGGTTCGATACCAAAGGGATGAAAATAAAACTTTCATTTTTCAATGAGAGGGAAGTTTTTTCCTGTTGTTTGGACTGTCCAAACTCTTGTGCTTTCTCTCCAGGGCCAGAAATCTCCTAAATTTTCTTCAACTGATTTCCAGCTCAATTTTGCAAACTCAAGAGATTTGTGAGTTTGAATAAATTTGAAGACTGCCCCTCTTTAGTGATGTTTGGGTGAAATTCTGAGGCAATGGTATCCCATTCATTTTAGTAGGGCTCTGGGACTTTATTTAAAGGAGCAGCAGTGTGTCATAACAAGGTGGATTATGTGGTCATGAACTGAAACTCATGACGAACCTAAGACTTTTAACTTTCCTCCTCCTCTTCCTCTCTCTTCCTAGATCCTAGGAATGGAGGAATAACTTGGAACATAAGATCACTGTGCCCTCAGATCTTTTTCGACAAAAATTCACTCCATAAATATTACCTATGTGTGATGATGAAAAAGAAGTTTCTTTTTCTTCTACCTCAGGATGTGTTTATGAGGGACTCAGTTCGCTCAAGTAGGATGTGGAAGTCTAGGAGGTGTCAGCAATAGCAATGTTTCCTTGACCAGTGAGGCACGGCAAGCTTGGGTAGACAGATCAGCCCAGAAAGAAGGAAAGATAGTCCAGACCAGATGACAATCTAGTATCTGAGAACATGCACCAGACTACGGGGAAGGTCTAGACCCCTGGCTGGAATTGCATTGCACATGAATTCAACACGAGTTAACAGGGGCATGCTGAGACAAAAGGATTAAAAATCCAGAGGGCTAGCCGCATCAGAGAAAACTGTCCACAAATAAGCAGGCTCCAGTTTCTGAGCTAAGTCAAGAGTAGAGAGGGAATGGAGTTAGGGAGGACTAAGGAAAACATGACAGAGCACTAATAATAGTTTTACAGGAACCACATCATTGAAATGAGGAGCAGCTCAAGGAACATGTAGAAACTCAATTATCTGGGATGGAGAATGAAATTCCAGCAGATCAGCAGGAAATATTTCTTTATTCTTTATCTTACTACGTTAGAGGGACCTGCTTTCACCACACCACAAATGAGAGTTTATCCACCAAATTGGCAAATGCTTTTTGAACACCTACAATGTTTGTACTGGGTGATGGGAATTTAGTAGACAAAATAGAAAAACACCCAATTTATATTCTAATGGAGAGAGACAATAAACATAATAAATAGATAAAATATACAGTATTTTAGAAAGTAATAGGCAATATGAAAAAATCATGTAGGGTAAAAAGGGTTGCTAAGTGTCAAAACAAAATAAATATGAACTTAGATAAAGAGAGACTATTTTAAATGACTATTGTAATAGTACAATGCTGTGATCCCAGAAATCTGCAAGTATCTCAAAATTAAACAGAAAAAAAGGCTTTTCTTTTTAGGGAGGGGTGTGCAGAACAGGCAGGAAGTTTGGGGAAAGCAGGGCACGTGGGTGGGGTGAACAGGTGGCATTGTTGGGGCTTTTTCACAGCAGAATGTTTTTCTCTGTGGTTAGCAGATTCTCAGAATGAGCTGTTATGAGAGGATGTCCGCACCTTAGTGGTTTAGTGCTTGGTAAACTTGGAGATAAGCCAAATTTGGGGGGCCTGTGAGGAGGAGGAGGAGAGCCTGTCTAAAGTTTGGTCAAGTTCAGTGGGTGTGTCATGGGCAGTTATGAGCACTTGGTCACAGGGAGAGTGTTGATGTATAATGTTAAATAGGTCGGTTAAAGATGGGCTCATTGAGAAGCTGACAAACTAGCAGAGTTGAAGTAAGTGAGAAAGCAAAGACTTGGAGCTATGAGGGAGCAAAACATGCTGATATTGAGAGAAAACCGTTCCTGGCCAAGGGAAAGGCTAGCGTAAGGCATTGAGGTGAGCATATAGCTGTTGTGTTCAAAAAGTAGCAGGATAGGTTATATTTTCTAAAGATTGCCCCAACCGTATCTCCCATCCCACATTCTCCTTTGCAATGCCACCTTGCCACATTCCCATGAACAGGTGGAATTTATTTCTCCATGTCCTTCAATTCTGTCTGGCTCTATGAGTGCTCAAACCAATTGAATATGGCTAAAGTGTCACTGTGCTAGTCCCACGTGTGGCCCTTAACTGGCTGGAAACTTCTGTCTCCTGCCTCCTGTAACACCTGCTCTTGTGATGGTGACTCACAGAACGCTGACTCCCCTAGCTGTTGGGCTGTGAGAAGTTCAAGACACATGGAGAGGCCATAAGGGGGCGCTCTGGTCCACTGCCTCAGCATCAGTTGCCATTCATGGGAGTGAGCCATCCTGGATGCCCAGCCCACTGAGCCTACAGATGACTTCAGACCCAGCTGATACTGGACTGCAACCATACAAGACACTGTAAGCAAGAGTACCCAGCTGAAATCAATCAACCTCCAGAGCCACAGAGAGAGAACAACAAATTGTTATTTTAAGCCAATTAATTTTGGGGTAGTTTGTTATGGAGCAATAGACCACTGAAATAAATAGCAAGGAGAGCATTGTAACTGGAGGGGAGTGAGCCAAAGGGAAATTAGTAGGAGACGAAGTCAGAAATGAAAATGAGAAGTCCAATTGGATATTTCCTCATAAAGGCTTTGAGTTTTGCTGTGAGTGAAATGGAGGGCCTTTGCAGGGTAGTGAAAGAGAAGTGACATGATCTGACTTACATTCTTAGAGGATCTCTCTGGCTGCTGTGTAGGGAATCAATTGCAGATTCTGTCGTAACTATCTAGGGGAGCAAGGATGATGGCTCAGATCAGGTTGGTAGAGTGGTGGGAGGTGAGAAGTTGTTAGCATCTGTACATGTTTTGGAGCTAGAGCACAAAAGTGTTTGCTGATGGATTGAGATGTGAGAGAATGAAATGGTTAAGAATGCCTGAGATACTGGAAGAATGTTTCCATTCTTAACTGAGATGAGGGATATTGCTGGAGGAGCAGGCTCAAGGAGGAAGCTTGAGAGTTCACCCTGGGATATTTTAAATTTGAAACATTTACTGGACATCCCAGTGGAAATATCAAGTAGTTTTGAGTTAGTGAAGGTATCAGGGGTGGAGATATGCATATATGTATGTATATATATATAGGAGTTATCATCACATGGATTTTTTAAAACCACAAACTAATGAGATCATCTATGGAGTGAGTGTTAGAGAAGAGAACAGAAGAGAGGTGGACCAGAGACTGACCCCTGAGGCATTCCACGGTGAAAAGGCTGGGGGAAGACAAAGAGACAGCAGCATAGACTGAGAAGGAATAGTCAGTGACATAGGAGGAAAACCGAGACGGGGAGTATCCTAGAAGTCCAGGGAAGGAAGTGGGTCCAGGAGGAAGGAGTCGCCAGCTGGGTCAAATGCTGCTGAGAGGTCAAGAAGAGAACTGAGGACTGATTTCTGTTTTCAGCAAAGGGTCTCAGCCAGGTCATTGCAGACTCTCTTTCTCTCTATTTCTCCCCATATACAACACAATATTTATTGAGCATTTTCTATATGGCAGATACTTCCTAGGACTTAGGGTTCTAGGTTAAATGAAATGTTCTCTTAAAGACTTTACAACCATCCGACTGATTAAATATTTACTGCATAATTACTGTGTGTAAGACACTCTGCTAAATACTCTGAGAGTTATAAATGTTGTATAGGACACACGTTTAACCTAATTGGAAACATTAGACAAAAACACACAGACTGTAAAATTGGAGTACAAGTGAGGTGTATAAGAAATGTCACAATGAAGTGTAAAGTTGCAGTAAATGGCAGCATAGAAGAAAAAATGCTATATGATGAAGAAATTGGGTGCCTAAGTTGGAAAAATCTGGAAAAACTTCATGAAAGGCACACAAATGGAAAAATGCAGGGGTGGAGAGCGTGTGGCACAGGCATTGGAGGTCAATAAGTAAGCAACTTTGGAGAAATCAGAAAATGAATATAAAAAGTAAGTGCAGCAACATGGATGAACAGGGATGACATTATTTTAAGAGAAATAAGCTAGTCACAGAAGGCAAATATTATATGATTCCACCTGGAAGCTAAAATAGTTAAGCTCATAGAAGCGGAGAGTGGAATGACAGTTGGCACAGGCTGGGGGAGGAGGATATGGGCAGTTGCTATTCAAAGGGCATAAAGTTTCATTTATGCAAGATGAAAAAGTTCTAGAGATCTGCTGTATGACAACGTGCCTACAGTTAACAAGGCCGTACTGTACACTTAAAATTTTTGTAAAAAGGTAGATCTTATATTAAATGTTCTTACTATAATAAAAATCCAATAATTATGAATTTTATAAGTGGAGATACATCAAGAATGCATGGGCTCTTGTGCAAGACTTTGTATTTCCATGTTTTTCTGTGCTATAGCAGGGATGGGATCTGCTGGATGAGGAAGTTTTGGACCATGGCATGCATCATAAATTTCTTTTTTAGGGTAATCAACCTGGTAGTAGGAGTTAGGATGGAGTGTGGTTGGCGGATGATAGGACTCAGAAATAAAATCGCTGAAATGGATTCCTGCTTTGAATAATACAGGTATTTAAAAAACTTCTCAATCTTGTGGACTTTCCCTCTTCATTGATGTGTGTGTTCTTCTACATGTCGAGTGGGGTGTGTTTGTGCGTGTGTGTTGGATGAACATCTATTTCTTAATGCATTAATTCCTAAGTACTCAGGATTTTCTGCCAGGAATAGAATCCATTCATTTCACATTCTAGCTATCATTAGTACTCAAGAATTTAATTGCAATGCTTGGGATTTTATTGTATCCTACAACAAAAAGAGCTTAATTTGTTTTAGAATTCATTTTTCTCTTATTTGTTTTCTAGTTGTACAATCATATCATCCACAAACATCGATATTTCAGTGTCTTCCATTCTGATTCTTACGTCTCCTTTTTTAAAATGTAAAGTCTGAGCATGGTGCCTGGCACACATTCCCTCTCAAAAAATAAGTTCATTCTTATCTTCCTTTTCCCTCTTTGTACATGTCTGGAAAAATTGTCCAGTAAATATGTCAGATTTAGGAGCTTTTATTTTTAAGTCACTATTAACCTTTTACATTGTTTTAGATCTCTTTTTTTAAATTTTTTTTGGAGGAAGATTAGCCCTGAGCCAACATCTGTGTCCATTCTCCTCTACTTTATATGTGGGACGCCAGCCACAGCATGGCCCACCGACTGGTGCCACTTCCGCACCCGGGATCTGAACCAGTGAACCCCGGGCTACCGAAGTGGAAGGTGCGAACTTAACCACTGCACCACCAGGCTGGCCCCTTAAATCTCTTCATCTTATCCTGTAACTTAAAAATCTCTTTTTCTTTGAGTTCTCATTCATTTAAAAACATTTGTTGTTGTTAGTGCTGTTGAGGGGATTCCGACTGCTAGTCGACGCCGTGAACGGCAGAGCAGAACCCCGCTCTGTCCTTTTGCCCCATCCTCTCACCTTCTGGCACTGTATCAGACAATGCTCTGATGCTATTCATACGGTTTTTGTGGCCAATTTTTTCAGAAGTGGGTGACCAGTTTCTTCTTCCTAGTCTGTCTAGTCTGGAAGCTCTGCTGAAACCTGTCCACCATGGGTGACCCTGCTGGTATTTGAAATCCCAGAAGCATAGCTTTCAGCAACACAGAACACCACAGTATGACAACTGACAGATGGGTGTTGTGGCTCCCTGACAGGGAAACAGACCCGGGCCCCGGCGGTGAGAGCACTGAATCTTAACCACTGACCAATATGGCTGGCTTTAAAAACGTTTCCTAAGCACTTCTGATGTGGGTAACCAAAACCTGAACATAACCCACGCAGCCCCTCCAGGAAGATCTCCATCCACTAGGGGAATCAGACACTGCTTTAAATCATTGTCGACACAATAAAATATGGATATCATACAGGTACAAGTCACTTGCTAAATTTCTCATTTCTTATTCCAAGTTTTATTAATTGTTATATTTTTCAGTTTTTGGTTAATTGGTTAAATTCAAATACATACATTTTATGAATTTTTCCCAAAGCACTATTAATATTGCTATATTATCATATACATTTTATCTTTCTGTTGTTTTATTGTTTTATTTATTTTATTATTTATGATTTTACGTTATCTTCCTTCTCCCTTTCGATGGCTTTTATTTATTTATTTAATACATACTTGAGGCCACGTTTTTGTGTCAGTATTCCCTTAATAATCATAATAGCATGAATTACAACATTTTTGCTGATTAATCACTCTTTTGACACTATTGCCTATATGTACTTTGAATGCATGTTTTTATTTTGTTACATTAAACATATTTTTGCAGGCTACAATTTGGCATATTTTATTTTGCAATTTAGAAGAGATTCTTTTAAACAGAAGCCACCAGGATGTTCACAGTAAGTGGGCTCTCAGATGCATTTTGGATTTCCTCTTTTATCCTACAAGCTTACCGTTGCTATTTCCAGAGTTCACTTTTCATGTCTTTATTATGTGTAATAGATGCTTTTAAACTCTTTCTTCCCCTTTTAAACTCACTTGAAAGATAACTATAGCTCATCAAATTTTTCTTATATTTTAAAATATTAACATGGGTCTTTAGAACTATATTTTCCCTCCTATTTTTTTTTTTTTTTTTTGTATTTTTAAATTAGCAGACTGCTTCGACTCTCTGAGAACCAGGAATCTAGGCAGCCTTCTGGCCTAAACCTCTGTTAGTAGATGATGGCAATTTTAACAAAACTGGCTACGAGTGTCTTTAGGGCTTTCTAGTTGTCCTGATGGGGACATGTAGGCTACAGAACAATGGAAAGTGGGGCTGGGTCAATGATATTTAAACTCTCTTGCAGCTGTTCTATCTAGCATCTTGAGGGCATATTAGTATCATTTGTATTCTGAGATCCTTTCGACATCAGTGTAACCCGCAGCATTGAACTCAACATTGGCACATACATTCCAGCTCAGGACAGGGTGTGCATAAAGGAATTCTGGAGCAAGAACTGTCTAGCTGCAAGATGAACTGCCTTCTGACAAAAATCTCTTGTTGAAGGATATAGAGGTGAGGGAAAAAATAGGCTTTATTTGCTATTAGTGGAAGGGTCAGTCTAAAAGTGACATGGCTCTGACATCTGGCAATTAGCAGAGATTGTACATTTTATAGGTCCTATGGGTACCAGGGCTGGTCCTGAGACAAGTGAACCAGGAAATAGGAATGCGGTATTGGGTCAGGGGGGAGCAGGCAGATGACCTCTAAGGTCAGTTAACTCTTTTCAATTTCTGAGAAGTGAGTTTGAAAGTGAAATCTGTCTCTTCTCAGAAAACGTGACTTAGAAGCAAACATGTGTAAGAAAGTACCTTTTGCACTTTTTGTGGTTTGAGCTAGGCAAGGTAAACTGCTGGTGTAAGCTTGAAACTTGCAGCTCTGTTTTTGCAGAAAAATTTGAGCCCTTTATACCCTGAATGCCTCTAGTGTACACACATCCCTTTGGAAGTCCACTCTGCCCTACCTGGATAACAAATCACATCCAGAGAAGTGCCACCAAAACAAGGGGTAGCTGATGCAAATCATAGATACCACTTTAACTGCCCAAAGCCGAAAAGGGTCCCACATTTTCACTGCCCTTTAGCCAGCTCTGTGCATCCATATCCCAACCTCTTCATGTTTGCTGTAGAGGGTTGTGCCTGGGCATAGAGAGCCAGAAGTGCCTTACAACCCCCAGGGCAGCCTGTTGCCAATGCCTGACTGACCACAGGAATACAATAGCCAGCCTCCTTTGTCTTAAGACAAGACCACTTTCAGAGAGTAACTGATACTCCAGGCTCCCTGCAGGATCAGGCTGCAGCTTGGGGCTTCACGGAGATCACACCCTCGCTTGGCGTCTTCCTCTTCCTTCCTCTGCTTCCTTTCCTCCTTTCCTGTTTTCTTATGGGAGCACTTCCTTAATACATCCCCGGCACTAAAATCTGCACTTCCGGGTCTGCTTCTGAGAGAACTGGGCCTCAAACTCAAAGGCAGTTAGGGTGGATTGAATTGAGGTTTAAAGGAGAGAATAAGCAAGTTTAATTTGTTTGAGGCAACTAGTCCTATTTAGGCACAAAACAAGTGAATGACAATTCCAGAAAAGAGTTTAGAAATCCAGTTACTGGATGGCAATTTGCAGAAATTTAATGAAGCTAAAGAAATTCATAATTCTTTTGTGCCTGTGTATCAGCTGAGACAGACTTTAACAGGTGAAACTGTCTGGGTTCAGCTGAAATGTGATGGAGTCTAAGTTCCATGCATCTCGGATCTAAGATCCATGAATGTATCTTGCAATTTAGAACGTGACTATACAAAGTGAAGTTAGAGACATGACCTTGTTTCTCACCCATGTCTCCCTAGGACTCAGTAGTTTAGGAAGCTTCCCCGTGCTACAAGAACCTGTGACTTTCTGTCTAAAATAACATGCTTGACCTGATGTCAGGTGGGCTATAAATGCCAGTAATTCTCAACTAATAGGAGTTAGTGCATTAAATATACCCTATTTCTCACTGTTTAAGTGAGTAATCTCTGAGGCGTGTTCAATGCGACCTCCTTGAGGTTGAAACCTAGTCTCTCACAAGGGCAGTCTCTTTTGGCTTCTTTTTCTTGCCTGTCCTCATTCTTCACCCCCCTACTGATGTTTCCTGGGATCTCACTCCAAATCTACTTGCAATGAATCCCTGTGTCAACATCTGTTTCTGAAGCTGGGTACCTGCGGGTTACTGTAGATACTCAATAAGCAATTTTCCGTTTTCTTGTTTAACTTGAGGAGTGACTCAGGGGTCTTAAGGATTTGTGAGCTTGTTTTGCAGAAAAAAGAGAACGCCTTTGGGAAGGTTGCAATCACTGGATGGCTGGCCCCCCGCAGCTGTTGAACCCAGAATTCAGATTGCCCAGGGGCTTATCAAGAGTGTCCCCTTTGTTTCTCTGAAGCTCCTCCTACAAATCCCCTTAGCACTATAAAATCCCCCTGCTTTTTGCTCTTGCTAAGGTAGACTTGAGCAAACCCATGCTCCCACCTTGTTTTGGCCAATTTGAATAAAACCTTTCTCCATCTCCAAACACTATGTCTCAATGTTTGGCTTACTGCTCCTCGGGCACATGAATTTGAGATTAAGAGATTAGGTATCAATTTTGGTGAGCCAGCCAGGAGTCTTGTGTCCGTAGCTGGATGGGCACAGTGAGGGTTTGAGCAGTTGGTGGTCCCCAGCAGCTGCCTAGGTGTCTTTGCCCAGGGGACTTCCTCTGCTGCTCCTCCCTTCCCACTGGCATCAACCGCCCTTGGTGCAGCACTCACTTGGAGTGGAGAAATGTATTGGACCTCGGTCTACTTTTTGTCATTGTGTGGATGCATTTGTCTTATCAGATATGAGTACCTTTGATTTTGCTTTGCTGGGTGAGTCATCACAACACACGCAGCTACAAATTCCCTGTCTCCCTGTTTGCATTTTGTGTGATTGAAAGGAGGCATCCTCATATGGGAGAGATCGAGGGGACTGTTGGACTTCACCTTTTGCTTTTATCCTGCAGGTGTTGGATTTTGTCTTTGTGTGGGTGCACTCGTGTGTGTGAGTCAGCTACAGGAAACACTAATTCCATCCCTGAATGCAGCCTCCTGGGACACATACTTCAAAACTGGATGGCTTTTAGTTATGAGCTTATGAAACGTGAAAAGATGAGTTTCCTTTGTAATGTTTCCTGGCCACAGTGCTCCTTAGGTTTTTGAGAAAAGTGGCCTGTTAATGGATCTCTAAGTTATGCTATCATCTTACAATTGGAGTTGTTCTGTAACAGAGAAGGGAAATGGGATGAAATCTCGTACGTGCAGGCTTTTATGCTGTTGCACTAAAATGAGTCAGCCCACAGGAGGTACAATCTGATGGTGCAAAGGGCTGAGAAGCCTGAGCTAGTTCTGTTGGACTCCAAGGGCATGAAGAAGGATGATGAAATTTTGATCAATGCTTTAAATCTTCCCACAGCTCTGCCAGAAACCCTGCTGGCCCTTGTGCCACCTCCTTTTCAGCCAGCACCCTCTCCACTGGTTCCCACTCTGCAACCAGTGGACCCTTCACTCATGGCAACCTCCGGCCCACCCCCCTATGGAAGGCAGGTCGCGGGGACCACACAACCCCCAAAAGTTGAGGGAAGCCAGGATATGCTCTCTACTTCCCATAGGTAGTAGGGTGTGCAATTCAGCCAGGGAGCAGGGGCTTCTTAAGAACGGCAGTTTCCACTCCCCGAATTCCCAATCAGAGGACTGAATGCTAATGGCCAGCGAGCAGGCCTGATATGAGTGTATCCCCTCTTTTCTATTTTGGATCTTTTTAATTGGAAGAACAATAATCCATCCTATAGACAGGACCCCAAGCATATGACTGAGTTATTCTCCTCCATCATTTTTAAAAAGATTTTTCCTTTTTCTCCCCAAAGCCCCCCAGTACATAGTTGTATATTTTTAGTTGTGGGTCCTTATAGCTGTGGCATGTAGGATGCTGCCTCAGCATGGCCTGATGAGTGGTGCCATGTCCATGCCCAGGATCCCAACTGGCAAAACTCTGGGCTGCCGAAGCGGAGCGCATGAACTTAACCACTTGGCCATGGGGCCGGCCCCTCCTCCATCTTTTTGACATACCATCCCACTTGGGCTGACATTCAAGCCTTAATGAATATTTTACTCACAGCGGGGGAGGCCATATGGTTATTGAAAAGGCACAGGAGGAACCCCATTGGCTCCATTTCAAGGACGGGGACAATCAGCTTAATTTCACTGAGGCTGTCCCACAGTTGAACTAAACTGGGATACAAATGGAGGGGGAATGCTCTGCCTAGAACACTACAGGAAATGTATTCTGGAAGGATTGGGAAAAGGAGTCCCACAAACAAAGTTCAGGAAGTTCAGCAAAAACCACAGGAGGATCCGTCCCAGTTTTTAGAACAAGCATATCAAGCCTATAGGAAGTACACCAGCGCTGATCCTGAGGCCCCAGAGAATCAGAAAGTAATCAACATGACCTTCAGCAGTGGGAGTGCCCCGGAATCAGGAGGAAACTACGGAAGGTCGATGGGGCCCTCATGCTGCCCATCTCCCACGTGGATGACCTTGCTTTTAAGGTTTACAACTGTAGGGATCAGGTCCAGGACATGAAGGAACAATGGAGAATGAAGCAGCGGGTCTCTCTGCTGGTGGTGGTGCTCCATCAATGAGCCATTGGGAAGACAGGGAGAAGATCAAAAAAGGGACTGAGAAAGATAAGAGGAGAACGCCCAACCCTGGGGAAAGATCAGTGTGTATGTTGTAAGGAAGAAGGACATTAGAAGAAGGAGTGTCCCAGGTTGTAGAAGATGGCCAAAGAAGGTGAGAAACCCTTAACCCAAATGGTGAAAATAGAAGGGGGAGATACAGATGAGGAATGAAGAGGCCCAGGGGCCCTGCTTAGACTGAAGCAACCTATCTTTATATCCCCACAGTAGCCTCAGGTTCAAATGACAGTGGGAAAAAAGATAATTGACTTTCTCATCAATACAGGGGCTACCTACTTTGTTGTTAACACACATTTATCCCCCAACTCAAAAGAAGCTATCTATGGTTGTTACCAGGGTGTCAGTGAAGACAATGACCCACCCCTTTTTACAACCCTTGGACTGTCATCTTGGAAATACAAACCTGAGACACAGTTACATACACAGATACATGCCCTAATGCCCTATTCCTCTTCTGGGTCAGGATTTGCTTGCCAGGCTAAATGCCCAAATTATTTGTTTCCCCGGACACTTAGAAGTGGAGGTCCCGCCAGAGCTTGCCTTCACCTCTCAGATGCTGTTGTTGCAGCTTGATGATGGATCTCAACCTGAGATACCTGAGGAAATTCTTGATAGGGTAAGAGAGGACATCTAGGCAAGTGGGAGGTAGGGATGAGCCAAAACCATGGTTCCTGTGAAGGAGCATGAGAGCCTCAAGCTAAAACAATACCCTCTGAAAGAAAAAGCACAGAGAGAGGTAGAGCCCCTATTGGAGGTTTTTCTGCAGCAGGGCTTGATTCACCCACGTTCTCACCTTACCATACTCTCATCTTACCAGTGTTCAAGCCCAAGTCCAATGAATACCAGTTCCCTCAAGACCTTCGAGCTATAAATCAGATGGCTCCGGATGTGCACCCAGTGGTTCCCAATCTGAACACTTTGCTGACTATTTTGTCAGGAGACCTGTGCTGGTTCACGGTCTTGGGTTTGAAAGATGCCTTTTTCTTAATTTCCCGGGATGAAAGTTCCCAAGAGGCCTTTCCCTTTGAGTGTCAAGGTCCCAAGACCAATGTCAAACAGAAGTTTTGCTGGTCCGTTTTGCCTCAGGGTTTTAAAAATCTGCCCACGATATTTGGGGAAATATTGGCTAGGGACCTAAGGGAACTTCAGCTGGTGGAAGGGGCTCTTACAATATGTGGACGACGTTCTCGTTGCCAATAAATCTAAGGAAGCTTCAGCTGAAAACACCATTTGAATTTTAAAATTTCTTAGCAGATAGAGGTTACAAGGTTTCAAAGAAGAAGACCCAAATTTGTGAAAAGACAGTTAAATACTTAGGGTTTGAACTGCCAGAAGGACAGAGACGCCTGCTCCCAGATAGGAGGGAAGCAATCCCTTAAGTAGTGACTCTCACCACCCGTTTACAGTTGTGGGGATTTTTAGGGATGGCAGGCTTCTGTTGAATTTGGATACCCAATTTAGGATTAACTGTAAAACCTCTGTATGAGGCCTTAAAGGGAGGAGACCTCGAGCCTTTGGTGTGGACACAAGTGTGCCAGAATGCATTCAATCAGGTTAAAGAAAAATTACTAACTGCCACAGTCTTGGGACTCCAAGATTTGAGAAAGCCCTTTGCTCTTTTTGTACATGAGAAACAGAGCCTTAGTTTGGAAGTCCTGACCCAGAACTTTGGACCCACTAGGAGGCCTGTGGCCATTTTTCTAAGCAGTTGGTCAGAGGATGGCCACCTTGCTTCTGAGCTGTTGTCCACCACCAGTGACATACTACAGGAAACTGAAAAGTTCACACTGGGGCAACCCAACATGGTGCACACTCCCCACTCTGTCCTCCCTTTATTAGAACAGATGGAGGACATTGACTAACCTCAAGAAGATTAGGTAGGTATGAGGCTATTTTATTAGACCACCCAGAGGTAAGTTAAAAGTTATTTCTACCTTAAACCCTGCAACCTGCTACCTACTGATGTCAAACAGCCCTCCTTTTATGACTGTCTTCAGATCATTGAACAGGTATTCTCTAGTTGACCCGATTAGACTGACCAAGCTTTGGAGTAGCCAGACTTGGAATTGCTCACTGATGGAAGCAGCTTCATGGATCAGGGGCAATGTCAAGCAGTGTACATAGTTGTCACCTTATAGGACACCATGGAAACAAAGGCCCTACCTCCAGGTATCTCAGCTCAAAAGGCTAAACTTATAGCACTAACTAGGGCTCTTCAAATAGGTAAAGACAACAGAGTCAATATATATACAGATTCAAAATGTGCCTTTTTAGTGGTCCATGCTCACAGGGCCATATGGAAAGATAGGGGACTCTTGACTGCTGGAAAGAGGGACACAAAATATTCCCAGGAAATGCTAACGTTCTTAGAGGCCGTTAATGACCCCATGGCAGTAACTATCATTCACTGCCCTGGACATCAGAAAGGGGACACTTTGGAAGCCAGAGGCAATCAACTGGCTGATCAGGCAGCCAAGACTGCTGCTAGGACTATGAGTTTCAAGGCACTCCTGGCTCCCTTAGTTCCCCAAATTGACTATATTCCAACCTAGCTACCCCCAGAAAGATTTAGGGAGAGCCAGAGAAGGGGGATTTGGCTCCTCCTCTCTGGAGCATCCTGGCTGGAAATGTACCTTGGAAGTACTCATCCTGGTACCTGAAGCCCTTCTGGGAGAAATTGTTAATCAAACCCATCAGAGCACTCACTATGGGAGGGATGCCACCTTGCAGTGGATCCAAAGGTATTTAGTCGGTCTGAAATTGTAACAGATCATTCAGAAAGTTACCCAACAATATGTTCTGTGTGGCAAAAATAATCCCAGGACGGGGCTGCCCTCTTTGAACAAGGGGGTTCAACATTGAGGAGCAGCTCCCTGTGAAGACTGACAAGTTGACTTTATTATGATGCCTCGAGCCTCTGGGAATGTCAAGTATCTCCTAGTATTCATAGATACCTTTACAGGGTGGGTTGAAGCTTTTCCTTCCAGAACTGAGAGGGCTAATGAAGTGAACAAAGCTTTGTTAAAGGAGATCATTCCCAGGTATGGATCCCCACTGTTGATCCAGAGTGACAACAGAGTCGCATTTATCTCCCTAATAACCCAAGAAATATCAAAAGGCTTGGGGATCACTTAGAAACTCCATGCCTCATGGCAGCCCCAGTCAATGGGGAAGACTGAAAAGACGAACCACAAAGAAGACTATTGCCAAAATTTGTCAGGAAACTAACTTAATCTGGGACAAGGTGTTGCCCTCTGCCCTGCTGAGCATCTGGGTAGCTCCCTGAAGTAGGCTTTAATTGAGCCCCTTTGAAATGATGTCTGGGAGACCATTCTCAGCTTCACCAATGGGGGGAGACTTTATACAACAGAAAGAAATAGCAATCAGGCAGCACTTAAAATTTTTAAATGGAATCCTAACTTCTGTTCATGAGTTTGCCTCTCACAGATCCCTGTTCCTGTCAGATGTCCCACCCTACCACATCAAGGCAGGTGACCATGTTCTCCTTAAGTCTGGGAAGAAGCATGGACCAAAGGATCAACTAACCCCCAAGTGGACTGGGCCTTATGAAGTCCTCCTGACCACCCATTCATCAGTCAAATTGGCCAGAGTCAAGCCGTGGATTCATCATACCTGAGTGAGGCTCACCTCCACCACAACCAGAGCCACTGGTCTTATGAGCCACTGAAAGACCTTAAGCTGCTATTCTGGGTTAAGATAGCTGATACCAAGCCGTCAGATAAATAAAATTATTTGGGTTCTTGCATTCTGAGTTCTGGAAATTTGGGTTATCAAATATGGAATAAAGTGCTGTTCTAAGTTAAAATCAATCAAATAAAGATAATGCAAAATGCAAAATATAGCCCAGTACCGAAGAGTATTTTCAATCTCAGGTTCAAAAATTTGCTTCCTCAGTTTCCCCATCTTTACCCCCTTTCAGCAAGAAGTAGCCAAACAATCCATATGCCACTTCCTAGAAGAATGAGGAAGGGAAAAAAGACAGTGGAGATTAAAGCTGGGTACCTGAGGGTTACCATAGATATTCAATAAGCAACTTGCTGGTTTCCTGCTTAACTTGAGGAGTGACTCAGGGGTCTCAAGGATTTGTGAGCTTGTTTTTCAGAATACAGAGAATAACTTTGGGGGGTTTGCAATCACTGGATGGCTGGCCCCCAACTGCCATTGGTGCCTAGAAGTCAGATTTCCCAGGGGCTTATGAGGAGTGACCCCTTTGTTTCTCTGAAGCTCCTCCTGCAAAGCCCCTTAGCTCTATAAAACCCTCCTACTTTTTGCTCTTGTTAAGGTGGATTTGAGCAAATCCATGCTCCCACCTTCTCATTTTGGCCAATTCAAATAAAACCTTTCTCCATCTTCAAGCACCAATGTCTCAGTGTTTGGCTTACAGAGCATTGGGCACACGAACTTGAGATTAAGAGCTTCAGTACCACTTCTATGGAAATCCAAATTAAGACAGACAATTTCAAACTCAAAATTTTCATAGTCTCATGAATGTGTTCTCCTGAGATGCAGTGTCTTTAAAAGGCAATTTACCTATTCCACTGCTCTGCAAGTTTGGAGCACACACCTTTGGGAAATGTTTTAGACTCTGTAACTCATGTTTATGAATATGGTTAGTAAAGATAAAGCTTTTTCTTTTTTCATTTTGACTGTGGCCTGAATAATCATGAGTGGTATTGTAAGCAGACACATTTGAGGAGAAAAAAATCAAGGAAAGTATTAAGGAAATTGTAGGAGAGCAAAATTTGCCACCCCATACCTCTTCATCATCTGAGGATGGAGTTTTAGCTACTTGACATCAAGAAGGTCACTTGTCAAGTATTTGTACAGGTGCACTTCATGGGTTGGTGGTCTTAACTGGCCTAAACTGGACAAGGGGTCCTCATTCCTGAAAAACATTTCAAACATCCATTACCATGGTGACGCAGGCACCAGGGAGATGTTGTTATAGGAACCTAGTGGGAATTGGATAATATACTGCCTTAGCAGCACAGTTAACAATGGGTGGGTGAACAACTAAAAGTTATAATTAGTAATTGCAAAAAAAAAAAAAAACCTTTTAGTTACTAGCTACCTAATCATCAGTGGCTAACTATTTACTGGTTTCAACTGCATCTTTTTCTTTTTTATTAAGGTTACATTGATTTATAATATTACATAAATTTCAGGTGTATATCATTATATTCTGACTTCTGTATGGAGTATATCATGTTCACCACCCAAATTCTAGTTTCCATTCATCATTGTACAAATGTCCCCCTTTACTCGCTTTCTTACCCTTTGCCTCTGGTAAACACCATTCTATCCTTTGTATCTATATGTTTGTTATTTTTTTTATCTTCCACATATGTGAAATCATACTGTATTTGTCTTTCTCCATCTGACTTATTTTGCTTAGCATAATATCCTCAAGTTTTATCTATGTTGTTGGAAGTTTTTCTTGTTACTTCCCCCTTAACTAAATAAAAAAAATTAGATAAAGGGCTTGTTCCCAGAATAGAGCTATCACCAGAGATAACCACAAGGAATATGGGCTAGGTGTGGTGGGAGGAGACTCAGCAGAGACTAGAGATCAGAGTTTGCTTTGTGTCCCATTGTCTCTGCATGGCCCAGCAAACATTTGTTTATCAAACATTTGCTTTTCTTTCTCCACGTGAATTGCCTTCCTCCCCTTTGAAGTCCCAAACCACTAGCCCCTATCCTTAGCTCAAGGTGGCATAAAAGCATCAACTACCTGATTTGTCCTTGGGACCCATATTCTTGTGGAACCCTCATATGTACTAAATTAAATTGAATTTTCTCCCATTAATCTGTGACATATCAACTGAATTCTTAGACAGGTCAGAAATACCTAGAAGAGTAGGTGTCCTTATCCTTTATCCTCCTGATAAAGTGATATTATAATTGGATAATATTATATTTCCATATTACAAGGAAGCCAAAATCATCCCAAAATGGTGGGAAGCTTTTCTGTAAGTCTCTGATTCAGCAAGTATTTATCAAGTCTTGTTAATGAACATTTATCAAGTCTTGTTGAAAAAGTGTCCACACAGGGCACTGAGTGGATCCAAGATAGTCTAAGTGTGAATTTTATTTTGAGGCATGGTTCTCGTTGTCATGAAAGCCAGGAGGATATTCACATTGGTTAACTAAGAAAAGGAATAAACTGATTTCAGTGTGCAGCTTGCTCAGATGCTGTCTCAGGAATCAGATTCTATGGAAGAAATCCTTCCTATTTTTGAGTGAAGATAGGCAATCCTGAAATAAGTGCATACCCAGACCCCCAAGGTGGCTGGTTAGTAGGTTCTAACATTCATTAGGCTTCATGAGAGACAACACATTTGTTTAAAAATAAATTACTCTGCTTCATATTTTACCTCATAGTTGTCAGCTTTTCTAATTGCTTTATGTGAACTTCTTTTGTTTCCAAACACAATTGTGAGATGTGTTGTGTCATCCAAGCATACTGTATCATTTTAAAGACATATGGCAAGTCGACCCACTTATTAATTTCACAAGTGTTCATTGAGTGTTTGTAGTGTGCCAGGCACTGTCTTCTGGGAACTGATGCCCATTCACTATTGCAACCCTTTATCTCCCCTTGCCATGAAAATACAATAAAGAACACACAGTCTCAACTTACAGAGAACTTCAGGTTTAGCCACAGAGACAGATAAAGGAAATAATTTTCCAAATGGTAATGTAAGTGCTATGAAAGAAGAGAGTATGGAATAGAGGAATTTCAGCCCATTCAAACTTGGGAAGTCTGAGAGAGGAAGTGGGGCCAGGGACAAACCCAGAGTAGACGTCATCTAAACTTTATATATACATACATTAAGGACTTGGTTAGATGGAGAAAGGGAACTGGAGGCAGAAGGAGAAAGACAAGCAAACATCTGATCATGGGGAAGAGCACAGGGAGTGGAGGAATTGCAAATAGTTCAATATAGCTGGAGTGTAGGGTCTGCTAAGGGCTGGTGAAAGAAAGGAGGTGAACCAGAAAATGCAGGGCTTGAATGTTGTGAGATGGTATAAATTCCATTTGAAGAGTAATAAGGAGAGATTGAAAAATTTTGAATACATTAGTAATAAAATCAGATTTTTACTTTAGTTCACTCTGACTGCTCTGTGGAAACTGAATTGTGAGAAAAAAGACTGGAAGGAAGACAACCATTTAGGAGGATAGTTTATCCTTGAAGGGATAAGGTGACATAGTGATGGGCCGGCATCAGTAGAGGGACTACATGTGAGAAAGTGGGGGAGGGGCATGAAAAGTAAGTGCAGAGAGTGAAATCAGCATCATGACAGGGTAAGTTGTTTCCTTTGTCTTTCCCATCTAAGTTACAACAAAATGGATAGTCATTAACCAACAGAAGATTCTGTACACAGCACAACAGGATGTCTGAGAGATCCACATAGCTATACATCTGAAGGTGAGTGGATTGGAACCCTGCGAAGCAGTGAAACTAGGTGAGCAGACCCCTCTGCCTCCCCATCAACAATGATCCAGGCTGCAGCTTCTCACACAGTGGCCAGCATGACTGTAGGTGGAGACAAGGGCAGCCTGGCCTGTGCATGAACACTTTTGGAGGGGTAGTCCAGCCCACAGGAGCATCCACCTACTGAGGTGACCCTGCCTGTGGGAACGCTACCCACTGAGTGGTGGCAGCTCAGCTCCCATGAAGCGCCCCACTCACCAAATGTAGCAGCTCAGTTGAACCTCCAAGTACACACTGCCTTGCATGAAGGAAATTGCCCCTCCTACCTAGCAAAGAACCTCAGCCAGTCCCCTGCAGAGCATGGTGGCCCCACTCATGAGAGAGTGGCCCACCCACTGAGCACAGAAACCCCACCCATGTGAGCACAACTTGTCAAGTGGCTCTCGTAAGCCCATGCAAATGCAGAGTGGCCTTACCAGCACAACTACCAGCAGACGAAGTAGGATCAGAAAACACAGCTCCTGCACCTGCACAGAGGTGGCAGGTGGAATCTGCGATGTGATACTACCACAAATGTGCTAGCAGAGGATCAATTCATCAAACACCATGAAGAACTACAGTAACACTTCAGAGCAGAAGGAAAGTGACAAGTCTCCAGAAACCAATCCTGATGTCACAGATTATAATCTAAATGACAGAGAATTCAAAACAGTTGTCATAAAGAAACTCAACAAGTTACAAGAAAACTCAGAAAGACAGTTCAATGAGCTCAGGGATAAAATTAATGAGCAGAAGGAAGGCTTCACCAAAGAAATTGAAACCTTTAAGAAAAACTATACAGAAATTCTGAATATGAAGAACACAATTAACGAGATGAAATATAATCTATAAATCATAAAAATAGCACTGACCTTATGGAGGACAGAATTAGTGAATCGAAGATAGAAATATAGAAATGCTTCAGGTGGAGGAGGAGAGAGAACTAAGATTTTTTGAAAATGAAGAAATTCTTCATGAAATATCTGAATCAATTAGGAAAAGAAACATAAGGATTATAGGTATTCCACAGGGAGAAAAGAGGGAGAAAGAAGCAGAGAGCTTGTTCAAAGAAATAATAACAGAACTTCCCAAACCAGGAGAAGAAACTGGACTTACAAGTACATGAAGCCAATAGAACTCCTAATTACATCAATGCAAAAAGACCTTCTCCAAGGCATAGTAAAACTGGCAAAAGTCAATGACAAAGAAAAAATATTAAGGGCAGCAAGGCAGAAGAATTAAACCAGAAAGGAACCCACGTCAGGCTTTCAGTAGACTTCTCAACAGAAACTTGACAGGCTAGGAAAGAATGGAATGATACATTCAAAATACTGAACGACAAAAACTTTCAGCCAAGAATACACAATCCAGTGAAATTATCCTTCAGATATTATGAGAAGTAAAGGCTTCCCCAGACAAGCAAAAGCAGAAGGAGTCCATCACCACTAGACCTCCCTTACAAGAAATAATGTGGCAAGCCCTCCTACCTGGAACAAAAAAGCAAAAGTTTACAAAGCTTTGAGCAAGGAGATAAATAGACAGACAAAATCAGAAAATTGGAGCTCTGCATCAGAACAGGTTAGCAAACACTTAAGTATAACATAAGAGATAAAGGGAAGGAAAACATGAAAATAACTATAAACTCTTCAGTTTAGTCACAAACTTGCAAGACTAAAAAAGAATAATTTGTGACAACAATAACTCGGAAGAAGAAGAGAAGGATGGAACCTACTTAGGATAATGGAGATAAGAGGCTATCAGAAAATGGACTATCTCATCTATGAGATCTTTTATACAAACCTCATGGTAACCACTAAACAAAAAATCAGAGCAGAACCACAAATCATAAATAAAGAGAAAGCCACTAGAGAAAGCCACCAAACTGAAATAGCAGTCAGAAATACAAGGGAAAAGGAACAACAGAAATATAGAACAACTGGAAAACAAGAGATATAATGGCAGTATTAATTCTTCATATATCAATAATCACTCTAAATGTAAATGGATTGAATTCTTCAATCAAAAGACAATGGATTGATGGATTAAAAGACAAGACCCAACAATATGCTGCCTCTAGGAAACATATTCCAGCTCTAAAGACAAACATAGGCTAAAAGCAAAGGGATGGAAGACAATACTCTAAGCAAACAGCAAGGAAAAGAAAGCAGGTGATGCCATACTTATATCTGACAAAGCAGACATCAAGATAAAAAAGCCAATGAGGGACAAAGAGGCCAGTATATAATGATAAAAGGGACATTCCACCAAGAGAATATAACACTTATAAATATATATGCACCTAACACAGGAGCATGAAAGTATATAAAGCAACTATTAACAGAGCTAAAGGGAGAAATTCACAGCAGTGCAATAATAGTAGGGGACCTCAATGTCAATGGATAGAGCATCACCCACTATCCACTTACATCAATGAATAGAGAATCCAGACAGAAATCCAACAAGTAAAAAGTGGCCTTAAATGAAACCCTAGACCCGATGGACTTAATAGATATATATAGAACATTCCATCCAAAACCAGCCGAATTCTCATTCGTCTCAAGTGCACATGTAACATTCTCAAAGATAGATTATATGCTTGGAAATAAGGCACTCCTAAATAAATGTAAGAAGATTGAAATCATACCAAACAACTTTTCTGATCACAATGCTATGAAACTAGAAATCAACTACAAGCAAAAAGCTGTGAAAGGCACAAATATATGGAACCTAAACAACATGCTACGGAACAACCATTGGATCAATGAAGAAATCAAAGGAGAAATTTAAAAATACCTACAAACAAATGAAAATGAAAATACAACATACTAACTCTTACGGGGTGACCAAAAGCAGTTCTAAGAGGGAAATTCATAGCAAAACAGGCCCACCTCAACAAACAAGCTGGGAATGGGGCAAAAATGTGGAGACTAAACAACATGCTACTGAGCAAACAATGGATTATTGAAGAAATTAAAGAAGAAATCAAATATAATATGGAGACAAATGAAAATGAAAACACGTCATACCAACTTATTTGGGATGCAGCAAAAGCAGTCCTAAGAGGGAAATTCATTGCAATACAGGCTTACCTCAATAAGCAAGAAAAATCTTACATAAACAACCTCAAATGACACCTAACGTAATTAGAAAAAGAAGAACAAATAAAGCCCAAATTCAGTAGAAGGAGGGAAATAATAAAAATTGGAGCAGAAATAAACAATTTTGAAACAAAAAAGATAGTAGAAAGGATCAATGAAACAAAGAGTTGGTTCTTTGAAAAAATTAACAAAATTGATAACCCTTTAGCCAGACTCACCAAAAAAAAAAAGAGAGAAGTCTCAAATAAATAAAATTAGAAATAAAAGAGGAGAAATCACAACAGATACCAAAGAAATACAAAGGATCATAAGAGAATACTATGAAAAACTATATGCCAACAAATTGAACAACCTAGAAGAAATGGAGAAATTCCTAGACTCTTACAACCTCCCCAAACTGAATCAGGAAGAAACAGAGAATCTGAATAGACCAATCACAGGTAAAGAAATAGAAACAGTAGTCAAAAACCTCCCCAAAAATAAGAGTTCAGGATCAGATAGCTTCTCTGGAGAATTCTACCAAACATTCAAAGAAGATTTAACACCTATCCTTCTCAAACTATTCCAGAAAATTGAGGAAGATGGAGTACTCCCTAACACATGCTATGAAGCCAACATCCTCCTGATCCCCAAACCTGACAAGGACAACACAAAGAAGGAAAACTACAGGCCAATATCACTGATGAACATAGATGCAAAAATCCTCAACAAAATTTTGGCAAACTGAGTACAGCAATACATCAAAAAGATTATACACCATGATCGAGTGGGATTTATACCAGGGACACAAGGATGGTTCAACATCTGCAAATCAATCAACGTGATTCACTACATTAACAAAATGAAAAACAAAAACCACATGATCATCTCAATAGATGCAGAGAAAGCATTTGACAAGATCCAACATGCATTTATGATAAAAACCCTCAATAAAATAGGTATAGAAGGAAAGTACCTCAACATAATAAAGGCCATATATGACAAACCCAAAGCCAACATCATACTCAATGGACAAAAACTGAAACCCATCCCTCTCAGAACAGGAACAAGACAAGGGTGCCCACTTTCACCACTCTTCTTCAACATAGTACTGGAGGTGGTGGCCAGAGTAATTCAGCAGGAAAAAGAAATAAAAGGAATCCAAATAGGCAATGAAGAAGTAAAACTCTTGCTGTTTGCAGATGACATGATCTTATATATAGAAAACCCCAAAGAATCCACAGGAAAACTATTAGAAACAATCAACAGCTACAGCAAAGTTGCAGGGTATAAAATCAACATACATAAATCAGTAGCATTTCTATACGCTAACAATGAACTAACAGAAAAAGAACTCAATCCTATTCATGAACACAACAAAAAGAATAAAATACCTTGCGAGAAAATTTAACCAAGGAAGTGAAAGATCTATATAACAAAAACTACAAGAGTTTCTTGAAAGAAATCAATGATGACGTAGAGATGGAAAGACATTCCATGCACATGGACTGGAAGAATAAACATAATTAAAATGTCTATACTACCTAAAGCAATCTACAGATTCAACGCTATCCCAATCAGAATCCCAATGACATTCTTTACAGAAATTCAACAAAGAATCCTAAAATTCGTATGGGGCGACAAAAGACCCCAAATTGCTGAAGCAATCCTGAGAAAGAAGAACAAAGCTGGAGGCATCACAATCCCTGACTTCAAAGCCCACTACAAAGCTACAGTAATCAAAACAGCATGGTACTGGTACAAAAATGGGTGCACAGATCAATGGAACAGAATTGAAAGCCCAGAAATAAAACCACACATCTATGGACAGCTAATCTTCGACGAAGGAACTGAGGGCATACAATGGAGAAAAGAAAGTCTCTTCAACAAATGGTGCTGGGAAAACTGGACAGCCACACATAAAAGAATGGAAATTGACCATTCTTTTTCACCATTCACAAAAATAAACTCAAAATGGATCAAAGACCTAAAGATTAGACCTGAAACAATAAGTCTTCTAGAAGAGAATATAGGCAGTACACTCTTTGACATCAGTTTCAAAAGAATCTTTTTGGACACCATAACCCCTCAGACGAGGGAAACAATAGAAAGAATAAACAAATGGGACTTCATCAGACTAAAGAGCTTCTTCAAGGCAAGGGAAAACAGGATTGAAACAAAAAACAGCCCACTAATTGGGAAAAAATATTTACAAGCCACTTATCCGACAAAGCGTTAATCTCCATAATATACAAAGAACTAACATGACTCAACAATAAAAAATCAAACAACCCAATTACAAAATGGGCAGGGGACATGAACAGACATTTCTCCAAAGAAGATATATGGATGGCCAATAGACACATGAAAAGATGCTCATCATCACTAATCATCAGGGAAATGCAAATCAAAACTACACTAAGATATCACCTTACACCTGTTAGAATGGCAAAAATATCCAAAACCAAGAGTGACAAATGTTGGAGAGGTTGTGGAGAAAAAGGAACCCTCATACACTGTTGGTGGGAATGCAAACTGGTGCAGCCACTATGGAAAACAGTATGGAGATTTATCAAAAAGTTAAAAATAGAAATACCTTATGACCCAGCCATCCCACTACTCGGTATCTATCCTAAGAACCTGAAATCAGCAATTCCAAAAGTCCCATGCACCCCTATGTTCATCACAGCATTACTCACAATAGCCAAGACGTGGAACCAACCTAAGTGCCCAGCAACTGATGATTGGATAAAGAAGATATGGTATATATATACAATGGAATACTACTCAGCCATAAAAAAGGACAAAATCATCCCATTCACAACAACATGGATGGACCTTGAGGGTATATGTTGAGTGAAATAAGCCAGACAGAGAAAGACGAACTCTGTATGACTCCACTCATAGGTGGTAGTTAACATATAGACAAAGAGAACTGATCGGGGGTTACCAGGGGAAAGGGGGGTGGGGGGAGGGCACAAAGGGTGAAGTGGTGTACCTACAACATGACTAACAATAATGTACAACTGAAATTTCACAAGGTAGTGACTGTCATATTATTAATAATAATAAAAAAAAGTTTCTAGCAACTCAGAAGCCCCTGTACACATTTTTCCAACCATAATCCCCTTCGTCAACCAAAGGGGACCAGTAAGCAATTTTTGTGGTAATCACTTTCTTGCTTTAAGTCATAGTTTGTTTACATAAGTACCATCCCCAAATGCTATACTTTCATTCTGCTGATTTTGAACTTTGTGTACATTTTATTAAGCACTTTGTGTGCTTTCACTCCCCATTATGGTGTTAAGTTCATCCAAGTTGTTGCGAGTCACTATACATTGTTCATTTACATTTACTTGCAATTGTATGAATCTACCAAACTTTTCTGCCGTTTCAGTACTGATGGACAACTGGGTTGTTTCCAGATTTGGGCCATTTTGAATAATGTGTCTACAAACATTTCTACGCAAGTCTGCACACATAAATGCATTTATATTGGGGAAAAAAAAGCAAAAAAAACCCCCCAAAAGACAACCCATCAACTGGGAGAAAATATTTTACAAATCATATATCTGACAAGGGATTAATTTCCAAAATATATAAAGAACTCATACAAGTCAACAGCAAACAACCTGATCAAAAAATGGGCAGAGGTATGAAAATATTTTTCTAAAGATGATATACGGATGGCCAATAGGCACATGAAAAGATATTCAACATCATTAGTTATTAAGGAAATGCAAATCAAAACTACAATGAGATATCACCTTACACCTGTCAGAATGGCTATAATTAACAACAGAAAAAATAACAAATGTTAGAGAAGATGTGGCGAAAAGGGAACCCTCATATACTGCTGGTGGGAATGCAAACTGGTGCAGCCACTATGGAAAACAGTATGGAGATTTCTCAAAAAATTAAAAGTAGAAATACCATACCATCCAACTATCCCATTACTGGATGTCTATTCAAAGAACATGAAATCAATAATACAAATATATTTATGCACCCTCATGTTCATTGCAGCATTATTCACAATAGCCAATAAACGGAAGCAAAACAAGTTCCCATCAATGGATGAATGGATGAAGAAATTGTGGTGTATATATCAATGGAATACTACTCAGTCATAAAAAAAGACAAAATAGTCCCATTTGCAACAACACGGTTGGACCTTGAGGGTATTATGTTAATCGAAATAAGCCTGACAGAGAAAGATAAACATGGTATGATTTCATTCATATGTGGAAGATGAATAATCATATGGATAAGGTGAACAGATCAGTGGTTATCAGAGGGGAAGAGGATGAGGGTTGGGTGAAAGGGGTAAAGAGGCACATATGTATGGTGATGGATAAAAACCCAACTATTGGTGGTGAGCATGATGCAGTCTATACAGAAACTGACATATAATATTGTACAACTGAAGTTATACAATATTTTAAGCTGATATGATCTCAATAGAATAAAAAAAAATGATACCACAAAATTGTTGTCATATGTAGAGGTGATCAAAGGGCCAGTAGTCATAAAGTTTAAGGAAAATAGTAGATAAGTAAGCTAAGCAGCTAATCAATAGATATTTTGTAATAAATATGCTGTTTTCTTCTGGATTTTATTAGTTTAAAAAATGTAAAATGTGTTGTAGTTTTACTTACCATTTTAAAGAAATATTAACTTTCATTTAAAAAACTAGACTATTAGTGGTGAGCACTATGCAGTCTATCTAGAAACTGATACATAATTATGTACATCTGAGATTACTCAATGTTATAAACCAATAAAATAATTCAAAAAAATAAATAAATGAGAAACAAAAAAGCAAGTGCATTATGCAGAAAAGCCAGCTGGGCTGAGCAAGGAGGCACAACATAGCCTAGCTTCAGGAATGACTAGAGAGCTCATAGTTTTTGTGGTTACTTCTGCTTGAAATTTTCCCACAAGGCCTTTGTGCACGTGTGACAAGACCAAGCAAGCTTCCCCTTCTGCCTGAATCTGCTGACAAGGCAAAATGTAGACACTTCAGGGGTCCGCCTGGTGGCATAGTGATTAAGTTCACAAGCTCTGCTTTGGCAGCCTGGGGTTTCCAAGTCAGATCCCCAGCATGGACCTACACACTGCTCATCAAGCCATGCTGTGGTGGCATCCCACATACAAAGTAGAGGAAGATTTGCACAATTGTTAGATCAGGGATAATCTTCCTCAAGTAAAAAGAGGAAGATCGGCAACAGATGATAGCTCAGGGCCAATCTTCCTCAAGCAAGAACAAAAAAAAACCTAAAAAAAAGCCCCAAAAAACCAAAAGAAACCCACATAGACATTTCAGCTTGCTGTCTTTGTCTCATGGTTGATTATCTGAGATTACAAGCTTTGCTAGCGGAAGGTAGCTACTTATAGAAGAAAAACCACTTCCTGTTCAGAGGCTAACAGCTGCTTGTGATGTAATCATCACACGTAAAACACCAATTTGCATCTCTTTTATCTCTCCCTATATAAGCTGAGACACTCCTGCAGAGCTTCAGTTTGGGAGGAGCTCCCTATTGCAATAGTCTCGATGTTAATCTTCTAATTTGTCTGTTTTTTGTCTTTGACAGTTTGGTGCCATGATTTGGGATAGGACCTTGCCTTCAGATTCCTGTCTACTCCACCCAGGTAATAAGGCCACTTGGAGCCTTTTGTGCTCTGTGCCTGACTGGCCACACAGGGGATCAAAGGTGAGACCTGATCCTGGTCCTACGTTCCAGACTTTTGTCTGTTGGCAGCATGGTGAGAATTTGATTTTGATTCTTTTGAGTACTCGGTTGATTTCTGGTGCTGGAATTTTGTTTTTTGTTTTGTTTTGTTTTGTTTTGCTTTATCATCTAACCATTTGGTAATTTTTGGTAATGAATTAAAGGTTTTATAGGTATCTCGTTTCTGTAGGGTGAAAGGTGACAGAAAACGGAGTTTATTACTCTTCTGGCTTTTTTAAATAAAATTTTTCCCTATTTTTAACTCAAAGCAATTAAGAATTTGTACCCACTGGGAAGATAGGAGCACTTTTAGATAAAAAGTGAGTTTTATATTTCTATTTTTTCGCCCAACCTATGAGTTGGAATTTCAGAATTGAGGCTATAAGTTCTCTTTGGCTGGCTGTATGTTAATGTATCTGTGGATATGTCATATTTTCCTACCTCCAAATGGTATTACTAAATTATACTATAAAAATTTTGGAAAGAGCTCTATTCTGATTGACTTAGAGCTAAGAAAACTCTTATGCAAACGGAATATTCCCAGATTTAGAAAAAATTAAATTTTTAATACTTTCAATGTGCTAAACACATAATCTTAAAGGTACTAACTCAACTGTTCTAAGAATTCAAATTTACATAATTTGGGTAAATTTTGACAAATGAGATTAATTTAATATCATTGATATCGTAAAAACGGCTATATTTTCTGAGTTATCAGCATTAAGTATATTAAAAACATACATATTTATTCTATTTGGGCATATTTTTCCTCAACTTATAAAGTTGTACTGATTTAATAAGCTATCATGTCAGTTATTATAGTTTTAAGATTATGAGAAATATAAATTTGTATTTTATTAAGTTAAATTATTATTCTGCAACTCAGAATAATAATTTACAGATTTACGTAATGTGCAGAATTATTAATTTATAATTTAGAGTAATTTAGAGTAATTACATAAATTTATAATTTATGTAATAATTTAGAGTTAAATTAGATTCTGATTATACCTTATTTCAAAAGTAATTTTGTTTTAGAGTACGTCAGTTTAAAGACAGTGTCCAAAATCTTTTGGTAACTTAAAACCTTGTACTGATGCTAAATTGAGTTAATTAATGAATATTCACTAGATACCTAGATCATATCTAAAAAGAATAAAATACTGAAGTGTTAATGACTAAATATAATTTCATTTTATACACTTTTTCCTCTTATTTTTATATAGTGCAGAGAGGCTATATGTTTGCTTCTGTTAATGGAGACGTTCATTTTTGCCATCCTGAGAAGTTATAGTGTAAGGGATGTTTATGGCTATAAAAAGTTATGAGATGTGTTTTTATTAGCTCCGCTTGCTTGCTGAAAACTATTGGTATATGAAAGACAGTTTACAATTATCTACTGACAGAGACTTCCTCCTTGACCAAATTTTAGGCTTCTGTGAGCCCTGTTCTAGTCTAGACCTAAGCCTTGGCCTGCTGAGTGCAGTTTTTTGGTTTTTTTTTTTTTTTTTTTTTGAGGAAGATTAGCCCTGAACTAACATCTGCTGCCAATCCTCCTCTTTTTGCTGAGGAAGAATGGCCCTGAGCTAACATCCATGCCCATCTTCCTCTACTTTATATGTGGGACACCTGCCACAGCATGGCTTGACAAGCAGTGCCATGTCCACACCCAGGATCCGAACCGCTGAACCCCGGGCCGCTGAAGCAGAACGTGCGCACTTAACCACTGCGCCACCGGGCCAGCCCCTGAGTCCAGTTTTAGCAAAGAATTCTGCTAAGCTAGTTAACTGAGAATCCCCCCACTCTTGAGATCTAATTCATTCCTCATCCTCTGCCCTGAATACCTAACTCCTTGGCCTGTTTTTATTAAGAATCCTGTTATGCTAATTTGGCAAGAATCCCCCTACCCTTGATATCGAATCAAGTTTCTTTTAGTGATTTTCCATCTACTGACTCCCTCACTCTCCTCCTTGGCTAGAAATCTCCAGCTGTCTTTGCTGTTTTGGGAGTTGAGCTCAGCTCTCTACAGAAGTCTCTCTCACCTCCTGGAGAGGTTCTACACACATCTGTCTCACCATTTTAACGTGTCCAGTGAATAGCTCTTTTTTTATACTATCTCCTAGTTTTCTTTATGCAATGGAAGTTACTGTAGTTAAAAACTACAATCAATATATGTGAATGAGACTCTAATGGGAGCGAGAGTGGCAGAGAGGAAAAACTTTGCATGCAAGTGTGCAGGATGTATTGTCTTAAGGAAGATGGGAGTAGATTTGTTCTAGAGTAAAATGATTGGTTCCAAAGGGAGAATGAGGAAAATGTATGACAAGACCTGCCTGGATAGAGAAAGTTGTAGATGAGTCATAGAAAGGGAATTTTGTTGCTTATAGTCAAAGCTGGCTTAGGTTTAATGAGATTATTTATATGATTTTTAAAAAGAGCTTTAGCCTCAAATATACTCTTTCAAAACTACAATTTGATTTTTTCTCGATTAAATTGACAAATTTTTCTTAGATTATTGATCTGCTCTCAATAAGAGCTTATAAAACATTTTTTCTTTACCTTCTGAGTAACCTGCCTTAAAGACAAGTATTCAGGGTCTTATCAGAATAATTTATCATGCTAGGGGTTGACTTTATCATATCCTGGAATATTTAAGAGAATAGTCTTTTCACTCAAAAGAGCTGAAGTTTGTTATAATCACCTTAGCTCTATATCTAGTTTTAAAAATTTTTCTTGATATTCTGGTTAAATAGATAACCAAATATTGTTTCTCAGTGACCCTTGATCCTATTTATTCAAGTGTTCAAACTTCCTGAGAACATTTTAGGTTTTACCTTTTAAAAATGTTATCCTAAATGATATCTTTTGCATTGTCAATGAAAAAAAGTAAATCTGAACTTAAGTAGGGAAAGGTATTACTAAGGGAGATTATTGCAGTAGGAAGATTCTCAAAGCCTGGGCTAGAAAAGTTTCAGGCAAGGTTTGGGCAAGCACAGCTTCTAGCTGCAGAGGCCCAGGGAGAGGTGCCTCTGGAAGGTGGGAGGGGGATACAAGGCTAAGAGCTTCTGTGTGGGAGGGTCCCTGAAACTTAATGAACTACATCAAATATTATCCTAATAGAAAAATTGAGGGAGGAAAGTTGGTTTGTGGTTTCTCATATGGGGTTGGGATTCTGGGTCTGAGATGAAGCAAACAAGTTAAAATGCAGGAAGTTACAGAGAATTGAGGGCCTAGTGGTCCTTAGCAAAGCAGCTTAAAGCTGTCTTAAGCACAGAGTTTCATCAGCCTTGTCAGTCTCTCTTTTTGGTCAAGGCAGGTTCAGAGACACTGTCCTTGACAACACAGGGATAACGACTATCTCAAACAGGGGATGGCTGAGTGAAATGGTCCTCAGGGTCAGCATTTTCTCAGTGATGCCCATAAAGGGCGAGATGAATTATCTATTTGGAGTGCTGGCAAAGATCAATTGTTTTAGTTCTTCAGAGCAGGCATCTTAAAAGTGGAATACCTAAAATGAAAAAGAGAAATGTTAGTAAAAATGGATGCATTAAAGTAAAGAGCCAGAAATTAAATCCTAAGGGTATCCAGTCCAGTGAATTTCGAGAGGGCAGTGGTTGAAACTGATTCTACAGCACTGCTTTTTGAATAGTGTCATGCTCTTAATTATGTTGCCCAGAGTCTGGTTACTTGTCTTCTGAGGACATGCCTGATCTGAGCCTTTCACCAGGCTTTTTTAGTCTCCCAGACGGCAGTTTGTCCAGGGAGAAATTGAGTCTATGCCTGGTCGCTGTAGTGATGGGTCCTTCTAGGTTAATAACAGGCTGTCAGGCTTGAGCTTGCAGTGCGTCTGCAGGTCCTGGGGGCAAAGACCACCTGCAAGGCAACCTAGAGTCCCAGTAAGAATGTGGGCATTCAGGTTTGAGTTCTCAGTGACTCCAAGTCAAGAAGGAGGGAGAAAAACTGGAAAACTTGTTTGGAGGCTAAGGTGAGTTTGTAGCCAGATATCGAAGGAAACTGGAAGACTTGAAAATCTGCTAAGGGTTGACAGGCTAGCAAGGTGAGAGGATCCAGCCCAGTTTGGAGGTAAATACCAAACCGGCTTTTCCACAGTGAAAGAGAAAGCTTGCTTACCAGACTAGACAAAGTTTGCGTGTCTATCAGTCACCTGCAATTTACACAGAGGTGCAAAATAGCTCCAAGACAATGAATGGAATCAGAATCTGATAACTCAGAGGGCGTGCACGGTTGCCCACTGAAGCACAAAATTTCTCTCTACAGTCCCTCTGGCCCTTCTGATCAAAGACAATCTCAAACAAAGATCATTCTTGATCGCAAAATAAGGCTGGCCTCATTAGATGTGGCCCGGTTATTTACATAGATGCAGCAAGAATGACAATTTACCATATAGGTCTTCTTGCCTTTGCTTTGCTGAGAGTTTTCACAAAGCATCTCAGATTGGATTTTTGTGAGCCTCTTGAGGATAGGAAGCCAAGCCAAGAATTCACCATCATTTGTCACCTGCAGTACCTATGGATTGGCAGGAGTTCCTCTCTTTCTGAGGTCCCCCAAATATCCGAAGACTCCTGAGCCTGCCAGGCAGTGACCTTCCTCACTCACCCATGAGGCTGGGAACACTGGAGAGCCAGATGCCAGGCCAATTTTCCCCAGGGGGATGTTGTAAGCATCGACCCCGTCAAGCCAACCTGAGTTCCTCAAAAGTGTCTGCTCATATCTGATTAAATGAGCATCATTCTCAAATATGACATTATAGGCCAGCCTTTGTTGCCGCTGTAACCAATGTTTCCGATTAAGTCCTATTAACAAGGTGGACAGACTCTTACTGAATTTATGCAAATAACCATATTGCCATGAAAATAGGAATTCTCGATAAGAGTTTCTGAATTTTGGAAGGGTGGAAAAGATAAATGTTTCATTTCCATTTACGAGAGCACAGTCTACTAATTTGTCAACTTGCTTAAGAAAAAGTGGTTCCTTCTATCCAGAAAACAGAACATTAAAGCATTAGCACTATTCCAAATATAGTTCATATTTATCCGGTTCATTCCATCCTTTTTAATTAATTCTTCTTCTGCTTGATCTTGGGTCTGTAGTCTCATGAATGCATTGTGTCTTCACTTGACGGCTGGAACTTCTAACTCCATCTGCTGGTATGAACTCACAGTTATTCAAGCAATGTCATTCAGAAACCTGTACCCAAGTGTCCTAGCATAGTCTTTTTTCACCAGGCTCTAAGACAGTCCTTCTTTCTTGAAGATGGAGCACTCTGCCCTATAACTGATTGCAAGTGATTACATGGAAGCATCAGGAGTAAAATAAAACACAGGAACAGAACTATCTGTAGATGACATAAGACTAAAAATGGCTATTGTTTACTTATTATTGATATTTTTCAAAAGTGAATGATCTGAAGAGAGTCCAGTACAAGAATAATGCAATTAACAAGCGTATCTGGTGGTTTCCACGGCTTGCAAAGCAAAATAAGCTCAATGCAAAAAATTTTAGACAAAATATCTACAAACACAAAGATTTAAGCCTATTTACAAAAAAAGTAGATGTTACATCTGACTTATGAAAATGGATGAGCATAATCTTTACAGAGAAAACATTTTCAGATATAACATAAAAATCCTGAGACATTAGATGCCATACATACTTAGCACAGATAAAGAATATACCAAGAATATATCAAGATTATCAAGTAAATAGATTCATTAATTTGGAGTAGGTTCTATACATCAGTAGGTTAATAAAACTCCACAGATAAGTGATGTGAATCCCCAATAGAAAACTACTGGCCCGGAATATACTAGATTCAAATTAAAGAAATAAAATTGCAACCAAGTCAATGTTATAAAAATAACAAATTATGACTGATAGCACTATCCTGCTTTTATGCAAAGGACTCAGAAAAACAGAAACATATGAACAAGAAACACTTTGACAATTCTATAGAACTTTCCTGTACAGAATACAATTGTTTAAATATTTATATTAATAACATTTTACCCATACAAATTTAACCTAGGGAAGTCTAAGCATTTCTTCTGATTTGACAATATTCCCCATTCAACGCATCATCAGTAACATATCAAATAAACCTAATTATTTATATTATTTCCCCTGTTACAAGGTGAAAGGACAAATCTCTCTGGTTTTCCAGGGACACTTTGGGCAATCTCAAAGACAATTTTAGGTGCTGACAAGGCTAATCAAACTTTGAGCTTGATGCAATTTTAGGACCGCAAGGCCCTTAATTCTGTTAGACTTTCCTTTGTTTAAACTTATTTCCGCTATCTCAGATGCACACTCGGCCTCATGTGCCTAACCACAGATCAACACTTCCTGCCTTGACTTTCCTGTTAGTAGGTATTTGATGAAGACTGTTATGTTTCAAAAATTCCCCTCCCACCCCCAGCTTTCACCACCCCCACCCCCTAGTTTCGTAGCCACCTATCCCAGGCGCCTCTGCATTTAAAAGCTTTGCCCACCCATCCCCTCCCTGAGACATTTCTGGCTTAGTCTTTGAGCATCTTCCTATTATGATATTCTGCTCCTCCTATTGCAATAGCTCCCTTAATGAAGCCTTTCATATTAACATCCAGATTGTTTTTTCTTCTTTGACAGTAATGATGCGGTGACTCTGATGGAGTGTTGACCACCCTGGGACCCTGCTGTCTTTACCCAAGTGCCAATGCCTTCTTATGGAACTCTGTGTCCTTTCCTTGCTGCGGAAATTTGGATCTACAGTGGTGAGTCGTAACTCTTAACCCAGTGTTCCAAACGTTTGTCTGTTGTAGCATGGTAAAGAGTTGGCTTTATTTTTCCTTTATTTTTGTCCTTTTTCTTCTATTTCTCTGTCTTCTCCATCTGGCTTTTGTGAGTGTGTTTAAAGCCTCTGACTCTCTCCAGGGATATCATAGCTTGGGTTGAAGTCCCAAGGCTTTAGCACCAACAGGTGTTCCTTTCATTATCATGCGAAACTGTCAATCTAACTTGTCCCTCAGACTTCTTCCCTGTAGGGTATATACTTCATTATTATGGTACTAATTCCACCCAGTTTCTTTAAAAATGGCAAAATTTTACTAAAAACAACTTAGAATTTCATTGGCCTCTTTGAGGAACTTAGGATCTTTCCAAATTGGCTCATTCTGAGCGGGAGTCTTGAATCCCCTGACTCCAAGATCTCATCCAAACAATGGACACATTTCATTGTCTGGTACAAAGAGACAGAACAATGTCTCTCCCACAAAAACTTTTCAGAGACTAGTGCTTCCTTCAAAGGCCATCTTCCTTCCTAAACACCTTCTAAGACCTGTCTCTTCCCAGGGACCTGTCCCTGTCACTACCCGCCAACTTCTCCTTCTTCCTTTTTTCCACCCTCGACCTTCCCTTCAGCTCCCTTGAATCCTTGGGTCTTCCCTCTTCAACACCTTTACCCCCTCCTCTCATCTAGCCACCCCAGCCAGACCTTTCCTTTCTCACTCAGGCTCCTCAACTCCCTGTAGTCACTCAAGATTTAAGGCCCCCTGACCACTGTTAGGGCTCTGGAGGAACTCAGTGACACCAAGAGCAACAGCCTGAGGCTGAAAAGCTCATTGGAAACAGGCTGGCTGTTTTCTCCATTCAGAGGGACTTCGGAGACACCAGATGGCTGCTTGGTCTCTCCTTCGTCCCTCTCTTGAAATTTAGTCCACAGCCCCCATAGGATTACACATCGGGGCAAAGAACATCTTGAGGGTCTCTTCCACAAATACTGGTGAAGAGGTTTCAGCCCTCATATTGAGCAAGGTACTTCAATTTGCCCCGTCTGCTAGAAAGACAATCTGTAAAAATGTAAAAGTGAGGCAAGAATGAGAGTCTGCTCTTTTATATGAACCAGTGAGTTTTGAATTTTTGTGTTCTTGCCTGAGCCATGGCTAAAACTTTAAAATTAAAAATTAAAGCTATAAGCTCTCTGTTTGTGTCTGTCTGTATGTTTGTATGTATGTATTATGCATGTGCAATATTTTCCTACCTGCAAATGGTATTTCCACATTAAACTGTAAAATCCCTTAAAGGGCGCTGGCCCAGTGGTGTAGACGTTAAGTTTCTGCACTCCACTTCTGTGGCCCAGGGTTTGCAGGTTCAGATCCCAGGCGCAGACCTAGCACCGCTTGCCAAGCCGTGCTGTAGCAGCATCCCACATAAAATAGAGAAAGACTGGCATAGATGTTAGCTCAGGGTCAATCTCCCTCACACATACACACACAAAAATCCCTTAAAGGAGCTCCCTTTCATTCGGCTAAGAGATAAATAAGAGCCTTTGTAACTCCAAATATTCCTGAGATTCCCAGAAATTAAAGAAATTAAATTTTGAATATGCTCAATGTGAAAAAAATATATTCTTATAGAAACTTACCACAATATTTTTTAAAATTCAAGTGCTGATGATTTAGGTAAATCTTTGGCAAATGAGACTGGTTTGATATAATTGGTTAGTAAACACAGCTATGTCTTTTGAATTATCAGCCTTGCAAGAATACATTTTTATTCTACTCAACTATGTTCTTCCTAACTTATACAGGTTTAGTGGATCTCTTTGCTTGATAATCTAGATATATTATTGCTATATTCTAACTATACGCTTGATATATTCATGGCAATTTATGTCTCAGGATTATGATGTTTCATCTGACCTTTTTTTCTCTCTAAAAATTATGCTCATCCACTTTCATAAAGTAGATGTAATATCCACTCTTCTTTGAAAATAGGATTAATTATTATGTTTAAGCATATATTCTCTAAAACTTTTTGAATAGATTTTGTCACATAAAATTTCCTTTTCAATTGTATTACTTTTACAGTGCGCTTTCAACAAATCTTTCACATTTGAAAATTATCAAAAATACATTAATCATGGCCATTTTAAGTCTTTTCTCATCTACAGATAGCTTTGTGTTTTCCTCTGAGGCTTCCCAAAGAGCACTTGCAGATCAGCTACGGGCCAAGTGCCTTGTCTTCAACGGAAGGACTGCCTTGGAGACGCGGAGAAAAGGATGATGCCAGGTACTCTTGGGCTGAGACTTCTGAGGGCATTACTTAAATCACTTTGGGACCATACCAGTGAACTAAGTCAGAATTTCCAAAACTCTAGTCAAGAGGGAGATGGATTACTGAAACTGCTAATCCAAGATAGAGTGAAACAGGTTTAGTTACATAGGACTGAATGAACTGGGGAGGGATAATTATGGGCCTTTTTTGGAATAGTGCTAATGCTTTAATGTTCTGTTTTCTGGATAGAAGGAACCACTTTTTCTTAAGCAAGTTGACAAATTAGTAGACTGTGCTCTCGTAAATGGAAATGAAACATTTATCTTTTCCACCCTTCCAAAATTCAGAAACTCTTATCGAGAATTCCTATTTTCATGGCAATATGGTTATTTGCATAAATTCAGTAAGAGTCTGTCCACCTTGTTAATAGGACTTAATCGGAAACATTGGTTACAGCGGCAACAAAGGCTGGCCTATAATGTCATATTTGAGAATGATGCTCATTTAATCAGATATGAGCAGACACTTTTGAGGAACTCAGGTTGGCTTGACGGGGTCGATGCTTACAACATCCCCCTGGGGAAAATTGGCCTGGCATCTGGCTCTCCAGTGTTCCCAGCCTCATGGGTGAGTGAGGAAGGTCACTGCCTGGCAGGCTCAGGAATCTTCGGATATTTGGGGGACCTCAGAAAGAGAGGAACTCCTGCCAATCCATAGGTACTGCAGGTGACAAATGATGGTGAATTCTTGGCTTGGCTTCCTATCCTCAAGAGGCTCACAAAAATCCAATCTGAGATGCTTTGTGAAAACTCTCAGCAAAGCAAAGGCAAGAAGACCTATATGGTAAATTGTCATTCTTGCTGCATCTATGTAAATAACCGGGCCACATCTAATGAGGCCAGCCTTATTTTGCGATCAAGAATGATCTTTGTTTGAGATTGTCTTTGATCAGAAGGGCCAGAGGGACTGTAGAGAGAAATTTTGTGCTTCAGCGGGCAACTGTGCACGCCCTCTGAGTTATCAGATTCTCATTCCATTCATTGTCTTGGAGCTATTTTGCACCTCTGTGTAAATTGCAGGTGACTGATAGACACGCAAACTTTGTCTAGTCTGGTAAGCAAGCTTTCTCTTTCACTGTGGAAAAGCCGGTTTGGTATTTACCTCCAAACTGGGCTGGATCCTCTCACCTTGCTAGCCTGTCAACCCTTAGCAGATTTTCAAGTCTTCCAGTTTCCTTCGATATCTGGCTACAAACTCACCTTAGCCTCCAAACAAGTTTTCCAGTTTTTCTCCCTCCTTCTTGACTTGGAGTCACTGAGAACTCAAACCTGAATGCCCACATTCTTACTGGGACTCTAGGTTGCCTTGCAGGTGGTCTTTGCCCCCAGGACCTGCAGACGCACTGCAAGCTCAAGCCTGACAGCCTGTTATTGACCTAGAGGGACTCATCACCCCAGTTGACCATTCATGGTCCAGCTCTTTCCCTGGACAAGCCACTACTTGGACTACCAAGCAAGATTGGTGAAATACTCAGGTCATCCATGCCCATATTGGAGAAGTAACCAGTGTTGTGGACATCACCAATACCAAACGACATCTTAGCTTCAAAAAACTCAGTAAGTGATGAGAGACTGACTATACAAACAGGCAATATATATAATATAAAAATAGATCTTTGACCCACAACCTCTAGAGCAACCAGTCCTAAGAGTCCAACCACAACCTTTTAAATATCAGCCCCAGATCAGGACCTTGTCAATAATTTCCAACTTCTCTAATGTTTAGTCCACTTCTAACTTAGGACCAATCATAGAAAACCATATATGCACTCCTAACCAATCATATAGGATGGCTCACTTCTACTTAGCCCATTTCCAGCTTCTGCAGGCCAAACACTTCTAATTAGGGCATACCTGAAGCCTTCTCTTTTCTCCAATCTAGAACTTTCCCACTGTTTTACCTACATTTGAGTTTTCACCAAATTCTGGTGGTGACTCTCTGGCTATAGGAAACTCTGAATAAATAGTATTTGCTTATTTTCATGTGAGTGATCTTCATTCATTTCCACAGTTTTCTTGGAGGTTGCACCAAAATACTGTTTGCACTGACTGTCACCATGGACCCAAGTCTTCAACTAGGTGCAGAACCCACTGTGCCTTCCTGCTCACTGCTTGTCAAGTCCACAATGATGTGGTAAGTAAGCACCAAGTCTAAACTCCACTCTCTTTGTGTTGAGTTTCTTGGTTGTTTATTCTCAGTCTGGCATCCAGATTTTTCTATCAGTTCCCATTTGTTTGGCATCTTTGTAGAATCAAGGCATTCTTTTCATTCCATTCCGCTGCATTTGTGTTACTGTTTTGTGGTGTGCTGTCTAAAAGCATTATTTGTCGTAAGAAGGAGAATCATTGTGTAAAACCCAGGCATATGCCTGTAAGCCTGTTCTTCATGGCCTACAGACTAGTGAGTTTGCTGTTCATATGAGAACTGCCCATTTGGACAAACTTTGCTGTAGATCACCAGTAAACCTGGATGAGGTTCTCCTTCTATCTCAAGTTTTTGTCCTGAGAGTTTTTTGCTTTTCTTTTTTTTTATTCAGAGAGAGCATTCTTTTGTGTATTTCACCTGCTGGTGGATGCAGAATGTTGTGTCTGCATTTGGAGTTGGCCAACCATCAATCTGGGGATCTGACATATGAGATGCACAAGTATTTCACTACTACCCACCCTTGTCAACTCTCATGGGCTCATCTGAATATAAATTTTATCCTTTTCCAGGTAAACTCCTGCTTCTTATATTTACTCTCATTATAGTTCTAACTCTGGCACCTATCTTTTCAAATGACATAATTTCCCCAAGTATTATTTAGGACTTCAGTGGGCACTCTGGGGAACATTTGACTTTAACGAAATTATTCACTTGAAAGGTTCCTTAAGAAAGAAAGAGGGTGACGTCAGCAACATGGAGGAGTGAACTTGCCTAGGACTCTCTCTTCTCCAACATACAACAAAAAGGGGCAAACATACTCCAACAGAGGACATCCTAACAACACCAAAATGTTGGAGAGACAGGTGGCCACATGACGGAGGCCAGAGAGGCTGGAGTCCCCCTCAGAGGAGCTGAAACGGGGTAAGAGAGAACTTTGCTCCCTCCCCTAAATATTGCGATCAAGACCATGGGAGGTTCCCTGAAGGAAGGGATGGGGGAGGGGTCACTTATTTGCGGGATCATCAAGGACTCACTAGGGCCCTTGCAACCTACAGGGAAGCCCTCTAATGGGGCAAAAGCTTATGCAGGGGGTGACCTCATTGAGTCAATATCCCAGGAGACCAGATAGTGAGGGCTGATTGAGAAAGCCTGGAGTGCATGCATGAGAAAGCACCCCTTCCCCCACCCATCCCACGCAGGTCCACTGCCTGGGATATTGGCTGAAGGTGGAGGGCTTACAATATGCAGATCTCGACCCCCACCCAGTGATGATAAGCATAAGTGCAAACAAATAATATCAGAATGCGTAAGACCTGACCTAGCAACATCAGACGCTACATCAAATCTCCAGACAGAGAGAAAACAACAAGCACCTAGAATTCAGTCTTGAGGACACAGAAATATGTAACCTAAATGACAATCAATTCAAAATAGCTATCATCAAAAAACTCAACGAGGTAAAAGAGAATGTAGAGAAACAATTCAATGAGTTTAGGAGCTACTTCAAAAAAGAGATTGAAACTATAAAGAAGAATCATTCAGAAATATTAGAGATGAAAGACACAATGGAAGAGATAAAACAAAATATGAATTCCCTGAACACTCGAGTGGACATCATAAAGAAGTGTATCAGCATAGTCAAAGATAGACATGTTGAAATGCTCCAGACAGAGGAGGAGAGAGAACTAAGACTAAAAACAAATGAAGAAAGTCTCCAAGAAATATCCAACTCAATGAGGAAATGCAACATGAGAATTATAGGTATTCAAGAAGGAGAAGAGAAGGAGAATGGAGCAGAAAGCGTGTTCAAAGAAATAATAGCAGAGAACTCCCAAAATCTAGGGAATGAGAGGGAAATATGTGTGAAGGAAGCTTCCAGATCTCCCAGATTTGTCAATGTAAAGAGACCTACTGCAAGGCGTATAGTAGTAAAACTGGCAAGAATGAATGACAAAGAAAGAATACTAACGGTGGCAAGGCAGAAGAAAATAACCTATAAAGGAACCCCTATCAGGTTTTCAGCAGATTTCTCGGCAGAAACCTTGTAATCTAGGAGAGAATGGAACGACATATTCAAATCTTCAAAAGACAAAAATCTTCAGCCAAGAGTACTCTATCCAGCAAAAATATCCTTCAGATATGAAGGAAAAATTAAAACTTTCCCAGACACACAGAAGCTAAGGGACTTCGTAGCCACAAGACCCTCCCTCAAGAAGGGAGAAAGGGAGAAAAAAAGGGAGATAGGGGTCACAAAAGACAGAGTAAAGAGATAAATTGGTAGACAGAATCAGAAAAAGATAGCGAATATTCAACTTTAGCATTAAACTAGAGGGAAGGAAAACACCAAAAGCAAAGTTAATCCTGTCATTTCAACCACAAACTCACGACACAAGATGGAATAAGACATGAGAAAAACAACTTAGGAGGGGAGGAGGATTGGCAACAGTTGTTAGCTCAGGTGCCAATCTTAAAAAAAAAAAGAAAGAGAAAGTCCTATATCCAAAGATCTTCTCATACTCTGCAGTAGCCTTTGTAAACCACTCCTCCTGCCAGTAAAGAAATCAAATGGATGAAGATACCAATTTAAGACTTCAGGACCATCAATAACATTGTTATCTTTTGTTTCTCTGTAGTACCTAACTCAAATACCATCCTGTCATCTATTCTTCCTAAAGCCTCTTGCTTCACCATAGTGGATCTTTGCTTGCCTTTTTCAGTGTGACCCTAGACCAAAAGAGTCAATACCTCTCTACCTTCACCTGGGAAGGACAGCAATATACCTGGCAGTCATGCCTCAGGGGTACACTGAAGCTTCCTCTAGTTTTTCCCAGGGCTTTAATCAAGATTTATAAGATCTAAGTTTTCCTTGTCATTCAGTTCTGATATAATATGTACATGGTCTCCCGCTTTGTTCAGAGAACAAGGAAGCTTATAAGAAGAATTCCAATTATTTACTCAGCCTCAGCAGAAAAAGGACATGATGTTTCAAAAGATAAATTACAAATGCTCCACAACACAGTCCATTATTTAGGACATGACTTATCTAAGGAGGGAAAACATTCTCTCCTGATAAATTAAACACTATAAAAATTTATCCTAGACCTCTCCTATTTCAAGATACGACTGAGAGAATTCCTAGGTTTAACTGAATATACTGCAGACGATGGATGCCAAATTTTTCTGTGACTGTAACACTTCTTTACGAATTGACTAAGTCTTCAGTAAGAGACCCTGTGATCTGGGAATGCAAATGTGAACAGACCTAAAGACGGCTCTTCAACAGCCTTCTTCCTTAGGCACCCCTAACTACAAAAAGCCGTTTTATCTAATTGTGCATGAGCAATCTGGACAAGCCCATAGGGTTTTAACTCAGTTTAATGGGAACCATCAAAAACCCATTGCTTACTATAGCCTTACCCTTAACCTAGTTGTAAAGGTTTATCCCCTTTGACTTAAGGCATTATGTGCCACAGAAAAACTTGATGCTTCTGCTAAACTAGTTCTAGGTTCTCTGCTTAACCCTATGGTTCCTCATGCAGCACAGACACTACTACAGACTGAGAACATGCAACCCTTTTCAGCCAACTGATTAACCTCTAATGAGATTCTGTTACTCTCTCCCTCTCACATTGCCATTCACTCCGGCAGTACCCTGAATCCTGCCACTCTCCTGGCCCTCTTAAAAGAAGGGCAACATAATGATTGTCTTACTTCAGTTAGCAAACTTTCTGTGCTTCACTTCAATGTATTAGAGAGCCCGTTGAGAAAACTGATATTATGAGTTGATCAATCATACCTCAACATTAAAACTGGAGTTTATTAAGCAGGATATGCTATCAATAATTTAAGAAGATAGTTCTTTAGAATATAGTCCTCTACCTGAATTAAATCATCCTAGATGGTAGAACTTACTGTAATTATTGGAGCTTTTCAACTAGCTAAAGATCGAAGAGTAAACATACACAAAGATAGCAGATATGCTTTTTGAGTACTACAAGACATTGGAATGCTTTCATAACAAAGTGAGTTCTCATTTCTGCTGGGATCCTCCTAAAATTGGACAACAAGTTAAGAAACTTTTAGATGTACTCCTACTTCCTATAGAGATGGTTATTATAAAGATTGATTGCCCATATTAAGAGAGCTAGTAATGAAGCTAAAGGATATGCTCTCATAGATCATTCTGCTAAATAAGCTGCTTTAACTAAGCTTATGATCCTATCTAAACTCTCAAAGGATAAGTTTCTAGATGGATTCAAAGAGGCCATTAAAAATATCAGTGTTTAGCCTCTGATTTTGAAAAGGAAGAATAGAAAGAGTCTGGTTGTATCCTTCACTCAGATAATCTCTGGCATTCTGAAAATGGCTACTTGGTGATACCAGGTCCTTTCAAACAGATAACAACTAAATTTCTCCATGAAACTCTTCATCAGAGAATGGATAAATTTATTGTTATTTTGAATCAACATTGGCGAGGAAACTTTCAAAAGACAGCCAAGCTTATGTTTAAGTTATGTGTCACTTGTCAACAGCTTAATCCTGGAAAAACTGTAAAGGTGGGACATGGCCAGGACTCAAAACCTCAATGGTACTTTGAACATATTCAGATGGATTTTATCCAGCCTCCAACCTGTATTAGATCGGAATATGTTTTAGTTATTGTACATCTATTTTCAGGGTGGGCTGAAACATTTCCTTGCTAAAGAGCTACAGCCATTATGACTACTAAAAAGCTACTTGATTTTGTGTTCAACTTGGGGTATCCCAACTTTTATATTAAGTGATTGGGGGCACAACTTAACAGACCAATATCTGATTCTTGTTTTGTTTTTATCTGTCTGCTAACAATCATTCTTCTTCTCGTTTTCTGTAGACCCTTGGTTGTCACCCACACATGATGTTTCTTTCTTTTTTTTCCTCCTTATGCAATTGTTAGGTCAGAACATACTTATTCTAGTGCCATTCTTAAATTATCTCAAATGGTAGCCACTGCCCTCAGTCCTACCAACTGCTGGATATGCCATCTGTTACTGGATCCCGTTATAAAACCTCTGGGAAATTCCAGTCTCATCAAATGAGACCAAAAGGAATTATAAGCAATGATGTTTCTATTTGCACCTATATGGAAAAATGATATTAAACAAATCATCTGGTAAATGACTTTACCAGTGTCCATTTCTCCAAGAAAAAGAAGCAATTATTCTAGTCTGTTGATCAGATCCCATGTATATCTATATTTTATTTCCAAAGCCTTCTTAGGGCAATGGGCCAAATATTTTCTATCTGGAAGACACTAATGAGATTCAAATATGTAACCCAACTGATGTACGGCCTTGATTCTGACATTATGTCATGATAAACTTCTTCCTAGATCTCCATGTGTGCCTACTGAGTACTACTTCCTTTGTGATCAGGATGCCTGGTTCTGTTTGCTTCAGACTCTGCCAAATGTAAGTGATGGTGGCTGACTCCATGCTATAGTAAGCTCTGAATAGATAGTCTTTGCTCATTCTCATTTGGGTGGTCTTCATTTACTTCCAAAGCAGTGCTGCTTAATCAAAAGATTTCCTTCCACCAACCTCTTGGAATGCACTAGACTTGTAACCCACAGGGTGTGACTCCTGGTTATTTGCTTTTATATTAATATTTCTCTTTTTCATTTCAGGCATTCCTGTTTAACATGCCTGGACTTCAAGACCCTAAAACAATGGAACTTTGCTATAACCTCTCAACAGATACTTCAACTCATTTTATAGAAACAACATCAACAAGAGTCCTAGAAAGACTATTAGATCCTGCTTCATCTCATGCAGGAGTTTTATGCTTGTGGTTTAGCAGTTCAGGAACCAATTCTTATTGAACAAAAGGAGGGACTGACAATGTTGAACTTTACCTGAGCTCTGTGTCCCTGAAAAAGAGTTATGGTTAAGAAATCTCACATTCTTTGTGTTTCAAAAAAGGACTTACTGAAAAGAGCCATTCTTCTCTGTAAAATTTAGGTAAGACTCGCAGTTCACTCTTTCTCATGACTCCAAAAAGACTCTCGTGTCTGGGTATCTATGCACAATTGATTTTTGACAAGGATGTCAAGACCACTTAATGAGGAAAGAATATTCTTTTAAACAAATGGTTCTGGGCCAACTGGATATAGTCACACGCAAAAAAATGAAGTTGGGTACTTACTTCACACTATATAAAAAATGAACTCAAAATGAATCATAAACGTAAAGTAAGAGTGAAAGTTATAAAATTCTTAGAAGAAAACATAGGGATAAATCTTTATGACCTCAGATATGGCAATGGCTCTTTAAATATGACACCAAAAGCACAATTAACAAGAGGAAAAAAATAAATTGAGCTTTACCAAAATAAAAACTTTTATGGTTCTAAAGACACTATCAAGAAAATAAAAAGACAACCCAAAGACAGTAGATATATTTGAAAATCTTATATCTGATAAGGAACTTCTATGTAGAATATATAAAGAATTCTTACAACTCAATTATAAAAAAGACAACTAATTAAAAATGGGGATGGATCTGAATAGATATGTCTCTAAGGAAGATATACAAATGGCAAATAAACATACGAAAAGATAGCTTATATAATTAGTCTTCAAGTAAATGCAAATCAAAACCACAATGAGATACCTCTTCATACCCACTAGGTTGGCTATAATCAAAGTGTAAGATAATAACAAGTGTTGGCAAGGGTGTGGAGAAATTGGGACTCTCATAGACTGTTAGTGGGAGAGTAAAATCATCTAGCTACTTTAGAAAACAATCTAGCAGTTTCCTCAAATGATTAAACATGGATTTATTATATAATCCAGAAATTCCACTGCTACATATATAGCCTAGAGAAGTGAAAATGTATGTCAATGCAAAAACTTGTACACAAATATTTATAGCAGCAATATTCATAATAGGCAAAAGGTGGAATCAACCCAAATATCCATCAACTGATGAATGGGTAAATAAAATATGGTATATCCATATAATGAAATATTATTTGGTCCTAAAAAGAAATGAAGTATTGATACATGCTACAACATGGATGAATTTTGAGCGTATTATGCCAAGTGAAAAATGCCAGTCATAAAAGACCGCATATTATGTGATCCACTTATATAAGATGTCCAGAATAATCAAAACCATATATAGAGAAAATAGGTTAGTGATTGCTTAGGCCTGGGAAGGATGTAGGGAGAGGGCCAGGGATGAGAGGTGATAACTAAATTGTAAGTTTTTTTATCTTGAGGTGGTGAAAATGTCCTAAAGTTGATTGTCCTGATCATTTCAAGTTGTCAATATACTAAAAACCATTGCATTTACATTTTAAATGAGTGAATTGTATAGTATGTGAATTGTATCTCAATAAAACTGTTAAAAACAAAAAAACCTAGCTGACCCATGTTTTCATGTCTAGCTCTTTGAAAGCCTGATTCCTGAACACAGGAAATTGAGGGCCCATTTTGAAATACCTTTGTCCCTTTTAATTCAAGCTGCCAGCATTTCCACCAATATGATTCTCTTAAAATTTTGTAGATTTTCTATGAATCTGATGAGAGGTTCACTCAATGCCCCAAAAGCCATATCCATAATCATTTTTGAGTCAGATATTCATCGAATTCTGGTGGCGTATGAGAATACAGAAGGTCATTAGAAGCCCTTTTGTCTGCCTGAGAGGGTCTGCTAGGCACCACCTTCAGGATTTTTGAGGTCTTAAAAAACGTCTTACAGTTATCCATTACTACATAACAAATCACCTCAAAACTTAGTGAGTTGGAACAATGATGATTTTTAAAGTTTCTGATCATTTTGTAGATCAGCTTGGATTCTCCCATGCTGACTTGGCCTGGATTCACTCAGATGTGGTTTCAGCTAGGGATTTGGCTGGGCTGGAAGGTGCAAAATGACCTCATTCACATGTTAGGCCATTGGTGCTGGCTTTTCTCTGGGATTCCTCAAGTTTTCTCTACATAGTCTCTCATCTTCCAGTAGGCTAATTCAGCTTCCTTTCATGGCTGTCTCAGGCAAGTTTTTCAAGAGAACAAAAGTAGAAGATGCAAGGCTTCTTCAAGCCTAATCTCGGAAATTGCATTATGTCATTCCTGCCATGTTCTATTGGTGAAAGTAAGTTATAGGTTGCCTAGTCTCAAGAGGGTAGAAAAATATGTTCCATAACTGGATGGAGGTAAAGGCAAAGTCACACTGACATATAACTATGTCTAACTGAGACGGGGGGAGTCCTGGACATTAAACAATCTACCCCAGTCCTTATGAGGATTTTCAACTTTATCCTTTAGGGCTTGAGGCAGCTCTGAAAGGTATTAATAACAGAGGAACTATATGGTCAGTTTATGTTTTAGAAAGATGACTCTGAGGGCAGTGTAGAAGATGAACTGAAGAGAGAAAAGATGGAAGTTAGGCAAAATTTATTTAGAAGAATAATAAAATAGTCTCTTTGGAGCTGATAAGGCATTGAACAAGGAAGTATCTTATGGATTATTAAATATGACTCAGCCTCTAGAAAGTTTCAAGATTTTATACTCCATGATAACTCACTCTGCCATGACTATAAGTGTATGTGTAATAAATTATATATCACTTTTTAACAATACATAGATGTGATATAAGGTTAAATCAAGTGAAAGTAAGATTATAACAGGCACAGAGTTTGAGATGATGACTATCTTAGATGAGGGATGTAAGTAAGCTACCAGAAAAGTTTTGGATTTTTGTTTGGGTGGTAGGCTCATACTTGCTTTTATATTACTGAACAGGAGAAAGAGTAAGAAAGATAGATAGTTATGGGCCAAAGATGGGAGCACGGTGCAAGGATTGTTTTGTATATCTGATCTGTGAATGAAAAAGATGATATTAATTTGCTTTGTGAATCTCCAGTAAGATGAATTAGTGTGCAACCTTTCCCAAACTTCTTGGGAATTGTTTATCCACAATACATTGTGGGAGGTGTCAAGACACTTACGGTTACTGTTCACAGATGAGGAAATTAAGTTCATGATGTGTAAAACAAACTTGCTCTTCTTTCTTATTCCAAATTTTAGATCTTTCTTTCTTTTGTTTTTTAGTGATTTGCTAGAATTTTATTAGCTAATAACCAGTCAATAACGTTTAATGAGGACTGGACACTTTCTAGGGTCCTGTGAATACTATAAAAAGAGTAACATCCATATTCTAGTCTCCAGAGATGTGCCGTCTAATATGATGGCTACAAGCCACCTGTGTCTTTAAGCACTTGAAATGTAGGTAGTGTAATCAAGGAAGTAAATTTCTAATTTTATTTAATTTTAATTAAAATTTAAAATATTTTTGCCTTAAATATAACTATTGTTTGGTAGAACTACGTTTCACTTAAACTGTTAAAAATTTTGCATCCAAATTGAGATGTGCTATAAGCATAAGATATACACTGGAGTTTAGAAGACTTAGTATGAAGAAAGAATATAAAATATTTCATTAATAATTTTTTATATTTATTACTTTAAAATGGTAATTTTTGATATACTAGGACAAAAATATATTATCAAATATATTTTAATTATGTACTATATTTGTATTAAATATATAAATAATCTCATGTGTTCTTACTGTTTTTAATGTGGCTGCTGGAAAATTTAAAATTCTATATGTTACTCATATTTACTTTCATTTGACAGCACTATTGTAGAATCTTTTTATTTCTCAGACAAAAATACAAAGCCCAAACGTTGAGACACTGCACCTGCCATGTGATCGCATGATCATTAGAAAGAAAAAAATCTTCGTCTATGGCTTTCTGACTTTTAAGTTGTTAGCTCCCATTGACTCTTCCCAATGTAGTCGATCACACCCAGGGTCTGCGAAGTCTGTTTGCACCACTGTGAGTGAGGCTGCAGAGGGGGAAGCCGAAGAGGTGCTGTCTCTCTGTGGCAGTATCAACCAGATAGATAGCACTCATGACTCATCAGAGCCTCTGCTTGACTTGTCTGTTTAATCAATCTTGGCAGCCATTTATTGCTTGCTTGACTAAAACGCAGTGGAGATTATTGCTTTAAAGGACCTTTCTCTATTAGCTCTTTCCAGAGCAGAAAATCCTCCTCAGGGCCACACCAATTACCTGTGTATATGCCAGTGATGAAATAGGCAGGAGAGATGGGTGGGAGGAACAAACTGAAACATAGGAGAGCTAACAGCAGCCTTCTCGCGATAGTGTCAGAGTGTCACCCACAGTACTGGAGTTCTCTTTAGAGAGGCTGGAGTTCAACCCTCTCAGAGGGGAGCTCTGTGCCTCAAAGACATGTAGAAATGACAGAAGCAGCAGTCCAGAAAGGTGTGTGTTTGTGTGCAGACACAAAATGTATATAATGTAAAAATGTTAACCCTTCCGGATGAAGGCCTGCACTGGGATTCACACAATAAATGTCTGCATTTCTTACATTCAGCAAACATTTACTCAACATCTGACACGAGATGTTGAGCTTGTGACACATGATGAAACATGATGTTGGCTGATGGATTGGATGTTGATGGAAGGGACAGAGAGGAATTAACGATAAATGCTAGGTTTTTGGTCTGACCAACCTGGTGGTGGCATTTACTGAGATGCCAAAGATTCCAATCTGAGGTCAAGGAGATGAAAATGAAGACAGCTATTATGTATATGTAAATTTTGAGAACCCCACAATATATTAAAATGGTGGCAGTGTGGAGTCCTGGTCCAATATCAGAAAAAAAAAGTGTCTTGTGTGGTACTCTGGTTTTGGTATTTAAATAAACTTTCCCATTTGACTCTACAGTGCAACCGGGGCTGAGAACACCGGAGCAGATTATGGTGCCGCTCATGGGATCTGGAGCATAGTTGGACAAACAAGTTTTAGATCAAAGAAAGTCTATTCTACTTTGGCCCTGTGAAATGGAGGAAATGGCGTTGTACTGAACTGAGATCCAGGAATCCTGAATTTTAGCCTCAGCTCTGTAACCTCGCAGAAGTGCATTGCCCATTTTAGCCACAGTTTTCTCACCTGTAAAAAGAAGAGATTGAAATAGATGAGTAATCTCTTAGTCCACACTTGCTAGATGACTAGGGATCCCCAACATTTGGCAATATACTCTGAGGGGTACACAATATGGCACAGTGGATAAAAACATGGATTTGAACCTGACACTGCCATTCAACTCTGTGACTCTGGACAAGCTACTCAACCTCTATTATGATTGACGTCCTTAGCTGAAAAATAGTGGATCACAATACCTTCAGTTCTGAGCCAGTATAAAGATTAAGCAAATTAATATCTGTAAAGTTATTATGAAAGTAACTATTATTATTGTCGTGTTCTTTTATATTCTTTTTATTTATCTTGTCAACCGAGAGTTCCCGGGAAATCAAGAGAAGAGCATATTGAAAGTTTATTTAGTTTATTTTACTCTTTAGCTAATTTCTCTAGGGTTCACAAGGATGTATTTTTCCCCCATGCTTGAACTAAAAGATGAGATTACAAAAACCTTCCCTATCAGCAGAGTAAATTATCATGCATTCTTCACCGTCAGAACCTATACTGCTGCACTTGAAGAGTGGAATTATCCCTGGGAGATTTCCAAAGCATTTTCAGTACAAAATCTTTACTCATAAAAGGAGAAAGAAGTCTTCTAGAAGGATACATCACTCCATTTGGGAAGTACGACAGCAGCAGTTGTTTTATTCACTTGTAACAATTTTATCATCCCAAGACTTACGCACAAGCACATCTTTCTGTCTGGAAATCCTACTGCCTGAGAGTTTGTTTACACATTTTGTGAGGAAGGGAACAGAAGAGAGCGGACATTTATTGTGTTAAGATCTGTGCTGTGCTTTTTAATCAAATTTTTAACAGCTAGGCAGCGTTTTGAATGCATAGACTCTTCTGACACCTTAAAAATCTATTTTAGCTATACGTTTAAGCTGGGTGTTGGGTGCACAGATACTACACCTAAAAAGGTATTTTTCTATACCTTTTTGTAGGCCTGAAATATTTCATAAGGCCTTTTGTTTTGGCAATGGTATCTGCCAGATGACCTCAGTCTTGTAAAGAACTCCGTTGTTTCTTGGCACTGCATTCAGCCCCCCCCTTGTGCCATATTTTAGGTTTTTCACAGATATTTACGTTGGGAGATAACTTCTAAACTGTGCTGTGTTTTTCAGTAAATTTTTCCATTATGCTTTCCTGAAAGAAACAACTTCCCAAATGCTAAAAGAGGAGAATGGAAGAGAGCTTTGTTAAAATTTTTTTCTGATAATTTAATATTTCTTATTAACATATTATTGTATTATTGCACAATTAAATTATTAAAATATTATAATATATTTCTTATATATAGAAATATAGAGTATGAAGAATATAGAAATATAAAAAAAAGTCATCAATAAATCTTTAGAACAATAACCCATGTGAGGCTTCTTGCTTCCATGAGAGAAGGAAGAACTACAGGGAAATAGCCTTGGCTTTTTTCTGTGCTGTTTTCCCCTCTTGCATCCTTTGTTGTCTTCTGCAAATGGATTCTTTGCTTCTCTTTTCAATTCCAGCCTCCTGACCTAATTTCTTACTGCTCTTTCCAAGCTTTTCGAATCGTCCTCACTGGGATATTCCACTTTTCAATAGCCGTGAACAACAGGACTGTAATCAATCCGCAGGCAGTGAGAACTGAAAGGCATCTTAGAAATCATCCATAATGATTCTCAGACTCCATCGGGCACCAGCATTGCCCAGAGAGTTTGTTAAAACCTACATTGTTGGTCCCACGCTGAGAGTTTCTGATTCAGTTGGTTGGCGGTAGGATCTGATAATTCACATCTCTATCAAGGGCTCAGATGAGGCTGCTGCTGCTGGACCACACCTTGAGAACCACTAATTTAAGAGATTGGTGCTCTTCCAGTGCCTCACCTGCCAATCTTTTTAATTGAAGAAATGCTTACAGAGCACTTCCAATGTGTCAGTGAAGTCATTTAATATCACAGCACTGCTATGATGTGCTACTGTTCTTATCCCCATTTTACAGATGAGGAAACTGAGAAAGAGAGATAAAGTAACTTGCTCAAGTTCACAAGGGGATTAAGTGGCAGAGCCTGGGTTCGAACCCAGCAGGCAGCTTCCAGATTTGGACTTTTCACCCTTATGCTCTGCTGCCCTCCTGCCAAGCTTCCAGAGAATAAGTGGTGTGGGGCAGGAACACATTCATTCTATTCATTTCTATTCATTTAAATAGAAAGATGTAGAAAGGAATTTGGGAATCTTGGAAACATTTTCACTGGGTCATAAAGGAAGGCAGAATTTTGAAAAGCCAAGATAGCAGGAAGAGTGTTCTAGGCTCTAGAAAAATCATGCAATGTGACACATTGAAGGAAAGTGCATGAAGTATTCTGGGAATGAAGAGTCTGGCTTGATTGGACCATAGTTTGCCTTGAGATGCTGAGTCAGAAATGAGACTAGAAAATATTGAGGGACCAGATAAAGGCCTTGAATGCATGCTGAGGAGTTTAGATTTATTTTTTTCCTATGGTAAGAGATGGACAAAGGGGAGTCACTGAAGTGTTTTAAGCAAAAATGCAAGAAAGTTCACGTCCATTTTGGCATCAATGTGGAGAACAGATGAAGATGATATTAATTAGAAGGCTGCCCAAGAATCAGGTTGAGGGATGATGGTGGCCCAGCCTCAGGTCATAAGACAGAGAATGGAGCTGAGAGGGACTGGATTTGAGAATCAATAAGGAGGCTGAATGTAAAATTTTTTCAAACGTTGATTAAGTAGAAACAGATCATATAGAAAGAAGGGAAGACAGGTGAGACTAAGGCAGGTGAACCTTCACTGGACAGCTACCTGTGTTCCAGTCACTGTAACAAGTGCCAGAGACACGAGGATAAACAAAACACAGGTTTAGCGCCTGCCAAGGAGGTGCTTCTGGCCCGCGGGGAAGACTCTGAGGCAACATCAGTAATCACGCCTTCAGTTAAAAACACACTGGGAAGTTGCTTGACTTCTCCATGCTGAAAACTGGTTGGATTAAATAGGTTTGGTTTCAGAAGGACTGTTTCCCATCAGGAAGAATGGAATTAACTAGCCAGAGTCAGCATGTCGCACAGAAGATAAATACCTCTCCAGCACCAGCCCTCTCAGCCAGTAAATAGACCTGACATTTAGGCATCTATTGCTCCTTGTGCACTAATAAGTCTAACTTGAGGCCCAGAAATCGTTAGTGGAGTGAGAGCTTTTAATGAGCTCTACGAAAAGAATACGGTTTAAAAAACACATTACCTGCAGTTAAGCAGCGCCGAGAATGCTAATATTAAAATTTATGAGAAAAGTGCTGGAGGAAGGCTTAAGCCATTATAAAACCCAGGTATAATTTTTATTTTAGAAAAAAATTAGATCATTCTGTTAAAAAGGGTCTACCTTAGAGTTTACTAAAACCTCATAATAGGTTTTACCCTATACTTCTTTTTTTCCACCCTTTCCTCCCCATGCTGGTTAAAGATCAGGCTGAAGAACAGGCAACAGGACCATGTTGTGAGCTGATAAATGTATCCCCTGGCCTATTTTTCTGCAAAAGGATGCTACAGTGGGAAGTGGAGGATAGTGTCCCCAACTACCTTACCAACCAAGGGCAGTTGACTCTCGTCCATCCATTTAAGCCATTCATTTATTTAATTATTCACTTAAATATTTTTTATTCAACACTTACAGGGTGGCTGGTAATCTGAGGTGTGAAGAGATTAATAAAACATCTTATTTTCCTGGGGAGTTTACACTCGCACACCATTTACTCTCTTAGGTTGTGGAACTTATGGTTAAAAGCACAGACTGACCTGGGTTTTAGTTCTGGTTGTGCCAGTTATTTATACTTCCGAAACCTGCGTTAACCAGGCAATAAATTGTCCACAGAAGGACACTTTTGAGAGATAAAAGGGACACCATTAATAAATGCTTTTGTTATCTATTGCTGTGGAATATACTACCCTAAAATGTAGTGGCTTAAAACAGGAATTATTATTATCTCTTCTGATTCTCTGTGTTGACAAGCTTGACAGGGTTGTTCTCACTTGTGATCTTTCATGTGATGGTTGGCTGGAGGTGGTGTCACCCAAAGGTTCAACTGGGTGGACATCCAAGATGACCTCCTCATATGGCTGGCAGTTGATTGTGGCCGTTGACTGGGAGCTCTGCTTAGTTGTCATCTGAGTACCTATATACATGGCCTCTTCACGTGCCATGGATTTCTCACAGCATGGTGGCTGAGTTCTGAGAAGGTTATCTGCGCAAAGAAGTATTCTAAGAGACACAGGTGGCAACTTCAAATGTGCCCAAAGGTGATGCCTGGAATGGCACAGTGTCACTCCACAACATTCTGTTGACCACGGGAGTCATAGCACAGCCTAGGGTCAAGGGGATGGATGAATAGACGCCATTTCTTGATAGGGGAATGCCACTTACATACACAAGGAGATGAATTGATGGTGGCCATCTCAGAGAGAAGTTACCTCACTAATTGCTCTAGGAAAAAAGATATAACCCAGGATTGTCCCAAGGGCCGCCATCCAACCTCAGTCTAAGTCTTCTTATGTGTAAAATAGGATAATAATATAACTCTAACTGGCTTGTAATGAGGATTAAACAAAATAATCCAGGTAAAACTTGAAACCCTGTGTCTGGCACAGAGCAGACCCTTGTTGCAATCCAGCTGTTATCTAGTCTCAGGATGATCATACTATTCTCAATCTCCATTGCCACAGCCCTAGTTTGGACCCTTTGTCATCTCTCACCTGACAGGACACTTTTTGAATCAGTGTTGCTGTTTCCGTTTTCAACCCTCATCCATCTGTTCTTCAGATAATCAGTAATACATTTTTACATGGCACCATTCTTCACATGCTCCACCTCTGCCCTAACACCTTCAGCAGCTCCTAGCACTGTCCAGCAAAGTCTGAACCTCATTGTCTGGCATTTGAAGCCCTGTATGATCTGGCCTGTGCTCCAAACAAACTGACCAAGTTATAGTTGCTATAAATGTGCACTTGCCTGCTCCCTGCTTAGTTCCAGGATGCTCTTTCTGCAAGGTATGCCATTTTCAAAGTTCTGCATGTTCAACTCCCCATCCTCCAAGATTTATGTAAAAGCTGACAATGCTCTCTCCTTTGTCTGCCTCCCCATTTCATCCGTACATTCCATAAGGCTCTTGGAACTTTCTACCTTACATTATGATCCTTGGAATATATGGATGCTTCAAGGGCTGGAGGGAGGAAAGGAGGAAAGAGAGAGAGATTGAAGTGGGATATTTTGAAATATTAACTATTTTTTGTTTCTAGTTCTGTCATCGTTTGGTTCTCTTTAAGCTAGGCTGTTCATTAAGTGTGTTGGATAAAGGATGTGGCAGCAGAAAGATGGTTTTGAGAGTCTAAATGCTAAAACTTAGTGGCCAATAGAAATAATTCAGAGTATATACAACAAAACTGAAATATATGAAGAGAAGGGCAAGGCTTCCATCCATGAGGCTTTATTGAGAGGATGGGGCACAGATGACGTGCAAAGGGGGAGGGAACTGTGTGATCTCAGATGAGGGTGCCAGAATTGGAAGGACTATAAGGAGGAGTAGAATCAACACCCTAGAAAGGATCAATTTCTCCTGATTGTGCCCTAGTCTTGTCCCATCCTGAGGGGCTACACTCGAGGTGCTGTCATTAGTGTCCTGAACACAGCCAGACTTTGCCTGTGGACTATTCAGCAGAATGGAGGCCTGTGTCTGCCTTCAACTTTCGCTTGGCCCTGCTTGATTTACCCATGGAACAACCACCCTCACTGTCTTCGGGTTCTCCTTCATCCACAAGAGAGAGGATAGGCTCTGGTTGTTGATGGACAGAGGATATACAGAAAGAAACGGCTCTGCAGCTGTGCATTGGTTCGTTAAGCAGATTTAACATGAGAACTGGGCTGAGACAGGGGCCAATCTCAGGACTGTGTCACTATCATCATGAATAATTCATAAATACCTATAAAATAAAACCTATCTCTCAAAGCACAAACGACATTTGGAATTCTACACAAGAGATTTGTCTCTTTCTCTCTCATTCATTTATATAGCCAGCCCTTTATTTACATTCATATAGATTTATTTTATGCTTTGGGTTATAATCCAAGACTACTTTGTTTATTTTTTTGCACAAAGTGTTTTAGCTTTTGCTATTGGGAGCTCCTTCAGTTGGCTCCTATGTCCCCTTGACATATCCCCATTGTTGTTGTTTTGAGCACTTCCTTACTTTCTGGCAAAGGTGGATATTTCCTGCCTGAATCTTAGAATGAGCCATTTCGCCCAGGACCCCTGGTCTCTTTTATTAGAGAACAGGATTAGAAGCCAAGATCTGGGCACTAAGTGGGCTTTGTCTTTCTATTTAAGAAGGGGAGCTCTTCCCAGAATATTTCTATCTTAATCTCATCAGTTGGCCAGGAAAATCAAGTATTTAGTCTACTCACCTCCTATGACGAGGCGGGTACAGTTGGGAATAGATGTTAAGTAAACCAACCTACAAGATTTGCCACCATGAGAGAGACAACCACTGCATGTGCAAATTTGCAAACAAGACTACAAATATTGGCTTACTTGAAAATTTGCGACACTCCATCATTGCAAAATTCTATGTTCCTGTTTCATCTCTGTAAGTGCAGACTAGTAATCGACATAATATAAATGTATATGGATTTCAGCTACTTATAATAATAACAATGATAATGGCTAATGCTTGTGAAGTGCTTATGATAAGCCAAGTACTGTATTAAGTATTTTACAGGCATTATCAGATTTGATCCTTAAAAAATTCCTATGAGATGGGCACAATTATCATCTCCAGATGAGGCCTAGAAACACTAGCAACTTGTCCAAGGCTAACAGCTAGAAAGTAGTGGAGCTGAAATTTGAAGACAAGTAGCCTTTCACAATGGTCTCAGTCTCAATTTCCCTGTTACTGCCTTTGGCATTTATAGACAAAGACATTGAATATGGGGATATTGCATTTACAGAATCTCTTGAAAGACACATTGCCAGATATTCGCGTAGAACACATAAAAGCATTTATATGCTCTACAGAGCATGCGATGTCTATATGGCTACACCTATCATACCACAAGTGATTTTACTCAATCAGAATTCAGCCAGACCCTACTCATATATGAGTTTCACACTCAGAGTGGTTTGTTTATGGAAGTATGAACTCAGGACTCTCCCAGTGGAAGACGATATAATTCATTAGCAATATAAACTGATTGAAAAAGCGAAGAACAAATTGGTTAGTAAGTAACTACTAAAAGGAGGTTATACTCATCACAAAATTGTCTACAGGCAGCACAGAAGACAATAAGAGCAGACTGTTTGAATTAGCCTATGCATAGAATGAAACAAGTAGATGGCAGAGGGAAACAACATATTTTATGTGAGTTTCACTTAGGACTTCTCTGACTCTAGTAAAACTGCCCTTGATTTTGTATCCTGGGTTTCAGGCCTAACTGAAACCAAAATCCATCGAGCACCCACATTGTGTATGCCTCGGCTGTCCCTCATTACATTGTAACGCACTGGCGTAAATGGATGTGATCCTGATTTAACAGCTTGAGTTTGAATCCTGACATGACCAGGTATATCACTTTCCGCAAGATGTATAACCTTTCCATACCTCACTTTCCCCATCTGTAAAACGAGGGGAGATAATGGTTCTTAGCTTGAAGGATTACTGTATTATGTGAGATAATACTTTGTTAAATACTTAGAACAATAGTCAATACGTATTAATTTTAATATAAATTTTATTCACAAAATATGTGAATTATTTCTCTAATTTATAATAAAAATTTATTATTGATTAACTTTCTAGGTAAGTGACACTGTGCTCTTTGAGTGAATCTCTTTCATCAGGATATGCTGAACGTACCTTTGTTTAGCCTTTTCTGGAAGATGCCATCATCATCATGAATACTACGAATTTTTAGTTTTAAATATTCAGTTCAGCTGCTCCTGACCCACCGAGGCATGACCTCCGATTGCCATTCTAATCTCGTCTCTTTCCTCTACTTACCCACATCCAGTGCCTCAGAGTCTAAATTGCTTTGTGTGGCTTCTGTTTTCACCCAAGCTTCTTTCATCTCTACAGGATTCTATGCAAACTTTCTTCTCTGCTTTAAGTATTCTACCGTTTGTCCTTTATCCTTCTGATTGACCACTGTACTTATCATTCAAGACCCATCTCAGGTATTGCCTTTCCTTATCTTCTTTCCCCTGACATTCAGAGTTAGGTATATCTCCCCTCTTCTATGGAAGTCTGAACATATCTATATAATGCCATTTATCACAATATCATAATTCTCTGCTTATTTTTCTGTACATATCCCCACTGGCTTCTGAGCTCCCTCAACTATTTCACATTAATCTTTGGATCTCCAGTGCCTACTAGAAAAACTACCATTTAATAATCTCTTTGTATATGCTTGAAATAAATGAACAAACAGACATAAAAGCAAATGCACATTGAGGTTTCCTTTCTCTCTGGGTAAAAGCGAGACAAAACCAGGCCCAATAAATTGATAGCAGTAATATATTTTATGTGTATCATTTGAACTGATTTTGTTATTTCAGTAGACATTTATTGATTGCCTAACTATATGCAAGGGACTGGTTCAATTTGGAGAACAGAGAGAAGAAAACACTCGTATTCTTTTCCATGATAGGAAGATTCTACATCTTCCCGCTTAATTCTTACCTCCCTCCAAGAAAGGAGGAACTGGCTCATTCAATCACAATCTAAAATTTGCCTCTCTTCTTTCCATCCCAAGACTTAAACTATGGAGAGAACCAAAAGGTCCTACATAAGCCTTGAGCTTGATACATAGGCTTCAGTCTAATTTTCACCAGAGCTTTGCATTAGGGATGAAATGGTGCTATTCCATTAAATGAAGTAGTACTTTGTTTTCTCTGTGACCATGGGTCCTCATATGTATCTCTCCAAGAAACTGGCTTTGGTTGGGGTGAGAGGATGGGAGGCTGGAGGGAGAGTGGAGAAAGTAGAGATAAATTATGCAGCAGGATTCAGGCTTTTCTGGGTTTTTTGCCATACCATCAAAAGACTACTGGAACTTATTCCTTCATAATAGAAAAGACACACTAATAAACATAATTTTATCCTTATCTTCTAAAGATTATAATTTAATGTACCTTTATGAAATTTATGTGAATGAGGAGGGCTGCTGTAACAAAGCACCACAAACTGGGTGCCTTAAAACAACAGAAAATTGTTTTCTCAAAGTTTAGATGTCAGCAGTTTGAAATCAAGGTTTTGGCACGTCTAGATCCTTCTGAGGGCTATGAGGGACAATCTGTTCCATTCCTCTCTCCTAGATCTGTTGGTTGCCTACAATCCTTGCCATTCCTTGGCTTGTAGACTCATCATCCTGATCGCTACCTCAGTTGTCACATGGCATTCTCCCCTGTGTGTGTCTGTGTCTTCTATGTCCCCTCCTCTTCTTATGAAGACACCAACAATTGGATTTAAGGTCCGTCCTAAGTCTAGGATGATTTCATCTTGAGGTTAATTACATGTGTAAAGACCCTATTTCTAAATAAGGTCACACTCTGGGTGAACGTGAACTTTTGGGAGGCACTATTCAACCCACCGCAGCTGTCCTAAGATAAATAATGAAAAGCAGTGTTATGAATATGCTGTATGTGAGAGGCCTCGATCTGAGAATCCTTAGATGTGCCCCAAATAAGCTCTGTGATTAAAATTAACCTCTCTGAGTTTCAGTTACCCAGTGAGGGAAATAAGATATTTAAACCAAGATCTCCCATTTGAGGGGATCTTAAGACTTAAACAGGCCATCCTCTACACTATTAATACTTGCATCTCCCCCACCGCTGCCTGTCTCTAAAGTCCCTTATTAAATCTTATTTTCTATAATCTGTTATTTCGATTCATAAACGGAACCCTAAGTCTAATGCCTCCCCATTCAGTTTCTTGCATTCTATCACTAGGATAGCTATCTAACACAACATTTTCATAGGGTAACTTTGAGAGTGAACAGTACTAAAAATTACCACAAAAAATTACACTGGGACAATAGGCAAAAATGAGAACTGTCTCAGGCAAATGGGAGCATAAAATCATAATCTCCATCTCTCTCAAAACTGTTCTCAGATTCCTCATTCCAACTAAATTGTAAATTATTACGTCTAATTATAGCTTAGATCGTAAATGGCAAGATCCATGCCCATGATCAAAATTACTAATTAATCATAGTACTTTCTTGGTTGTTGTTAAATCTAAAATAGCTTCAGAATCTTTCTCAACACAGTGTCCCAAGTAGCCACTATCAAAAGATAGGAGTTGACAGACAAAATGAAAACTCCTTTCTACGTCTGGCTTAGAAAATCACCAGTTTTTCTCTAAGTAGATGTGTTATTTACTAAACATTGAAACATTTATTTATAAGAATGAAATTTTAATAATTAGGATTTCACACATTTAATGACATAGTATGTGGGAGGGCAGACAATTAAAAGCTTTGAAAAACATAATATTTTAGAAATACTAACTAAAGAAAAATATGTCCTACGTATATAATGATTCTCACAATTGCTCTGTTGATGTGCTTTTTTACTTAAATTTTCAGTTCTCAGAGGAGCCAAGGTAAGAATTAAAACAACAATAACAGGGGCCGGCCTGGTGGTGCAGTGGTTAAGTTCGCACGTTCCGCTTTGACGGCCTGGGGTTCGCCGGTTGGGATCCCAGGTGCGGATATGGCACTGCTTGTCAAGCCATGCTGTGGTAGGCGTCCCACATATAAAGTAGAGGAAGATGGGCACAGATGTTGGCTCAGGGCCAGCCTTCCTCAGCAAAAAGAGAAGGATTGGCAGCACATGTTAGCTCAGGGCTAATCTTCCTCAAAAAAACCCACAATAACAACAATAACAATTCAATTTATTACTACTGTCGGCTGAATCAGAATTGAACGCAATACTGGCTCTTGTAAGATAAAATTGATTTCATGTTGATTGTTTGCTAGAAAGGAAGGACCTATGCAGCAATTCTCCAGTCCATTTACTCCTTTTATGTGGGTGGTGATGGAGTGAGTGGAATGAGGAGAAGAAGCTCCTGAGAAAGAAAGAAGCCTTGTCACGCAGTCTAATCTCTGTTTAACACTAATTTTAGACATTCTGTCAATCAAACGCAACGGCTTCTGATAGCAGGAGATTCTTCATCTACAAAATATTTTTAGCAGAATGTGCCTTGTTGTCTAGGATTGTTTACAGCAAACAAATCTGAAATATATGGGTTTATGAGGGGTGCCTCCCTGGAGGAGGTTGGATAAGCTAGGTAACTCTCCAGAGGATAAAATGGAGAAGTTTCAGGTGTTAATAAGGTGATCACACATCCTACTTAGAAATTGCATCTGTTAACCTGGGCCAGAGCTCATCCAATGTGGAAAGAAAGGACCTGGGGAGCAGCACAGGGGTCTTGGGCCACTCCCTGCTTTGCCTGGGTTTTGTGATTGCTTATATCCTTGAAGACATTAGCAAAGCCTGGTAGTGGAAAAATTTCTGACTCCTCTGAGTCTTGTTAGACAGTCTGATATTTTGGGTTGTTCCAGCTCCTTTCTGTGGAGAGTACATACTCTCCTTTAACTTTTTGACTTGTATTTCTAAAGGGGAGAATTCTTGTGAGAACAGGAGCCTACAGCTTCATTTTTGTTTCTTACCCTCGTAGCAGATCAGGTATCAGCCTGGAGTGGACCCAAAGGCAGACTTTGTTTTAATTGCCCAGTTTGTGGAGGGCAAAGCAAAGAGTGGGATAACTGTCAAGATTTGTTGGTGATGTTGTGGATTCTTAAGCCTATGGAGAGTGTATATTTAATTTATTTGTTTAAGACAGAGTCTAAAATCTGCCACAGCTTCCCACTATTGCTCTAAAGGCAAAACGTTAAAAATGGCACGTAAGTAAATAGGTAACCCATAAGCATGATGCACATGAAAGAGTCATTCCATGCACCAGGAACTATGAGAAATCCCCAAAAGACACAAAATAGACAACAAAGAACTGAAGAGGGAAACCACAGCTAAAATCACCATAGGCGGTCTGATAACAAAATTGAGGTTGGCAACAAAAAGGCTGCACACCTGGGAGTGACTTCTACTCAGAGTAGGAAACAAATCAATGGTACGCAAAAAGCAGTTCATTGGTTTTACCCACAGAAACAGCTTGGTACTTGGCCATGTAGCATATACCCTCACCCGGATGTCTGCTTCCATGTGGAAGCAGAGGGCATGGGAGCTTGGGTTATATATAAAGGACAGTATCCTAGATGCCCGGTCACTCTGAGACACCTAGCATACTCAGTGAAGATAGCCTCAGCAACACGTTCTGGAGTTACCTTCAAGCCAAACTGCTGAGAGATGCACCCGACAGACTGATGGGGAATCTCACATACAAAAATTAACACACAGCCTGGAATCACTAAACATCTGAGGAAAAACAAAATTAGAGGAAGAAAGCAGAAGAAGCTGAATTCAGGAGATCCAGCAGCTTTGGGTGTTATTCAGATGTGGTCCCCCAGAGCTAGAATTCTGAGAAATGACCTCAAATTAGGAGAGAATCCTAGAGGAGAAAGGATGGGCTCCTTAAAATAACTTGGGGCACATTCCTATCCTTTGGTTGTCATTCATGTCCATGGTTGGCCGAATGTGACATTCTCACTCTGTAGTAGAACTCAAGGAGACAATGAAGACAAATCAAATCAAAACAAAACCAACTCCATAACAATTAGGTCACTTCTCAGTCTGGCCAACATAATGAGTGAGAACTTTTTGAGGAATTTTGAGTCATTAAGACCTTTCTTGGTTGTGGTGAGAAAACTGGAGCAACTGTTACCAAAGTAACAGAGAACACGTTTTCTCAATGTATATAGAGGTCCCCCAGTGGGTCAAAATTGATTGCATGTCTCAGAGGTCTTGAAATAAAAAAAATATATGCAACGAGATTTTCTTTTCCTTGACATTGGAAAAAAAGAAAATTTGTGAAGAGGATTACCAACCTTAAAATGTCACGTGTAAATAATGCTTCTGAACCTTCCCAAAAGAAGAACTCTAGGCCAGAAAATAATTATAAAGATGCAGGAACTGCATTGCTCAACTGTATCCTTCAGTGTTTTCTGGCCAAGGCAGGAAATTCCTTTACTGGGCTATAGAAGGTAGGAAAAAGAGTCTTTAAATATTTGGTTAAATGTCGCTTAAGTGAAAATATTTCTGAAAACATAAAAATTATTAAAACGCATTGTGTAAGGTACAGATGAAAAACATCTTTAACCCGAAGGCCAAGGACAAAAATTACAGATTTTTAAATTTTATGTTTCAAATTCTGCTTGGCTGCTTCATATCCTGCTTTATTTTGAGAAATTTACTTAATTTTCTTGAGCCTTTATGTCTTCACTAATAAAGTAAAGATAATATGGATTCAATATGTTCTTTAAAAGTAGTTATAAATGAATACATGTTTATTTTAGAAAATAAAGTGGCATAATGAAAAATTAAATGTATTAAATCGCATCTCTATCATCCTTTCCTGTCAAAATCATCAAGTTTAATCACCTAACACCTAAGGCAGTACCTTGCTCATACTAGATATCCTGTAAATATTTGTTGAATGAATGAATAAATATATAGTCTTATATCTGAGCTGGAGAATTAGACAGGGACCAGGTTGTGGATTGATTAGAACCCCACGCTGAAGAGCTCTTATTTTGAGCTGAGAAGTGTTTTTATTGAATTCAATATGGTAATGTAGAATATGGAATTGAGTGTTGGAAATAGTGGTGGGGTATCTTGATGGAAACTGAATGAACAGAGGTGATAAAGCAAGTTAATCAGGCTCCACAATAGTCCAAAGGATATTATGTTGTTAACTACACTTCTGTTTACTCTATTATCTGTAATAACGCCCCATTATGAAGAGAAAAAGGAGAAAGCAAGGGCAGCAGAAAGAGAGCTAGGAATAGAATCCCTATTATTAATTGAAATCCTAAGATTTGCATGATTCTTGCTGGGCGATTCCAAGTGTCTAGATATTTTTTCATCTTGTGGACAAAACAAGCCTATAATCTGGACATCCTTGCCTGTTACCCTTCCTAATAAGGGAATTGAGATTAAGAATGGTTAAATACCTTTTGAACCTTCCCCAATTAGTGTGTATTACAGTGATTTTCAAACCAAATTTATATGACTACAAAGTCTTTTTTTTCTTCTATTAAATCACTTTTCCTCTCCAGACAGAAAAAAGAAAAGAAAATCAAACTTCTCAGTATTACACTCAAGACTCTGCACACTGAGTGGAACTGGAATTAAAATGAAGAACCAATTACCATCTGCAAAGAATGTCTCTCTTTTATAAAACTGTTCCAGCTTCTCATCCTTTCCCCTTACTAGTGTTGGAATTGACATCTTCTTTCCTTTGTTTCTTGTGACATTGTGAATATATGTGTATATATACTTTTTAAATTGAGATGTAACTGACGTATTCTATTAGTTTCAGCTGTACAACATAGTGATTTGATATTTGCATATATTGCGAAAGGATCACCACAGAAAGTCTAGTTAACGTCCATCACCACACAGTTATAATTTTCTTTTACAAATATATTTTTAAAAAATTCTATCATTTATTCCATATTTACATTTTAAGAGTTTGAAGTACAGGGTCCTTATGTTATTATCTCAATGTTCTCAGTGCCTAGGAAAGAACCTGGTGGTTTGCCGTGTAATTATGTTGAATTCACTTTCCCCAATATCCCAGTAGCATCCTTTTCAATCCTCCCCATCCACAACTGTTTTCCAACCTGGATATGTTCAGAACTCAGAAAACCTGAGACTTTCAGAGATTCATGGGTACTGAAGGCCAGTCAACACCAGAGCAAGAATGAACAGATTATTCTTGAGAGAACAATCCTGTTCTTTCTTAACCTCAGGCCCCAAATTCAGCCATGGAGTCAGTCCTTTAATTCCCTCCTCTGTCCAGCTCATCTTTCTCCAAAGAGGCTGAAGACCTCTTTAGGGAACACAGAAGCTAATTGGTTCTTTTCACAGATCAAAATTATCTGGACAAGTTCATGAAGCAATGTATGAACGGAAGTGAAAGATAATAACCAAGAGCACTGGGTTATAATAAAAAAGACATTGAGTGAAAAGGGCACCTAATAAGTAGAAATGTGGAATAACCTTCTAAATGAGGTTGACAAGCACTTTTTTCCTAGAGTCAAAATAGAAAAGAACAAATTAGTGAAGAGTCTCTGTGTAAGGCAGTCCCTGAGTGTCATGCTGACGAAGGTGTTGACCCCTTCAGTTCCCCTAATTTCTGTGGTTTCAAGAGCTAACATCCCTTGCCATCTCACTGAAAAAGAATCTCTTACTGATATTACTGAATGCTGACCTTTCCAAGAAAAAGAAGCTTAGACACTTATTAATTACAAAAAGAGGGTTAACTGCAGTGTGTCAGCTCAAATTTGAACCTGAAGATCAAACGCTGAATTTCAGTGTTGTGACAGGAAGTCCCTTTAGACAAGTGCAAGTTCAATGCATGTTTAATAAAAGAACAACTTCCTTCATATTTCAGAGCTTGGGTTTTCAAGTTTCACTGGCAGAAATATTCATTAAAATCTCAGTCCTACGTTTGTTTTTGCTGTCATCTTCATTGCCATGTAGTATACTAAAAATATTATTGAGCTCTGTATTTTAAATTTAAAAGGAAAATGCATGTAGAATTTCTATATTGTGTAGTAAACTTTTAAAATGGTCCATATACTATAAATGGAGTAATATATTCTTTTTTTATTAAGGGGAGGACTAAAGTATATAATGTGTGTTGGGTCTGCTATGTGAAGATTATTGTGGTCTGAGAGATAGAAGCATTTGATTCTAGTCCATGCTCAAACAGGATTAGAGTTAGCTATGTGATTTCAGGCAGACCATTTTACCTGTATTGATGTCAGATTCCTGATTTGCAAAATTAAGGCTCTGTCATCTAAATGTCTGAGATAGGCAGAACAATGGTCCTCCAAAGATGTCTATGTCTTAATCCCTGGAATCTGTGAAAATGCTAGGTTACATGGAAAGGGAAATTAAGATTGCAGATGGAATTAAGATAGCTAATAAACTGACTTTGAGATAGGGAGATTATCCTGGGTTTTCTGAGTGGGCCCCATGTAATCACATGAGTTATTATAAGTGGAGGAGGGAGGCAGAAGAAAGAAAGAACCAGAGAGATGGCAGTGTGAGAAGGATTCTGGCCAATCTTGCTGGCTTTGAAGATGGAGGAAGGGACCACAAGTCAAGGAATGTGGGCAGCCTCTACAAGCTTAAAAAGGCAATGAAATGGAATCTTTCCTAGAGCCTCTAGAAGGAACATAGCCCTGTTGACACCTTGATGTTAGCCCAGGCTTCTCATTTCAGGCTTCTGCCCTCCAGAGCTGTAAGATATGTTTGTGTTGTTTTAAGCCATTAATAGGTAGTTTTCTGGGTAAAGATCTGGGAATCTTACATTTCACCATTATTTTCCTTACCTTGACTGGCAGATCTACACTCACAAGGGGTAGCTGCCAAATTATGCAATCCAGGGGATGCCTGATGGCCTTCATTTTAGGGGAAGCAAATTTAACTTTGGGCAGGCATTTGGAGTTTAACAGCAAAGTGGCATCTCTGACACTTTTATACTGCTATTGCCAAGCCAAATAGAGTGGGTCAAGCCCAGAGATGGTGTGCTCTAAAGAAGCAGGCCTTCTGTGGGTGTGCTGACAGCACTGGACAAGAGCAGCAGAGGGTACAAAGAGGAAAGGAGAATTTTCCTGATTTATAACTCTATCATTATTAAGTAATGATTGATTTACATTTTATTTTCCAAATCTTATGTCCCTGATTGCTTCCTTTTGTCTCCTTGGGTTGGCTAATAATGCCTTCAGTGTTATGTTCAATAATAGGAGAGATGGTGGGCATCCTTGTCTTTTTCCTATCCTCAGTGGAAAAGATGATATGCCCTACAGTGTTTCCTATTGGAGGCAAAGGAAAATATTATTATGCTAAGGATGTATCCATAAATTTATACTTTATTTAATGTTTTAACATGAATGGGTGTTGATAGTTTTGCCAAATATATTTCTGATCAATGGGGACGTTGTATAATTTTTCTGGATAGCTCTATTAATAGGATGGACTACATTCATTGATTTCTAATCAATGGAGCTTATATTTTTAGGAGTGTGATAGAGGGCTAATTAAATAAGTAAAATGTATTGTATGGGTCAGATAGTGAATGATTTTGGAAATGGAGGTGGACCATGGCCTGCAGGTGGAGAAAAGTAGGGATACAAACACTTGAGGTGCAGTAAATGTCAAATTCATTTGTTCCTTTATTTATTTATTTATTTATTCAATAACTATTTGAACATCCACATTTTTGAACAGTCACATTGATTAACTTCTATATTCAGAAGACATTTTGAATACTCTGGAATACCTGCTCCATGCCAGGGATGTAATTTACAAAGAGGAATAAGATACAATGTCTGCCTTCAAGGGCTTCTCTGGGTTGTGTGTCAGGACCTATTTGAAAAAAGAACAATCTGGGGTAGATTTAAAACCAATGGGAGAGAGCTACATACCACCTTTCCATGTAGGCATATTCTCAGACTATCAAAATCCACTACCCCTTGTCACTATACTTGAAGATACCTTCAGGGTAGCTAGACTGGAGATTTAACTGATCAGGCAAGTCATATGTCTTCAAAGATAGAGAAAGCTATCTTTTTTTCAGTGAAACATGTTAGTTGCGTATTACTCTTGTCTTCTTCATGTCTCCCAATGTCTGTTCTGGAACTGATAGACGTTTGCTTCGATTACCTCACTCTTTAGCTGTATACACTTCTTAGGGAGAAATGGAAAGAATCATAATCAACCTTTTAAATCTATTAAGCTCTTTTCCACAAATCCAGCTTCCAGGGGCGATTCATAGGCATCTATCTTCAGCAATTTGTGAACTAGTGAAACTGGACTGCAGTCTGAAACTGAACTGCAGTAAGTAGATGCTATTTATGTTAAAGGAAACAACACTAAAATTTTTCCTGGGTAGTTTACAATGCTTATTGTTTTCTCTTTTTTAAAAGGGTAGCATAAACCTCTGCCTTCATTGGATGCTGTTGCAAAAGACGAGTGAGTCATTTCTCTCACATTTTCAGTAATAGCACCAAAATCATTTATTTTCTGTGTTGGATTCAGAGAACCATGCCTTTCAGGAATGGTGGAGTAGTGGCATTCACAAACTGAAGCTGACATCTGGCCTCACCACTGTTAGCAGTTATCTCACCTCGTATTGGCTGCTACTGCCTCTCTGACTCTTTCTTCAGAAGAAATGACTCAAAGTATGACCTTGACCCCTCCTCAACTTTAATAGCCTTCTCATAGGTTTGACCCAGCATAAAACAATATATCCTCTCTGTTAATTTTTTTTTAAATTGCTTCTTTAGAATTGCAAATGGCTAGCAGCCCCTCCTGAAGCAAGTCCCAAATTTTCACTAAAAGAATCATGAAAAAAGAGGAAAAAAATGAGAAAATCAACATCAGATGAGCTGGATGGAAGAACATGCACCTGTCCAGTTTACTTTGTCTCATTGACCTTCCACTGACCTCTTACAAAAGAAAGCCTGTTTTAAATGTAGTGGGATAACTCCTCGTTTCAAGGTGTATACCAACCAGGATTGTGAACAGCTACCCCTCTAAGACATTTATTAATTCCTTGTGTGCCATGTATTTTGGGTGGTTCAGATAAAGCAGGTAATAAAAATCAACCATGATTTCATGGAGGTTACCTTCTAAGTATGGGATAAAATGACAAACAAGATAGTATCAGTGCTGTCGAGAAAAATGAAGATACAAGAAAAGGAAATTCTGGGATTTATCTTTTTATTCAGGGATATCAGGAGATTCCTGAGGGTATGAACCATGGGGATCTCTGTAAAAGATGTTTCTGGAAAATGGTGCAGCAAATCAAAGACCCTTGAGGTGGGAGGTTGGTTGAGATGTTCAGAGAACAGCCATGAGGAGGCCAAGTGGCTGGAGCATAGGGTCAAGGGCAATCAAGGGCAAGGCTGGTAGGATTAAGATCAGAGAGGCACAGTCAGCTGGTTTGCAGAGAGTGATGGAGTTTATTGTAAGGACTTGCCTTTTACATTAAGTAAGATTGGAAACCATTGGAGAGTGTTGAGGAGAAAATGCTATAATCCAACTTATATTTGAAAGTGGTGACCCCAGCTGCTCTGTTATGAAGAAACAGTAGAGAGACGGGTAAGAGCAGAGGCGAAGGGACCAGCCAGGTGGCTATTCTCAGGTGGAGAATTATGGCAGCTGGAGTAGTAGGCATGGCAGTGAGAGGGTTGCAAACTTTGGAAATATCTTGAGGGTTAAGCCAGCAAGACTTGCTGATAAATTGCACATAGAATGTAAAAGAAATAAACAAAAAAGAAGTCAAAGATATTCTAAGGGATTTTGCTAGAGCAACTAGAAGAATGCAAATGTCATTGCTATGGACTAAGTTGTATCCTTTCAACATTGCTATATTGAAGCCCTCACCTAACTCCCTATGAAACAGTATTGGAGATAGGACTTTTAAGGATGTGATTAAGGTTAAACAAATGAGGACGTAAGGGTGGAGCCCTGATCCCATAGAACTGATGTCCTTTTAAAAGAGGAATAGACACCAGAGCTCTCTCTCTTTCTGCATGAGTGCATACAGCAAGAAGGCACCTATTTTTAGCCAGGATGAAGGTCCTTACCAAGAAATCAAATCAGCTGGCACCTTGATCTTGGACTTCCCAGTCTCAAGAACTGTGAGAAATAAATTTCTCTCATTTTAACCCCTCAGTCTATGGTATTTTGTTATGACAACCTCAGCAGAATAATTCAGTTATTAACTAAGAAGCAGAAGGGAGTTTTAGGGTCAGATATGAGGGAGAAAATAGTCATTCTTGTGATGGACACATACAGTTCGATATACCTACTGAATTTCAAATAAAGACATTGTATAGGCAGTTGGATAAGTGAGTCTGCCAGTCAGGGAAGCACTCAGGGTAGATATAAAAATTTATATGTGGGCAAATTGTATTTAAATCCATGAGACTAGTGATACTAGGCAGTGAGTATATATAGAGAAGAGAAAAAGCCTGTGTACTGAGTCCTGATCTGAGGACTTCAATAGTAAGAAGTCAGTGATCTGAGGACAAATGCAAAGGGGATTGAGAAGGATGGCTAACTTGAGAAGAGAACTGAGAAAGTGGTGTTTTCTTGAAGGCAATTAAGAAGTGTTTTAAGAGGAAGACTATGATCAACTATGTCAAATGCTACCTATGTCATATGGGGGCTAAGATGGGGACTAAGACCCGATCACTGGATTTACCATTGTGGAGGAAAGTCATTGGTAAATTATCATGAATTGTTTTAATGCAGTGGTGGGGCTGACAGTCTAATTGGAGTGGATAGAGAGCATGGAATAGGGGATTGAAGACAGAGCACAGACTATTGTTTTGAGGTATGACATGTAGATGTCAAAGTCTATTAGACGTGGCCTCTAGCCATGCTGGAACTAAACGTCTAGTGAAAGAGAGTATTCTGGAGATGACAGATTTTAACAAATTCCAATCAATTAAAGTGCAAAAACAAAAACAAACAACAAATAATAGAGTCAGGAGGAAAACACCATGCCCTCTTCCTGTCGAAGTGTAGACGAATTGCATTAGAAGAATATCTGTTGTATCTGGGAAACTGCACTGGAAGCGAAAAATAATAACCTGTCCAGTGGTTTGGATAGGAGAAGGGTATCCAGCCAGAGCCTTGACAATTCACATACTCCACCTGCTGGCAAACAGTGACACTTGATGGTTCTCAAAACCTCGTCTCTTTTGAGTCTAGAAGACAGCCTAAATACAGAGTTTATAAAGAAATAATAGAGAATAAGAATGAGGAGAAAATCCTGAAGTCTAAGAGAAAGGTATATCTGAGAATTATCTACTGCAAGACTCAGAATTAAATATTTGGACTCTGTTTGGAATCCTTGGTATAGAACACAGGGAGAAGGTTCTAGGAGACAGGTGCAGAATGCCACAAGGAGAGAATAGGTTGATGGGAACTGTAAGAGAATCAACTGCAAAGTGAGCTAGAGGATGTAAAGAAGGACCACAGAAATGCAAATGAAATGAAGTTAAAGTCTATCAGGGAGAAAGTGAGAGCCAAGTGTAAAGCATAAAATGTCTATCAGATAGGTGCAGGACACAATTGATAAGCTTTCCAGAAACACAGAAGAAAAAGACAAATGGCTGCAAACAGAGGACACTAGACATGAGGACTAAAATTGGAAATCCAGCTTGGTAGATGTTCTGAAGCATTAATAATCAAAAACTTAATTTAAGAAAATCCTACTGGGGCTGGCCTGGTGGCATAGTGGATAAATTCTCATGCTCCACTTCCATGGCCCGGGATTCACAGGTTCAGATCCCAGGCACAGACGCATGCACTGCTTATCAAGCCATGCTGAGATAGGTGTCCCACATGTAAAATAGAGGAAGATGGGCACAGATGTTAGCTCAGAGCCAATCTTCCTCAGCAAAAAAGAGGCAGATTGGCAGTAGATGTTAGCTCAGGGCTAATTTTCTTTAAAAAAAAAAAAAAACAGAAAAGAAAATCTTCCTGAGCTGATTTTTTTTTTCCTGGTATTCAGATTGAAAAGGGTCTGATCAAAATTGATGCAAAGGGACCCTTCCAATTTTTTGAATTACAAAATTATATAATATATGCTTCATTATGAGATATCAAGGTGTATTATGACATATACCAGTTAAGCAAATATAATCTTGTCCCACAAATTGAAACATAGACCTAGAGCAATGGAATATAATAAAGAACCCAGAAAAACACACACAAATATACAGAAATGTGATATATGACAGAGGGGGCATTAAAACCAAAGGGGAAAAATAGACTATTCAATAATGTTGCTTCAATAGTTTGTTACACACATATAAAAAGGACATAATTCTACCTCATGTGATGCACAAAAATACATTGTAGATGAAATAAAGGCTTAATGTGTAAAGTAAAACTTCCCAGGAAAATATGACCTTAAGAAGGAAATATCTTAAACATGACTCTACAAAACCCAAATCATTAAAGAAGAAAGGGTGCAGTGACTGTTTTCAAATTTTATACCTCTTTGCAGAAAAAGACATTATAAAAATGACAGGTAGTAGTCTTGGAGAAGATTTCAGTAACACACATAAGGATTTTGTAACCAGAATAAAAGGTAGAATAACACATAGTTATCTGTAAGAAAAAGGCAACCAAAAAGGAAAAAAAATGAATAGGTAATGTACAGTTAAAAGAAAACTCAAATTGTCAATCAACAAATGGAAAGATGTCCAACTTTGCTAGTAACCAGGGAAGTAAAACTAAAAGCCACAATGAGATACATTTCACATGCAACAGACTGGCCAAAATGAAACATTCTGACAAAGCCAAGTGTCTGCAGAGATGTGAATGGAATTGGAAACTCCAACTACTGGTGGGAATGTAAATTGCTGCTCTCATCTTGAGAAGAATTTGGCACCATCTAGCAAAGTCAAAGTCTGTGTGAAGTCAGATCTATGGCTCAGTAATTTCATTCTGAGGTTTTGATCTTAGACATCTTTTCACAGGAAAACATGTGTAAGAACCTTTACAGCCATCTTGTTTGTAAGGGCAAGAAACTGCAAAGAAGCTAAATGTCCATTTGCAGGGGAATGATCAGATTAGTTGCAGTCTATTCAATACCACTTTTAAATTATTCCAGTGAAGATACATACATATATCAATACAGATAGTCTCATAACATAATGTTAAGTGAAGTAAGCAAGTTGCAGAATACATCATTTTCATAAGGCTTAAAAATGTGAAAAAGACAACTATGTATAATTTATGGATATATATATATATACATATATTAAGGTGTATATGGAGTAAACACTAAATTCAGGATAGCAATTACCTCTGATGGTCATAGAGAAGATTTTATTTGTCTTCATAAAGCTTTATTTCATAAGCTGGGGGACAGGAACATGGTGTTTTAGTGATGTTTCATATCAGTTGCAATCATAAGATATTTAATAATAACAATACATGACTATAACAATAATAGCAATTTACAATTCCAGATTACTTTTACAAACATAGTGAAACATGTATTGTAGGGGATCAGATAATGGTGAAAGTGAATAAAATGTACTGACTTCTATATCTTGTATTTTAGAAAGAAATTATTACATTTCATTTGCCACTGATAATTAGAGAACTAGAGCTTAACAGGAACTTTGAGAAACTTAGCAATTTCTATATGAAGAGTTACAAAAACAAGACGTATGAATTTGCCAGCACACTTGGAAGACAAAAGAAAATGAAACTTTCTTCTTATTGAAAATGACATAAAGAACAAGGAAGCAGAAAAACAAGAAAGCACAAAAGAGATTAATAGAACAAGTATCAACCACAGTAGCTGAATGGGAAATCATTTAACTGAAATATCCAGCACTTGAATTATTAGATTAAGAATTTTTTCCAGGGTTTAGAAATTTTAACCTCAAAATGTTTTAGTGCATATGGCATAGTACAAATTTAGGATTTAAAAAGAAAAACAAATTTAAGAAGAATATTTATCTTAGAAAAACTTGTATTTTACCTAAATATATCTTGCCAATTAATTGAAGAATGTGCTAAGTATCTGTTATTGCTTTGCTTCTGGGTTGATCTGAATATAGGCTCCCCCCAAAAAAACAAACCAATTTTAGTAATGAAAGAACCTAAATGCAGCTTCTTATTAATATTTATGACAAAACAACAGAACTTTGAATATGCGTTAATTATCTGATAAAAGTAATTTAGCATTTTGCGATAGTATTAAAATGACATGTTTACAAAAAGCGGTGGAGAAAACAACTTATCAGAAAGATAGTTTGACAAGCGGTAAGATAGAGTGGTTAAGATCATAAACTCCAGAACTGATCTGTTTGTGTTTGAATCTCAGCTCTGATAGTTACTAGTTTCTAACCTTGGCAAACTACTTACCTATTCTGTGTCTAGTTTGCTCATCTGTAAAATAAAGAGTAAAAACAGAGCCCGGATGTAACATTCAAAATATTCATCCACTAGGAAAGTGACTTAATTATTATTTAAATAAATGCATACATTAAAATATATTCCCTTTTATTTTCTAAGTATACACACAAAGTATATAGTAAAGCGCTTACTAAGTAATATGTTATAGGGCAAATTCTTCATCAAATAATTTTATTAATTCACAAATCATTTGCTGATTTTTAGAAACTGTTATTGTGATCTTTTGTTTAACTGAGCTGTCACTAGCTAAATGAGACTCCTATTAAACCACGATTTGACATAGGACTGCATCAAAATTGCAGCCCAACAGCCCCACTAAATTGATTATCATTAGGTCGTCAGTATCTAACACTTTGTGCAACAAGAAGGTGGCTGGAGATGGGTCACCTGTAAGTCTTGGCCAGGTATTCATCTAGATGCTAATGCATCCTGTATTGGTTGAACCTCGATCCATGCTGACAATGATGCTATTGACAACACGTGCTTTGCCACCTAGTCAGATGCCTCTGCCAATGATGTGCTTCCCAGAAGCAGCCAGCAGGTACTGGAGATACTCCTGCCAGAGCTATCCCTGTAGCCTTAGTTGGCTCAACAGTCACCTTCCCTCTTACCATCTAGCATCACTCCAAGATCCCATTACTTGCCTCTCTGACCACGGCTGGGTGACATTATTTGGTGACCTGTGGTCTCAATAATGAAAGAGTTGTTCTTTACCAAGCAATATGGATGGGATTCAATATTTCTATGTCTTGCATGACAGTATTGTGTGTACCACCTTATAGTGTGGAATCTTATAGGATCTTTGTGAGGATTACATAAATTAGTACATGTAAAACTCTAAGAACAGCGCTTCATATAGAGCAGCCACTCAATTAACATTAACAGCTATTATCAACTACATTTATTTTAACATCATTTTTAGACGCTAAAAGAGGCTTCAATAAATTCTCAATAGAAACAAAATCCCACTAGTGTTAAGTTCTTGCTTTTGTTACAAATTTGTCGGTCAATTTTCCCTTCCAGTTTGCACTTCTTGAGTATTTCTGGTGCAGTCATACATGGTATTTATTTTGTGAAATTTATGATATCTTCAATATATAAAACAACCAATTTTCCTGTCTTTCAAATGCAGTCTGTAGTGGTGAGCCCTTACTTTATAGTTGGGTCATTACTGCATCACGAAATAATCATTTATGTCCCAAATATAATGCAATCACCACTATTCTATCATTTAAAGTGTCAGTTAAAGGACAGTTTTCTGTATAATAAAATAAGTAAATGACAAATGCTTATATAAGGTTTAAAACACAAAATGTAACCTTAGGTTTTTAGCAGACTACTTAAAATTATACAGAAAAAAATAACTTTAAAATGGCAGGAAAATGTTTGACAGATAAACATAAACAAAAAAGGCAGGTATCAATTTCATCATCAGAGAAGGAAGAATGCAGAGCAAAAGGCGTTAAGTTCTTCTTCTAAAAAGCATTCTCGTTCCCTTCCCATCCTCTCCTCTGCCAATGCTTCTACCTTCCTACAGGAATTTCAAAAACAGACTCCTGTCTCCTTGTCCATCTTTTTATTTGCTCTGACTTATCCTTTTCTGACTTATCCTTGTTATCAGTAGGATCTCAGAAACATCTCTGTCTGTCTCTGTCTCTCCACCCTGTTTCCACTCCTTCCCTCTCTCAAGCATAGTGGATTGTGCTTTCTGGGTCTTGACTCCATGTAATAAACCTGCCTCTGCTTTCTGCGTTTAAGCCTGTAACTAAACCAGGCAGACCATTGTTTCAGTTCAGAGGAAAAGGAGGAGTCAGTCAGATTTTTTGCCTCGGGTCCCTACTATCTTCTATAATTCAGTTTTACTGGGAAGTACTGTAGTTGTAAAACATTTGTTCCATTTGGCATAATTCATTCATTCGATAAATATTTATATTGAATGTCTCCTATAGTTTAGATGGTATTCTAGATCCTTAATATACACTAGTGAAAAAAAAGACACACATTCCTGCTCTTATATATCTTATATTTTTGTGTTTATAGTCTTGGCCTAAACCCTTGAAAAGGAAGAGGGCTAAATAGCAAAATTTAGTTAGAAAGCAAGAAAGATAAAACCTCACACAGTCTTTCATGATAAAAACCAAACAAAACCTTTCTAGAACCAAACTAGAAACCAAAGAGAACTTCTTCAATCTGATTAGGATTTTATATAAAGAGTTTTACAGATATGATCATACTTAATGGCAAAAGACTGAATGTCTGCCCTCTAGCATTGGAAGGAAGACAAGGATGCCCACTGTCACTACTTCAATTCAGTATTCATTTAGAGGTTCTAACAAGTACAGTGAGGCAAGAAAAAGAAACAAAATGCATAAAGATTAGAAAGAAAGATGTAAATCTTTTTTTATTCACAGATATTATGATTTTATGCATAAAATATGCAAAGGAATTTGCAAACTAATCAGTTATTTTGGATACAAAATAATGGATACAAAATCTATATGCAAAAATCAGTCATACTTCTATACAGTAACAACAAGCACTTGGAGATATAATAAAATATCTAAAAAGCATCATATCATATACTTAATAATAAATTTGATCAAAAATATATGAGCTCCACACTAAAAAATAACCCCCCAAGGCCTAAAGAGTATCTAACGGGAAACACACTATGTTAAAAGATTTTAAAGACTAAATATTTTTAAGATGGCAATTCTCTATTAGCCTGTGTGTTGAATGCAATCCTGGTCAATATCACAAGGTACTTTAGAAAAAATAGATATGGACAAGTTGTTTCTAAAATTGATATGGGCGTGGCCATAACCTAAACAATCTTGAAAATGAAGAACAAAGTTGGAAAGCTGATACTGTCTGAAAATATCAAGAAGTAAAAAGGAGTTTTTTACTATACCTATACCATCAGATTCCAGGACTCACTATAATTCTGCCCTAAATCAAGATTGCCTGGTATTGACATAAAGATAAATCTGTGGGGAAAAAAAGACGAATCCAAAAGTAGATGATCACATATGTGATTAACTGATTTTCAGTGAAGTGCCAAAGAAATTCCAGGGGAAAAGAGCAGTCTTTCCAAAATACGATGCTGAAGCAACTGCTGATCCATATTAAAAAATGAAGCTTAACCCCTTTCTCACAGCATATGCAAAAATTAACTTAAGATACAGACTTAAACATGAATGCCAAAGCAATCAAGCTTCTGAAAGAAAGTAAAGAATTTCTTTATCCATTTTGATAAATTAGACTTTATCAAGTTAAAACTTCTCATCAAAGTATATCATTAAGAATGTAAAGCTTCGAGCCAAGTACTGGGAAAAGATATTTGAAATACATATATCTGATGACGATCTCATAAGTAGAATATATAAAGAACTTCCATAAATCAAAAAGAGGAAAGATGAGCACCAATTTAAAAAAAAGTGAATCATTTATACAAGAACCCCACAGAAAAAAATATCAGCATGACCTGTAAGTATATGGAGAAGTGCACAACACCGTTAGTCTTCAGAGAAAAGCAAATTAAAACTATGATGAGATACCTTCCTAAAAGTACCAAAATGGCTAAGCTTTTCAAGATCAACAATACTGTGTCATGGGTCGCCAAGAGCAGCCTCAGCTTCACTGATTTCCTAGAAGGACTCACAGAACTCAGAGAAACTGCTCCACTCATGGTTACAGTTTGCTACAGTGAAAGGATACTGATTAAAATCAGCAACATGGTCAAAGTTATATAGCACTCTCGAGTGGAGAACAGTCACAAGCTGTCCTCTTGCAGGGAGTCATATGAAAAGTGATCAATGCTCCCAGCTATGACGTGTGACAAAACATAGGGAATATTGTCAACCGGGGAAGCTCACCCAAGCCTTGGTGTCCAGATATTTTATTGGGTTTGGTCTCCCAGGCATTGAGAACCCATGTGGCTGACCTTACTTACTTGATTTCCAGCCCCTCCAGAGGTCAGATCAATACAGCATGGGCCAAGTTCCCCACCATACCTCACATTTTCAGCATAAACTGGCACGGTCTAAGGCCCCAGGTATACAAAGTCGCTCTTATCAGGCAGGATCTTCTGGACTCAGAGAGTGTCTCCCGGGAGTTGGTCAAGGACCTGTTGATTCGTTGGAATGTGCAGGGCTTGAGCTCCCCAAATCTGCTGAGTTAAATTTTACTGCAGAAGTAAATATATAATCTGGAAAAAGTAGAACTCTTATGCATCACTTATGGAAATCTAAAACGTCAAAATCAGTTTGGAAAACTTCTTTTGAAGTTTCTAAAAAAAAAAATCAAAGATATGCCTATCCTGTGACCAAGAAATTCCACTCACAGGTATGTACCAATGAGAAATAAGGGCATGTGTCCATAAAATGGTTCTACAAGAAGCTTTATTCATTATATGAAAAAATGGAAACACACTAAATGTCTATGAACAGCATAATAAATAAATAAATTGTGGTATATTCACATAATGAAATATTACTCAGAGATTAAAAGGAATGAGATATTGATACAAATAATGGTATTGGATGAGTCTTTAAAATATGCTCTTGATCAAAAGAAGAAAGACATAGAAGAATAAAGACTCTATAATCTCATGAATATGAAATTCAAAAACAGACAAAATGTATCCAATGTTCCAGAAGTCAGAATAACAGTCAAGAAGTTGGGGGGAATATTGACAACAGAGGACTTTCTGAGTTGTTGCAAATACTGTATCTTGATGTGGAAGGTAGCCCCACAGATACAGACCTGAAAAATTCATTGAACCAAACAGTTAATATTTGTGTATTTACTATGTGTAGTTTTTCTTTAAATAAAAAATATGCTTACCCTTTTATTTGAATTTCTCAGAAATTCCTACCACATAGTATGCTCTGAATAAGTATACCTGAATGAATGAACAAACGGATGAATGCATATTTATGCTCTGTACCCATGTTCACCAAACCACATTCTGAAAATAAACATATCTGTCTTTGTTAAATTATCTATCGGAAGAGAATTCAATACACAGAAGACACAGGCAAGTACCTTGATTATTTTCTTTTTATTATAATTGAATACATTGACATCCTAGTATTTATAGGTCAGTCTCACACAAATTCAATAATGGAAGCCAGTATCTAAGAGCTGGATTATAACTGAGTATGTTAGCAATTTTATTTCTAATGGAGAAAGCTGAAAATTAGATCTTGAAATACAGAGACCTCTGGAAGACTTTCTCCCCCATGTATATGTGTCTGGGTGATCTGTCAGGCTTTGTAAGACAAAAATACTCAGTTTCATTAAATGCCTCTATAAAACTGCATAATACATTAATTTCTTGAAAACTCTGGGTTATTGTGAGCCCCTCTGATTGTACTGTGTGATGTTATTGTTCGTAAAACAATAGAATGTTGTGACTAGAAAAGATCTTAGTAGCCATCTAGGGCAATCCCTTTACTTTAAAGATTGGGAAAGTAGACATTCCTTTACTAAAGATTCAAGGACTTTGGGTTCTTGGTGGGTTTGTTGAACTATGAACTAATTCTGAATCTCCTGTCCTGTGACTTCTTTTTATGAGACAAATTCCAATGTGTTTACTAACTCATTCTTAATAATTGTTTTTCCTCGCAGCCAGTCATATTTCTAACTAACGCAAAACCCGTTACACATAATCTACCCCCTTGTCCTTTTACAAATGCAGCATTTGGAAGCCAGGAGAAATTAACTTCCTGAATCATACCTGACTTTTCAATCTAAGTGCTTTAGCAATAGTCATTGGTGTGGCATCTTCAAAGTATTGGAAGAAAAGAACTTGGGACTCAGAATTTTGCATTCAACTAAGTACTCCTTAAGAAGGAGGATGAGGGGAGCAGAGTGGTGCAGTGGAAGCATGCTGGGCCCATAAGAATGAGGATGTAATAATAATGTTTCTATGCATACAAAATTGTCTGGAAATTTTACTACATTAAGCCTCTTTGAAAGAGCTCTTGACGGATATATCATAGCAAGATAAAGCATAAATCTGGGAATTAACAACAAAGCATATGAAATACAAGTAAATAAAGACTTTTATATGGTATATTATATCCCAAATAAGGAATTACTTATAAAAATATTTCTAATAATTTGGAAATTTAAGAGTGATGGTGGGAGATGAGAGCTGCTCTGGGAGAAATACACATATTGCTAAACTTTGAGCATTGAGAAGAAAAAGTAAATTTAAGTGTAGATATCATTAAGTCAAGATTCAATTTCTCCAATAGAAGGCAGAAAGAAATGAAACTAAAAGCAAAAGAGCTTAGTAATTAGAAAACATGAAGTTAAGAGGCAAAAATAAATCATAATATTTACATACACACATATACATTATATACTATACATTTATTATAAAGTAACTTTTAATAAATAAAAACTAGTTAAACTCATTGAGCAAAGATTGCAATACTCAGATTGTGTTACGTAACCGCAGCAAAAACAGCAACAACAAACATATAATAAACTTATATTTCATCACTGATTTCTGTGGAGACATTTTTAATGGGCATACAAGGGTGAAAAACAAAGTTAATGTAAAAATGTGAGGCAAACGTAAACCAGAAGAAATATACAGCAGCAATCTTAGTGGAGCGCAAGATAGATTTTACGGCAGAAGCATATTCAGTGACAAAGAGGAACGCTGCCTACTATGAAAAACAGTCATAGATCCGGAAGATAGAGCATTCAGCGAATACATGCATGTAACTATATCTAAGTTCAAAATTATTTTAAGTCAGCAAGCGACAGATTAATGCAGTGATTAATCTTGTGTTGGGAATTTAACACATCACTCAGAAATTGATGAAAGAATAGAGAAAAATATGCAAGATCATAGATTTGTTTGAGCTGATTAATGAGGATAATCCAGAGATACATAGAGAACTTTCTGTAACAACTGAAACAGTCACAAAATCCTATCATGTACTAGACCTCAAATGTATCTTTAAACAATTCTAAAGAGTTAACATTGTGCCATACAGTTTCTCTTACCACATAAAATATATAAAGTTAGAAATGAATGTCCAAAAGGATAGAATTTTAAATTACTTATGTCTTTAAACCAATAAGGTACTTATAGAAAACCCCTGTGTTAAAGAAGTTATATAGTAAATCACAAAATACTTAGAGCTAGATGACAATGAAATAATGCATAACAATGTGTGGCATGCTGATAGATATATAGAGATAGATACCTATACCTCTTTTAATCCATCAATGAGAAAAATAGAAAAACCAAAAATACGTGAACTAAGCATTCAACATAAAATCTAGAAATAAAGAGCAAAGTCTTATACTTCCAGCAGTACGACAGTCCAAGTGTTCTAAAAATAGCTAAGCTGCCTTAAAATACACACCTTCTGGATAATTTACAGCAAATTTATTTTAAATACATTTCCGAATCATAAGAAAGCACAGGAAATCCCCAAGGGCAAAGCATAATAAAGGGAAAGAGGTCTGAAACTACAGAGATGGCTGCATGAGAACTTGCAAACCCATGCTTTCCTGGGATCTGAACCTAAATCGGGAAATCAGAATTTGCGGTCATAGTCCAGCTTGAGAGAACAGGAGACAAGTCTTTAGGACCATGCCAAGTCAGTGAATTCCTTAGAAACTGACCCCAAAATAAGTATTATTGAGCAGGACTTTTAGGATGTACTGCTGGAGGAAGCCAGCAGAATGGAGAAGATAGGAGAGGAAAGAAGAGAAAGCCAAGCAAAGGTGTGAGCTCAGGCGAAGTCCTGGTAAGGTAGCTTCAACCTGGTCTCACAGAGGGATTCCAATGCTAGTATTTAGTTATTATAGATTCTTATTTTTGTAAGTTAATATCATAAGTTCATATACTTATTGTTATAATGTTATATTATTATATTAACATTATTATAATATTGAGATGAATCATTATTATGACGAATTAATATAATGTTATAATTATTTATCCTGGCCTCAGGAAAAGAAACTGGGTTTTCAAAGTCCTGCATCTATCAGTAATTAGCTAAGGATATGCTGGGGGGAGGTTGGGGGTGAATCTTTAGGAACGTCTACTTCTCCATGCAAACCCAGAACAATGCGCCCAGCAGTTCAAGGGAAGCAGAAGTCTTCTGAAGATTTTTAGGTTAAAATGGATTGGAGGGAATCTGGGCACATCACTAGAGCCTGCTAGAGTGAGGGAGCAGAAGTAGAGAGATCTAGTAATTACAACTTCCGTGAAAGTGTGGGCAGGAGGATATCTATCTGCCTTTAAGTGGAAGCAATGAGAGAGCCTATTTATTTCTGCCCCTGTACCATGGAAATACTTTTAACAAAACCAATAGTATTTCTTTAAAATTTATGGCTAGAGGCACGTTCTAATGTGAAACTCATATAGTATACTATCCTCAGGACCAGCTACAGTGAGGCCCAGTGTAAAATGAAAATGTGAGATTCTTTGCTTAAAAATTATTAAGAATTTTAAGATGACCACGGGGCATTACACCAAGTATGACATCTTTCTGAGTGCAGGGCCCTGCATGATTGCACAGGTCACACACCCCTGAAGTCAGCCCTGACTATCCTTTCAATAAAATAATCACTAGGCCCACATAAATGAATGAATGAATGAATAAATGAATGAAGAATGTCAGTCCATGTTGGCAGTATATGAAACGTGCAGTAAAAACAAATTGAAATCTTGTCTTGAGAAAAGCATGCTCAACCCATGTCCCTTAGGGTTTCCACAGACTAAATTGAGGGAATTATCAATTTACAATAAAGAAAATATTACAAAAAACACATGGAAACAAATCTCCAAGAAAGAGAAGGCAATAGAAATTGCAAACAGAAGAGTTACATTCCCAGAGACATTAGATATTAGAATTATCATATACAGAGTAAAAGAAATAGAAAATTAGGGGCTGGTCCCATGGCCAAGTGGGTAAAGTTCTGCACACTCCACTTCAGTGGCCCGGGTTTGTGGGTTTGGATCCCAGGTGCGGACCTACACCACTCATCAGCCATGCTGTGGTGGCGACCCACATACAAAATAGAGAAAGATTGGCACAGATGTTAGCTTAGGACGAATGTTCCTCCAGAGGAAAAAAAGAAATAGAAAATTGTATTACAGAATATAGAAGAAAGAAGAAAATATAAAAAGTAACCAGAAAAATTTTTTGGAGAACTAAATGGAAATTCTAGAAGTGAAAGACATAATTATTGAAATATAAAATGGTGGATAATGGGTTCTGCTTCTATGTATGACACAGTAACTTCAACGTAGATCAATCTACCTGCAGATAACAACTATAACACTCTGACCAGAATTTAAAAAGCAACTACTGAAGGCAGACTTTGGAGGTGAGCTCACGCTTGAAAGAAGAGGTGGGAATGGGGGAGTTCTTCACTTTAGCAGCATTGGCCTGAGGGTGGGCTCCAGTCATGGCACGCGCAAGGTGACTGAAGCTCCAAGAAAAAACATGTCATCTGTGTTGTATGAGGAAGAAATAAGCTGGAGTAGTGACCGTAATTATCCAAAAGTGAGGGAATTATCTGAAAGAAGATGACAGGAAAAGTGAACTGCCATCAGGTTGTACATCTTGGTAACAACTTTGTCCAATCTCTGATCAGTGAATTACACAAGTACAACACAGACAGCAAACAGCCTAGCTCAGCAAAAAATAAAGACGCCATCAATTATACAGGGATCAGAGCTAATGCGTTCTGTAGAAGAGTCTGTTTAACCAAGTAACAAACAAATGAATACAACTCTTCTGAGGAATAATGACCTTTGATCTCAAAGGCTCCTTACAACATAATATTCAAAATATAAGGATAGAATCCAAAATTACTCCACACACAAAGAAGCAGGAAAATGTGATCTAGTAGAAAAAGGCAATGAGAAGATGTTCAATCTCGTCAGTAATCAGAAAAGTAAAGATTAAAAGAATGCTTAATACTTTATACTCACCATATGGACAAAAAAGAAAATTTAATAATATCAAGTGCTGGATAAGATGAAGAGAAAGAAAATCTCACGTCTTTATGCTGAAAATGTAAACTGAAGTAGTTTCTGGGAAAACTATCTGGAAGTTCGTAGTAAAATGAACAAATATATACCCCATGTGGGATTTCACTCCTGAGTTTATATGCCCTGGAGAAATTCCATCAGGGGAACAGAGGAGCACATGCACAGGAATATAATTTCAGCATTGCTTTTTGCACAGAACTGAAATGTCCCTAGGTGTTATCCTTAGGGGAAAACGTAAGTGAGCTGTAGCCATGGCTAAGTGGGATACTGTCTATTGGTCAGATGAAATGAGCTCTATCTACATGGATAGAGTACAAAAATAATGACACTTAAAGGGAAACAGAATGTGATTTAAAGCCCAATAATATTTACTTGAATTCTAAACATGCACAATACCTTATGAATATGCATATGTATAAATAAACATAGATGGGAACAATACATATTTAGATATACAAAATGAAAGTGTGAATTGAGTTTGGGTGATAGGGAATAGTGTTGCCAGATTTAATGAATAAAAGTACAATGCATTCAGTTATATTTGCATTTCAGATTAAAAAAAACAAATAAGAGTTCATTATAACCAAGTTATATTGGATTAAAAAAACCTTTGAGAGGGCTACCGCTCCATCTTCAGCCAGCCTAAGAGGACAGGGACCTACAAAGAAAAGCAACAGTGGTAGTTTGCTTTGTCTTAGTCCCAAATATTGCATGGGGCATACTTATACTAAATGTGACCATGAAAAAAATTTTGTTATTTATCTGAAATTTGAATTTAAGTGGGCATCCTGTACATTTTATTTGGCAATCCTACTATGGAGAGAAACAATAATATATAATAAGAAAACAAAGTCTTGAACAGACAAACAACGATTATATGCTATGTCCAAGATCTATTGCCCACTCAATTCTGACATGGGAATTAAAAAGAAAATAAATCATGAATAAATAAGCAAACCATATAATTTGGGGTAAATTATTTTGAGAATATAAATTATAGGTTGAAACGATGTATTATAAAATCTTGGGAGAAAATAATTCTATTACATCAGGTACTTTAAAAAGTGGAAAAAATGTATTTGTCTCTGCTTTTATTGACTTGGAAGAAACATGCAGAACCCTGAGATAGTTGTATTCCACCTTAAGCTACTCACCACAAAGTTTTTCTTGAGCACAATTGCTAAATATTAAACACAAAGGTTATTTTAGTTTACCAGAAATATAATCTCATTAAATAAGCACCATTTCTTTTTCAGAATGTGCGTGTATGTGTTTATTAGAATTTGAGCATTTAAGCTTTAAACTACTGTGCTAATCATACTTATTGCTATAAATTATTTGTCCTCCTTATATTCAGGAGAAAAAAAATTAGATCACCTGATCTGCTTTATTTCTTTGCTGGTAATTGCAAATAAACTTAAAAGGTTGCTGTACCCAGTTCACATCTAACATGATGCGAAGTGTTGTTTCTTCAGCAAAATGATGTAGACCGATTGAGATCTTTTCCTCCGCACTTTAGGTAGGTTCTCTGCATAATTGTTAAGTAACCTATGGAATGCCAAAGTGAAGTGTTTTTGTAGCCATGCTGCATAATGAGGAGTGTCCTCGACTCAAAATTTGGTTCAGATGTTGAGAATGATGACACCACATACACACCTAGCAGCTGGGAAAAGTTTATTACTCACATAATGAGGCTTTCTGGGAGAAAAGGGCAGGCTCCTCAAGCTGGGCCAAAAATGTCTTGAGATAGTATGGAAAAAAGGCTGGCCTGAGGTTTTTATGGTAACTGGGGGCGGGGGGGGGGGGGTAGGGGCAAGGATTCCCATGCATGGCGGGGCTCATGTGATTTGAATTTCCCACTCATTCCAAAGAAGAGAGAACTGGGCTTTCTTATCAGTTTGACTAGATGTGGGGCAGGAGGAAAAGAAGAATTGGGGCTTAAAAGCTGTCAGCAGTCAAACATCAAAATAGAGGCAGACTCTTTACAAGTGCGAATAAAAGGAACAGAATTCTACTTATAGAGGAAATATAGTTGACTAGAATTTTATGTTATCACATTGCATTATAAGCAATTGAAACATACGAAGTAACCCAATCACAAATTAAAAATATAAATGATATTTTTTCCCAATTAGTGGGCTGTTTTTTACAAGTTATTTATCCGACAAAGGGTTAATCTCCATACTATATAAAGAACTTACATAGCTCAACAATAAAAAATCAAGCAACCTGATCAAAAAATGAACAGACGTTTCTCCAAAGAAGATATACAGATGGCCAATAGGCACATGAAAAGATGCTCATCATCACCAATCATCAGGGAAATGCAAATCAAAACTACACTAAGATATCACCTAACACCTGTTAGAATGGCAAAAATATCCAAAACCAAGAGTGACAAATGTTGGAGAGGTTGTGGAGAAAGAGGAACCCTCATACACTGTTGGTGGGAATGCAAACTGGTGCAGCCACTATGGAAAACAGTATGGAGATTTCTCAAAAAGTTAAAAATAGAAATACCTTATGACCCAGCCATCCCACTTCTGGGTATCTATCCTAAGAACCTGAAATCAGCAATTCCAAAAGTCTCATGCACCCCTATGTTCATCGCAGTATTATTCACAATAGCCAAGACATGGAACCAACCTAAGTGCCCAGCAACTGATGATTGGATAAAGAAGATATGGTATATATATACAATGGAATACTACTCAGCCATAAAAAAGGACAAAATCATCCCATTCACAACAACATGGATCGACCTTGAGGGTATTATGTTAAGTGAAATAAGCCAGACAGAGAAAGACAAACTCTGTATGACTCCACTCATAGGTGGAAGTTAACATATAGACAAAGAGAACTGATGGGTTCTCTTTCCAGGGGAAAGAGGGGCTGGGCAAGGGCACAAAGGGTGAAGTGGTGTACCTACAACATGACTAACAATAATGTACAACTGAAATCTCACAAGGTTGTTAACTATCATAATCTTAATAAAAAATTATATAAATGATAGAAGTGCAGGCTAAACATGGCTATACACAAAGGCCTAGCAGAATAATATGATTATAAGAGATATGAGTGTTAATGGAAATACTAGTTAAAAACATTGTTAATTTTTAATAACATTGCTTTATGTAGTACTTAGTAGATGCAGTAGCCGTCTATCAGAAGATTAGAGACAAATTTTATAACTCAAACTCAAAATGTTGCTCAGAAAATCTGACATGATCAATGACTTTCTTGTTGTTGCCATTTCAAATTAAACTGAGCAAGGATTTCAGAGAGAAAGGAAACTACAAATAAAGTTAAATCTAGATTTGTTTTAACTTTTTGACATTTCTAGAATGACATCATTCATTATATAGAGTTTAGTCAAACTGTGAAATAGCAGCAATCTCAGAATTTGGATGCTATTTTGAGATATTCTAAACATTGTTTTTTGGAATTAGCTATAAAGCATACTTCAATCCTAGGTGAAAAGTATTCTTATATTGACATCTTTCTTTTCTTTTCCTTCTAGAACAACAGTGACCTTTCTTTGTTGTTCAGAACATTGGTGGTAATGGAGACTCAACTGTGTAGCCAAAAAAAAAAATGTGATGGAGCAACAAGAGACCCCCCAACCCCAGGCCACCAGACTGTGTCTCACTTACTACATGACACTGGATAAGACGCTTTTCCTCTCCTCTACCTCTAAGATTTTTCCTCTGTAAAATATGAAGATTGGGCTGCCTCTCTCTGTCTCTGTCTCTCTGTCTCTTTGTCGTCTCTCCATACATACATATTAACTAGGGCTTCTTCTAGTTCTGAAATTCTAAGCTCCTCTACTCTGTCTCAATTTTTCTGATTCGATAAGTGACAATTATGAGCCTGTGTGTTTGTTCTTCTTGCTCGTTCTCTAAGCTTTGAGTCTTTGCAAATGAGGCTCAGAGTAGATAGCTCAGATCTCAATTATTTTCATTTCTTAAGGTTTTTCTTTATTTCTTTATACAAAAGCAAATCCGCATATTATACATATTTGGGAAAAAAATAGGAAAAAAGAAATAAAAAGAAAAATCAATAGTGATAGTGCAGTGGAAAAAAAATAAAGCAGGGTAAAGAGATAAAGATAACACGGAGAGGTATTCCAAAGCTGATGGTCAGGGAAGGCTTCTCCGAAGTGATGATTTTTGAGAGCTCCTGAAAAGAGTGAGGGAGTGAACTCTGATGTTGGAGAAATAGCATTCCAGACAGAAGGAGCAGTGTGTGCAAAATTCCCCAATGAGTGGAGACTTGGCGTGTTAAAGTGCTGACCAGGAGGCCGTTGAGGCTGGAGGGCAGTGAGGAAGGTGGCAATGGTGAAGGAGCTTTGGCTTACCTCGAGGATTTTAGATTTTGTCCTAAGTCTGATGGAAAATTATTTGGAGCTTGCTGCACAGTGTCATGCTTTGATCTGGCTCACGTCTGTAAAAGATTAGCCTGGCCATTGCATGAAAAATATTCTGGTGGTAGAGTAAAGAGTAAGAGTGAAGCACAGAGACCAGTTCGGTGGCTCTTGCAGTAGTTAAGGAGGGAGAATCAAGGAGATGAGCATTAGACAAAAAGTTATGGCTGGATCAGGGGTGGAATGTGAGAGAAAAATAAAAGTCAAACATGATCCCAAAGTTTGGGGCCTTAGATAGTGGGAGCTTGGTGCCTTTTGTAGAGATGAGAAAAGATAGGGGGTTGGCTGATAGGGTTGAGAGTTTGTTAAGTTTGAAATGCAACCGGAAATACTGAGCCAGCAGATGGAAATGAGAGTCTAGATCTCAGGGCACAGTAAAAGATGGACCTAAATTTGGAAGTGTTCAGCTTACTGAAGTAATAGGTCTGAATGACAGCACACAGAAAGAGTATGCTAGACAGAAAGTCAAAGATTGGCCCTGGGGCACACTGACATCTAGAGTTTGGGGAGGGAAGGGGAATCTGACCGAAGAATTTTGAGACAGGAAAAAAGCGTTAGTAGAAAAAGTTATACCAATGTCTGCTTTGAGGTTAGGGATATTCTGAAAGGCAATTTTGCTAAAGGCAGAACAGAAGGTTTAGGACTGTTAGTAAAGTCATGTTTCAAGGTACTGCAAGAACCAAAGAAAGACTGCTGGCCCCCACAGAAGTGCTTGGAGTCACTGTCTCTGCGAATGACCTCATACCCTCATATTCTCATAAATACAAGATGCTCCTTGCTGGCTGCTTACCAATTGTAATGATACATATTTTTATTTTTCAAAGCCTATTCATATCTCATCCTATTCTATTTTCACAGCAGCTCTTACTTGGAAGGTATGATAATTTTTTTTTTTTTAGCGTACTCTTTTTTTTTTAAACTTTTTATTGAGATTATGATAGTTTACAACCTTGTGAAATTTTAGTTGTACATTATTGTTTGTCAGTCGTGTTGTAGGTACACCACTTCACCCTTTGTGCCCACCCCCCACCACCTCTTTCCCCTGGTAGCCACTAATCTGTTCTCTTTGTCTACATGTTTAACTTCCACATATGAGTGGAGTCATCCAGAGATTGGCTTTCTCTATCTGGCTTATTTCGCTTAACATAATACCCTCAAGGTCCATCCATGTTGCTGTGAACAGCATGATTTTATCCTTTTTTATGGCTGAGTAGTATTCCATTGTATATATACACACCATATCTTCTTTATCCAATCATCATTTGATGGGCACTTAGGTTGCTTCCATGTCTTGGCTATTGTAAATAATGCTGCAATGAAGAAAGAGGTACGTGGGACTTTTGGAATTGCTGAAATCAAGTTCTTTGGATAGATACCCAGTAGTGGGATGGCTGGGTCATATGGTAGTTCTATTTTTAATTTTTTGAGAAATCTCTCTAATGTTTTCCTTAGTGGCTGCACCAGTTTGCATTCCCACCAACAGTGTATGAGGGTTCCTTTTTCTCCACAACCTCTCCAACATTTGTTACTTTTTGTTTTGGTTATTTTTGCCATTCTAACAGGTGTAAGGTGATGTCTTAGTGTAGTTTTGATTTGCATTTCCCTGATGATCAGTGATGATGAGCATATTTTCATGTGCCTATTGGCCATCCACATATCTTCGTTGGAGAAATGTCTGTTTATGTCCCCTGCCCATTTTTTGATCAGGTTGTTTGATTTTTTGTTGTTAAGTTATGTAAGTTCTTTATATAGTATGGAGATTAACCCTTTGTCGGATATATGATTGGCAAATATTTTTTCCCAATTGGTGGGTTGTTTTTTTGTTTCAATCCTGTTTTCCCTTGCCTTGAAGAAGCTCTTTAGTCTGATGAAGTCCTATTTATTTATTGTTTCCCTTGTCTGAGAAGACATGGTGTCCGAAAAGATCCTTTTAATACTGATGTCAAAGAGTGTACTGCCTATATTTTCTTCTAGAAGCCTTATGGTTTCAGGTCTAATCTTTAGGTCTTTGATCCATTTTGAATTTATTTTGGTGAATGGTGAGAAAGAATGGTCAATTTTCATTCTTTTACATGTGGCTTTCCAGTTTTCCCAGCACCATTTGTTGAAGAGACTTTCTTTTCTCCTTTGTATGCCCTCAGCTCCTTTGTCAAAGATGAGCAGTCCAAAGATGTGTGGTTTTATTTCTGGGCTTTCAGTTCTGTTCCATTGATCTGTGCATCTGTTTTTGTACCAGTACTGTCTGTTTTGATTACTGTAGCTTTGTAGTACGTTTTGAAGCCAGGGATTGTGATGCCTCCAGCTTTGTTCTTTTTTCTCAGGATTGCTTTAGCAATTCAGGGTCTTTTGTTGCCGCATATGAATTTTAGGATTCTTTGTTGTATTTCTGTAAAGAATGTCATTGGGATTCTGATTGGGATTGCATTGAATCTGTAGATTGCTTTAGGTAGTATGGACATTGTAATTATGTTTATTCTTCCAATCCATGTGCATGGAATGTCTTTCCATTTCTTTATGTCATCATCAATTTCTTTCAGGAAAGTCTTGTAGTTTTTGTTGTATAGGTCTTTCACTTCCTTGGTTAAATTTATCCCAAGGTATTTTGTTTTTTTTATTGTGATTGTGAATGGTATTGTGTTCTTGAGTTCTTTTTCTGTTAGTTCGTTGTTAGAGTATAGAAATACTACTGATTTATGTAAGTTGATTTTATACCCTGAAACTTTGCTGTAGTTGTTGATTATTTCTAATGACATGATAAATTTTTAATAGCCATTTTATAGATAAGAAATTTGAGGTTCAACAGGTAAAGTGGTTTCTCCAAAGTTACACTGCTAATTAATGATGACAGCAGGTCTGCCACTAAGGTCTGTTGACTCCTACTTCTTTCTGCTTTGCATACCACTTATTCAAGCATTTTAAAATTTACACTCACAAGGTTTTTCCTCAGAAAGAGCATTTTATGCACTAAATTACACTTACATAAGACAAAAAAATGCCAAGGGAATTTCTTCATTATTCATCCATTTCATGTAACCATCTACAGATTTATCAATTCAATAAATAATTTCTGAGCACCTACCATGTATACCAGACGCCATGTTACATGGATATACAAAGATGAGGAAAGAATAGGACTTGCCCTCAATATGGTCTTATCCAAGGGGTATTTTCACACTTTTACTTGTTATGCAATAATGGAAATTCACAGTACATCTTAGTGATTAATTAGCGTCTAAGTTGAGAAATATTTTCAGATTTCATCATGGGCTTTAACTTCTCCAGAGTAACAAGTTCTAGCTTATGGGGATAGAGGCTTATATTTTATTTTCTCATTTGAAACTACAGGTTATAGATTAGTAAGATGTTAGAAGAGAACTTGGATATCGTTAATCCAACACTTTCATCTTGTGGCTGGGGAACTAAAGCCCAGAGAAGTGAAAGTGATTTGACCAAGGCACAAAGTTAATCCATGGCATTGACATTGAAAGTTACACTGTTAGATTTCAGATCTGTTTGTTAGTTTCTCAGATCTCTGAGTTCTGGCCAAAAATACTTCCTGGTTGCCAAAAGTTTCCAAGAAGTTTATTTTGGAAATTCCATCAGTTTGTCACCCCAGAATTAATTTTACCAAACCAGATGGCCTTGTTGGCAAGAATGGGGTGTCACAATCCAAATTTTGAAACCAGAGAAGGAACTTGCATTTGATTATAGAATTCAGAAAATCGATGTTCACTATTTGAGATTTTAGTCAGATATTTTCATGCTTGAGAGAGTAACGTATTGGTCTCCAGATAGCACCCAGATATTTTCCCATTAATTAGCTTGAGCATGAAGTTCCTTATTAATAATATTATATTAATCACATCTGAAAACTGGTTACTAATGTGAAGCTACCAGCAATATCTTTTGAGGTTTACTATGGTAATCTCAGTGTCTTAATTAAAATAACAAAAGTTTATCTCTTACTGTGCAGAGCCTGCTTGTGTCTCGGACTCTCTCCAGGGTAGCTGCTTTTCATGCTATGCCCCAGCTTTGAATCTCCATATCAAGCCACACTTCCACAATGACTTCAGCTGAGAGAGGTGGACTGGAGGTTAAAGTAGTAGAAATTGCATGTTTCCACATGGAAGTGGCACGGATCGCTTTTTTTCACATGATCACACTCAAAAGTTGAGGGAAGCAATAGTTACATCTACTATAGCTATCCTTGTTTAGTTGAATGGAGAGATCTTTTACAAGGAATAATAAATTGTTCACATTTTTGGCCCTCTTAAGAAACAATAAATCTTGGTGATTTATGCAAACCAAGACCATCATGCAAAATCAAGGCACATAGGCAACCTAGAGGCTGCTGAGCACTTACTCTGTGCCAATCACTGTGCAAAGAGCTTTTCAGATCTTATTTTATTTAAAGTCCCGCAGTAATTCTAAAAGGTTGGTATTATTGTTTCCATTTTATAAGTAAGCAAATTGAGGTCCCACAATTCGTCCAAGGTTAAACAACTAGCTTAACAACGGAGCAAGACTTTTTTAAACCAAAAGAACTCCAATATTTTGTGTAACACCATTCTTATAAATCTAAATCTATTAAATAAAAAGCATGACAGTCACACAGAAAACAAAGAGAGTCTTGCCTTTTGCTGCCTGAGAAAAAGTTCACCTTCTTTTCAAAGAAACTTCCTGAACAACCAGGAATGCTAGAGCCACCCAATTCTTAGACTTTTTATAGCATCTATTGTTGTTGCTTTCTTCTGGTAGTAACTCCTATATTGCCCCGACAAATGTTTTCCATTGTTATCTTAAACTGTTATTTGCATCATTTTGAGATTGGAATCATATCTACTTTTATCCTGTGTTCCCATCAACACTGAACAAAGTATCTGCAACATAAAAGGTACTTCATGAATTTATTTTTTAAGAGATTGTTACTGCAGCTTTGAAGGGAGCAATGGTAGAAAAAAGAATACTGTAAAAAAATTAAAATGGCTGATATGACACATTTGATGATTCTCCCTTTGTTTTTGCATTATACATGCCATCGTCTAGAATTTTACGTGTTCTCTCTCAGCAGGATGCTTATTGTTTAATCATGGAAAGAGACAATGGGAGTTGGGGAAGACTTTGCCTTGAAAGTACTCACTTTGAACCCAGGTAGTATTTAATTCTCAGTATGGTGGATGTGAGAGTATCCAGGTTGGGATAATATTTGAAATGCTTGTCAGGCCTGTTAGACAAGCTGACATAAATCTCATTTCTCATTGACATTCTTCAACTAAGATTTAACAGTCTAAGAATTCAGGTAGATGCTGCGAAAAACTCCGCAAAACCTGAAGGTTTGGAATGTCTTCAAGGAAGGATGAACAGGAGTGACAATTAATTTCCTTGAAGGTCACAGTCTAAGAATGATGCAGTGTCTTTAGAATTTTGACAACTTGGCTGCCCTGAAGAAGCCCCCAAAGTATTCCTAGCAAATACATAATCATGCTTCTCAGAATAGGCCTTGCTTTAGAAAATTTAATGGAACGGATTTGGGGCTTAAAAATAGTTTGCTCCCCCACCCTCCCATTTCTGGTTGATCTAGGTAATAGAGAGTCATTTAGAGAGGTGAATGTATATCAGAGAAAGCAAATCCTAGAGTAAGACGTCATGAACAGAAGTCATATGTATGAGAGGAGTCTATCCATATTTTCCTTATCTTCGTCTTCTATTCTTTCACTTGGATGGTAGGCATGCCTCAATTTTTTTCATACTTCTCCTCTCTAGCCCATAGTGTCTACTTCTTCCTCTATGAAAAGTACATTTTCCTTCTCCTCTTTGCTTTATTAACTCCCATTCATCAGTGAGATTTCAACCAATGCTAGTGGGATCCTGGATCCCAATAGAACCCTTGATATTGAAGGAAGGGCTAATTGACGTGAGTGTTGTACTTACTTATCCTGAGGCATGACTGAATGACAAGCCCTCATACAGAATCCTCACAGATGGGTATTTTTGTAAGGGGTAAAGAAGATAGGAAAGAAAACACCTACTGAGGACCCAATATGTGTAAGCAGCCAGTGTCTTGCTTGGACATGTGCATTCTACTGTAGCCCAGGATGTTTGGGATAAAACCGGAAACTCAATCTGTACCTGGTCTAGAAGGCAACCTTCTTAAAACCCTTTTATTTTATGGGTTTCTACTAATGGGGTGTCATGTAAGATACACACTTAGAAATTATTCTAGTTGTTTCTATGAATTTGGGGGATGTTAGAGAAAGATGTTTGTTAACTATGGAAAGAATCATTTAATGATCTCTTTGCTTGTGACCCAGGGAAAGTTCTAACAGGACTTGAGGATTTCCTTCCTTAGCAAAACTGGACCTTCTAATTCTCTTAGAAATATAGAGATCTGAAAAGGGAGTGGACCAATTTTCCCAAGGAGCCCATGTCAAGGAGAAGGACTAAATTCCCAAACCATTCTCTCTGAGATTCAAATTTAGGGAAACCAACAGTGCCCCCACCAAAAGTCATGGACAAGCCGTAGACCCATCAATAAAATTACATTGAAAAAATAATGAAATGAAAGCAGAGGGCTGGCCACTTCCGTGAATCAGTGAGGGAAACCTAAGAATGAAGTTTATGAAGTTTGAGTTAGTTTCTATGGATGCCAACCTGACTCCCCCAGGGGCAGCTTGAGGAAATTTGTTGATTAATCAAATGAGGTTTCACCTTATAAAGGAGTCTAGGTCAGTATTTTGTAAAACTCTTTTAATTGGCCATATGTGGTATCATCTGCCCCGGAAGATGGCTGGAGCAGTTACGCACGCTAGTCTTAGCATGAGTACATTTCTTTGAACAAAGCCCTGACAAGTCTTCACTCTAGACCAGGATTTCTCAATCTTGTTGGTACTATTGACATTTGGGGCCACATAATTCTTTGATGTGGGGGCTGTCCTGTGCACAGTAAGATATTTAACAACATCCCTGGCCTCTACCCACTAGAAGTCAGTAGCACCACCCTAGTTGTGACAGTCAAAAATGTCTCCAGATATTCTCAAGTGTCCCCTGGGGGGGTAAAATCACCCTGGTTGATAACCCCTGCTTTAGATATTGTTCTTTCTCCAAAGAGAGTCGGAACCAAATAATTATAACCTTATAGAGGTCCTTGGGCCAGTGTGAGACAACGGCTATTTTAACTGAGGAAAAAAAGATAGTTTGGAACACCAAAGAAACAGAAATGTAAGTAACTAATTAGAAAACAATGAGAAAATTGTTAATACCGCATGAACACCCCACAGTACAATCATAACACCAGGAGTGATTGATTCTGCTTTAGTGGGGAGGTAGGCATAGGAACACCTGAGCAGGATATGTGAATTTTGCTTTGGACCAAGAAAGTGGAGTGAGTAAAGAAAGGGAAAGACATTGTAGGCTGGAGGAAAAAAGATGAGCAAAGTGTGGGGTTGTGCAGATTGGGTGAGGGTTGTACAGGGACTGGACAAGGAAAGGAATGGCAAAGAATGAAGCTGAGAAGGCCAACTGTTGGCATTCCTCATTTTAATTCTCTTTCATTCTTTAATACATGGCTTAAAGTTTATGTCAGGTTTTGCTTATGCAATTTTCCCTGGCCTCCTAGAGGTTGAAAAAGAAAAACTAGAGGAGACCTTTAAGTCCATTTTATGAAATCAAGAAAAGTCAAGAGAAGGAAATCAACATAAGAAGGGGTTTTTCCTCTTTGAACTTCTGCCTGAGAGCAGAAAGGATTTTTTTCTTCTACTTTCTTTCTCTTTTTCTGATCCCCTGAGAAATTTAAAATCCTCTTGAGCAGAATGCTTGCGAGAGCATAGGAGAAAGTATTCTTAATTGGCTCTTTCCAATCTGTATTTGTGGGAACGAGTATGAATGTTCCTCACCCATTTAAATCTGATGGTATTTTTAATTTGGGTAATTCTTTAAGTGAATGAAAATAGATGCATGTACATTTCTCTCCCACTTGGAAGCGATTATACCTGAAGTTATTTCAGCATAGAAAAAAATAACGATGGGTTTAGAAATTGTCAGTCATTCTGGAATTAGGCAAAACCTCATTTCAATCGGCAACATAATTCTTGACCCTTTAAGTGAGGACAATGTAGTTACCAGGAATTGAAAGTCTACAACAAGACAGTACTCATTGAAACGTTTACATGCCTTATAGCAATTGGTTCTGATGACGGGTCTGTGAGATAAATAGCATTAAAGTCCTCACATTGTAAGGATGGGCACTGAGGCTTGGCAAGGTGAAGTCTCAGGTCACACAGTAATAAGAGGAAAAGCCAGAATTGAATGTGGGCTCTGTCAATTTCAAGGTCTGTGATTTTAACCCCAACTTCACACTGCTCTTTCCTGCTCCCTAAACAGAGCTGAATATACTCTGACATGTTTTCTGTTATAAAATTGGTGCAATTATATACTATACAGCCTTATTATCTGAAGATCAAATATCACACTTTTTTAGAAGATAAATGCCATGTTTTGTTATTTCTTTGTACTCCACAATGCATAATATATTATCAGATATTTAGTATGTGCTCACCAAATATTATTGATGATAAGGAATGCAAATATTGGAAACATCAGGGTGTAGGACTTAGCAACCTCTTTTGAATACATTTGGCTCTTTGTCTTGTCACCATGGTTCAAAAATAAAGTAAATAATCCATTATACTGTTGAAGTCTTACCGTGTACTCTCCCATAACTCACCTTTTATGTTCCTCTCTCAAATGCTGTGACGTAAGCATTTTACAGAGGAGAAAACCGAGACTGTAGGAACGTGTGTGGCTTGACATAGGCCACTCTTAAATCATAAGTACATTTAGTAGGACCTCAAGACTTTAGGTTGTAGCTTTTTAGTTGGGAAAGTAGTCACCGAAAATACGTATATATATTTTTAAATGTAAAATGGAGTTAACTGGCTATTGCAGAATTTTGAAGACAAATATTAGCTTTTTATGTCAAAAATGAAAAGATTTGTGGCCACCGGAAGACTGACAAGAGTGCAGTGTTCAATGCAACCGTTTAAGGAAGGACTTTTAGCGCAAGATAGCCAATATGGCGACTGGCTGAGAGCAGGCTGTAAGAGGCAGGACAGCAAACCAGCAAGTCAGACAAGTGAGGTTTCAGAGCAAGAAACCCTTGGGAGAAGAATTTAGCCACAGTCTTGCACAGAGAGAGTCTACTTGCTATTGCCAAAAGTAAGGCAATCACGATGGGCATGCAAATCAAATATGGGAGGAGAAGGACAGAGTGGTTCATATAATTAACCAAGGACAGGAAACATCTGAGCAAGTCGTTCAACCAGAAAGGTTTAGGATAAAGGCAGGAAATACCGTTTTAGTTGGATTCAGTCTAAGGTAGTAGCAGCATAGTCTGTGAGAAATAGTCTGCATCCAGTGGAGATCTAGAACTAAATGGCAAGAGAATAATAAGTTACTTGATGTTGAGTGATCATTATGGGCCAGTCCTTGTGCTAACTGCTTTATGTATCTTTTCCTTTAATTTCCATAACCATATGAGACAGATTCTAATATTACCTTATATTCTATGAGCTCAGCTTGGTTAGTTCACTTGCCTAAGGTCACAGAGCTAGTAAGTGCTCCGGTCACAATTCAGTCAGGTCCTTCTGACCCCAGAGTTCTGCTTTTCACAACTATGCAATAATTCCATGAAGGAAAGGGAGGAAGGAAGGAAGGGACGGAGAGGAAAAAGAAAGAGAAAGAGAGAATTGGTGTCTTCTGCATAAATGTGGGGACAGAATGAGCTCAGAGAAGGAATGAGCACAGTGCCATCCCAGGTCTTACCTAGGGGAAGTCACTTCTAGTGTCTAATCCTCATTTCCCACATCAGCAAGATAGAGATAAGTATCAGCTAAACTATTCAAAACTGCTTGAACAATAAAAAGATTCAGAGAAATCTCAGATAGAAAAACTCCAGAATTAGTTAATTAAGCAAGTCAATGGACCAGATTCTTTCTACCTTTCAGCTTGAGGGCCAGCTCTCCTTGTGGTCCTGAGATGGTTTTAGAAATTCCAGGTGCCACAATGTCACTCACAAACATCCAGCAGGGATTATTTCTTTGATGTGTCTCTTTTTAAGAGTGTTTTCCAGGATCTCCCCACAGCCAAAGTACTCCCACACTTCATTACCCAAAATGGGTCACAAGCCCCCTCCCATGCTGGTAGTCAGTGTGTGAATAGAAGTTCCGTTCTTGGCCTAAACCACAGGTAACAAATTAAGGCCTGTGGGCCAGATCTTGCTGGCTGCCTATTTTAATAAATACACATGGTCTGTTGCTGCTTTCACACTACAATGGCAGAGTTGAGCTGCAACAAAGACCATAAAGCACCACAAACCCTACAATATTTACTTTCTGGCTCTTTACAGAAAAGATTTTGCCAACTCTTGTCCTCCAGTAATAAAGATCCACTATTTTCAGAAAGGGAACACTTCCTTTCTTCTTAGGTTATGGGCACTCTTTTGGTGTTCTGAAACCAATTTCCAACATGCGTGGCGGGATTTTCCCCACACATACAACAAGGAATGCTCTAACACCAGCTGGGTATCCTGCAGTTCAACTCAATTCTGACACTACCGACCCAAAGATGGCACCAGATTCCACAGGTTAAGTGTTCAGTCCTCTAAGACTGCCATCCCCACCACCACCACCACTTCAGGTACCAGTTGTAAGCCTAGGTTGTTTCCTGTACTTCTAACCAACTGGCTATAAATGAGACATTCCAATGACCCTTTTCGTCTCAGGATGCCAATCACAGTCCAGGCGGTTACCTGTACTTCTGAACAACTGGCGATACACTAGAGGTTCCATGACCTCCTCCTTGGGTTTGATTAACTTGCTAGAATGACTCACAGAACTCAGAGGAACATTTTACTGATTAGATTACGTGTTTAATATAAAAAGATATAACTCAGGAACAGACAAATGGAAGAGACCCATAGGGTAAGGCATTGGGAAAGGGCATGGAGCTTCCATGCCTTCTCCAGGTGCCCGGTGCTCCTTGAGCCCCTGCACATGTTCATCAACCGAGAAGGTCTCTGAACCCCATCCTTTTTGGTCTCTTATGGTGGCTTTATTATAAAGACATGATTGATTAAGTCTTTGGCCATTGGTGATTCAACCTTCATTCCCTCTCCCCTCCCTGGAGGTAGAGGGGTGGGATTGAAAATTCCAGCCCTCCAATTACAGGGTTTGGTCTGTTTGGGAAGCAGCCCCCATCCTTTTGTGACCCAGGTACATTCTAAAAGTCACCTTATTAACATGACAAAAGACCCTTTTATCTCTCTCATCACTTTAGGAAATTCCAAACGTTTTAGAAGCTTTGTGCCAGAACCAGAGATGAAGATTAAATACATATTTCTTATATTAAATGACAATATCACTCCACATAGAGAAGAAAACACACCAAAGAAATTCAGAGCTCCAGAGCCAGAAGAAAGTGAGATGGAAGATAAATCTAGATAAATAACTGAATACTCACCAGTCTAAAACTACCAGGAACACATCTGTAATTAGCCAAAGTTATGTTTATTGTGCTTACTGCAGCAAGGGAGATCAAACACACCAGGGAACCGTGAGAGCGCAGTGTCGTTGTCGATGCTGATGATTCTGTGAAATTGTTCATGTTCAGCATGGGAGCACCCAGGTATAACTGGTAGTGAGTTGGCCAACAAACCTGGGCTGGTTTTTTTCCCCTCACAACCCAGTGTCTGCTACAGAACAACAGTACTACTCCAGAATGCCACTGTGGATATTAAAAGAAATACGTGTTGTTGAAGTCATTTGAAGGTTTAAAGTGCCGTTCTAATGTAAAGTGAATTTCAAAGAGAACTTGGTAACTTTTAGAGATGGGCTTGGTGAAGGCTTTGTGTTTCCTTCCATGACCTTTTACAAAAGCATCTCTCAAGTACAATAAGAGCCAAAGGGATCAAATTAACAAAGAGCTGAGAACCTGTTATTATACATGCACAATATTGAGCTGATATTTTTGATTGCCTAGGCAGTTAGTTACTCTGGAGATAAGATTTCTAGGGAACTGGAGTGAGTTAAGCCTATGTACAAAGGCTGGCAGGTGAGGGTGAGCATGGCTGCTTGTGTGTGTGTGTGTGTATGTAGGACACTGAGGTGAGAGATATTGGACAAGTTATTGCATATTAAAAATCTACCACAAACTATAGAACTTTTGCCTCTACCACCCCCCTGTTTTCTAGTCCTCTGTGAAGACTTCGTTCATTTGGATCCCATCTTAAAATGCAAATATCTGAGTATGTACTAAGTATTCTACACCGTGCCAGGTGCTGGGGAACAGGGTAAGTTCACCATTACTAACAAGATCATTCTACAATGTAACTTGATTCAATTCAACTCTATTTATTTATAAATATATTTATATGATAAATTCATCCCTAAGATTATTCATTGGTTTGTATAACACATGAAAGCACCTCAATTACTATGTGCTGGGTTATGGGTCTATAAAAATGAACAATACATTATATTTAAGAAGCACCCATGACTTGAACATACAGAAGATTGATTAAAGTTCTAGAATAGAGGTTTGGAGAGAGTACTATGGGAGTAGAAGTCTGTGCTGGATGTTAGAGGAGGGATATGAAATTGACCATGACATGGTTTCTGCCCTAGGGAGGAAATCATGAAACTTTTTAACACATAGACAATCGCAGCCTACCCCTAACCAAAATTGCGTTCCAAGGCCTACCTAAAGTAACTTCATATAACTATATGCCAGCTCTTCAGTATTCTTAGATAACTAAGATCCAGAACTTATCCTCAAGAAACTCATTATCTAGCTTTAAATAGAGACTTTCAATGACGACTTCCAAGGCTTTTTTTTTTGCATTTTTCTTAAACTACTCTTATTAGCCTCATTTAGAGGCTATTTAAAACCTGAAGAACTAACTTAAAGTACTTGAACTAACTTTTGCAGGAGGAGAAAGGGATCAATTCAATTGAAAAGGGAACATGGGATGTTGCTAGTATCAAGACTAGTGTGTATGAAGACATAGGGATCTGGAACAGTGTGATGTAGCTGATAAACCATATACAGTTTGGAAAGTTTACAAATTATATGGAGGAGTAGCTGGAGATGAAGCTACAGAGCTGGGCATCTCCAAGTCATGGAACATGAAAGCCTTAGAAACTATGAGTGCATTCTTCATTTCGAGAGTTTTGGGGAGCTACTGTTACTGAACCAGGCTTGTTTTGCCCATTGCATGGTATGCCAAATCACTGAGACAAGGAGTTTGCAGCAGAGAGAGTTTATTCACAAGGCAGCCAAGTGAGGAGAGGGGAGAACAAGTCTCAAATCCATCTCCCTGAATATGGGGATTAGGGATATTTATGGGATAGAGGGGTAGAGGAGTCTGAAGTGTAAGAATAGATGATTGGAGGTAAGGAGAAGTGAGGGAATTGACCTGTGCAATCATAGTCAAGCTTCATAGCTCTTCATAGGACACATGGTCACAAAATGGTGGCATTAGCATGATCTGAGGGTGGAGTTTTCAGCCCTGTAATGTCAAAGAGTCATCTATTGGGCATTCGCACAGGCCCAGTTAATAAGTTGGTGGTCTTAACTGGCCTGAACTGGACAAGGAGTAGATTCAGTTCCTGAAAACTTAAGTGCCTGTTACCATGGTGACCCAAGGATCAGAGATGTTATCTATTAGGAACCTAGCAGGAGTCTGATATATTGCTTATCTACATGACTTTTAAGAAAAATCATTAATGGCTACCTGGCCGTTGGCTTCACTACTGATCAATATTAATCCCGGAAATATCATGATCATTTTTGTATTGAAAATAATCACTTCAGAAGCAATATGCATGATGGATAAGGAAGGCAGAAGGGCCAGTTATTTCGTAATCCATTCAGGAATTAATGACTAAGGCATTGAAAGTAGAATGAAAAGGTCTGATTCAAGCTGATGAAGTAGAATTTCATGTGGATGGTGCATGAGTGAGAGAAGTCTACAAAGTTCCCCACATTTTAAGCTGAGGCTGCAGATATAGATACTCTCCATGATGAAGAGTATAGTAAAAGGAGCATGTTTGGGGGGAAAAGCCTATGAGTTCATTTGGGCATATGGATGTAATAGGACACCCACTGAAGTACAGCATGGGTTTGGTTTGTTTGTTTGCTGAGAAACTGTCAGCATGCTCATATGGGTAGAGAGAGAAAGTCATCTTTCTTCTCCTTTTTTGTCTGCTAAAGGTCCCTGAAGTATCTCTTCTTAGTTATGTATATGTAAGGAGAGTGGTCATCCATTATATTGGGGAGTGGGTATAATTGTGCCCTTTGAGACTCTAAGCAGAGCATGAAAAGAGGCAAGGATCAGACATCCCCAACCTCTGCTCTCTAAGATTACAATTTTGAGAAATCCATTGGCTGAACTAATAATGAACTGATGGAAAAAACCACTGCCAGGAAAACACGAGGGCTCCAAAAGGAGCTCACTAGGAGGGAAGGGAGATTGATTTAGTGACAGACTCTTCCTCCAGGGTTAACACAATGGCCTGAGTTCATGGGGAAAGGCTGGTTCTGGCATACCCAGCCAAGCTGTGAAATAACTTCTAAGCACCAACTATATCAAACAGCTGCAAACTTGAAGTTTGGGGATTGGCAGATATTTAAACTAATAAAGGTATAACAGTAGTGGTGAACAAGTGTCCAGAAGAGTGGGCTAGACCAGTGTTCAAAAGTGATCCATGCTGCCACCGGAAACAATGGTGCTAGTGGGGTAGGAGGGATTTATAACTCTTCTATCTGGAGTTTGAGGAGGACTATACTCATTTGGACTCAGTGAATCCTTGAGCTTTTTCTACAATGTGTATCTGTTAATAGAGAATGTAATGAGAATTCAAAAGATTGAATGAAAGCGTAAAAGAAACGTGGTTTCATTTGTATCTTAAGCTGGTGGAGTGGGTCAGATGGATTACATTGAGTTTATAATAGTACTTGTAGAGGAGTCAAGTAAAGATATTGAGGAGGAAGATGGAAAAATGAGTCAGAAGGTCTAGAGAGACGTTAGAGTTGAAAATATAGATTTGAGTCATTAATATAAAGACAGTAATTGGGTATATGTTTTCAGATGAGGTCATTAAGGGAAAAGGAGTTAGGAGATGAACACAGTCCCAAGGCCTGGAGGCCACTAACATTTGGGTGGTCAGCGGAAAAAGAGGGGTCTGTGAAAGAACAGCCAGTGAGATATGAGAAAGAATGGGAACAATGAACTCATAGATGTCCCGCAAAGAGAGATTTCTCAAGAGAAGCAATGGTCAAAATTCAAACGCCATAGAAAATCTAAATGTGCCTAAAACAAAAAAAGATACTGGCTTTCCTAACATATACTTTATCTCTGTACCTTTCAGTTATATGAGCCAACAAATGCCTTTTGTTGTTTACATCAGTTTGGGTTGGAGGTTTTGGCTCATTTGAATCCGAAAGAGCTCTAAATGATGTCGGTGGGATTTTCATATAGACTTTGATGTCTCCCAAGGTGATGACATACTTAGAAAACTGGCGTCTAGGAACCTGGATGTCTGCTGCAAAATGGAAGAGGCAAGCTGCACATGTAAGTGTCATATATATCACCTACTAAAACACACCGCTGGCTTTAACACAGGGCAAATAGCTCTCCGTGTAGAGATTGGTCTTCTCCTTGCATAGTCTTATAGTTTTATAAGACTATAAAACTCAGACCAGACTAGTAGAAACTGAAACTTCTTCCTTCCAGGTCTCTGGGGCTCCTCTCTAGAGGAATACCCCTTTGCAGTTGTACATTGGATGAAATATTTGGGTAAAATCTTATTTAAGCTCCAAGTGGTTTGCACTAACTGTTCTCTACCTTCTTACAAAACTTTAAAATAATCACAATCTTGAAAATGCTGATATAAACCTCTAGACTCCTTTTGATCCCTTGGGAGCTGTGTGCAAATGTTATGCTAACATGCTCTGTTCTAGCTGAGAAAACACATCAAATTTGTGAGTGAGCCACATTATTGACCGAGCTCTGGGAATTCGACCCTACGAGCCTCAGAAGTGAGAAAGCAGAGCAAAGCTTATGCTGGAAAAATAAAGTTCTTTGACTACGGCCTTCACTTTTAATTATAATGCCCTAAAAGTTGCAATTCTATTCTGCCTTCTCACCAGGTGTTTAAAAACGAGATTGCTGCATCTTGCTTTTAAAGAGCATGTCTGCATCAAAACATAATATATCTCTACCTCCTGTAGAACTACCTAGTAATTCAAAGGCATATTTCATCTAAGTTGTCTAGACTGTCATTGTTACTGGAAAATTAAAAATAAAAATGTTCAGCTCTTACTGTGCTGGGTAATAGAGCAATAGGGATTCTCTGAGAGAATATAACTTTAAAAGTACAGGCCACCATTCCACTCTGAAAACAAAACAAACCCGAGTGTTTGCTATGACTTTACCAAGGAGCTTTTTAAGATTTAGAGTTAAAATAAAACACCTCTTCCAGAAATGGAGGTATGGGACCCATAACCAGAGCATGCACCATCTGTCTTGTCTTCAAGGGAGAGTTTGCTGGGTTTTCTTAGGTCGCATAAAATCCCACTGGAATAAATTCTTGATTTCTTCAAACTCTTTGGTTGTAATGGGATTTGGGGACAATTATTGCACTGCTAGAAATCACATTTGAGAACTGTTAGGGCCAGAGATGAAATAGAACTTACACCAGCTTCTCTGTAGTGAAATCAGTGGGAGAAGGATCTTGGGTGTAATTCATTTTGGGCAATGATACGCTCAGTCAACCTGGGCCTGACTCCAACCTTGGAATTAAAAGGACCTGGGTTCATATCTCAGCTCTATCAATTTCTAACAAGTTACATAAACTCTCTGGGCCTTAGTTTCCTCATCTGTAAGATGGTGGTACCTAACTTAGAAGATAGTCTTAGTAGGTAGTGATGAAGATTAATTGAATCATATATTTAAATTATATATTGGGGGTATCAGATACTTAGCAAATGCACATAAATGGTAGTTAGGGAACATGGATGTGACAGCAAACATAGTACTTCCAAGATATTTATCTTTAAGTTTCTGATTATTTAGTGGGGAAAAGACGCTATTTTGTTTAATCTCGAGTTTGGTATTTGGGAAAGATTTTGCTTAGAAAGTAGAGAGAGGGAAGGAAGTTTGGAGGGCAATTGCTTCCAAGTTTTACCCTCATTTTGAAATCTGGACAATAGTTTCATTCAACTATATTAAAAAAATATCTATTGTCTAATTTCCTATTTTCCAGGCTTTGTGCTAGTTCTAGGAATACAGAAATTAACAAGCTAGATATCATCTTTGGCCCCTCTAGAATTTGATGTTTATCATGGGATATGGACATTAACCAAGTAATTACACAAATAATTATGCACAACTATAATAAAATGCTATCAAGGGAAAATGCAGTGTGCTTGGAGAGTATGCAACAGAGAAAATCTAACCAAAAGCATAGCTTCCTATTCCCTGAAGAAAGATTCATCCCCAATGGAAATGTGAAATTTGAAGAGTTTGTCTTCAATATGTTTTCCAAAATCTTACTGTTCTCTCCCTACTTGGAGGAGCTAGTTCCTTGTAGTCTTTTGATGACTCTGTATTACTCGTTTTTTTATTAAACTTGGTAAAAGTGCATTTATAGTGCATTAAGAAAAGGAGCATATTTCATTTCACCCTGGTATAACTTTCCCACTGGGCACTGTCCTCTACCCAAAAAAGTCTTATTTCCTTCCTCTCACCCAAGGAAGAGACATTCAGCTCAACTATCCCTTTGTCTACACCCTCTGACTCATTCTATTGAATTTCTACTTGTTAGACAGGCCTAGAGTCCTCTTATCAGGGCACTAAAAATGCTTAAACCTTTTCTAAATTGGCCAAACTGAATATATGATGGCTGATTTAGGGCACTCTTCTCCCTTTAGGGATGATGAACCAAAATAAGTTTGAAGGATGCTAATAGGATAAAAGGGAAGGAGAGAGACAGGCTCCATGGTATTCACAGTTTTGATCTAGGTCATTCCTGTTTAATATTGCATTTCCTTTCCACCAAAATTGTTGCTGGTAAATTTCTTGAGCAAAATAAAATGAATCTTAGAACATTAGAACTGGAAGAAACCTTAAAGTTTGTGTCAATTAGAACACTGGTGAGCGATAAAAAACACAACTGAAATTGGCTTAGGCCCAATAAAGTAATGTATTGACTGACTCAAATGATCAAAAAGAAAGAAAAGAAAGGCTGGATGTCATGCCTAGTTATATGTACCCTGATCAAAGTTTCAGAATCTGGCTTCTCTCCATCTCTTATCCGTATGTGAAACTGTGAAGACAACTATGCTAACTTGCTCAACATTCATTCATGCTTTCTTTTAGAATGCCCTTCCTATTTCAGAAACTGTTAAACTCCAAATTGCATTTCTAGCCTTCCTTGTGGCTATGGGTAGAGATGTTATTTAAGTTGTTCTAATACATAGCATTTGCATGAGATCTAGATTTGAAACTAGATAAAAACAAACAACTCAATTAAAAAATGGGCAAAAGATATGAATAGACACCTTACCACAAAACATATATAGATGACAAATAAGCATGTTAAATGATGCTTGACATCATATATCATTAGAGAATTACAAATTAAATTACACACCTATGAGAATGGCTAAAATCCAAAACACTGACAACACCAAATGCTGATGAGGATGTGGAATAAGAGGAATTCTCTTTCATTGTGTGGGCGAATGCAAAAATGGTACAGCCACTTTGGAAGACAGTTTGGCACTTTCTTACAAAATTATACATACTCTTACCATATGATCCAGAAATTAAGCTCCTTGGTACTTACTCTAAGAAGTTGAAAACCTATGTCCACACAAAAACCTGCACATAAAGTTTTATAGCAGCTTTATTCATGATTGCCAAAACTTGGAAGCCAAGATATCTTTCAGTAGGTGAATGGATAGATAAACTGTGGTGCATCCAGACAATGGAACATTATTCAGCACTAAAGAGAATTGCGCTATCAAGCCATGAAAAGATATGCAGGGAATTTAAATGCATTTTTCTAAGTGAAGCAAGCAATCTGAAAAGGCTACATTTTCTATGATTCCAAGTAGATGGCATTTGAAGAGGCAAAACTATGGAGACAGTAAAAAGATTAATGGTTGCCAGGGGATAGTGGGGAGGGAGGGATAAATAGGGAGAGCACAGAGGATTTTGGGGGCAGTGAAGTTTTTCTATATGATACTGTAAGGGTGGATACACGTCACTGTACATTTGTAAATCTCATAGAATGTAAAACACTAAGAGTGACCGTTAAATTAATCTATGGACTTTGGGAGATTTTGATGTGCCAGTGGAGGTTCATCATTTGTAACAAATATACCAGTCTGGTGTGGGATGTCCATAGTGTGACAGGCTATGCTTGTGTGGGGGAAAGAGATATATGAAAACTCTGGATTTTTTCTCAAGTTTTCTGTGAACTAAAATTGCTCTACAAAACAAAGTTATTAAAAATATTAAAAAAATATACAAAACATTAGATGGGGTAATAAGTGGTATAAAATTTTCTGGGTAAAGGAGAAGAGAGAAAATTTGTATTTCATGTATTGCCCACCTTCCTTTCCCATAAAACCTCTATATCTCCTTTCTCAATTTATGTTAAATTCTTGGCTTTTTACAAGCACAGCCAAAATATGTCATTGATTCTTTTCAAGGTTCATCCCTTTATGGATGTGTCAAGAATTCATCCCCTTTTCTTTATTATGGTGAAATTTACATCACGTAAAATTAACCATTTGTAAAGTGTACAATTCAGTGGCATTTAATACATTTTCAAGTCTGTGCAACCACAACCTCTGTCTACTTCCAAAACATTTTTATCACCCTCAAAGATTCTCTGAACCCATTAGGCAGACACTCCTCATTCCACCGTAAACCTACTGCCACTAATAAGTGTTCTGTCTCTATGAATTTAACTATTCTGGATATTTTATTTAAAATCATAACATATGTGATCTTCTTTGTCTGACTTCTTTCAGTTAGCATAATGTTTTCAAGGTTTATCCACATTGTAGCATGTGTCAACACTTCATTTTTTATGATTGAATAATATTCCATTGTATGGATATACCACATTTTGTTTATTCATTCATGCACTAGTGGACATTTACTTCCACATTTTGGCTATTGTTAATAGTTCTTTTAGGAACACTTGTGCACAAGCATCTGCTTGAATACCTGGTTTCACTTCTTTGGGGTATGTATCTTGGAGTGGAATTGCTGAATTGTATGGTATTCCTATGTTTAACTTTTTGGGGAAGCACTAAACTGTCACAGAAACTGAACCATTTTACATCCCCCCCAGCAATATATACAGGTTCCAATTTCTCCACATCCTTGCCAACTCTTGTTATTGTCTGCTTTTCTGATATAAGCCATCCTACTGGGTGTGAAGTTTATCTCACTGTGGTCCCTTCAAGAGCAATTTCTATTGTCTGATTTTTTTCATATGTATAGGTCACATTTTCTTGCTTTTTTGCACATCTTGTAAATTTGGTTGAAAACTCTACATTTTAGATTATATATTGTAACAACTCTGGATACTAACCACCTTCCCTTGGGTTGTTGTTTGATTTGGCTATTTGTTTATCTGCGTAAAGAGTTGGCCTAACTAATCTTGCCAAGTTTACTTCCCCTGCAGTTTGCTGCCTCTAATATGCATGTTCACATTTTTTCCCCTTGATTTTATTTTTTAGCCTGGCTACTTGGAGTTCACTTCTGGTCAGTATAAGCCCTTTATTGGTTGAAGACTGTGCTTAAGCTCCGTTAGCCAGTTACATTTTTGCCCTTTACCTTAGGATTCACCTGTGGCTTGAAGGCTGCTATCACAGTTCAGGGCATTTATGTATTTCGCCAAGAACTAGGAACCTGGAGATTCTCTCTCTAATTGTTCCCAAGAAGGTGCAGTCTCGGGTATGCATATAACCTTCAAGACGTCCAGGGAAGAATGCGATTTTAGTTTGAAGCCTCGCTTCCTAGGTGTCTCCCCTTGGGCGGTATTGGACAGTGAGATTTTTTTTTGGTCAGTTTTTATGCCTATGAGATTTCTGCCCTGTGTTGATGAGTGCGTGTGGCTTGTGGAAAGCTTTGCAGCCTACCCCACATCCTGCTCTGATTGCTCCTGCATGAGTGCAGCCTGGTGCATGTGCACAGCCTCTTGGACCCCAAGAGTAGCCTGTGATCCCAGGAGGGCTCTTCTGGCCTGTCTCATTTCTTGATTCTCTCTATTAACCTTCAGCCTGCTCTGCCATTATGCCTCTATCATAGAGCTACCAGCCTCCTCTTAGTTGTTCTCCACCAAGATCTCCATTGTATTGATCATACCTTTAAGCATGGGGTTCCCTAAGCCCTGGTCCAAATTAAGTAACGCTAGCAGGAACTTCTTGTAGGGTATAGAGTTTGTGCAAGGTCCTTGGTCCAGGTTTGGGTTGCTCCAGCCTTACAGATGGGCAGAGGGCCCTGTTCTCAGCAAGGCTAGCGTAACATGTAGGAGCAGAGCATGAGGACCATGAACCGCTCAGATTTTCTAATGTCCCATTTCCAGTGAACGCTGATTCCTTCCCGTCATTTAATTTGTATTCCAATCAAATATTCAGGCAGAATTTCCTCATTGCTTCATGGAAAGTCTTAATGATGAAGACCACTGGTTTATCCTCAAGAGATTCAGCGAGTCAGCATACTGATTTAGTGCTAACCTCATTAGAACAGGGACCGCAGAAGAGAGGATTAACAGCAGGATGAGCTGCACCATTAAATATCAAATTGTTATCCAATTAGGAGTTCTCCTTATGAACAGCGTGTTATTTTCAGATATCAGACACCAAATCTCAAGTAGTTGCAGTATCTAATTCTAAAATGTGTGATTAACCTTGATTGTACTCTTGTTCATAACGGTAATCCTGCATGAGGCTTGAAAATTCCATCCTGGACTTGAAACTGTTTATTAGTCGCTTGGTGGATCTTGCAGGCACACCCATGGAGACTGACATTTTGGTAAACAGCTCATGAGTGTCACAATAAAGTGGTTCTGTCAGTCTCACTGAGTTAGGTTTGGCAGCAAAATATAGGGCAGGCAAGGCTGTTTGCCAGCGATCTCTGCGGGGATTGTCCGGTTGAGCAGCACATACTCTCCTTCGACAATGCTCCTCGTTATTCATTCATTCATCTGTTCGTTCATTCATTCATTCTAGAGACCAGAATGAATTATAGGCAGAGTTAACAGGTGTGAAAGGGGAGTGGGGAGAGCTGGGACAGATGTGTTCCAGGTAGCTGGAGCAGTAATATGGAGGCTTAAGGTGGAAGAGAACGTAGCCGATTCACGAAACTGTAGGTAAGGTTTGTTTCAGAAAACAAAAAAGGCAGGAAGCGTGCAGCCTCCAAAAAATGGCATAAAATTGTTAAAAATATAAGGTGTGAGCAGATGTTGACAAGAGGAATATTCAGTAATGTTATCTGCACATATCATAGTCTTACCCAGCAAAATGCGAGAGATATTTTCACGCCTAACTCAATCTAGGCCCAACACAAACAAAACAAAACAAAGAAAAATAAGTAAAACAACTCATCCTTTTTACCAAAAGCCAGCATGGCCCAGATCAGAAAGTTCCCAGAAGTCAGATACCGTGGTATTATAGACAGAGGGGGCGGCACAGAGCCGAGAGCCACAGTGCTCACAAAAGAGAGATGGGCCATTTTCTAGGCAAGAGGCAACATTAGCCAAAAATACGTTTTCCTAAAATCCAACAAATAAACAAACAAAAATACATTATACACCCGAGTGAATTTTATGAGGGAAGGGGAGCGGCATTGGAGGTGGCAGAGAAGTGAAAATAATAAAAAAATAAAAGAAAGAAAAAGTGAGCTGGGCATGGATGATGATGATGACATGCCATGAACTTAGGAGAATAATGAACTCAATTCTATGTGCTCGAGTCCAAAAGTACAAAACATGAACAACAATAATAATTATAAAACAAAATAGATCACCCAGAAAAGACAAGGAGAGGAAGATACCACCGTGGTTACACCTGGCTAAAGAATTCGTCTGTTACGAACACCGTGGAATTGAAAGGCAATGTGCCAGAGCAACCCTCCATAGTAGTCATGATTTGTCTTCTATGTGTTTTTATTAAAATGAGCTCATTCCTAAAATACAGAACATTATAACCCCACTATATAGGTTCAGTCATTCCCGTTTAATCCTTTCCTTCTCTAAAGGCTAGAATTAAAACTCTCCAGGTAATTCTGTGGGTTTTAAAAATCTGACTTTTAATTTCAACTAAATCAATCTGACCAAATGAAAATATTGATGCCACTTATTATTTGAGACCTTGGCCAAGTCATTTAAGCTCTTTGTTTCTGGATTTCTTGATTTGCAAAATGGGAATAATAATAGTCTCTATATCAGCAAGTTGTTACGAGGCATAAATAAGATATCATATGGAAACCATTTAAAATTAATGCCTGGCACATAGAAAACACAGGTATTAATGTTATTATTTATTTATTCTTGTTATCCTCTTGAAATATTATAAAGACAAGAATGCACTGATGAAATAGTGAATGCTTATGACTGCCGCCTTGAAAGGGTTTATTCCTGTTGAGTGCATCACAGGTTATCTTTAAAGCTGTTCTTCCCAAAGTATATTACATGGACTATCAGTCTCTGAATATTCTCTGGAAAATAAAGACTACTGAGTAAATAAGTTTGGAAAGTGTTTAACATCGCCTAAACTAGCATTTCTCAAACTTTTTGATCACAAACCATTTGTTTGTATGTGGCTGTGTGTGGACATCAGGGGTGTACCTGCTAACATCCAGCTGTATGAATATATCAAGGAAAACTCATCTCTAGAAAGATGCAGCTCTGCTTCAGTTCAAATCCTGCCTCTGCCAGTTACTAATTATGTGAACTTGGGCAATTACTTATCTTTTCTGTGCCTCAGTTTCCTCACATGTATTATGGGGATGATAATAGTGCCATTTCTACAGGGTTGTTTTTGTAAGTATTAAATGAGTTAATATAGCTAAAGGACTTCAAACAAAACCAAGTATATGGACTATACTTAACACCTATTTGCTGTTATTCCTGTAATCTGTTTAACTATATATGAAACTTAAGGTCTTTAAGGTGAAAAAATGAGCCATTTCTGTGCTTCAGGGTATGCCTCTGCCATTTGATCAGAATGTTATCATGTAGAAAGTTCTAATTTCAGGCAGTGTGGCAAGGCCTCCCCACTTACGTTTGAAGCCCCTACCCCTTGGACTTTTATCATTGTTCAAAATCTCAGTGTGTCGAATTCTGTGCATCAATTCTCCACGTTTGTCTGGTTTCCAGAAACGGATGTGCCAAACTCTCTCTCTCTCTGCCTTTCTATATCTTCCTTCTCTCTAACACATAGGACCCTGGAAATGAAAGATTCCCTTCTCTTCCTCTGTGTCAAGGTCAAGTTCACGGTAGGTGATACCAGATGGCAGCAAAGAGAGATGAGTTTCTAGGGATTAGGGTTGTTATTTGAAAAAAAATCAGTTGGTCATTGTACTTGGCCACCGTTTACACTGAAGATATTGCACTCCTTTAATGTGCTGGCTTCAGTGGGGCTGAGCTTTGTCCATTTGGGGCTTGTGTTATTGGAACTGGTGGTTGTGATGGAATGAAAACAAAGAAAATTCTCTTTCATCTCTTATCACTCTTCTTCATTCTCATCTCCAGTGTTGTCAAGAAATGAGTGAAATAGGTTTCAGATGTTAATGTTTCAGGTCCTCCTTCAAATTCCCGCCTTCTGAAATACTCTCGGCACACAGCTTTGGGAGAGGGAGCAACGCCCTGGAACACCAGGGACTTCAAGAGCTTGCCTGAATTGGGAGAAAGGGGACAGAAAGCTAAGTTTTCAGGCTCATTTCTTACCATATAATAAACACTGCTTTTTCCTACCAACCATCACATTCCTCTTTTTCAGTTCATAAAACCCTGATTCATAAGTCATGTTCCCAGCCCTATGAGATAAATTAGAAACAAATTTTAATTATCTCATTTCCTTTTGTCAGATATTTACTTTTCCAGATGTTTTTGCAATCAGAGGTGGACATGTAACATAAGGCAACAACCTATAAGAGAATGTATAAGAATAATTTCCTTTAGTGAAATACAAAAGAATGACGGCCACAAAGAGATGCTCCACCCCTCTCTTTGCTCCCTTTCCTCTCTTCTCTTGGCCTTGGAATTTGTAATGCCATCTTGCAATCACGAGGAGAGACTTTACCAACAAGCTCAGAATGCTAAAGGAGAAAGATGGGAAGATTCTTGATTCCTAATGAGATTGTCATGTTGTTGAACAAGCCTTGGATCTGCTGACCTACAGTCTCCTCATGCCGTGATACTTGTCAATATTATTTAAATCTCCACTAGCTGGATTGTACACTACTTGCAGTTACCTTCTCAATGAAATATTGTACAAGAGTCTTAGAATTTAAAAACGTTGACTAGTTCTCTATCAGTTGCAGGTTGTAGGAAGCAGGCTGATTGAAGTATGGGAACGAGCACACACATGATTTCAAATTCCAGGTCTTCTGCTTGTAAGCTACGTGCCTTTGAACAATTTAACTAACATTTCTGCAACTCACTTTAGTCATCTTTAAAGTGGGGATGGTGGTAGCTAAGAGGATTATTGGGAGGATTAAGTGGCATTACATACAAAATTGTCTGGTACATGGTAGAAACTCAACAAACTTTTGTCTCACCTTTCTCACTACCCTACACTTACATTTAGTTTCAAGAGGGGATTTGGGTTGTGTCATGGGATAGGTTCCTGTGTGAAGTGTTTTAAAATTAAGTAGAATATGGAATCTTTCATCTCTAAAAAGACTTGGAAATAGGAATATTCTAGTATGATGTATTCTGAGTTGGAGAGTTAGACTGGGTAGATGCTTTCAGATGCTTCTGGTTCTTGGATTGTCTGTAGCTCCTGCTCATTGATGCATTGATGATTCCAGGTTGATAGCGCTGCTCTATGAGAATGGTCCACCAGATGATTTCCCTTAAACATCACCTGAAAATTTTAACAGCAATAAACATTATTGTTCACCTGCTGAGGAAAACATGCCCTATGAAGCCTGCTCTACCAGAACTCAGGAGCCTGTATGGTTAGCTCTTCCTCTTTCAAGCTAAGTGAGTCAGAGATTCCCACCTATCATCTTGGGAGGTGAGCTCTGATTTGCTCTTAGACTGGGTTCACTCACAGCAGATCCTGAGATGGGATTCATGTATAAGTGATTCACTAAGGAAGTGCTCCTGGGAGAAATGGGTAAGGGATGGAGAAAGAAAAACCACAGGAAGAATGTAATTTCTGGCAAAGTGCCAGAATCAACCTAATCCTGCAGGATGATCTGCAACATAAATTACACATCGAAATTTCTCCATCCTTGAGGCAAGGGAGCTGAGCTTTTATGTTCCCACATGAATCAGTCATTGGGTGTGGTCTACAGGGTGGTGGATGGGGTGGGTGGGGAAGAAATTTCCAGGCACTTCCAGCATTCTATGCATAAAATCCAGGTGATCCTAATAGTCCATAGGCAGCACTCTGAAGAAAATTATAGATGCAAGTCAGTAGAAGCAAAACACACAGAGAGTGGTGTATGCAACTGGTAAGCCGGATCAGAGGGAATCTGGGCAAGAGCTGACAACGTTTGCTGCTCCTATTTCCCTGCCTCCCAGAGACAGTATACCTACTTCACCGTGGAATAAGCAAGACCTTCAACTCCAAATAAAAACCTGAGTTGTCCAAGGCTGCCCAACCCAGTCACTTGCAGGCTGTGGGAAACTGGAAAAGAATTTAATGTCTCCAAATTTCTATTTTTCTAGAGTTAGAATTTCATAATAGAGCTGCAATTTGAACCCGGAGTTTGTATTTTTTACTCTTTCCATTACATTGTATCATAAAAATAACTAAATCAAGAAATTAAAAGAGACCTTGAGTGAGCACATCCTCCCTGGGCAGGACAGATACTACCCATCTCAGAGAGGTAAGAATCTATCCTGTTTTTAACACTCTTCCAATTTCATGGTTTTCCTGACTTTAGATAGTTCTAGTAAAATAACAATAATAATCAACAGTGACAACACACCTGCAACAACAATAAAAATTACCTTCGTCAAGGGTTATGTCCACTGAACCATCACTTCCTTGAGAAAGTCTTTGCTGTTCCCCCAACTAAGTAAATTTCCAGTATTATGTGCTCTCCTAACACAAAATATACCTCCTTCTAAGTTATCAGAGTTGCCATTTTGAATTCACTTCTTTGATTCTCTGCTTGTTTGTCTCCTGCACTAGATTGTGAGTTCCATGAATTCAGTAAGTGTGTCTTTGTGTTCTTGTTCACCCTTCTATCCCTGTACCCTGTGCAGTGTCCGAAGCATGTTAGACAATTAACCTTGTAGTATAGTGAACATGGCATGGGCCGAGGGCCAGAAGGACCTGGATTTTTCTATGGAGGAAAAATTTACACACACTGAAATACACAGGTTACACTTTTGATATTAAATCTGATTTTAAAATGTATTCACCTGTACCAACACTGGAGTCAAGATTTGGAACATTTCAATCACACTAGAAAGTTCCCTTAGGATCCCTCTCAGTCAATCCCCCTTTTAGTCAACAATTCTTCTAATTTCTGTTAGTTTTGTCTTTTCTTGAAATTCATATAAATTGAAACTTACAGTATGCAGTCTTTCGCATATGACCTTTTTCTCTTAACTTAATGTTTTTGAGATTCATCCATGTTATTGGGTATATCAGTAGCTCATTATATAATCCTACTGATGAATATTTGGGCTGTTTCTAGTTGTTGGCTGTCATAAACATTCTTATACAAGTGTTTGTGTAAGAATATTTATTTCATATGGGTTAATACTTAGGAGTGAAATTTCTGAGTCATAGGGTAGATAGATATTTAACTATGTAAGAAACTGCCAAACCATATAACACTCCCATGAACAATGTATGAGAGTTCTGGTTGCTCCACATCCTCATCAACATTTGGTTTTGTCAGTATTTAAATTTTAGTTTTTCAAGCAGGTGCAAAGTGTTGTCCCCTACCTTTAATTTGCATTTCTAAAATAACAAATGACATTTAATAATTTTCCATGTTCTTATTGTCCACTTATATATCTTCTTTATTAAAGTATCCATTGGAATACTACTCAGCTATAAGAAATGATGAAATCCAGCCATCTGTGACAACATGGATGGATCTTGAGGGTATTACGCTGAGTGAAATTAGTCAGAGGGAGAAAGTCAAATACCATATGATCTCACTCATAAGTAAAAGATAAAAACAATGACAAACAAACACATAGCAATGGAGATTGGATTGGTGGTTACCATAGGGGAAGGGGTGATTAGGCTCACATGTGAGGGGATGGACTATAATTAGTTTTTTGGGTGGTGAACATGATGTAATCTACACAGAATTTGAAATATATTACAATGTACATCTGAAAGCTATATAATGTTATAATCCAATGTTACTGCAATTAAAAAAACTGAAAAAAAATAAAGTGTCCATTGAAGTATTTTACTTATTTTTACTTGGGTTGTCTTTTTATTTTTGATTTGTAGGAGTTTTTTTATGTATTCTGAGTACAGGCTATTTTTCAGATATATGTTTCATGAATATTTTCTCCTAGTATTTGGCTTGCCCTTTCGTTTCCTTAGCAGTGTCTTTGGATGAGCAGAGTGTTTAATTATGATGAAGTCTAATTTATCATTTTTTTTCTCTTTTGAATAGCCCTTTTATATCCTCTCTAAATCTTTGCATACTCCAAGGTCACACAAATACTCTCCTATTTTCTTCTAGAAGATTCATATATTTAGCTATTAACTTTAGATCTATACTCCACCTTCGATTAAATTTTGGGAATGAAGTGAAGTAGGAATGAGAGACATTTCTGTCCATTTGTTTATCTAGTTGTTCCAGCACCCCCTGTTAAAAATTTTTTTCTTTCTCATCAAATTACTTTGATGAATTTGTCAAAAATCATAAGTGTATGTTTGCAGTTCTATTTCAAGACGTTAAAAAATGTTCAATTGATTTATTTGTTTATCCTTAGGATAATATCATACTACTTACTAACAATAGTCTTACTAACCATAGCTTAAGATAGTAAGTCTTAAAATCACATAATTCTCCAAATTTGCTCTTTTGCAACATTTTCCAGCTATTTTAGGCCCTTTATATTTGCATATTAATAATAGAATCAACTAGTAAATTTCTTTTAAAAAGTCTGTAGGGATTTTGATTGAGATTGTGTTGACTCTGTGGGTCAATTAGGGGAGAATTGACATCACATTGTGTTTTCCAATTCATGAACATGGTTTACCACTCCTTTTATTTATATCCTCTTTAATATCTTTCACTGTTGATTTTAGTGTTGAGATCTTGCACTTCTTCTGTTAAATTTATTCCTAAGTACACTATGTTTTCTGATGTTAGTATTAATTTTTAAAAAATTTATTTGCCAGGTGTTTGTCCTAAAATACAGAAATGCAAGTGATTTTTATATATTGACTTTATATGCTGTAACTATGTTAAATTAATTAATTAGTTGTGAAGTTGCTTTGTGGATTTATAATTTTCTTCATAAATACACTTGTCATATGAGGATAATGACAATTTTACTTTTATTTTTCATTCTTTATGCCTTTAAATCTTTATCTTGTTTTATTGCACTGTCCAGTACTGCTAATAAAATGTTGAAAAGAATAGTGAAAGCCAACATCATTCCCTAGTTCCTGACGTTAGGGGGAAAATACTCAACTTTTACTATAGTATGACTAGATGTTTTTCACAGATTTCTTTTTATCAGATTTATAAAGATCTTTTTATTTCTAATTTGCTAGTTTCTATCATGAGTGGCTTTTGAATGTTGTCCAATAGGTTTAATAAATCTATTGAAGCAATCATATAATTTTTCTCTCATATTCTGTCAATGTAGTGAATTACATGGACTGAGTTTTGAAAGTTGAAGTAAGCTTTTATCCCGCTGATGTACAATACATATTCACAGTGTATTACTTATTTATATATTGCTGCATTCAGTTTGCTTATATTTTTCCTTAACATTAGTTTTAGTATCCCTATCACCACCACCACCGCTTCTACAGTAAATGCTCACAATTAGCAATTGTCTTCCAATGGTCTTTTCAAACAGTAACTTCACAAGTGAGCCCTCATGCTTTTCAATAATTTTCTTCCTGCCTTACAACTCTTATTCTACTCATATTTCACTTCTAGAGACAATTGTTAGCCTTATATTCTGCTTGCAGTTGCTTTTCCTTGGCCCACATCATTGATCCTGCCAGAAATACCCTGTTTATTATGCCATATTCTTTCCCCTTACATTCACTCCTTAGTGGCAAATGAAGCATCTTCTTGAGATATTTCCTTCCAGTGCTTTTCCTAAGATACCTCTATTGGCTATTCTGGAATATGCATCCCAGGTTTCACCTATTCCCTTGGGCACACTTAACTGATTGTGTTTCTGCCTTAGCGTCACCTGGATGCTAGATGAGAAATCACTCCTATTGCTAGGAAAAACAAGTCACAATAAACAATTTACTTTTTAATAGTCTTTATTTAAGATATGTATGAGGGCCTCACACTACTCCTTATCATACTAAAAAGTTTGTGCATTAGTTTTCTATTGCTGCCATAACAAATTACCAAAAATTTAATGACTTAAAACAGCACAATTTATTACCTTACAGCTCTGTAGGTCAGAAATCTGCTGTGGGTTCTCACCAGGCTTAAATCAAAGTGTTGTTGGCAAGCAGCATTCCTTTCTGAATGCTATAGGAGGGAATCTATTTTCTTACTCATTCAGGTTGTTGGCAGAATTCAGTTCCTCACAGCTGTGGGACAGAGGTCTTGGTTTTCTTACTTGCTGTAATTTGAGGGCAGTTCCCAGTTTCTGCGGGCTACCTGCATTTCCTTGACTCATGGCTTCCTTTCTCCATCTTCAAAGCCAGTAATGAAGTTGAGTCTTATGTTTAATTTCTCTCTCTCTGATCTTTATGTTTGTCAGAGAGCAGGACTCACGATTAAATTGGGCCCACACAGATAATCCAGGATAACATCCTTATTTTCAGGTCAGCTGATTTCTAACTTTAATTCCTTTTACCCAAGAATATAACATATTCCCAGATTCTGGGGATTAAGTTGAGGATATCTTTGGGATGGCATTTTTTTGCTTACCATAGACTATCAAATATTATGTCTGTTGAAAGTTACTTTTTGACCCCAGAACCACTTACTTGGGATTCTCCTTTCTCGTGTTCCCCCTTGGTTTGTTTCGTTTTGTTTTTACCATGGATATCCAAATTTGTCACCCCCTTTATACAAAATGTTACATCATTATAAGAGGTACTTTCAAAATGATAAAGTTCATTCTATTCTGCTATCCACAAAAATGAAAGATTTCCAGTGAATAGGACTCACATTTCTTTGAAGGCAGTGGAACAACCATCTTAATTAGTTGAATTTATCTGCAGATCTCTCATCCCCCAAATCTTATCAATATATGTATTTCCAAATAAATAGAATATTCTCTCTAGGTATGATTATTATACTAACTGCCTAAGAAATAAAAATTGAATCATCTCAGCATTTATATCCCTTTCTCCTTGCCATATTTAACTATTATTAACATATATGCTTCTTGAAGTCAAGGGTTCTTCCTGGAGCACTAGACTTGAGTACTTATCCTGAGGCCCATCCTTCGATCATTATGAAATTTCTCATTTAATCGTAATAGTCATGATGAAAATAATAGTTTCTAGCATATTATAGTTTGCAAAATACTTTACAAAATATGATCTCCTTTTAAGACACTTGTCAATCCTGTGAGTCAGGCAGGGACCAGTTTCTGTATTTCCTATTTTGCGTTTGAAGAACGTGAAGTTGAATGGAGTTAATTTTGCCTAAAGTCACATCACTAGTAAGTGACAGTCTGGGATTTGAACTTATCTCCTTTTCTTTCACTATGCCTACCATGGTTAATTCTGTAAGTTGCTGTGATAATTGATTTCTGTCTTTTGACTCTCACAAATTTGATAGTCTAGTTTTTGTTCAAGGAGATAAACATTTGGAATATATCTTATATTCTGACCATCATAATCCGTTTTCTAAAATAAATTATCTCACTTGGCATATATATTCTGAATTCAATTTCATGCATATTCTATTATTCACTACTTTTCTGATATAATTTTTAGACTTCACTTTTTGGCTCTGAGTAGTCTCTAAAAATTGTCTTCTTCTTTACCTTTTAGTGATCCCATGAGGATCTCCACATCATATATGTCTTGCTCTTTCCTCTCAGGGAGAAAAGCAATCTGTTAAATTCACACCAGAAACAAAGAAACTGATAGTAAAAGAGATTTAATTCAAGTAGCTAGCAAGTGGCAATAAATGTTTGAACCAAGGTCGGTTTAAATCCAAAGCCATGGTCTGTCTCACCATAGTGCAACATGATGATTTCAATAATTTCCAAAATGACATGGTTTTCAGTCTTTTTAATAACTTACTATCATTGTGTCACATTCCAGATAGTTCATGTTCCTCTTAAAATGTTGTCCTGGGAGATTTCTCATTTCCAGTTCCTCATATAAGGATTTTGGAAGTCAACACTCTGTCCTAACAACAAGCAAGAAGAAGAAATCACAGCAGGAACCAGCGCTGGGGTAGGAAAACTTGAACTGTGATTGACAAATTTCTGGAGGCTCAGTGTAGACAATTCTGAAAGTTAAAAACAGCAGGGGGATCCAGTCATAGAAGGACACCCACAATTTTGTGAGATTTACCTCCAGGATCTTAACCAGGTTCTCATAGTAAATATTGGAGAAAAATCTCTTTGTCTTTCTGGGAGGGGGAGGTGGAAAAGGAGCCATTTGAAAAATACTAGAGTACTCTATTCTTCTTAACAAGATCTTTCCTCAGTGGAAACTAGTTAACCAAAGCCTAACTTACAGGAGTGTTGTCAGAGCCTAACTGACCCAAGAGAAGGGAAATATGCAACTCCACTCATCCTAGCCATCCTCTTCCGCCCAAAGGGAGAGAGAAAAAACTGAGAAATACTTGTGAAGTTCACATTCCAGAGGCATAGGCTCACTAAAAGACAGAGACCTAATTTTAGGACGATATAATGTGTCCTCTCTCCCACATCTCACCACCTAAAGGCCTATTCACAGAAATTCCTTGTACTTGGTACATCATGTCTGGTTGTCAAGAAAAAAATTACAAGGCACACTAAAGGTCAAAAAGACACAATCTGAAGAGACAGAGCAAGTATCGGAACCAGACATGGCAGGAATGTTGATAATATGCTAAGTGTTCTAATGAATAAGGGAGACAGCATGCAAGAACAGATGGGTAATGTAAGCTGAGAGATAGAAATCCTAAGAAAGAACCAAAAAGAAATGCTAGAGATAAAAACCGTAACAGAAATGAAGAATCCCTTTGATGGGCTTGTTAGTAGTCTGGACATAGCTGAGAAAACAGTCTCCGAGCTTGAGGATATCTTAATAGAAACCTCCAAAACAGAAAAGCAAAGAACATAAAGACTGAAAAAAGACGGAATAGAGTATCCACTTTAGCAAACTAGAAAAAGAAGAGAAAATCAAATGCAAAGTAAGCAGAAGAAAAGAAATAATAAGAATTAGAGCACAGATCAATGATATTGAAAAGAGGAAATCAATAGAGAAAACCAAAAGCTATTTCTTTAAAAAGATCAATAAAGTCACTAAGCCTCTAGTCAGGTTAAGAAGAAAAGAGAGAGGACACAAATAACTAATATCAGAAATGAAAGAAGTGGCATCACTACAGATCTCATGGACAGTAAAAGGATAATAAATGAATACAATGAACAACTCTATGCCCAGAAATTTGATAACTTAGATGAAACAGACTAATTTCTTAAAAGACAGAGCTGCCAAAACTGATACAAAAAGATAGAGACAATCTAAATAGGACTATATCTATTAAAGAAGTTAGATCAATAATTAATAATTTCCCCAAACAGAAAACACCAGGCCTAGATGAGTTCACTGGTGAATTCTACCAAATATTTAAGCAAGGAATTATATCAACTTATTATGATCTCTTTCAGAGGATAGAAGTAGAGGGAACATTTCCTAATTTATTCTATGAGGCCAGCATTATCCTAATACCAAAACCAGAAGAAGATGTTACCAGAAAAGAAAACTACAGACCAGCATGTCTCACAAACATTGATGCAAAAATCCTCACAAAATATTACCAAATTGAATTCAATAATGTAGAAAAAGAATTATGCACAACGACCAAGTGAGATTTATTCCAGGTAGACAAGTCTGGTTCAACATTCAAAAATCAATTAATGTACTCTATCACATCAACAGATTGAAAAAGAAAAATCACATAATTGTATCAATAAATGCAGAAAATCATGTGGCAAAATTAAACACTTATTTAGGATTAAAACTTTCATATAGAATAGAAGGAAACCACCTCAATTTGATAAAGAACATCTACAAGAAACCTACAGCTAACATCATACTTAATGGTGAGAAATTTGAGGCTCTCCCACCAAGATCAGGAACAAGGCAGGGATGTCTACACTTACCACTCTTTTTCAACATCTTACTGGAAGTTCTAGTTAATTCATTAAGACAAGAAAAGTAAATAAAAGATATATAGACAGGAAGGAAAAAATAAAACTGTTTTTGTTCACAGATGACATAATCATCCATGTAGAAAATCCAAAAGAATCAACAAAAAAACTCCTGAAACTAATATGCAATTATAGCAAGGTTGCAAGATATAAGGTTAATATACAAAAGTCAATTGCTTTCCTATATACCATCAATGAACAAGTGGAATTTGAAATAAAAACACAATACCATTTACATAAAGATCCCAATAAATTAAATACTTAATTGTAAACCTAACAAAATATGTACAAGATCTATATGAGGAAAACTGCAAAATTCTGATGAATGAAATCAAAGAAGAACTAAATAAATGGAGAGATATTCCATTTTCATGCATAGGAAGACTCAATACTGTCAAGTTGTCAGTTCTTCCCAACTTGACCTATAGATTAAATGCAATTCCAATAAAAATTCCAGCAAGTTATTTTGTGGATATCGACAAATTCATTCTAAAGTTTATATGGAGAAGCAAAAGACCCCAAATAGCCAACACAATATTGAAAGAGAAAAACAAAGTTGGAGGACTGATACTACCCAACTTCAAGGCTTACTATAAATCTACAGTAATCAAGACAGTGTGGTACTGACTAAAGAATAAATAAATAGGTCAATGGAACAGAATAGAGAGCCCAGCAGTAGACCCACATAAATACAGTCTACTGATCTTTGACAAAGGAGCAAAGACAATACAATGAATCAAAAATAGTCATTTCAACAAATGGGGCTGAAACAGCTGGACATTCACATACAAAAATAACGAATCTAGACAGACCTTACACACTTTTCAAAAATTAACTCAAAATGGATCTCAGACCTAAATGTAAAATTCAAAACAGTAAAACTCCTAGAATATAACACATAAGAAAACCTAGATCACCTTGGGTAAGGTGATGACTTTATATATAACACCAAAGGCATGATCCATGAAAGAAATGTTGATAAGCTGGACTTCAATAAAATTAAAAACTTTTGCTCTATGAAAGACAATATTAAAAGAATGAGAAGACAAACCACAGACTGAGAGAAAATATTTGCAAAGCTACTCTGAAAATGGACTGTTATCCAATATACACAAATAGCTTTTAAAACTCAACAATAAGAAAAGAAGCTACCCAATTAAAAGATGGGCCAAAGACTTTAACAGACACCTCACCAAAGAAGATGTACAGATGGCATATATACATATAAAAAGATGCTCCATATTATACATCATTAGGGAAATGTAAATCAAAAGAACAATGACATGCCACTACAGACCTATTAGAATGGCCAAAAATCCAAAACATTGGAACACCAAATGCTCACGAGGATGTGGATCAACGAGAACTATACCTTTCGTTGCTGGTGGGAACGCAAAATGGTACAGCCACTTTGGAGGACGATTTGCACTTTCTTATAAAAATAAGCATACTTTTATCATATAATTTAGTAATGGTACTCCATGGCACTTACCCAAAGGAACTGAAAACTTATATCCACACAGAAACCTGCACACAAATATTTATAGAGCTTTATTCATAATTGCCAAAGTTTGGAAGCAACCAAGGTGTCCTTCTGTAGGAAAATGGATAAATAAACTGTGTTGCATACAGACAATGGAATATTATTCAGCTGTAAAGAAACCTGAGTTACTAAACCATGAAAAGATATGGAGGAACTTTAAATGCATATTACTACATGAAAGAAACCAATCTGAAAAGCCTACATACTGTATGATTCTAACTATATGTGATTCTGGAAAAGGCAAAACTGTGGAGACAGTAAAGAGATTAGTGGTTACCAGGAGTTGGGGGAAGGGGAGCAGAGAGGATTTTTAGGGTATGATACTGTAATGATGGATACATGTCATTACACATTTGTCAAACCCATAGAATGTATGACACCAAGAGTGAACCCTAAGGTAAGCCATGGACTTTGAATAATAATGATGTGTCAGTGTAGGTTCATCAATTGTAACAAATGTACCACTCTGGTGGGGGCTTTTGGTAAGGCAAGAGGTTATGTACATGTAGGGGCAAGGAGTATGTGGGAAATCTTTGTACATTCTTCTCAGTTTTTCTGTAAACTTTAAACTGCTCTAAAAAAATTGTCTCAATTAAAAAAAAATGTTATCCTGAATTAGTTCCCTATTCCAGACATGGATTAACCAGGGCCAAATACACCCTGAGGTTGTTACCTTCCCATGAACTAGGTATGGGTCTTCCATGACTTCTGCTCAAGACTTTATTAGCCTTATAATCGGTGGCGACACATTTTAACTTAAATAGTAAACTAATAACTATTCAAATTCTTTGGATCTTTTTTCCATTCCAACTCTGGTTAATTGAGGCTCTCTCATTCTCTATTTGTACAATTGGTTATCTGAACTAGAGTGTAGGACATGACATATGATTTAGTCAACTTTCAATTTCCTCAAGTCATTCTATTATTCTGATTGGTGAGAAATTTAGAAAAGTGTTATTCTGTTTTGTTATGAAGCCATTATTTCTATTTTATCCCCTCATCTGATTTTATGTCAACAGCAAATATGAGCCTTAACCAGCTGTCTATTTCTTTATTCAAATAATAGAAAATGAGGTGTAAGTGACTGATGACAGTTTGACATTACTTCACTTAGTCCTGTCCAGAATCATTTTCATTTAAATAAAATAATTTTGTAAAAACAACACTTTGAGGATGAAGGAATGGATCTTGTTAGAATACCATCAGCAGCACAATATGATGTCTATTTAGGAACCCCAGTTTTGTTGCAAAAAGGATTTAAGCTAATGCATAATACAAAGAAAGATGGATTAGGTTAAAATTAGGAGTAAAAGAATAAAGAGAAACAAGGCAAGAGACCTAAGAATAGCAAGGATGAGACTAAATGTGCATGTTATAAATACTTATGTTCCCCTAATTATTTTATAAGAGTTGGCAACCAAAAGGAAATTTTAAAAACCCTTCCTGTTACATAGTTCACAGTGCTTATAAACTATAAATAGATTAGTTCTATTCACTTTGCTGGGAGCAGATGGGACCAGGATCCTCAAGAAGAGTACAATGTGTGATGTAATGATTGATGTGCTCAACAACACCCTCTCAGTAGACTCGGTGATGAGTATTGTGAACTGTTTCTTATAGCAACCCGCAATCCAGTTTAATGGTCTCCCACCAAGACAGCATCCAGTAAAAGTGCAAGGCTGTAAAAATAATTCCCTCAGGAATTGACTGGACACAGTCAGATACAGGCTTAAATTGACTGAACCTAATCTAGGGGTATATTTCAGCCTGTTTGGTGGAATGGGGGGTGGATATCCACCAGGCCATTCTTGGCTGTATCCGTCAGCAGAGCTTTTGATAATTATTAGGGAGCAATGAGTTCCAGGTTACATTGGCTGCCAAATACCTGGAGTACAGTTTTAGTCCATGTAGCTGGTTAATAACAGACCCAGGTATCTATCTGGTAGGCAGTTGAGCTTGGAGCTGGGCTGACATGAGCCTTACTAGTCAACTTCTAGGAAGCCAAAATGGTTGAGCAAAGTGGAATTGAATATCCTTGCTTAAAAACCCTATTTCCAAGCAAGTCTGTCCTGTGTCAGTCACAGAGCTGCCCCTTTCAGGGTGGGCATAGACATTTACAGCACAGATGACATCATTCGGAGGTCTTGGTAGTAATGGGACAAATGGTACAAATGGTACAACCGCCAGTGTCAAAGATCCCTGTTTTGTGTTGAACCATTTTATTAGCACAAATGCCTTGATGTTATCAATTTCTTGGTGTCCAAAAGACTTTGATCTTTTTAGTTCCCTGGTGCCAAACAGTCTGTAGCTTTAATTTTCTCCCTTATATAGCTCAAAGTCTCTTATCTTGTCAGGCTGAGGAAACTGACTTCTCTGGCTCTCCCCAAGCTGAGCTTATCTTATCTCACAAGGTTTTAGACGAACACCACGGTGATAACCCCTTGTCTGGGCAGAGTGGTGGGAGGCCTAGGGAGTTAGTCTTAGGCACAGAGTGCCCCTTCCATTCCTCTGTGTGGACACTTCCCTGGGGACCTTACCTCCTAGTGTAGTCAGCACAGCGAATCATGCAGTCTCAGGAACTGTCTTATGGTTGATTTCATCTAAATATGGATGAGAACTGTTTTTAAGAGACTGACCAGTGACTTGGAAATCTCAAATCACTCTGCACAAATAGGCACCAACCATGCCTTGTGAATAAAGACAGCATTGATAGGCCTGGTGGGACCGACTCTCACTAGTTGTGTGAGTTGGGGAAGTACGCTATTTTCTCAGTCTACTCTGAGAGTTACTCTATTTTCTCATTTGTAAGTGGGGACAATGATACCTTTTCTCAGGATTGTTTCAAGGATTTAAGGCATTAATATATAAGTAATTTGCCATCTGGTAGAGTGCCTGTCCCTATCTCTATTCATTCCAAGATATTTCATCAATTTTAACTTAACTTCTTCTTTTTTTTCATTTTGAATTTCCGAAATCAGTGAAACTTAAAATCCATATTTACTTTTGAAATGTTAATTTCCTTTCCAAAAACAATTTGATTGATAGAGCATCTTACATTCAATAGCTTCTTAGAAATGAGGAATATTATAGAGATAGACAAATAGGTGGATAGATTAAATATATCACTTTTCTCATTCTTATATAATTACATTTCTTCTCATATGATTTATAAACTGAAACTGCAAACTCAACGTCCCCTTTGCCAGCTGGGCTGCTGTTAAGTTTTGCCAGCAGGGGGCACTAGAGGGAGATGGAAACGCAAAAGTTTTGGGACAAGAAACACTCCTTCTTGTCTGCTTGCCATACTTGCCACTGTTACCATGGCAGCAGCCCTCAACTCTTGCAGCATTAGTTGGCTTGAGCCTCCAATTTCTTTTTTCACACCCTGAACCTACCTCCTCAGCGGTTCCTCTCACTGTTTATATATCAGCCCCAGAAAAGATTTTAATTGATTGCTTGGGTCGTGTGTTCATCCTTTGGTCCAATCACTGTTTGCAGAAAGTAGGGGTTCTGTGGTTGGCAGGGCCTCTGGACATGCCTACCACTGTGGCCAAGAGCAGGGTCTACCTGTTACTGGAAGAAGAGTCATGGGAAAGAGCCTGGAAAGGGAAAAATACAAGCTATCACCATCAGCTATAAGTGATACTGGCTCAAGACAAGGTTGACGTGAGGGAAGCCATATTGTAGAAAAGAAACCATATTGTAACTTTAAATGACCTCTGACTAACTACCCTGGCTGGATATGCACCCTCCAAGAGATTCACCTGCTCTGTAGATTTTATGACCCCTACTTGTACATGTACCTCTCAGCTGTGATAAGATGATAACTTCGTTCTTTTGACTTCCTTAGGGATGTGATGACCCCCGAAAAGAGAGTCTATGCTGATAGCCATCATCGATGAAAACTGAAAGATCTGGTGTGGCAACTGCCAGTCTGTAACACCAGAGGGGCAACATTCCTAACCCCTCCCCTAAACCCACTGGCCTATATAACTGCTTCAAGATTCTGTGCCCCCTTAAGATGGTTCTTTTGGACATTAGTTGGCCGTCTTCCCCCTTGCTAGCAAGCTATAATAAAATGCCCTTTCTCTGCCCCCATCTTGCCTCTTGATGATTGGATTTTGTCTTGCAGCGAGCAGATCATGCCCTTTGTGTGGTAACATAAGGTTAAAGGGAGAAAATAATTTTCAGCTTCTGAGGAGTCTTGGGTATTGACTAAGCTATCTGTCCCAAAGTAGCCATACTTCCCTCTTCACACAGAGCTTCAGGTTCCTCATATTAACACTCCATTTTATTGGCATACCATATCTCTAGGCACTCCCAGGCATACCCAGATTGGCACAGCTTCCAGAGCTTAAGGTCCTGTGGGGCCTGAGACACTGAGGCATGTTCACCATGTTAAGAGAGCAAAGAGGAATGAGTAAATAATTGCTTGCTGGAGTCCAAAAAGACTTTAGAGATGTTGTTTGAACTGGATCCTAAAAAATCCGTAGACATTTAGCAGGCAAGGAAAGGAGTATAGAGGATATTCTGGGTTGTGAAAATAGCTAATGCAAAGAGGAATGGAGGCATGAAAAGGCATAATGGGTTTTGGAGAATTACTTCGTGTGGCTGAGCATAACATGTATAGGGTGGGGTGGTGATATGTCTGGAAAGACAGATTGTGGCCAGATTGTGATGAGCCTGAGATGCCATCAATTCTCTTGGAAAACATCTGCTTCCTGTGTGCTGGCCAAAGCTACAAGCATTTCACACATACTTTATTATGGGGCTCTCTTTTTACGTATGCCTGGAATCAGTTTGCCTCAAAGGGTACAGTCCAATGAGAAGATATCCGAGAGGTGAAGAGGGTAGAAATACGAATGAGTGTTTTCAAATTTGTTACCTGAGCACATCTCAGATTTCAGCAAAATAGCTTCAAGCTGTTACAAAATTACAGCAAGCTTTTCACCTTCTGCATTTCTGAACCTGCTTGTTTCCTCACCCACCGCTGGGGCAGGCTCCATGTAGCCCAAGAAATGGGAGCAGAAAATCAGGCTGGGAAAACAGGTAAGAGAGCAGATCTGCCTGAGGCTGACTCACCTCAAAATTGAAATATGTAAACAAAGTTTAGCTGCAATGGAGCAGTTGGAGTACAAATAGCTGTAGGCACTGGAACAATATAACAAGGCTGAAAGTGGTGTTGGGACGTATATATTATTTCTAACTAACAAATCAAGGACAAGACAGAGAAAAAACCCAAAGTTTTAGAAATGCATTTGGGGAAACATCATGCCACCCACACTGCTGCATATCTTTCTGAACCTCTGACAACTGATTTCCCCTGGCTGGGATTAAAGCTGTTTGTGATTATCTTCACTCTGCTTTGTGGCTAATTAATTATACCTTTGCCTGGTAGTGCCACCAGTTTGGGAAGCAGAGACAGGGGGAGGGGATGATGATTAAAAGCTATTTGGAAACTCAAAATTGCCTGGGCTAGATGTTGCAGGAAAGGCAAGGGGGAATTGGAACTAGTCCTGACCTCAGGACTAGGTGGACTTGGCTCCTTGCAAATTGCAGGATGGGTAGTAGAGTGACCAACTCATCCTGGTTTGCCCCAGACTTTTCCAGTTTTAAAATGAAAGATCCCACTTCCAGAGTACTCCCAGTCCCAGGCACACAGCAGAGCTGGTCGCCCTAGGAGTGTTGGTGGTCTGGCTGACCATAATCCAATAAGTCCAGTGAGGCAGGCCAATGGTTTGGGGAGAATGAGGGCTACCCCAGGAAATGGTGGAGAGATATGAGGCTAAGCCTAAATTGGAGGGTGTAGTGCCCTAGGAGGCACCAAAATAGGCAGAGAGAGAAAAAATGAACTGGCCTCGAGCCTCAAAGATCCAGGACAAATCATGCTTGTAAGTCCAAGCAGGTAACTCACAGTCTTTGGTGGAAGGGGAGTGCAGGGTTCATACCAGGCTGAGGTTCTGGGGAAGGACTGTAATCTGTGAAGAAGGAAGCTGTGATAACAGGCAGGAAACATTTCTGGGGTGAGGGTCTTGAGTTTCTAGGTAGGTTTGAAGAGAAAGAACAGAAGTTTTGTTAACTTAGAAGTGTTCATTGGCTTCTTATTGGCCTGAGGATAAAACCCGAGATCCTTATTTGGAAATGAAGAGCTCTAAGATCTGTCCTCAGCTCATTTCTGATCTCATCATCCTTCCACTCTGATCATGTTAGATCATCGATGCTTCCTCAAACATATCAGGCTCTCTTTCTCCCCTGGGCCTTTGCGGATGGTAATTTCTCTTCCTGGAGTGCGTCTTCCACTCAGGCTAATTTCTCCTGCCTTTTTGATTCAGCTCAAATGTCCCCTCCCCTCCCTACCCTCAACCATTCCCTCACTTCCTACACTAGGTTGTAACTTCTCGTCTGAGCAGAATGCAGAGAGATTACTTCCCAGTTTTGGCTAGAGAAGTTCTAGGCAACCAAGACAATGCCTCAGAAGGTCAGATTCACCTGCTGAGTCCCCAGAGGACTCACTGTAGTTTGCAGGGACAGTTTCAAATGAGCATGGATGACTAAACTACTGATAGCCCTATTATGGTGGCAGATCCTTTAAATTTATCAACTAAGAGTTAAGGCTCTAGTTTAGGGTTTTTCTCTCAGCACTATTAACATTTTGGGAGGAGTGAGGGGGTTTCTACCCACCAGATACCAGTAGGATCTCCCAAGTTGTGACAACCAAAAATGTCTCCAGACATTGTAAAACACTCCCCAGGGGAAAATTTTACCCCAGATTGAAAACCACTGATGTAGTCTAAAGAACGCCCTTATGCAGTATTGGCAAGACTCTGACTAAGCAGAGTCCTGGTGTCCTCAGCACCCATGAGCAGTTAATATTTATGGTCTATAGGCTCAGGGAAGACCTGTGGAGGCCTTCAGGTGAGTACCACACTTCTGTATGTGACTACTCCAGATGACCTGTGATTGGTCTTGGTCCAACCTGATAGTCCCCATTTGCTATTTAGAAAGTGGATTCTCCCTCTTCTCACTGCAATACAAATCTGATGGAGAATCCAGAGATTGGATAATTCTATACTTAGTCCGTGGTGAGTATATGTGTGGGTCTCTTCTAGATTCTAAGGCCCCCAGAGTAAAGCCAGTATTGTTTTTCTATTAATGATTTCTGTATTTCTCCTATCCAGGGTCCAGATTGGAGCTTTGCACAGAATAGGCAGTTCAAGAATGTGTATCAAATCAAAGTTCAAAGTCTACAACAGATTTGGAAGTTTTGGTGACCAGGAAACAAAATGGTCATCCGTCTCTGGCTTGATCCGAAGCCAGAGAAATGCTACTTTTCTGTGAAGTGTAGCGCTCAGTATCCAAGGCTACTCATTAGACAGAATCATAGGCTTCACCTGGGAGTTGTGAGAAATGCAGAACCCAGACCCTCTGAATTGGAATCCTCCTTTTAAGAGATCGCCAGGTCCCTGTGCACAGTAAGCTTTAAGAAGCGTGGTTTTATAGCCCAGGTGTTGTGTTCTTGGAATCGAGCTCCATGTTTTTCACTCACCAGCTGTGCAGCTTTAGGAAAAAAATTTAACCTTTTGAGCCTCACTGTTTTAATCTGTAAAATGAGAATATTAATAGACATTACTGGTTAGGATTGTGAAGTGCGAATGAAAAAAAATACACTTTGGACACAAATCACAGTTCCTGACTTTGTACAGGAAGAGTTTGATTGTTGTTATCTTATTATTCTCTGAAATTTCTATCTCTTCTCTCAGGAAAAATTGGAGGCTGGACTATGGACAATCCACCACCTCCTATTGAGCCTATAATTTGAAGACTGACCAAATCATTACTCTTCATCCAGATGTTGAGAAATATCAAGCCAACCTAGTTTAAAACAAGTTTTCACTCCTATAAATATGATATATTTTTTAGAAGCATTGTACCTTGGGAGCAGAACTCTATAATAAGGTTAATGAGAAAAGCAGCAACATAAATCTGTTTTCATCACAGAGCTTAAATCACAGCACAAGGGGAAACAGCTGCTCTGGAAGGCGGCCTAGGAGCAGATCAGCAGAAGCTGATTATCTATTAATGAGAGGGTTTTAGTGGTGCGCCCTGGTGGAAAGCCCAGCAGACTCAACTCTGCAAGCCATCCGCTGAAGAGGTGGTGTACATGAATCACTTGATTGATGTGAAAAAATTCAAAACAGATTCTTCCCTGCACCCAGGGGGCTGCCATGCACCACTGCTCACTTACCTGTTTATGTTAAGGAAATAGGATCCTTCAATAAGTAAATGTGTGTAGTGCTTAATTAAACTCACTGCTGGGCTCAGTGTGTGAGGCCGGTCCTCAGTAGGGGATTATCGGACTGTTGCATCCTGCCTTCTCTCTCATTTCAGCTCCTCCTGAAGCTTCTACCTCCAACTGAAAATCAGCAGGAGCTGTAGGCTGTGCAGAGCACCACGGGCGGTGCTTTAGTATCTTCTTATTGCACCCAGTTTTTGGATAAGGAAACCGAGGCTCAGAAAGCTTGAGTTGATTATCTAAGGTCTTCTAGGTTGGAGAACTGTGATTTAAACCCAGGTTCTGGGTGACTCCATAGCCTATTCTGATAACCACTTATGCCTTGCAAAATAAGTGAATTTAGTAAAAACGAAGTATGGTATATAGCGCAGGTTCTCAAAACTTGTCCTCCAACCAGCGGCATTAGAATAACCAGAGAATTTGTCAGACATACACATTTCAGGTCCTGCCACAGACCTGCTGAATCAGAAATGTTGGGTGTGGGGCCCAAGAAGCCCTCTGATTGATTCGGATGGACACTAACGTTTGAGAACCACTAGTATGTAGGTTGTATGCTAGGCACTAGGGATTTAAAAAGAAAAAAGTTCCCTGACTTCAAGCAGTTCAGAAGCTAGCAGAGAAGACAAGCATAAAAAACGATTATAATCATATTTTATTAGTGCATTATAAGTGCAAAGAGAAAAGGTGCATAGGAAATTAGAAAAGTACAGATGAGGACAACTAACCCGAATGGAGCAGGAAAAGCTTATTAGGAAGTGTGATGCTCAGATTGAATCTTAAAGCATGAAAAGGCTCTGACCTCAGAGACAAGAAGGAGAGAGTATTCTTGGCGAGAGAATAGATAAACAAAAGGAGAAATAAATGATGGGCATGCGTGAAAAAGCAGTTACTTTGGGGATGCTGGAGTATGACGTGTGATGAAGGCAGCAGTGATGAGTTCACATAGTGGGCAGTGAGTTGCCCTCTGCTGTTCTTCAGCCTGACGCCCCACCTGCTGCAGCTCAGCTGTTTGGCTTGTTGGAGCCTTGGTTTGGAGATTTTATAGTCATTTCTCACTCTCTGGCACTTATGACTGCCCTATGGTCCCAGATGAGGGTACTATATATCACAAATGCTTGTTCTTCATGAGCTATTGAGCACCCAGTAATTCATGCATGTTATTTATACCACACACTCTTTCCCCCTCCCTTCTTATGAAGTCCCCTATGCCACTGACATCAGCTAGCAGCCGTCAAGCTGTCCAGTGGATAAAATGTGGTTTGACAAAGGCTCATCAGCGAGGGATGTCACTTATAGTTTATATCACGAATTCCAACTCAATTCTTTGTTTCCCCACATCATCTATCAGTGAATAATATACCCACATCACAGGACTTTGGTCTGCATTTTCCAGATCAGTATTTCAACATGGGCATGGGTTATATTTAAGCACTTAAAATAAAATAATGGTGCAACATTCATCCTGGCATGGTGGAAAGAATGTGAGGTTGGGAATGAGAGAGACCAGGGTTCTAGCCCCAACTCTGTACTTTTCAGCTGTGCCTATTAAATCATATAAAAGAATATCAGAGTTCATCTATTAACTAAATTTAATCTTGGGAAGCTGCGATTTTTCTTGTCTGGATTGTTGGGTTGCTGTAGAAGTAAATGACTTAATATTGGGGCCTGGAACTCAGTGGATAGTATTCCTTTCCTCGTTGTTATTTATGTCCAACTTGCAGTATTGGAGAGATCGCTTCTTCAAAATGCGCGATATCAAGACGGGGCAGAAATTGTCTTTCTCTTTTTCTAGATATCCTCTCTGTGAACTTTCTTTCTACATGGCAAAATGGAAGTAGTGTTGGTCTCAGATGAGAAGCAGCAAGGTCTGTGCTTCAGATTGAAAATTTTTCCAGCTGCAGGAATTCTAGTAGAGAAATCAAGTCCAGAGAAGACTCCTCCGTTACGGAACTCAAATGCTGTCTGTATATCCCTCACAACTCTGTCTCATCCAACGCCCATTTGGGGAAGGGGACTCAGGTACATGGTTATTTGATGACTCCTGAAGGAAAATGGAAGACTTCAATGGGCTGACCTAAGCCCCAAATAATAAGAGCTCAGGTTTGGCCCAGTAAGCACCCACAATGTGCTGAGCTGGGTGCTGGGTACTTTGGGTATAGCTCTCATTTTATTCCCACATCAACCCTGTTTATCTCCATACTATGGATGAGAAGCCAACTGGCTTGACCAATGTCATCAATCGAATCAGAATCAGAGACTTGACTGAATGCAGGCTTTGTGAGTTTGTCTGTAGGGTCATTGACGAGCTTACATTCCAGACCCACTGTTTTGGAGTCTTCAGGAGCAGGTGTCTAGGAATCCGTATTTTTACTGAGTGGCCTAAGGGATGGTTTTCATGATTATGAAAATTTGAGAATAAATAAAACAAAAGAAGATACGGACAAAATTTGTACTCCAAAGAGACATAGGGTCACTTTGACTTTTTGATAAACGTTGGCATTCCTAGGAATCAAGATACTATTTTAAGTCTGGTTTGGCAAAATATTTAGGGGCTTCTGTGCAGCTTATATTACATCTCTCCCTTTACCTTCTACAAACGAGGGAACCATGGCTCAGAGGTTTTAAATGGTTTGGCCAAATTCGCTCAGCTGTTATTTGGCCAACCCAGGATCAGACAAATTGTTTAATTCTAGTTCTCATTCTACTATAAACATATTTTGGCTGATTGTTTTACTTGTGTAAGCTTTCTCTCCTCTACCCGAATGTCAAGTTCAGCTGAGCGGGCCCTGCAAATTTCTCACTGTGCTGAGCACAGTGCTCAGAATATTAGCTCATGATTTGCTGTCGTCTCTCAGATAACCTTTTGCAATATGCACCCATATTTCTGTGACAATCCTACTGAGTTTATATCATCTTCCCTGGGCTTTGGGTTATAGAGGAAGGGAAAAGCAGAGAGTCTTGTAAGACACTGGAAGTGCAAGAAGACAATCCAACATGAAATCTACCCTTGCCTGGCCTATCGGTAGTTCTCTAGTGGGGCAATAATCAGATGACAATGTATTCTCAGTTGTGGTATAAGACCTAAAATTAAGATTCAATATTATATGCTGTAAAATCAGGAGGGCTTCAACTGGCCTCACTGTAAGTTTCTCCCCCAACTCTGCTCTTGTGAATAAGTTTCTCTAGTTAAACAACTCTCCTTATCAAAAGACCAGGCACAATTCCTTCTCATCTCTGGGCAGCAGGTTTCAGGTCCCTGCCAGTCCTTGGAATTACTCAAACAAGCCAATCACATCCTCCCACAGGAACCAGGGGGCACCCCACCCTCTTGACACTACAAAGGCTGACTCCCACCGGCCCTAGTTGTTTACTAGGTTCCTAAGTGCAGCCCCCATGTGGCCTTGCATGGCATGAAGGGTCCTTGAGTGCCATGTGATGTACTCCTCCCCTGGGCTGTGATTATTTAAGTAATAAATTGTCTATTTCATCTATCCAGTGTTGGGTGCCATGTGTTCAACCATCCCCATAACCATAGGATGGAGATCTCTCCCTCACTAATAGGGTGAATGGGAAGTGATTAAAACTCAGCTCAGACCGAAGTCTGTGTCCCATCCTCAAAGATGGTGATTAATTAATTCTCTCTTGGTCCTGCTATAGAAAGAACACTGGTCCAAGCATCACAAATGCTTGTTTTAATTCTTGAATTAGATTCTAAGCAAAGTTTTGAGGAGGTGGAAGCAATTTCCTTAGTGGCCACCTAACCCACTCCTCACTGTCCCCAAATACTACTACCGCTTGGCTGTACCTTGAGAAGCCCCAGGGCTCCACTGGACTAAGATTGGCAATCACATAAGTAGGTGTTTTCTAAGATCCCTCTTTAATATTCTATAGATTCTAGAAAGTGAAGAGAAAGTTCCAGGTCTACTATCTACTAGCTATGTGACATTGGAAGATATACTTTAGATCTCTGGGCCTCAGTTTCCACATCTATAAAAAGAAAGAGGCAAGTTAATAACGACAAGAATGACAACAGCAGCGATAAAACCAATCATTAACAGTAAGTGAGTGTGGACTGTGTTCCAGGATCTGGTCTAATTACTTTCTATGTTGTTATGGTCTGAATGTTTGTGTCCTCCCAAATTCATGTATTAAAATCCTACCCCAATGTGATGGTGTTAGGAGGTGGGGCCTGTGGCAGGGAAGTAAGTTTAGATGAGGTCACGAGGGTGGAGCCATCATGAATGGGACTAGTGTCCTTAAAGAGTCACAGAGCTTTGCTTTCTCTCTTCGCTCTCTGCCATGTGAGGATACAATGAGAAGATGGCAGTCTGCAACCTGGGAGAGGGTCCTCACCAGAACTCGACGATGCTGGCACCCTGATCTCAGACTCCCAGCCTCCAGAATTGTGAGAAATAAATTTCTGTTGTTTATAAGCCACCCAGTTTTTGGTATATTGTTGTAGCAGCCTGAACTGACTATGACATATGCATTAACTCATTAATATCTAAGGCTCATGTCAGCTCAGCAACTGTTTTCTTGGTTTGTCTGGCAGGTTGAAAGCAAGAGCTGATTTGTGAAGAGGGTCACTTAGTGGCCCCCAGCCAGAGGTGCCAACTGTCAAGTCAGTGTTTGAATTATTGTATAGGCCTGCTTCTGAGGTAGGAAAGATTACCCTGACAGGTGAGTTGGCCTGAAAAAATGTTACCTAGAAAACAAAGCCTTACATGATGTGTCTTGAAGGGGCACCTGGAAGGTTCCAAGACTCACAGCTTCCTCTCCTACCCAGAGGTCACATTGTCTGAGATCTCATCATTCAAGACCTTTCCATGTGGGTGTCATTCTGTTTTCCCCAGGCATCTGTATTTTAATTGGTCCACATCAAATTACAGTTTCCTTGGGAATAAAGTTCTGTAGCTTTTCTTCTAATGTTCTCTGCCACCCCATCTGAATTATAACACTTGGGAAGTTTCAGTCAAGCAAATCTTTTAGTCTTCTCTTGTTATCAGAAAGTGATATAGCAGTCAAGACCAAGGATTTTTAAAATTGGAAAGATCTGGGGTCAAAAGACATCTATAAATTGTGAACTCCCATATTTCTCTTTCCAGACCACACATTTTCCACAAGTTTCAGGCTTGCATACCAACTGTCTACTTGACATCACTATTTGAAAGTGTAAGAGACATCACAAGATTATTGTGACCTGAATTGAATGCCTTATCTTCTGCCCCCAAACTTGTTCCACCACTGCCTTCTCCATTTTGATTGATGACAAACCAAACTTCCTGTTGCCCAGGTGAAGTATCTTGATGTCTTTGACTTCTCTTTCTCATATACCCAGTCCAATTTGTCAGGAAATTCTGTTTACTTAAAAAAATATATCCATAATATAATTACTTCACACCCTTTTTATTTCTATCACCTAGGCTGAGGTGGCATCATTTCTTGCCTAGGTAACTGTAGTGGCATCAAATTGGTCTCTGCTTCCAGGGAGAACTCCCCAGGCAGTCACAGTAATCTTATTAAAATGGAATTAAATCAGGCCACTCCTCTGCTCAAAGCTCTGCCTTGGCTCCTGTTTTACCCAAATTAAAGATCAGAGTCCCTAACCCAGCCCAGTAGTCCCTAACAAACTAGCTCCTTTTGCCTCTCTGACATCATGTCCTCCCACATCTCTACCAGCTGCAGCCACACCAGACTCCTTGCTGGTCTTCCACTCATCGGGCTCACTCCTGCCTTAGTGCCTTTGTCATGGCTCTTCCTTCTGCTTCCAGGTACTTCCCTAGAGGCTATGGACTGAAGTGTGTCCCTCTGAATTCATATGCTGAAGCCCAAACCCCCAATGTGACAGTGTCTGGAGGGAGTGTCTTCAGGAAGTAATTAAGGTTAAATGAGGTCAGACGGGTGGGGCCCTCATCCAATAGGACTGTGGCCTTATAAGAAGAGGAAGACCTCCCGCTCTGTCTCTGTCTCTCTCCCTCTCCCTCCCTCTACCATGTGAGGACACGGTGAGAACGCAACTACCTGCAAGCCAGGACAAAAGTCATTGCCAGAACCTGAACTGGCTGGCCCCTTGATCTTGGACTTCCTGGCCTCGAGAACTGTGAGAAATACATTTTTCATTTAAGCCACCCAGCCTACGGCATTTTGTTATGGTGACCTGAGCAGACAAAGACACCATATCTCCATTAGGCTAACTTCCAGCCTTCTTCAGCTTGTTCTCAAATGTGGTCTTCTCAATGAATTCTACTACAGTATTCTACTGAAATTGCAATGCTAGGTGTTCCTTACTCTGCTCTTAGTCCTTGTTCAAAGAATGCATCATTTTCTAACCCATGACATAATTCACTTTTATGTCAATAGTTTGTTTGACTATCCTGCCAGAATGTATATTCTTTGAGCGATCTCTGTTGGAAAAGCTATGTCCCAAGAACCTAGAACAATGCCCAGCACATAGTAGGTGCTTAATAAATGTGTACAAAGTGAATGAATAAATGGAATAATAACTATGACATTTTCTAGCTATACAAGCTTGGGCAAGTTGTTGATCTATCTAAGCTTCATCTGTAACTTCAGCAGATTGTTATGAGAATTAAATAAGTAAAATTTCAATGAAGATGGAGGGACTGCTTGTCTTGTTCATCATCATATGCCAGTGCCTAGACATGATAGTTTTCAAAACAAGAGTTAAGTGCTTAATGCAGGGCTTGGCTAATAGTAAGTACTTACCAAGTAATGACTATGATTTTGGCTGTTTAAAATATCTGATTTAAATCATTGTCTTTATCTTATTCTTGGGAGTTGGACCCAACTAGGGAAAAAGAATCCAAAAGTCCTGCCATTCTCTTTGCCCTCCAGCTTTTAGTACCAGCCACACTGGTCTTTTTGGAGTGCCGAATGTACTTTGCTGTATCCTGTTTCAGTGTTTTTAGCAATACTGTACCTGTGGCCTGGAATGCCCTTCATTTCCACCCCCTCCAGCCAACAAAAACTCCCATTATGTATATCTAGTTGATTCCTATCTAACTTCCAGAGCTCAGTTCAAACATCACTTCACAGGAAAGTTTCCCTGACTCCCCTGAATAGATCAGATTCCCTCCTAATCTGATTAGTAGCACCCTGCACATTCTAGGAGACTTTCTATCCAAACTGCCTGGCACAGTGCCTAGTTTTTAGTAGTTGCTCAACAATATGTGTCACATGGATGGAGAACATTTTTAGTGATTAGGTATTTGATATCCATAATTTATTTAGATGTTTTTTGGTAGATATTAAAATTATCTCAGATACAACAGATAAGGAAACTGAGACTTAAAGAGACTGAATAACTTCCCCAAAGTCACATTGTTAATAAGTTGCAGAGTTGGGATTTGAACTCAGCTCTCTTCAACTCAAGAAAACCTACTCTTTCCACTACAAATGACCTGCTCCTGAGATTCCTCAAGTCAGCTTCCTGATTCCTTTCCTTTAGTGCACTTTGGTCCTTCTAGCTCTCCAGAGGTAAAAAAGTCAAAATATATTCTCACCCAACTGACTCTTTGACCCAAAACTCCCCTGATCCCCATCGATCCCATGAGCCCTAATGGCATTCCAGAAAAGTCCATGGTCCTTGCCAGCTATCTGCCTCTCCAAGGTTTTTCCCCAATTCTTAAGATATCTATCCTTATAACCTGTTCAATCCTAAACTTCCTATCTCATTAAATGGCACCATCAAGCTCAAAACATAGAAGACATCTTCCATTCCTTCTCTCAGTTCACTGTCCCATCCAAGCCATGTGTTTATGTTTTCTCTGCTTCAACCAAGTATGTCTCAAATCCATCATTTGTCTCCACTACTCTACAATGTCCTATGTAGTCTTACAGCTTCTAGTCCTCTCCAACATTTTTTATATCAGTCTAGAAAAAGAAACTAGTCTATGCATGCTAGAAATAAAGGTTTAACATAGAATAGGGGAAATATGATTCCTGGAAGAGTGTGAGGGGTGGGGACAGATGCCCGAGAAACTGAAGCTGAAGGTCATAAAAAGTCACATTGAAGATCTCAGCTTGTAATGCCAAATCTGGTATTTTTCCAAACCTTGCCTAGAAGTTGCTACAAATCTCAGAATATCTGAGAAGGTCTGGGCTGTCTTAGTCTGCAACCATGAAGCAAGTAATTTTCGGAAGTTTGCTGGGAAGCTGCTGTGATGCTCACATTTGCACATTCATCTGTCTGCTATCACTTTTAGAGAATAAAGCTTCCAATTCATTTTCACTTTCCAGACATCACAGATGTTGTACTCCTTGGCAAAATCTAGCCCAGAACCAAACGTGGAAGGTGATTCTGAGAAATGGAGCTGCCAATCTTAGAAGAACATGGTGGTGGCACTCATTTGATGACAGCCCACCCCACCATCTGCTACACAATGGCCAAATAATCTTTAAATCCTAAAACAGAATATTTTATAACCATGCTTAGAATGATTCAATGGCTTCCCATTTCTCTTAGGATAAAACCCAAACTTGCCCTCATGACCTGCAAAGCTTACTTGATGTTTTTCCTACTACCTCTTCAATTTCATCTCATTCCAACCTTCTCTTTAATAACTATATTCCAGCCAAACTTGTTTTCATTCAGTTTCAACATGCCAAACATTTTCTCAACTCAGAATTCTTATATTTACTCTTCCCTCAGTCCCGAATATCTTCCTCCTTGATTTTCACATTCCTTTTATCTCAACATTGTATCTAAAGAGTCCTTTCCAAGTTCTGTCTGCTGCACTTCTTATTTCCTTTAGTGCACTTATTGCAATGTGCTCTTATCTTTTCTATTTGTTTAGTTAATGTCTGCCATTGGAACATAAGCTCCATGAAAGCAGGTACTGTATTGTCAGAGGGCCAGTTCTCTGTCCTGATTTAGTTATCACTTATCCTCTTAGAACATAGTTCATCATGGGCTGAGTTCACTGCTTCATCCAATCAGAGGACATCAATTTCTTTGGTACCCAATAGCCAGCAGCCATTGTACCAACTTTAATAGAGTGAGAAAGAGATAAGGACAAGATCTGCTCAGTACAATGTTTACACAGTTTCCGTACATCCCAAGCAAAGTACCCTAAAGCAACCCGAACTCTGTAGCTTCCTACTGCTGATTTTCTACAACCCCTCTCCCTTCTCATCTCTTGGAATAGCCAGAAATCTCATATTAATTTAGTTAATTCTAACTTTACTCTCTTTTGAAATTCTATCAAAATCTTCTTCATTAATCAGCACCCAGTTTAAATCCATTCAGAATTCATTTATTTCTTTTCTGTGCTTCCACAGCTCTTTATTACTATTCCCATTATAACATTCACCCCAATCAGCCTCTTAATTGATTACTTTTTATACATGTTGACAGCTCCACTAGATTATGTGTTACTTGAGAGCAGGAATTCTATCTGGAATCTTATATCTCCAATGGTGGGTGTGTAAAAGGCACTCAGAAAACATTTGTTGAATTGTACTGAATTCCTTCTGAAAGCAAAGTGCTGGATAAATCCCACTTAATTGCAGGGTCCTGGAGACACCTTGGCTAAACTGCTTATAGAGCCATAATGTGAAATGCCAGGTTTCTCCCCTGATTAATGGTGTGTTTTGCAAGCATTCATCTCGTCTTTCTATTTACCCCTTGCTGTACCATGTTGTCCTGACCTTTACATTATGCAAAGTGCATGCCACCTCATGTTCTCAATGAATTCTCATAAATAGGACATATCTCACCAGTATCTGGCTTGCCTGATACTAACCCTTTGCTGCAAACCTGAATGGCTTTGTCACATTCAAATATTTGTATGAAGACATCATTCACTGTCCCTTCAAAGTTTAATTGGTACTAATTAGCAAATAAATCAAACTGAATTTTCCATTAAACATGTTTTCATTCATGTCAGTATTTGCATGTTTACATTTAGTAGAGGAGAACATAAATGATAAACATTAGCCAATATTTTTTTCTCTTGTTTAAGATGAAAATAAAGAATTTTTCCAACAGGGAAGGGAAATGTTTCTTAAAATAATAACTTATATCCTGATGTTGTCTGAAGGGAAGGAGCTTGGACTCAAAGTAAGAGATAATACTAATAATAGCTACCAACTATTAAATATTATATACCAGACAATATGCTAAATTATTTTTAAGCCTCACAGTATTGCATGGCAAGTGATTATCTCCATTTTCCAGATTAGGAAAATAATTTTTATAAGAATTAAATAACTTGATAATAAACTGAAAGACAAAAATGGTTAAGATGGTAAACATTATGTTATGTGTATTTTACCACAATTTAAAAAAATTAAAACCAAATCAAAACCAAAAATAAAATTAAATAACTTGACCAAGTTCACAGAGATAATTTGAAGGTAAACTAGCCGTTAATACCAAGTTGGCTTCATTCAAAATCTTGAACTCCCTTGGAAAATAATGAGTTGTGTGAATGTGACTTCCACTTCATTTCTCTAGGTCCGTTTTCTTCAGTTGCAAACTGGAGGGAACTAACTGGATAACATCCATTTTTCCTCTTCCCATCTATGGTTCCATATTCCTACCTCCAAAAGTTATTTGAGGCAAGTTTGACTTAAAGCATGGATGCAATTTGATGATGATGATAAAGGGGATGGTGATGGCTATGATAACATATATAAAGAGATTTAAAACCACATAGATGAAGCAAGGAAATACTTTGCCAAGAACCAGAACTAAGATGATTGTTGCAAGGGAGCATGAAATTTAGCTCTGAAAACTTGAAGATAAGATGACAGAGTAAATCTGGGTCACACAATCTTCCTTCCTATTACCTAACTCAACCACTACCACCAACAACAAAATAGTTAGTGTCAGCAAAAAGACCACCAGCAGCAAATAAGCAAGAAACTAGATATAATGTTAGGCCCACAAAGAGTAGAAGTGGTTGCTAAAGACGACACTGAATATCCTTGACAGCTCCTGCTCACAATTCTAGTACTTAGAAAAATAAGGAAAATAAATAAAATTCTGGGAAGTCTCATCAATATTCCATAACCTGAGTTATTAATAGGCAACCAAGAAAACAAAGTTTTTCAAATCCCTAGAATTAAAAACTCTATGTATCCTTGAATTTTTCAAGATCTCAGCAGAGGTGCTCTCCCCCCATCCTCTCTTTCTCTCTCCAGAAACACACACACACATACACTGTACACTGCTGCTAAAAGTCACAGGATTTTTCCAGAAATCCATGGTGAACTGGGAGAATGATCAAATTTAAGCATGTCCACTCATGGAAATGAGATACACACTTTCAACTATGGGATATAAATGCTGATACAAAGAATTAAAAAAATATTTCAGAAAAGAAAGCAACACTTGGATGCAATTACAGAGCTGCCTGGAGATTGCCCTCTCCCTCCCACTGAAATAACTAGCCTTGGAATAGATCTGTGAGAGGGTAAAGAGATTCCAGATAACTTAGGCGTTCAATGGAAAGCCAGAGCTAATCATGACAGATTTGAGAAAAATGATCTCCAAAATAACATGACCTTCAATGTAAAATAACTACAGCCAAACACGTACTCAAATATGCATCCACAAAATGAGTGTGATGTGAAAAACAGAGATGAATCCAGTCTTGGAAGAATCATAACCCCAGGAAAAGAAGAATATTTCCTCAAACATACATATCTATATCTATATCTATATATATATACACACATACATATTTCCTCTCACAAACATATATATACGAATATGAATATATTCAATAATTAAGAGTTCAAAGATAACTAAATAGAAGTTTATGAAAAAAGAGATGGACAATAAAACAATACCATTATAGAATTAAAATATAAATTATAAACAAAAAGAAACAAATAAACTATATAAGAGGATTGAAATTAGTGACAAAAGAATGCTCTGTGATATCATGGTGACTGTCTAGGAAAGGGGAGAAATTCTTAAAGACTCAACAATAGATGGGGTGGACCAAGACGTGAAATCACAGGATAATTTGTGTCCTTGAAATAGAGAACTTGAAATAAAGGAAGAACTGAATGTTCAGAACAAAATAATACTTTTTGTTCCCAGAAAATAATGACTTACATGAGACACACCTGCTGGGCACTCAGGCACAAAGAGAAAATTGCTTATAAGGAGGAAAAATCAGATTTCCCTAAAGGTTCTCTATGGCACCAATTGGCACCAGAAAGACAATGGAGCTAAGTCTACACAATTCTAAAAGAAAATTAAACACCATCAAATAGCATATCAAATACAAAGCAACAGGCAGAAATTCTTAAACATGAGGCCATCTTAGCAAAAATGATTGATGAAATCTTGACAACCAAAAGTCATGGTGTGAGGACTGGTAAGGTAGTAAATGAATCTTTGTCTGAAGTTTAGAAATACCTTCAGTGTCAGTGCAATTTCCTTCACTTTTGCTAAACTAAAAGAAAATTGAAAGTAATATTTTAAACAGCTTGCAAAATAATCCAAAATAAGAGTATTTAAAAGCATGCAGAGTATAAGATAGTCATACAGTTTTTATTCTCAAAGCTATATCTATATAGAGCGATATCTGAATACTACTTAATGTCAATTATTAGTATGTCTGGGTGGTGTTTTTTAGATGATATGATTTTAGTTTTTTTATTTGTTGGTGTTTCTTGATTTTGAAAATAAGCATGTGTATAGTATGTATAGTGTATAGGCAAATGTTTAGTGAAGTCAATTCATTATTGTTATAGTTAAAGAGAAGGAGAAAAAATTAGGTCTTAGCTTACTGTAAGCCAAGGTAGGTGGAGACGGAGAGCTAGAAAGGCAGAGAGATAGAGAAAGGAAACTTTCCATCAGTGTAGGGAGGTAGAAAGAGCATCTCTTTTGGAACTGGAAATCTAATCTTGGAGTTCCATCTCCGTAACCTCATAGACATTAGGCCTCTTGCTTTACTCTCTAAAACTTAGTTGCATCATTTATAAAACTGGGAAAATGTTGCTATGTCAGAGTGTGGCTGTCATAATGAAATGAAATAATGCATGTGATAAGAACAAGCTATCATTTGTGTCTACAGCTGCACTCCTCCCAGAAGTGCCCTGGATTTCCAAGCCAAATCTTGGCTTTAATGATAGTTAATTGGCAATACAGTGAGGAGAAAATCGAAAATAACAGACGGTAGAGGCTGCTGTGGTGGTGGAATTGGTTGTACTGCTTATCATTCCTTCAAAAAACATGTCTAAATTATTTTTTTGCAGGTATACCATTCTTGGTTCCCATTTTATGTGGTCCAGGTAGGGATGAAATCCTGACTTGGGAAGTGGAGCATATCTGCTCGCCTACTGTGATCCAGAGATAAACACATGGTGTGAGTCAGTTAAAATAGAGAAATCCCAGGATCTCTGAAAGGCTTGAGGAAAATGAATGCTCTCTTTTGGACCCAAATCTGAGAGGCTGAAGCCTGAGACCCCCCTGTTGCATCTCACCATTCTAAAGTAGGAGGCCATCAGAGAATGGAACCCACACAAAGCAAAGGTCAGGAGGATATAACTCAACTCATTTGATCCATCAGGGCCCAAGTATCTTAGCTACATGAGTTAATTAATTCCCTTTTTTTTGAGGGAGGGAGAGTTGGTTTGGGCCATTTGTAATGGAAAGAGTCCTATTTGATACAGATAGGATTGTTTTCCTTTGTATTTATTTTTATTTGTTTAAGAAAGGTTTGGGAGCAGCTGCAGTGTGTGCGTCCCAAAGATGAAAGAAAGAGAAACATATTGAGAAGTATTTCTTGAAACTGTTGGTTTCCAGTGTGGAGTTTCCTCATAGGGCTCGAGAAATACAAGCAGATTACTTACCTCATTTTAAAATTAGCTTAGATGTCATGTATTTCACTTTTCTCACATATCACTATTCAAGGACTAAGACCCATGGTTTGTGACTTTACTGATGAAATGCCAAACAGACTATTTCAAGGTCTTTGCTTATAACATTGTCTCAGTTAAGAAAGCCATGCCTTCTTCCCCGTTGCACAAGCTCCTTTTGCTTGACAACCTCCTACTCAGCCTCTCAGTCTCAGCTCTGGCATTTCAGTGCAGATGCCATTTCACCATCCATTAATGACAATGCCTAACCCCTATTTCACCCGATGGGCTCCCCTGTGTTTCCATGGCAACCACCTCTTACCTCTTTCATTATATATGCCAGGTGGTAACATGATTCTCTCCTGCTAGACTGTAAGCTCCTTGAAGACAAGGATGATTCATGCATCTTTGTATTTTTAGCATGCATCACAGATTTGGCACATGGTAAATGTACTGTATATTTTTTGTTTACACTGCCCCCTCCACTAACCCACTCTCTTGGCTTCCTTCCTCTACATCAGGGAAACTCATCTGTATTGAGAGCATTGATGGGATCCTTTGCCTTTTAGTTCCCTTTTGAGTTTAGCTAGTGGGAAGCACAGCGAGGAGATAAAAGGGGAGAAGGTCAAGTGCGAATGGTCTTTCCTTGGCTCTTTCCAGCCAGCCATGGGTTGGCTCTGTCTCTCTTCTTAAGGCCACAGAATCTTCTCTGGGTTCCAGGTACCATTCCCTCCTCTTGACTCTTCAAGCCTATAAGTGGTAAGAGTTCCTCTTTCTAGCTGCAGGGCATTGCGCTATTCTTTGTTAGTGTCCATAAACCCTGGCCACACCTTTATGAAACTCTCCTTAAATTGCTAACTCTTTCCTGCTGGATGCTGACTGTAAGTAGGTAATCAATATATGTTTTAAAGAATCAGTTATTGGATGGATGATAAAAATAAGGATCAAAGATATGGGTGTTTGCCATCAACAATACTGGAGTGGCCCAGATTGCCTTTATTGTGGTATGTGAATGTGCCTGACTGGCTTGAATAAACACAATGTGAGATGGATGCCAAGCATCAACTTGGGCCAAGGATAGGGAACATTTATTAGGGTCCTGAAGTCAGCCAGAGGTCAGGTGCAGTGGGCTAGATCAAATTTGCTGAGATGTTTGGGGGAGATAAGGCAAAAGCAGGAGATAAAATGTTGAGTGAGGGAGGTCAGAGGCACAAATAACCAAGGTCAAAGGAGGCCAAGAAAGTACAGGAAGTTCTTGGATTTAGACACAGAGAAGGAAGAGGTGGGTCAAAGTGTAGATATAAAGTGGGGTTTGCCAGGGAAGGCCTCATGGGTTTTGGTCTCCTGATTTTGCATTCTTTCATGGGTGACATTATGAGACGTATGTATATGTATGTGTGTTTCAATAAGTTTATCAGGTACTTATGCATCTTTCATCACCACCACCACCAAACTACATACAGATATACACGGAGGCACACACACACATGGTACTACACACACATAATTCTATTCCAAATGTTTATAGCTGGCACAAGCCTCTTGGAGTGACTGTAGAGATGCCAGCTGTGGTTTCTAGGGAATTCTCCCCTAGGAATTTTCTGTTTCTTTCAGATAAAATCAAAGAAACTTGCATCTGTTTCTATGCTTACCCAACGTCTCCATCATGATGCTCTGTTTTGCTTTCTGCATCTGAATCAATCTATTTTGCCTCAGGGAACACCTTCTGTGTTAGTTCCCTGGTTCTGCCATTGTCAAAGAGCCTGTGTGAAGTGGAATTGACAAGGTTACAGTATTTTATGTCATCTCATTATTGAGGGTTTCTTTGTCATTAATGTCACCCTCACTCTTTTGCAGACCTTGGAGTCACTCTCCTCCCAAGTCTGGATTCTAATGTCGCTTCTGATTGAACTATTTAAATAAACTCAATTTTTAGCTTGCTCTTACCAAAATCACTCTTAATAACTACTATCATCCATTATAAATACAATAATCGCTTTGGCTCAGAGTGACTCACAATGTCAGCCTTCCGTCCAATAAACCTTGGCAATTGTATTTGGTGGAAGGTCTAGAATGTTAGTAGGAAAATAGCTATGATGGCTGAGTCTGGTGGATCAGAGCTATACTGAGAGGACAGCAAGACTTAGGGCTTCCAAAGGTAATAAAATTAAAGGTTTAAAGTAACTCTAGCTACATCTTAAGATTGGGAGGCAGTATAGAAAAATCCTTCAATTTTACAGTCTGGGAAGTCAAACTATTTGACTCTGCCACCTACAGGCTTTGTGTCATTAGGCAAACTATTTAAAGTTTCTATGTCTCAATGTGCCCATCTGTAAAATGGGTACAATGCCTACCATCACAACTGTTTCTGTTGTTTCCATTCTGATTGATCTCTAACTGAGCTATACCACTTGTTAATTGTTTTGAATATCGCCTCAGCTATATAACCATAAAATAACCATACGTTATGGTTTTTGTTTGAAGATTAAATGGCTAACCAATGTAAAGCCCTTAATACTCTACAAGGGCTTTAGAAATACTGGTTGCAGTTATAATTATTATTTTCCTTTTTGTTAATATATCTCAAGGGTCAGAGAGCTTTCGTCTGGTTCACAGATGTTATCTCATAAAATTCTATGCTAACTATTAAAATTATGATTATTATTCCATTTTATAGGTGAGAAAACCAAGATTCAGAGTGGTTGAATAATTGCCAATGTTATAAAGCTAGCAAGTGGTAAAGGTGGAAGTGAAACCCTGGTCTGGTTCATATAGCTTTTCACTACACTGTATTACTTTGAACTAGGGAGAGCATTTATAAAACCTGGAGGAAAAAAGTTAGGGTCAGAACATCCGCAGTAGTAACAATTATGGGTTCCAGAAAATGGGATTGAAGGAGCACTCGGCAGAAATCACATCTCACCAACATCCACAATGGGCTTTCGCAGCTCTTTGCTTTAATTAAAGATTAGGATCTTAAATTCCATAGGTTCCAGTCTAGCCCTTGGAGCAGAGGCTGCAGAAGAGAGAACGAGTTGTCCCAACTGTGTAAATAAGAGTGAAACACAGGGAAGAGTAAAGCAATTAAAACCTGCGGCTTTCTCTCTTTTAAAAGATGTCCATAGCGGGTGCTGTGATGTGTCACCCAGATCCCTCCCTTCAGGCTCAAAGCACCTATTCCTCCAGCTACAGGGAGTGTTGACTGCTCTAGATCTCACTGCACCCCACTCTGAGCACTGCCATCAGCTAAAGAGTGCACACTGTCTGGGGTCAACCCCCTTCCTGGGCACAGTCCACATCCAATGACTGGTCAATACAGAGGTATAAAGGGCTATTCGCCTCGTGTCAAAATGGGGCAACTCTGTAGGGCCACCCAGCTCCAGAACTCCACCCTCACCCTGTGAAATCAGCTGAGGGCTTTGTTCTGACCACTTCTCTTTCAACCTGCCCCTCTGCCTTTGCTTCATCGCAGGTATTCATCCTAATGACACTACCCGGTAAATTTCCTGCACACAGATCAATGCTTCAGAGTCGATTTCCCAGGAAACCTGAGCTGCAATATGGGATAAAGCATGCATCTTTGCTGTGGCAGCCAACTCCAGTTAATCTCCATATTTCTGAGAGAGTTGTAATGATTTGTCAAATATTTACTGCAGTATCAGTATATCAGGACATAATAAATATCACCTGCACTTTCATAATCATCAGAACGGAAATATTTTATTGATTTTCAAGGAGCAATTTAGCTGCTGTCAGAGGCTAAGTCAGTGTCTAGGCAGAGATCCAGGTCTGAATGAGCTTGTCCATTAACATTACTTTATCTCCAGGGTCTTGAGTGCTCAGGACAGCGTGGAAATATCTTAATTACTGCTAAACAAATGGTGAAGTGTTATTCTTCTGCTCAGTGTTTAAGAAGCTTCTTCCTCCCAATTTGTTTATAGCTATACAGGCCCTCGGAGGATTCCCTTTGGAGTTGAGTCCCTGCGGCCACAGGGTTGCCCTCCAGGTGCCATGGCAGCAAGAGAACTTTCTTGAAACTCTTCTGGGTATGGAGATCATATGACATACTATTGCATTTCTCAGGGGTGGAGTGAGTGAAGGGCAGAGCACAACTCTTAGGGTTTTGGAACTTGGATGACGTGTTGTCGTCATCTGCATCTCTCACCAAATCCACTCACCTCCGGTCATTCCCAACAACCTCCTTCAAACATGGCTTACTCTTTCATTCTTGTGAGTCTTCCCCCATCTTCTGTCCTGAAAATCTTTCAGGTTCTTTAAGACTTAGGTAAAATGTGACCTGCAATGCCATTTAGCCACAATTGATTACTTCTCTAGGGGATATTAATAAATCTAAACTCCTTCAGACAGCCATTGAACTTTGCACATGTTCATAATCTTAGATATAGGAATTTAACTTCTGAAATTCTATCCTAAGGATAGAATCCAAAATGTACACATAAATTTTTCAATACAAGGGTATATAAAATTCCTAGGCATGACCACTGAAAACGACTCTTTGTTTTCCTTTCATTCTCTTCCTTCAGTAGGATTTAAGCTCCATCAGGGCAAGGATCATGTCTGGTTTCTTCACTTCTATATCCCCAGTATCTAAAACAGTGCTTAGTACATGGCAAATGTTCATTAAATATTTAATGAATGAATAAATGAATATTCAATTGTGCAAAACAGCTGAAAAAAGTGAAATTTTGTTGAGATATAAAGGTTTGCATAAAAGAAGAATTTCTTTTTCTGGTTGGAAAGAGTTAACATGGCAAAGATGCCAAATTCTCTAGTAGTCTATGAAGTTATGGCAGTTCCATTCAAAAAACAAATTAACATTTTTGTTTTGGAACTTGAAAAATTATTCTGAATTTCAGCTGCAAGAAGAGAATAAAATAGGCTTTTTCTTTTTAAGAAGAGAAATAAGAGAAGTTTGGTTCTGCCAAGTGTACACACACACACACACACACACACACACGAGTAATCACAGTGGTGTGGTACAGGAAGCTTACATTGCCCAGTGATGAACAGCTTCAACTCCAGGAGGTATAAAAACATGAAATGTGTTCTTTCCACAGTTATTCTCAAGTACCCTCTTGAATCTTTCCTTCCCACTGGTTAGCAGCCATGTTGAGCATTATGATTGTTAGAACCATCTATTTTCAGTCCAGACCATTCTAAAGCTTTCATCTCAAACTCCCACGCTCCATCCTCCCTTCAGTATAGACTCAACTTGTGGCTCTAGGGCCTCTGAGAGGTGCAGGAATGAGTGAAATCTTCTCTCACACGCCCTTCCCAGCACACTAGTGAACTTCATACTGTGAGATTCATAAACTCATATTTTCCTTGGAAACTTCAGCTTCTACTAAAGAAGTTAGTAAACTCCCAATGAATCTACTGTACATCCAGGCCCAACAGCTACCTTCTCAGTGACTCAGAACAGCAATTGCTTATGTGAGTAAAAGAGCAGATTGGGCCTTTTAGCACCTTTTTGAAGATATGGCCTGCAACATTAACTCTATTTTCAAAAATCCAAGTGTGAAGGGGATAAAAGGAATGACATTAAATTAGAAGCATTTACCATCTTCTCTCTCCCACTTCTCCCAAAGGAGAGAGACATATTACTTGCTGGGTCAATTCTGGATCCTTTTTTATTTATATAAGACTCAAGATGAAGGCAAAGGATAACACAAAATAAAAGACCTGAGCCAGAGAGGCCAATGTTAGGAAGAGCAACAAGGGCTGTTTTAGGCTGCGAGAATGGAAGTTTTTGAGGTGCATGTAGTGGGGGAAGCAAGAGACTTGAGACAACTGTGGAGCGTGAAAGAGAAGTTGAAAGGACGTGATAGGGGAAAGGGAATTTTTCAAGCAGGTTTGCTGTCTTCCAAGAATGCAGCCACCTCTTTTGAAACTTCTGCTTCCATTGCTTTTTTTGGGATACACTACACAAAATATATTGATTATTTTTAGTAATTTTTATTTGCTGGACTATTCGTTTTTATGTGACTTTGTATGGCACTAGTTGCAAAGCAGTTATATGGGCTACATGAGAACTCTCATGAACCAAACAGGCCATCTGTGTATTCTGGTCAAGAGGAATCATTCCGAATGCTTATGATGATCTGATGTTGAGAGAGTAAAACACTGATGTCTGAATGGATGCTCTGGTGTTTTCCTCAAAAATTGTCTAAGACAAATATTTCACTGAAATTATTTCCATTCTAAATAGCCCTGAATTTATCTCCAGAAATCCTAAGTTCATGTTCCAGCTCTACTTTGTTAACCGTGTAACTAAACTGTGAACTTCTTGAAGGCAGGAAATATGTATTATCATCTTTTTATATTGCTAGACTTTTAGTAATTGGCCACTGGGACAAATAGTAAACACTTAATAGCAGCGAATAAGTGTGTAAGGCTTCAGCCATTTCCAAGAAATCCTTTAGTTGTCTTCATAAAGTCCTGGGCTAAAAAATCCTTTTGGAATCATAATGAATTAATTCTTGAAGAACTTAATTACCTACAACTTTGGCAGGTATGACTCTTGCCTCAGTGTGCATATCGGGTGAACAGCTGTACCCTCCACACACTTGGAATGCTGCCTTAAATAAGAATAATCTTTTGAGTTTGCTTGAATACACGAAGAAATGAAAGAGAGGGCAGAAAGAAAGATACAGGAGGGAATAGAGAAAGGAAATAAGATAAGAATTTAAAGCAACTCTTTAGTGAGAAAAAAATCTATTCCAATAACCCCTTGGTTGAAGCAACCAACCAATATGTCCAAGAAGCCTGAAAATATCATTTTTTCCATGTTGGAATGTCTCCGGATGTTTTGCATAAACTATTTAAACACAGGAAACAGGTAATATACAGACTTCCCCATACTTCCACATTTCTCCTTTTATCACCATGGTTACTCTTATTTAAATTTATTAGCATTGATGGACACCACGTAATGTGCACATATTGAAGAGGCTGGATATGTTTACACAGTGTGATGACTGCTAAACTATTTTTTTCCCAGCTGATCAAAGTGTCACCAGTTTTTCCCTTCTACCTTTTTCTTATAAAGGGAAACACATCAAGTGCTTTCTGAAGGCTTTCTGTTCCATCCCAAAGGAGCTTCACAGTAATGCTCTTTCATCATTAATTGCTGGGTGTTCTGAAATGTTTTCTCCCCTGAAGTCATAAGTCACAAGTTTCTGATGTTTTGTCTAATCTCTCTCTCTCTCTCGGCATTCTGGTTCTCTGGAGGCAAGTGTCATGGAAATGCTTTTGGATAGATAAAAATGCATTCATTCCTCTGTCTCCACTGACCCTGTCATTCAATGAGTCAATATCTATAAGGATGGCAGGGGCATTATCCAAAACATGGATTTTTCTTCTTCGACTATTGCCATTATTGATGCTTACTACCTCCAGCATCCTAAGGTTATCCTTGGAAAAGTATTGCCTGAATCTAGGGCTCATAAGTCAACATCAATGATGATAGAAAGCACTTACTAAATATTATTGAGCACTTACTCTTCTAAAAGCTTTCTGGGTAAAAACTTTTTCAATCCTCTCCACAACCCTCGGAGGTCAGTTCTACTCCTCTCCCTGATTTGTAGGAAATGAGGAAAATGAGGCACAGAGAGGTTAAGTAATTTCCTAAGGTCTCATATACAGTAAATGGTAGAGCAAGGGATTGCTGTGTGGGCATCTGCTTAGAGAAAGCTCCCTAAACTGCTAGAAGATGCTGCCTCCAATTAACAGAAAAGGCATAGATGCAAGATTTTTAACCTGTATGTAACCTTCATGGGGCCAATGAGCCCCCTGAGATTTATATACAAACATGCATGTGTACATTTGTGTGCTTATATTTGTGATTATATGTGCATTTTTCTGAAAAGAGACATGATTGCTTTCAGTCAGTTCTCAGAATGGTCCAAGGCTCCATAACAAACAGTTAAAGAACAGTACAGAGAAAACCAGTCTAGTCTTTGAGATCTAACAGCCCATGGTTTAAATTCTGGCTCTGTCACCCAGCAGAAAACTGCCTTGTTGAGTCATTAACAGCTTTAATTTTCCTGATGTGTTATGTAGAGAATAACAATGCCAGCTACGTAGGGTTATTGTGAGAATCAAATGAGATAATGCACACCCGGCATCTAAAAGAGTGTCTGGCATATACAGCAAATAAGTACAGGTCCCTTCCTGCTCCCTCTGGAAGCCTGTAGGCAAGCAGGATGTTCCCCATCCATCAAGACAAGTAGTGATGTCTTCATCTGCCTCCTTTCCCTGGGTCACAGTGATCTTTCCTAAATGTTTCCAGCCAGGAGCAGCAACTGTGAATGCAGCTCAGAGGCACAATTTCGGCTTTTTTTAGACCCAGTTCTCACCTTTACACAAATGATCCTCAAGTTTTCTCCAGGCCCAGGTGGGTCTTTTAGTTCTGATACACATTTCTCTTGACTGGAGACCAAGTAGAAAGAAATCAACAAAATAACAATATAAACCTTGCTAGATTTGGGATAGACTTGATACTTCTTTAAAAAAAGATTAAACACAATCTGAGTTTCAAGGAAAACGCAGGTTAAGTAAAAGAAATTAAAATTGTAAAATTGTAAAATTAAAACTATAGTGATTTTCTATGACTGCTATAATACATTCCACAAATTTAATGGCTTGAAATAACACAGATTTATTATCATATAGTTCTGAAAGTCAGAAGTATGATGTGGGTGTCACTGGGCTAAAATCAAGATGTTAGCAGGGCTGCATTCCTCAGGAAGCTCTAGGGGAGATTTCGTTCCCTTATCGTTCCCAGTGTTTAGAGACAGCCTGCACTCATTGGCTGACAGACCCCTTCCATCTTCAAAGCCAGCAAAGGTCACTCTAACCTTTTTCACACAACATCACTCTAACATTGACTTTTCTTTTGCCTCCCACTTCACGTCCACTTTGGGACCCTCGTGATTACCTTGGGTCTACCTTGGAGATTCAGGATACTTGGTTTATTTTAAGGTCAGCCAATTAACATCCCTAATTCCATCTGAACCTTAATTCCCCTTTGTTTTGTAATACAACATAGTCACAGGTCCTGGGAATTAGGATGTGGATATCTTTGGAGGGCATTGTTCTGCCTATCACGGTTACCTTCTCAATTACATCTATCATGACCACCATGTTTAAAATTCCAACCCACCTTCACCCTCCTCATCTTCCTGATGGGTTTAACATATGATTGCTACAATAAAGGTGTGAGGTGCCAGGGACATGGATTTTTTGGAATATATAGACAAAAGAGTCAAACTGATCTGGGTTTCAATCCTAGTCTTGACATTTTTAATGTGATAATCTTTGGAAAGTCTTAACATATTTAAGCCTCGGTTGTCTTATTTGGGAAATGGTGATAACATATCAACTGCCCAAGATTTCTGTGAATGTCAAAGAAAAGTATATTAGATGTACCTGGCACAGAAAGAGTTAATATTAAGAGAACCCTTCTGTGACCACAATCTAGTCCGTGTCCTCTGCTGGGACTAATGGGATTATTTTTTAAATTGTGGTAAAACATATGTAACATAAAATTTACTGTCTACTATAAGTGTACAGCTCAGTAGTGTTAAGTATATTCACATTGTTGTGCAACAGATCTCCAGAACTTTTCATCTTGCAAAACTGAAACTCCACCATTAAACAACAACTCCCCCAGCACCTAGCAACCAGCCTTTTACTGTTTCTATGAATTTGACTATTCTAGATATATCCTATGAATAGAATCATACGGTATTTACCTTTTTGTGACTGATATATTTCACTTAGAATAATGTCCTCAAGGTTCATTCATGTTTTCAGTGTGTATCAGAACATCCTTCCTTTTTAAGGCTGGATAATATTCCATTGCACGTATATATTGTTTGTATATTCATCCATCCACAGGCATTGGGTTGCTTCTGCCGTTTGGATATTATGAAACCCTCTTATGAACGTGGATGTACTAATATCTCTTTGAGCCCTGCTTTCCATTCTGGATTTCAATTTCAATTTAAGATATACTCCCAGAAGTGGAATTGATGAATCATATGGTAATTCTATCTTTAATTTTTTAAGGAACTTTGGTACTATTTTTTGTAGTGGCTGCACCATTTTACATTCTCGCCAACAGTGCATAACGATTCAAATTTCTTCACATCCTCACAAGGACTTATTATTTTCTGGGTTTTTTTCAAGGGGGAGGAAGATTGGTTCTGAGCTAACATCTGTGCCAATCTTCCACTATTTTGTGTGGAATGCCGCCACAGCATGGCTCACCGAGCAGTGCTAGGTCTGTGCCTGGCATCGGAACCTGTGAACCCTGGGCTGTTCAAGTGGAGTGTGTGAACCTGACCACTATGCAACTAGGGTGGCCCCAATTTTTCCTGTTTTTTTTGATAGTAGTCATTCTGATGGGAGTAAGGTGATATCTCATTGTGGTTTTGATTTGCATTTCCTTATTGATTAGGGATGCTGAGCATCTTTTCATATGTTTGCTGGCCATTTGTACATCTGTTTTGGACAAATGTTTATCCAAGTGCTTTGCCTATTTTTTAATGAGGTTGTTTCTTTTCTTGTTGGTGAGTTTTAGGAGTTCTTTATATATTCCGAATATTGACCCTTTATCAGATACATAGTTTTGAAATATTTCGTAAGTTGCGTTTCACTCTGTTGATTGTGTTCTTTGATGCAAAGACATTTTTAATTTTGATGTAGTCCAATTTATCTATTTTTACTTATGTTGCCTGTGCTTTTGGTGTCATATCACTAATGAGAGTTCTAAGTCCTCTTTTAACTCTAACACACACACACTTGTAGACAGACACATACACATGCATACATACATATTAACAATAGCAAAAGCATTTTAAATGCTTTAAGAAATCACTAAAGCCACCACTACCAAATGGAATAGTAGACCCAAAAAAATTATTTTATTTTTTACAAATCTCCTGTGATTGGAAATGTCCAATTTCTGGTTCTTATGATGTTTTCTCCTGGGAAATAAATGCAAGGGAATACAAGCAGCTGTGCTAGAACCCTGGCACAGACAGAAAGGTGGGGCCAGTAAATCAGTGTCCGAACTTGGATTTGCAGTTAACTAGCTGTGTGACAGTGGGCAAATCATTTTCCCTTTTTGGCCCTCAGGCGTCTTATCTGAGATCCTCTCCACCTTTAACACTCTGTGCCCAATTATTTTTTCACATTCAGGTTAAAAGACCATATTCTTAGTGCCACCATTTGTGACACCTTTGTTGGTGGATTTACTAGCCAGCACTTACCCTTCTGACCACTTGCCCTCTATAGAGTGCAGTTGCCTTGATTGGATGAGAGATGCTGGAGTTTCCTAGTCAATTGCAAAATCTTTTATTATGGTCTTTCTATACCAGGTGCCAATTGATGGGCATCAAGATAGAGAAACTCAAAGCTGATTCATCACTCCTTCTTGGTCCCCTTGACGTCTGCAGGTGTCTCCACCCTCAGTCATTCCTGGGAGTCCAGACTTCCTCCTCCAGCTCTTTTGAAGAGCCCTACATTATTGTTATTAATTACTTGCCTCAATTTGGGTTTGCTCTCTGCCCCTTCTTTGTGTTAGGCCAAAGCATCCTTTCTTAGACTCTGGTTTTACTCCTATCCGTCTAAGACTGCCAAGGTCACAGGCAGCTGTTCTCAGAAATGCCTCTTTTTTTGCATTTCTTCTATCTGAGGCTGGTAGAAACTTTTTAAATATGAGCCAACCAAATTTAGAGTTCTCCTTAAAATTAAATATTCTAGATCCCAGGTGGCCAGAGTCTCATAATAACAGTGATCTGAGCTCAGACACAAATGTAGTCACTATTCCCACAAGTGACTTCATCAATACTCTCCGAGTTTTTAGATTATGATTACTTTTTCTTGAAAATGAGAAGCCAATTTTATTTTGTTTCTAGTCCGTTCTTGCTTAAAACTAGTGGGACAGAACTTATGACACACAAGTGGGCAGTGACAGGTATGTAACAAATAGAAATAATAGATAGTTCTCAAAGCATTTTTCATTTGTCTCTAATGTGTTATCACACTTAAGTTTGAAAACAGGAAGTTCTGATGTTAGAAACTAATAATAACCAAACTCTGAAGTCACAGAAAACACACACACACACACACACACACACACACTAAGACTGCTGAACAGTTTGCCCATTGCCTACAACTTTTCTAACATATTCACATAGATGCACACATGTGCACACACACGTGCACATATGTACGTATTTCTTTATTCTTTCTATTCCAAGCTGGGCTTAGAAAGACTCTTCCACATCATGATGCTAAGTGCCAGCCTAAATCAAGACACTTTTTTTTGAGTTTGTTGTAACACACATTTTTTTGAAGTAATAGAATGAACACAGATACTCAAGCTTCAAACCAGCCAATGACATCCCTTACACACATACTGACTTCAAAGTGCCACTACCGAAGTCCTGAATATGGAAGCTAGATCTCAATTAGGGAGCAGCGCTGTGCTGAGGATGGGTCTGCACCCAGCCTTTCTTTTGGACTTAAATTCCTATTTGACTCCAGCATGTTGAGAAGGACAGATGCTGAAGGAAGAGAAAGCAAGGTTTGTGAACTGGGAGAGAACAGTGACGGAATCCAAGAATGAGGTGGGATTTCGTAGTAGATTCCATGAATTTTTATTGTATATCCGAAAACATGCTAGATGCTTGGAATCTCAAGAAAAGAAAATCAGGAATCTCTGATAACCTGGAAAGACACAAGTAAGGAGGACAAAGATCAATTACAAGAGTGACAGAAGCTGGACGGTCAGCCTACCACTTTGGAGTTCATGTCACAATCAGAAACAACTTGAGTAAATTGTACCATACCCCTTGCAGAAACCGTGCTCTATTTCCTCGCTGCAGAAAGACTAAGTACATTGCCAGATCTGACCTAATTGACTAGTGTTGGAATCAACATTCAGACTTCAAGACTTCCCGTGTTTTCTATCATGCTGGTTGGGGACAGACTGCAGAGGGTCTTGAATGCTACACTGAAAGCATTTTGATTTTATTCAGTAGACAACAGGGAGCCACTGACATTTTTTGAGCAATAGACTGATATATTATCATCTTTTGGTAATCTCTTTTCAACTAATAAATTTGGTTTGTTTCTGTCCCATGAGGAGAGGTACACTACAGTTTATATTTAAAATCTTATTTAGAAAGAGGGAGAAAATAAATGTAAAGAGAATAAAATAAACAAAAGCAAATAAACAAATGAAGACATAGAATGTGTTTCCAGTAAAACAAAACAAAACAAAACAAAAAAACAAACCCAGAGAAACAAGAAACATGACTCGTATAAATCAGAGCCAACCAGTTTCAGGTAATTTTTCCTTACAAAAGCCTGTGATAAATGGTCAATAAATGTTAAGTTGGATATTATTTTGTAGTTAATTTTTCTTATTCTCTAGTTTTGCTCTTCTAAGCAATTTCACCATCCAGTTTATAAATGTAGCATGTAGCAACATATACATAATCATTTTTTTTTTACAGTAGGAGAATAGAGTGCAAAGATCTTGTTTCAGACAGCTACATGATTTACAGTAAGACCCACTAGACAATTCTGAAAACATAATTCAGATCCCCCGAGCCTTCTGCTTTTTGAAAATTAACAGTTAGTGGTAGAAAGGAACATGAGATATGACTGAAAAATAACACACACATTACAAAAAAGTCAAAGTCCAACTGACTCTACTAGGTACCAATACATTTTTTTCTCCTGCGATGCTAATAATTCAGCATTCCATTAGCACTACATTAAAAATCTCTTTCTTTGTTTTATCTTTCCTGCCTTTGTTGAAAACGCTCTCACCCTGCTGATTTTTGACAACCTGTTGGAAGGTAATGATAACACAGCTTTTCCTCTGAGCTATATTACACCACAGCTTCCTGACAACCTTGTCACTGGCTAAAGAAATCATTTGCACCCTGCCTGATTTGTTTCCATGTTTGTAATTCAACTGCAATTTGTTCCTTCCCATGGCTAAATGAAAATGTGGTCATCAGATGCAATCCTTCCTGTCTGAACATCATAAATAATACGTTTCTGGAGTGCAACACATAAATATTTTACTAACCACAATACAGGTTTTAGGAAATGGCAGAATGAAAGCAGTAGAGAAAAGATTTCCTATAGATTCATTTCTACAGTATTTAGAAGCCATTTTTGGTTTGGTGCATTCATTAGGCTCTTGAAGAAAGCGTTTCTCATCCAAAGAAATAGTAATGTAAATGTGTCCTTCTCTGTTTCTTGACATATCACTTTTAAATTTTCTTCCTGGTTGAGTTGGGGTGTAATATATCATCAAGTATTCCCAGGCCTGATTTTAATTCACTCACTGCCTTTTTGGTTTTTTTGTTTGTTTGTTTTTTGCTACATGGCATTGTTACCTTCTGGGTACATGAAGAGCCACTGTAGAATAAAGAAGTTTGTACTGAAGATAAATTCTTCTCCCTCCTGCTGGGCCAGTTACCTAAAAGTATAAAAGAGAAAAAAATAGGTGGAGATTTGGGTTGGTGGTAATGAAGAGTAATACTGTAAACATAATTCGTCTCTTCTTCAAGTTAAAAGAATTTTGCCTAAAAATATGTTCCCTCTGGCCTGAAAACCTATTTCCCATGTCCCATGGTTTCTGTTCCGCAGGTGTCCTGAAAATAATTGGGTATTTAAAGAACCTAAAAAATTGCCGATCACACAGCCAACCGCCTCTTCATACTTTCCCTCTGAGGTTCTTATTAATTTTTAATCAGCCTGCTGCTGTTTCGGGTCTTTAGGACTCCTGTAAGTAAAGGAAAATGCCATGTGGGTGGCAGAGGAGGAGAGAGTAAATAAACGCAGAGGGAAACAGGCTCTCCAGGACTCAGAGACAAAGGCTGGTGTGGCTTCACCAAAGACGAAGTTAAAGCAGTTTCAGGGGAGGAAACCACTCCCTCAGCTGGACCAAATGTGGAAATTGGAATCCTATTTCTCTCCAGCTGCTTGCCTGGGACAGATTGTGTGCATTCCTTGGCCTTTATTTCTGTAGGTGAATGCCACTCCTGGGCTTTTGCTCTCAGAAGAGCATAATGACTTGACTTTCTAGGAATTTTTCGAATTTTTATAATAGATGCCTTAATCTCACCTCCATCTCCAATGTCGCTCTCTCCCTTTCTCTCTCTCTCTTTCCCTTAGTGTTTTTTGATTGATTTCACACACAATTTTCTATTAGAGTCATCAGTAAGTCCAGTCTGTGAGAAAGAATTTGCTATAATTTCTATCATGATACACAATAATCTCATAATAGTGGTACAAACAGAGTAATAACCAAATATTTTTTCCCACTACCCAATGACCTTAAGGCATATCCAATGCCTCAATCTCAAACTCTTGTTTACTTGTTGTCACAGGGATTACAGGCATTGCTGATCTGTGAATTGAAGGGGTAATAAACATCAGCTAGAGAAATCTTGGGGGACAAAGTTGTTTGACTTGGCCTTCAGTTCACAGGCGTATCACAGACCAAAGGCAAGTTCTGTCTCCTAGAGTTGGGAAGAGCAAAATTTCTTTTGAGTTTAGGAAAGTGGATTGCTGAGGTTTTCTGAAGTACAGCCATCCATAATATCTCAAAGATCATCTTGCTAGCTGACCCAGAGATATCAGTGCATGATTTTGCTCCCACATAATGAAGCTAGGAGTGGTGTGGTAAGAGGGGAAAGAGGTGGAAGGGGACAGGTGTAAAGGGATGGAGGGGGAGAAAGAATTATCCGCACACACACAAAATGACTCTTTGAATGACTTAAGTAGTCTTTTATTTTCTATTAGGATAAACACCCTCCTGATGTAAACAGTGAAAGGTTTTCTTGATCATTATTACCTTTAAATACCTTCCTTCTTTCTTGGATCATAACAGATTAAATCATCTGACAACTCCTAGATAACGGGTGACAGAAAGGTTCTGAAGACACCTCACTTAAAGTCATCTGATGACTTTGAGTTCAGGGTAAAGTAATATCTGCATTCCATTCCAACCTTTGAGAACACTCAGGTATTAACTTTGATGCTACCCATGGCTGCTAGTAAACATGTGATGAATGAATGATTTTTTGACCTAATGAATGAACAATAGTCCTGAATCAAGAATAAAATTCTAAATTTTAAATTTAAATTTCTCCTGTCATCAGTATATAATATACTTACAAAAGGTTGCTGGAAGCCTCAGTGTTCTAAAAGGAAAACATCATCAGACAATGGTTCACTACCAGCTTCAAGATGAAGTCCACAGTCCTTAATAGAACCACAACTCTCCCCATGGCCTGGCCTCTGCCTGCTTCTCTTGCCTTATCTTTGGCACGGCTCTTTGCCTGCCGAGGCTCAAGGCACTCTAGACTACCTGATGATAAATCTTGGTATTGCTTTTTTGTACCCCCATAAATTGGCAAAATCTCTTCCCTGGGCTTTTCTTCCCGTTCTTTCTACCTCATTAGCTTCCAGGGAGTCTGCAGGACTCAGCTGAAGCATTTCCTCCTCTGGGATGCAGAAGGATGCCCTTCTTCTCTATGCCTCATACAAAAGAGGTGAAACCTATCAGTTTATCACATTGCACTACTTGCTGGGTTTTCTGAGGGAGGAAAGTCTGTCATTGTTCTTCATCTTGAAACCTTGAACAATGCCTGGCATACAGCAGGATCTCAACACATGTTTGTTAGTAGACACAGGAGTTAGTAAAAGGCAAGGGGACGGCAATCTGAAACTGGGCAACCAGATGCTTTGCTTTTCATTCTGTTGCACATTAGGGTATAAAGTATAAAAATACTTCTTCCAAATTGAGGTTAAATTTAAAAAGATTTTGCAATAATAGGTTTATTTATTTATTTATTTATTTATTTATCACTCAGGCTGAAAATGGTCATTTTCAAGTATATAGAAAAAGTTTACCTAAATGATTTCCTGGAACAAATTTAAATATTACCTCCACAGGAAAGCCTTCCTTAAAAGTGTACTTTTTGGGGGAATCCTTAAAATAAGAGTATAATTATAGATATAATTTTTCATTTTTCTACTACATAGCAAGCTCCTAGAGAAAGCAAAGACTTTTTTGTTTGTTTTGTTTTTCTTGGTTTCATTTTCCAGTTCATAGCTGCAGGAACTAGCAGAATACATAGCTTATGGTTGGTACATATTAAATGTCTGTGGGTGAATGTGGGATAGATAGACAAACGGAAGGAGGGAGAGATGGATGGATCTATAGGTGAGCAAGGAGAGCTCCAGCTGAGTCATCCTTCCCAAAGATTCTCCGTTACGAATAGGCCACCTATTCCTGAGGAAAAAAGTGCCTAAAATGATGCAGGATATAATGAGAAACTGGAAATTGTTAAATATGGCTTAAGTGTTAGAGTTAGGCTGTAAAGGACTCTTTAGGCCTCAGATGACAATTCTTAGATTTTATCTTATTGCTTAGAAATTAAGTGGCAGTTGAGGATTTTTCAACAGTTCCTTTGAAGTATAAGTGACATACAACAAGCTGCATATATTAAAAGTGTACAACCTGATACAGTTTGAAATATGTATACACCTGTGTAACTATCACCACAACTACGATAATGGACGTATCCAATCCTCTGAAAAGTTTCCTCATGTCCCTTTGGGATCTCCCCATACATTTGTCCCCGCCCCAGGTCCCAGACAACCACTACTCCTATTTCTGTTACTATGGACTAGTTTGTATTTTATATAGATGAAAATATGTCCTCCTTTTTGGTTGGCTTCTTTCACTCAGCATGATGATTTTGATATCCAGCCACGTTTTTGCGTCCATCAATAGTCCATTGCTTCCTAGTGCAGAGTTGAATTCCATTACATGACGATTCCTAATAAAACTTCAATGAAAATGTACGTACAAGTGTTTGTAAGGACATATGCTTTTAGTTCTCCTGGGTAAATGCATAGAAATGGAACCACTGGATCACATGCTAAGCGTATGTTTAACTTCTTAAGAAACTTCCAAACGGTCTTCCAAAGTAGTCGAACCAGTTTGCAGTCCCACCCACAGTAGGTACGAAAGTTTCAGTTGCTCCACATCCTCCCCAGTACTTGATATGGTCACTCTTTTAATTTTAGACATTCCAAAAGTCTCCAGTGAAATCTCATGGTTTTAGTTTTCACTGCTTTTGTGATTAATGATGTTGAGACTCTTTTCTTATATACACTTCCATGGTGCAGTATCTGTTCAGATATTTCACCCACTTATTTCATGGCAGTGTTTGTTTTCTTGTTATTGAGTCTGTGAGTTTTTTGCAAACTCTGGATATAAATCCATTATCTGATATTTGATATGGAAATATTTTCCCCCAGTCTCTGACTTGTCTTTTCGTTCTCTTAACAGAATCTTTTGAAGAGAAGTTCTTAACTTTTTTTTTTTTTTTTAAAGATTTTATTTTTTCCTTTTTCTCCCCAAAGCCCCCCGGTACATAGTTGTGTATTCTTCGTTGTGGGTTCTTCTAGCTGTGGCATGTGGGACGCTGCCCCAGCGCGGTCCGATGAGCAGTGCCATGTCCACGCCCAGGACTCGAACCAACGAAACACTGGGCCGCCTGCAGCGGAGCGCGCGAACTCAACCACTCGGCCCACGGGGCCAGCCCCTGAGAAGTTCTTAACTTTTGATAAAATCCAAATTTATCAATTTTTTTCTTTTATAGATTGTACTTTGGGGTCACATGTAAGAAATCCTTCGTTAATCTAAAGTCATAAAAATTTTCTCCAAAGTTTTCCTCTAGAAATGTTATAGCTTTATGTTTTGGTCTATGGTCGATATTGACATATTTGCATATGGTACAAGCATGGACTGAAGTTCATATCTTTACACGTGAATACCCAATTGCTACAGCATTACTAGTCCATAAGACTTTCTTTTTTTCCTTCATTGCATTGCCTTTACAATCTTAAAAACAATCAAATGACTAAATATGTGTGAATCTAATTCTGGATGCTCTACTCTGTCCCATTGATTTATCTGTCTATCTTAAGCCAAAACCAGACTATTCTGATTACTCTATATTTATGACAGGTATTGAGATCTAGGAGTCTAAGTCCTCAGGCTTTGTCCTTATTTTCAAAGTTATTTTGAGTATTTTCTGTCCTTTGCATTTCCATATGAATTTTAGAATCAGCTTCTGTAATTTAAAAGAAAAAAATCAAGAGTGTGTTTTACAGCACAAAGGTCCATATACTGGTTTGTTCTAAGTCTAGAAAATTATGGATTGGCGTCACTAAACTATCCTTTTTCTGTGGATGACTGTTTTGGAAGGACATCTTTTTTTCCTTAGCCAAGTTATACTGCAGCAATAATCAACTCCCAAATCTGTGTGGCTTACCAAAACAAAGGCTTATTTCTATTTCAGGATACTTGCCAATTGCTTGATTGGAGCTCTGCTCCATAGTGTTTTCATTTTCAGACTTGGACTGAAGGAGCAGCCCCTATTTGGGACAGTGTAAGTCTTAAAACAGAGGAAGAAAGAGAGATGGTGCAACAACTCAAGGGTTCTTAAATTTTTGCTGAGAAGTCACTTCTCACATCCATTCACATTTCATTGGCTGAAGCCAGACACATGGACAAACTTGATGTCAATGGAATGGAAAGAAAAATTCTTCCAGAGAGAGGGTACCATAGGAAAGGGGATAGAGTCATTTCTAACAGAATAAAATCTATCACAGACGCTAAACAGCTCTTTAAATGACCGCTTCCATAGCAGTGTGACATTTTGCAAATGGACAGGATTAATTTAATGTGAAATAAATTTTTGATGGAAAATATTAAGGTAGCCTACTTATTTTGCCTTGCTTGGCTATGCCTGTATCCTTTCCCAACCTCACTCCTCTTGATTTCAGTCAAGAAAACTTTGGGTTTCTTTGACTTCACAGCTTAGTGTCACATATATTTCTGGGGAAAGTGGCAATATTATTTCCTATGTCGTTGCTTTGCCTATCCCTTTTGTTTCCTTTTTCTTCTCTTATTTAATATTTGCTGAGAGATATGCACAATATGTAACCAATTCTCTCTAAATAAGATTTAAGCCTAAGTGAGAATAGAGAAGTTGGTTGCCTGGAATCCAATAAGAAAATTATCATAAAGGACATCATTAATTGTGTTAGTCATGATTCTAAATGGCTTACCTGCATTTTCTCATTTAATGCTCTGAGAATGCTATTAAGCAGATACCCTTGTGAATAATAATGAGAGAATAGGTACGCAGAGATGTTAAATAACTTTCCTAAAAACAAGTATTTGAGTCTTGATTCAAATTCAGGCCTGTCCGACTCCAGAACCCAAGTCTATAATCTTATAATTCAAGCAGATGACCTTCAAAAAATCTCAAAGCTCTTAAGCGACAATCTTTTAGATTTTAAAATGGGCAAAGCTGGGATCTTTTTCTTTTAGATTTGCCCTGAGCTAACATCTGTTGCCAATCTTCCTCCCCCCTTTTTTTTTTTTTTTTGCCTCTCCAAAGCCCCAGAACAAAGTTGCATATTCTAGTTGTAAGTCCTTCTAGTTCTTCTATGTGAGCCACCACCACAGGATGGCTACTGACAGACAAGTGGTGTGGTTCTGTGCCTGGAAACGAACCTGGGCCACTGAAGCAGAATGAGCCAAACTTTAACCACTAGGCTATCAGGGCTGGCTCCAAAGCTGGAATTTTAATATCAAAGCCAAATAGTACATTTTCTAGGAAATTATCTGCATCTTGGCAAGGCAAGCTGTAGGTCTCACACTCATTGGGGGAAATCAAAGTGTGGATGCATAAACAATCCAAATCACAGTATATTTAAAAGTGATACAGACGTATTGCTTTAAAGTTCAGATAGAAACTGGGATTTTTTTAAATGAGAAGTTGTGACTAGGATCCTCTGGCTGATACAAAGTCATTCAACAACTATTAGTTGTATCACAATATGATTATAACTTCATTCCACTTAAAAAGAAAAGACCTTAAAGTCCTCAACAAAATACTAGCAAACCAAATCCAGCAGCGGATTAAGAGGATTATAGATCATAAGTCAGTGGGATTTGTTACAGGAATGTAAGAGTTGTAATAAGAAATCATTCAATGTAATACACCACATTAATGGAAAGAAGGGAAAAAACACGCGATCGTCTCAGTTCATGAAGAAAAAGCATTTGACAAGATGTAACATCTTTTCATGATAAAAACACTGAACAAACTAAAAATAGAATGCAATTTACTCAACATGATAAAGGGCATTTATGAAACACCCACAAGTAAAACCCTACTCAATGGTAAAAACTGATAGCTTTCCTTCCCCCTAAGATCAGGAATAGGACAAAGATGGCTGCTTTTGTGATGTTTATTCAACACCATATGGAAGTTCTAGCCAGAGAAGTTAGGCAAGACAAAAAGGAAAAAGAAGGCAACCAAATTTGAAAGAAAGAAGTAAAATTATATTTATTCTCATTTAATATGGTCTTACATATAGAATATCCTAAAAAAAACCCACAAAAACTCTATTAGAGCTAATAAATTAATTCAGTAAAGTTACAGGGTACAAGATCAATACTGCAAAACCAGTTTTACTTCTACACACTAACAATGAACAATCCAAAAATGAAATTAAGAAAACAATTCCAGTTATAATTGCATCAAAAAGTGTGATATTGTCATCAAGGTAGACATACTGATCAATGGAACAGAATAAAGTTGAGAAATAGCTTTTCTGTGACTAAGGGCCAGCACCAGTTGAGTATACATGTGAACCTGAGAATTTCTGCATTCTCAAGACTATAATATCAAAATCTTTAATCAAAATTTTAGCAATGGATTCACTTATAATATTTATCATGTCTTTTTGTCCAATGATGTTTAAGATGTGCTAAGTTGAACCCCAGAACTTTCAGGAGTTGCCTTGCAAGCTGTCGAGAGTACTAAGAGCAGGGGGTGGAGATCAGTCATGGTGACTCTGTCCCACCGCAATCACTTCAACCAGAATAGCTCTCTTTACGTCTATTTTATTTACTGTGTCTCCCTGTGAGGTTTTGGTAGACATGTCAGAATTTACACTAAAATAAATCTTTTTTTCTTCCAAGATTTTCTGGAGTTTGAAGGGGCCTGGACAGAAGCATCTCTCTTATTTCCCTTTAATCCCAATTATATTATCTTTTTTTTCCCAATCATATTATCTTCAAAAGAAAGAAGTGACGACTGCCTTCCCTAATGCCAGTCCAACCTGTAATTCTGTACCATATAGAATTTGCAGTGGAATTAACTCTTATGATGCAAGCATACCTATGATGTTGCCAGTACATTTAATAAGATTTCTGTTCTTCAAATGAAAAACTGAGATAGAGAAGTTACACTCTAGCCGGGTGGTAGCTGAGCTAAGAACCAAATTCAAGTTTATCTCATGCCAAGTTCAATATTCTTCGGATCTGCAGCTTTATCTCTAGTGCTTAGCATATTTTATTCCAAAATACTTAAATGAAATCTTCAAGATACTTAGGAATAGGGCCTAAAGAATAGAATGCTCATATTTAAAACTGGGTAATGCCTACGTTGCCCTTATGCATTTCCTGAATACACTTTGCCACTACGTAAGTTCTGGTGCTGGGTTAAATAGTGTCTTCTCAAAATTCATGTCTGCCCGGAACTTGTGAATACAAGTTTATTTAGAAATAGGGGTTTGGCAGATGTAGTCAAGTTGAGATAAGGTTATATTGAATTAGGGTGGATTCTAAATCCAATAAAACTGGTAAGAAGAGAGAAATCTGGACATACAGACACACAGGGGAGAAGGCCAAGAGAAGATGGAGGCAGAGACCAGAGTGATGCAGCTACAACCCAGGAACGCTAAGGATTTCCTGCAACCACAAGAAGCTAGAAGAGGCAAGGAAGAATTCTCGCTTACAAGCTTCAGAGGGAGCATGGCCCTGCCAATATCTTGATTTCAGACTTCAAGCCTCTAAAACCATGAGATAATAAATAAATTTCTGTTATTTTCTTGTTTGTTTGTTTGTTTGTTTTGAGGAAGATTAGCCCTGAGTAACATCCGTGATCATCTTCCTCTACTTTATATGTGGGATGCCTACCACAGCATGGTGTGCCAAGCAGTGCCATGTCCTCACCCGGAATCAGAACCAGTGGACCCGGGGCTGCCGATGTGGAACGTGCGAACTTACCCGCTGTGCCACCGGGCAGCCCCAATTTCTGTTCTTTTAACCCACCTGTTTTATGACTCTTTGTTACGACAGCCCTAGGAAAGAAATACAGGGTCTGTTTAGAGAGTCTCTAGTTCCATTCTCAACTCAGTGATCCCTGGAGTGAAACTGGTTCAGAATCTGAGAGGTATTGGTAAGGATTTCCTTAGAATATATAAAGGGAGGAAAGTACTTACCAATTGTGGATAAGATTGACCTGAAAGTAATGGGTCCCGGCTACCAGTGTGGTGCAGAGTGTCAGGATCCCAAAGTAGAAAACTAGGATCTCATTATCTGTATGTCACTATCAACACTGAAACCTTATGCAAGACACTGTCCCCAGACCTTGTCCTTCTCCTACAAAGAGGGGAGCATTTCTCCCGGTTTGCTACCTTTCAGAGGGGTAGTGAACATCTGACAGCAAAATGATTGTGAAAATGTTTTGCGACGTCTAGAACTATTCAATCCATTGGCGTAGAGGACTATGGAAATATAAACCAATCTATTTTTATTTTTCACTTTTGCCAGCTAGAATCTTCAAACAGGGGGCGAGGAAAGCAAATGACTATTTCGTGTCCAGTTTAAGTTTCTATCCTTTTCCCAATCTCACAGCAGAGCCTATAAAGAAAAAATTCCACATTCTGTCTTTCTATTAATCTAGCTTGTTAAAGCTTCCACCATTTCAGGAAAACAACAACAACAAAACAAAGCAGAGCTATTACAACCCTCAAAGTAGGGAATAAAAATTACCCTTCATCATTGACTCAAATGGAAAAATTAGCTGTGTTGGATACAGTTAAGGCAAGTGGCCAGTCATTTGCATGTTGGCTCTCACATCCATTCTCTGCTTTTTCCTTGCTCTGTATCAAGAGAGGGCAGATCCTTGAAAACTACACAGGTGTTAGAAAAGCCAGTAGGAACACAGACTACAGGAGCCAGAGTATTTGTCCCTCCCTCTCTGTGCCTTGGGCAGTGTCTCTAGCAGGGATTGAGTTCTCTATGGCTCCAGCACCTTCCATCCCACCCCTCAATTCCATCCTCCTTGGACTCAGGTCCTGTCTGCCAGAATCACCCTGATCCTAGCTCCCAATGTTTTATCCTCGGTCCTGTTCTGGCAACCCAGCCCCTGTCCATTTTCCCTCCAGCCCCAGGGATGGGAGTGACTTTTTTTTTAGAGTTTTTAATTTCATTCTTTCACCTTCCTCTTCATTCTTTCATCTATTCCAGCATCCTTGTAGCTAATTCCCTGGATTAATGTCTCTCTATTTAATGTATCTGGCATGGTTTTGGATTTCCTGGATGGACGCTTATTGAATCAGCAGAGTTAAATTATTCTGTCTCTGCATGGAGGAAGGCATAAACATTTTCAAATTTTTCTGACTCTCTAGCCTTGGAAAAGATTGATTGCCCCTAATATATACTATAGTATCACAAAACTACAGCCACACAATTATTTACCCAGATATAAATGCATGTAACGCTAGGAGTACATGAGTAAGTCTTTTCTCCTTTCTCTAGAGTGTGTTTGGAGGCAATTGTGAAAATAAACCTTTTAGAGGTGGCAGGGGTGGATGGTAGGTAATAGAGGAGAAGGGATGTCCAGAATGTCCAGTTTTACTTGGGATTTTGGGGTGTGTCTGCATATAATCAGAGTGCACCCTCAGCCCTTCTAACTAATGAATTCTTTCTTGTCCTACAAAATTCTGTTACGTGAGCCAAAATAAACTTATTTTGAGCTACTATACAGCTGGAGTCTATTTCTTACAGCACCTAGCCCATCTCTAACCAATGTACTCCTCTTCTTTAACTCGTGCAGAATGAGCAGTTTACTCTGCACTTTGTTTATATCTCTATGGCAGCCTTTATCAAATCGGATCAGAGTTTTTGTTCATAATGTTCTCTCTCTCACCGGCATATGAGCTTCACAAGGACAGGGAGAGGGTCTCATTTACCTTTGTGTCCCCAGTGCCAAGCATTAGGTATGGAGCACACAAGGTCTCAAGGATTGTATGTTGAATTGAATGGACTGGAATTGGAGTCTTGCCTAGTCTGTCTTTCCTCCCCTCATCCTTCCTAAGATGAAAACCTTGTTCCTAAACAGTGACTTTTTAAACCAAGGCCCACTATTTTTTGCCAACTCTATCACCCCATCCATCTACCCAGCTACTTGAACTTTTGACTTGGGACTACTATGTGTCAACCTTCCCTTTGCTCCCCACTTTTCTGCAGAACTGTCTGACCTCTGAACCCTACATATGTTCATTATGACCCACAGACTTCAGTCTCAGCACAGAAGTAATGCCTACAATATCCTGGGAATAAAAATAAGTATGATGTTTTTATGAGCATGTGATAAGATCTCCCTGAATTCATACTCTGAGCTCTGTTATTTATTTAATTAGAAGAAAGATACCACCAACCTGGAAACCTCTGATATATAGATTTTACCAATGTTAATTATAATCCAGGATGAAACAAACTAACAACTTTGAAAATCCATAAGTCCTCAGGTCAGAACAAAGGTCAATTCAAAGAAATGTAGTTTTGGGGGGATATTTCAGCTATAGAAGAAGAATAGAACAGCAGAATATGTCTTTATAGTCTTTATTAAACAAGAGTGAGAATAGAAGGTGCATTTCCTTTATTCTTTTGGTGAGGAAGATTGTCCCTGAGCTAACATCTGTGCCACTCTTCCTCTATTTTGTATGTGGTACGCTGCCACAGCTTGGCTTAATGAGCAGTTCATAGGTCTGTGCCTGGGATCTGAAGCTGCAAATCCCGGGCCGCCAAAGAGAAGTGTGTGCACTTAACCACTGCACCACCAGGCCGGCCCCAGAAGGTGCATTTTTAACATCTATTTACCTCACTGGTACTTTTGTCACCAATTAATTGCCCCAAGTAACACAAAGGATGTTTTGGAAGCACTCAACTGTTTTTTCAAGTTGTTCTTTTAGTTATGTTAAGAGATGCAGCATGGGTCCAAACCCCACCGCAAAAGTGAGGCCTGTGCAGATGGGCCAAGCATGCAAGAAATTACCTTCACTTCATTTTAACGTTAAGATCTCTGCCCCAGGAGGAGCTTAAGCCTTATTACCATAACATGTGATGTATGTGGAAGCATATTTTCCATCTGCGCCTGCATTAGTGAATACCACCTCTACATGTGATGGTGAAACTTCCCTTTTGAATATTCATTCCTCATCTGAAACAAAAGACCCCTGCTTTCTCTTGCTCCGGGAGCCACAGCACAGCTCTGGAAATAATTCCCGGTGGACTCCTTATGTGCTGCAAATAAATCTTAGTTTGTGTGACAACTACTTCTAGTGAAGCCTGTGATTTCAATTCACCAAGAAGGGGACCTACTTTGGTTCCCCACTTTAATGTTAAGAATTAAACAGATTCCTAGACTATTTCATTGCAAAGTAACTGAATTATAAAATGTCAGGTCTGGAAGTTGTCTTTCAATTCACACGGGCTAGTGGTTCCTGCTATGTTGAGGGTTTTGGACCTTTTGAAGTACATTTTCAAAGTTATGAGCAAACATACACACACACACAGTCACACACACACATTTGACATATAATTTTAATGACTCAAGTATCCCCTGGAGGACATCCATGATCTCTCATCCATCCATGGAAGCCCATTAGCGAAATCATGTATGCACTAACAAGTATGTGTGGACATGAGCTTTAAAGTTTATTCCCTATAACACTAAAGTGGAATAAATGCCACGTTTCTTAATTTGTCAGTTTCTCTGAATTAAGTTTTATCTACTTCTAGCTCCTACACACTGGGCTTATAGACAATTCTATCTCAATCTTTATCAAGAAGGCTATCTCATCCATTTCTCCAGGAATATTTAAAGGTCCTAAGGTTATACATATGGCAGATCATAAAGGGAGTTTGTGCCAGTTATGGCTGATGGTCCTGGGGCCACAAAGCTCTTGTTGCCAAGCTTGGGTAGGTGATCTGTCACTCTGGCTCTAGAAGCTCTCACTGCAAGTATACACACATCAACATCACCAAGCTTCTCCATCAGAGGTATTGTCACCTCCAGGGGAAAGGGAAGATAGTGACCATACACGAGAGTGAGGACACTGCTACTGACTAATCATTGAAGACCCCAAACTCCATTCTATTCCCAGTTCCATGGGAGAAACTCGGGGCCGGCCCAGTGGCTCAGCAGTTAAGTTCGCATGTTCCACTTCTCAGCGGTCTGGGGTTCGCCGGTTCAGATCCCGGGTGTGGACATGGCACCGCTAGGCACGCCATGCTGTGGTAGGCGTCCCACATATAAAGTAGAGGAAGATGGGCATGGACGTTAGCTCAGGGCCAGTCTTCCTCAGCAAAAAGAGGAGGATTGGCAGCAGATGTTAGCTCAGGGCTAATCTTCCTCAAAAAAACAACAACAACAACAAACAAACAAAAACAAAACATGGGAGAAACTCTAAAAGGTTTCTCATTTCCTATAGCTTTCACCTCCTCCACTCCACCGCTTGGGAGAATTCAGCATAAATCTTTTCAACTGCTTTTTGCAGGATAGGGAGGCAGGGTACCCTAATCATTGAGCACTTTGTCTCTGGAGCCAGATTAGTCAGGCTCAGGTCCCAGCTTTAATGCTCACTAACTATGAATGCATTAGTTTCCTAGGCTGCTGTAACAAATTACTACCAACTCGGTGACTTAAAGCAACAGAAATGTGTTATCTCACAATTCTGAAGGTGAGAAATCCAAAATCAAGGTTTCATCAGTTCCTTCTGGACGGAGGCTCTGAGGGAAAATCTGCTCCTTGTCTCATTCCCAGTTGCTGGTAGTTGCTGGTGATCCTTGGCATTCCTTGGCATGCAGCTGTGTCACTTCGATCTCCGCCTCCATCTTCACCCCACTCTCTCTTCCTTTTTTTTTTCTTTTGTAAGACATTTGTCATTCGATTTAGGATCCACCCTAATCAAGGATGATCTCCTCTCAAGATTCCTAACCTAATTCCATCGGCAAAGATAATTTTTCCAAATAACTTCCCATTCACTATTTCTGGGTGGACGTATCATTTGGGGAACCACCATTCAACCCACCACAACAAACGTAAGCAATTTTTTAACTGTATAATATCCACTCTGGTCCACTGGATAATGGGGATGATAATAATAATAATAATAATAACAATAACAATAACCCCCCTATAAGTTTATTGAGGATAAAATGAACTTACACATGTAAAGCATTTAAAGAATTCCTGGTAAATAGTAAATATTCTTTGTTAAACAGTATTTGCTGTAATGAGGAGTTAACTTCTGAATGGCTGTTAATTTCTACTTTGGGTCAATTTGAAGCCCCACTAATGAAACCCAAGGCAAGCGAGCACAAAGGCTAATAAACTCTTGTTTATGAAGATGGGGGAAATACGCACACTGGAAAGCACAAATTGCTCTTTTGCATTTCTGCAGCTATTAGGCCTTAATACTAAGAGATAGTTTTAGTGGTGGAAATGTCAACAGTCCAGCAGGTTGCTTTTTATTTAACCCAAAGAATATAAACATTTCTAGTGATAGGACACTGGGGATGAAAAGGGGTCTGTGGAGGAAATCAGGTTTTAACATAGAGAATTTAATACAGGGAATTGGCAAATCAGAGAGGATTGAAAAGGGAAAAAGAAAAAGCTGAGATAACACAGAGATAGGAATTGCAGGAATCAGCTACCACTCCCAGCTCAGGGAACAAAGGAAAGGGTTGGGGTCATGGGAACTGAGAAGCTTTGAGGAGGGACCCTGTGGAGTTCAGAACCAAAGCCCTGAGGAGGCGTACAGATGGTGCTGGTGTCTCTGGAGCTGGAAGAAAGACCCCTGAGCTCAGATTAGACTCTGAGGAAGGGGCACTGTCTCTCTGTCCTTTCTGGCTGGTGGAGGATGAGGCTGGCCCTGAGAATGGGAAAAACTAGTATTAGGCAGGGGAAAATTCGCTTTCTGCCCATTTCATGTTCTTATGGTTGGACGATTAATAAAACTGACAAAAAACCAGATTAACAGGAAAAAACTCCAATTTAATGTGTATGTTTTGGAGATCATAGAGAAACGATGCTCAGAGAGTGAAGAAAGCAGGCAGTATGTATATATATATATGTATATTTCATACAAAGAAACAATAAATTTGTGAGGAATGACAGGACCAAGAAATTTAGATCGGAGGTATGTAATTAGTGATGAATTTAAGCAGAGTTTAGGCTTGAGGTGGTAAATTAGCAAGGCTTGTTTCTGGAGACTTCTCGGCCCCGAATCCCCCTAGCTCTGGCGATAAGGATGCAGGGAGAACAACTTCCACATGCTGATTTATTTCCTGCTTTCAGAGGAACAGAAACAGGAGGGTCAGAATGTGCTTTTTGCTTCTCAAGCAACTTCAATCCAAAATAATCAGTATGCCTTTGTGGGATATTTGGGGGTGGCCTGCTCTGGGCCCCAACAGTAGAAATTGATCCCAGCTCCTGCTACCAAACCCAACTGCCACTCCTTGAATGAAGAACCATTGCTGGAGAGTGAGCCAACAGGTACCTTCTTCCTCCTCTGGTCTTCCAGGCTCCTTCTAGTGCCCTCTACGGACAGAACCTAACAGGAAGCCAGCTGGAAAAGGATAAATATGGTTTGCAGTTCCCAGGTACAGTGTCCCAAAGCTAAACACAGAGAGTATGCTTGGAGCCAAGAGGCCACAGTCTAATAATCATAAGTTAATAGTGCTATGTGGCAAGCATTTTGTGTGTATTATTTCTATTAATACTCACAACAGTATTATACATATATAGTAATATATCATGTAATAATACAATCAAGCTTTGATTGCTTTAAAATTGCTAAGATTAGACAAGTTAAGTCCCTTAGCACCAGAAAGCTAATAAGTTGTCAGGCCAGCATCTTAATCAAGGTCTGTCTGACTTTAAAGACTGTAGTCTTGGGGCCAGCCCAGTGGTGTAGAGATTAAATTCGTGCACTCCGCTTTGGCGGCCCAGGGTTCACAGGTTCAGATCCTGGGGGCAGACCTACACACTGCTCATCAAGCCATGCTATGGCAGGAGTCCCACATATAAAATAGAGGAAGATGGGCATGGATGTTGACTCAGGGCTAATCTTTCTCATTAAAACAAACAAACAAACAAAACAAAACAAACAAAAAAAACAGTAGTCTTTTTAATCTGAGCTACAATCTGGATATCAGAGCTAAAACCTAAGACGTTCTCAGCAACCTGGAATACTGGGAAAAATCTAAAAGATATGTATTATATCAAGCATAAACGCAACATTTTGCACCTGGACTAAAAAAAATGGCACAATTATCAGAGAAAGACTATATGAGCCTCTAGAGCACAAAAAAAGGATTAATATGTTCTAGCCTATTGCAATCATAATATTAATAAACAATGCAGTACAGCTACCAAAAATAAATGTGACCATTTTCTGCAGTGTCCGGAACAAGCAAGGTGATAACTCATTTTTACTCTGCAATGGTCAGGGTGCAATTGGAATTTTTTATTCAATTTGGAGTATTATATCATCAGAGGAACTTTGCAAAACTGAACTTAATGAGATAGAGAGACCATTACCACAAAGGGATGAGAAAGCTCCGCCACCATGCTGATTTCTGCCCACCTCATCTTGCTTTATCGTTAGTGTAATGGCCTGCTGTCGGGGCCTGCCTCAGCCTGGCCCTGCCGGGCATTATCCACGTGTGACAGGGTAATCTTTCCAAAATACAAATGTGCTCATGTCACACCTGGCCGCAGTTCATCCCAAAGCCTTTGGAATGACATTGAAATCACCTAATAAGGCTTTATTTATTTATTTTAAGTTATTTTTTGAGGAAGATTAGCCCTGAGTTAACATCTGCCACCAATCCTCCTCTTTTTGCTGAGGAAGACTGGCCCTGAGCTAACATCCATGCCCATCTTCCTCTACTTTATATGTGGGACGCCTGCCACAGCATGGCTTGCCAAGTGGTGCCATGTCTGCACCCTGGATCCGAACTGGTGAACCCCAGGCCACCGAGGCAGAACATACACACTTAACCACTGTGCCACTGGGCCGGCCCCTAATAAGTCCTCAAATTCTTGTACCCATTTACTTCTTCAGACAGCCACACATGCACACATGCACACCCCTGTCACAGCTGGATCTTTTTGATTCTTGCCTCCTATCCTTTGGACATTCTGCTCCCTTTGCCGGATCACTTTCTACCTCTAACTTCCACTCACAGACTTCCCTTCCACCCACCCAACACTACTAATTTCTGCTCATTCTTCAAGGGGTCAACTCAGGCTTCACTTTATATGGAAAGCCCTCTTTGTCAGCCCTGCTCCAGAGGGCGGGGTTTGTTGGCCTCTCCTTTATGCTTTTATAGCCCCCCGAGCTTCCCCTATCTTAGCACCTATCACCCTCTGCCATAATTGTCATTTACTTGACTCCTCCACTAAATAGAAAGCTGTACGAGGACAAGGACAAAGTCTGCTTTCTCACTATTTTACTTCTACTCCCAAATACAGTGCTCAGTGGATAATTGTGCCTTGAAAGGATTCATTCTTGAATAAAGATGAAGGAATTCAAATGGCATAAGGATATTTGCAGGCAGGAGGATGAAGGCCATTTCCAGACTTATAAAGCAGTATACAATGATTTTTCCATGTGGACCAGAAAGCAGAATTAGAACCAACAGGTAGAAGTGAATTAAAAGTAGATTTTCATTCAATATAAGAAAAAACTTCAAACAATTAGAACAACCTGAAAACATGGCATGCTGGCTTTAGAAAGAGGATTCTCTGTCATTGAAAATGTGCAAGTTGAGAAGCGGATCCATGGAAGGCAAAAGGATACATTTTAAATGCCAACCGGATAAATTGGTGGTTTTCCAGAGTTGAGCTGGGTTGAGAAAGAGTCTGAGATTCTATGTGGGACGGGGGACAGGGAGAAAAAGTGTACAATGGGTTATTAGGGTCTGTCAAGAGCTTTCTTAGACTGAATGGACTATGCAGTCATGGTTCATATCTGTCCTTCTACACCCCTGCTTCTGTCCTACCCACCACACGTATACACATACACACACACACAGAGTTATCAAATGAGAGTTTTAATAGGGAGACTATCATTTCTTTAGTTAAAACCCAGCCCCCTCACTGGCTACAGTGCCTGGAAATTCTTACTCTGTTGTTTCTTTTTTGAGTTAATGGGGAAAGTTTAATGTCCACTGTCTCCTCTAATAACTAGAAAATGAGGAGCTTCATAATAGTTGGCACATCCTGATTCATTACTGTTTTTGTCTTTAAACAGCAAAAAGGAGAAGTGGATGCATACCTGTGGCCAGAAAAGATACACCAGCAAGTCATGGATTCCAAGAATACCCAGTGGATTATACCTGGGGAGTAGCACCCGACAGGATTAGTAGATTTTGCTAAACATTGGGCTTAGTAAGACAATAAGAAAACAAGTCTCAGTGTATGATATTTAAATTCTGCAATTCTTAGGAAAAGAGAATCTAAGATCACATTATCCTGGTTAGGGCTCCAACTGTGCCCTAGCATTGAGGAACCACTCTGGGTCTCCGCATTTTGTCCATTAAATAAAGCTCTCGTAGTAGTTAAAGAGAGGCTAGTTCATTAGCTGTGATGTTATTCTCCTTTGAGCGCTGCCTTTTCTTGCCACGTTAATCTTCGGTGTGCTGCTAATGTCTTTTCTGCATTGAAGTCAGGAGGCCTGGTTGACGCGAGGGCAGTGAACTGTGAAATGCTTGGGTGGGTAATATACTGACTCCAGCAGCTAGACTCTTCAGAAGGAAAAGTAAATACACTCCTTTCTTGCTTGGTGGGAGTGTTAAATGCATGGATGCAGGTATAGCACATAGACTTGATGCATACTAAATAGTAAACAAATGCTCGTTGTTGTAAAATTAACGTTATTTTTATGTACCGTCAAGTGTCAAGTCAAAGGCTTTGCTCTCAAAATTCTACTTCTAGGACAAATATAAGACCTTTGGTCTGCAGTCTCAGGATTGAAATAGCTAATACCAGGAAAAGAAGCAGCATGACTTAAGGGCCAGATACAGATTTTGAAACCACACGCTTGGGTTTGAATTCTGATTCATCTACTTATTAGCTATGTGACCATGGGCAACTTACTTGCCTTCTCTGACCCCAGTTAGTGGTTGGATTAAGTAAGATTATGCATGTAACCAATCTACCACAGTGCCTGGAGCATAGTAAGTGCCCATATTTGTAAAAAAAAGGTTAATAGTATCGTGTTATTTTTGGACACTTATTTTGATTTGGTTTTCTTTTCTTCAAACATTTCTCCACATTTTACCCAAAGGTCTATTTCTAAAGGGTCAATCTGACTGCATCACAGCTCTGCTTGAGGCTCGTTTATATTCAGGATAATCGTAACAGCTTTTATTACATGCTTACTGTAAGCCAGGAGCTCAGCAAAATGCTCCAGTTATCCAATTTATGAGAAATAGGTACTATCATTATCTCCCTTTCTTATCCAAGATGACCAGACAATAAATGATGGTGTCACAATTCAAATTTCTCCTTGATTTCAAAGAACATGCCTTTAATCATTATAAAATTCTCCCTCTGAATCTGAGGCTCTTTAGCAAAGAATATCAGACCCCTCATGACTTGTTCTGTCTTGTCTCTGCACCTTTGCACTTGGGTTCTCTTTTTCTAGAATATCTTAATCCCCATCAAATACAGTTTTCTCTTTGACCGATTTCTTCTCGCCGTTCAAGACGCAACTCAGTACTTACTCCCTCTTAGAAGTCTTCATGACTATCTAGGTTCCTGCAAAGTCCTAGACAAATTTTATGATGGCATTTTCCCTGAAATACACAACCACTGGATATATCATAGTAAATGTCTGTGTATTAATCTGCTAGGGCTCATAACAAAATAACACAGACTGGGTGGCTTAAATAACAGAAATTTATTTTCTCACAGTTCTGGAGTCTAGAATTCTAAGATCAAATTGTCATCAGGGTTGGTTTCTAGCGAGGCCTCTCTTCCTGGCTTGTGGACAGCTGCGTTCCTGCTGTGTCCTCACGTTGCCTTTCCTCTGTGTGCATATGAAGAGAGAGATCTGGATTCTCTTCCTGTTCTTATAAGTATACCAGTCCTATCGTATTAGGGTCCCACCCTTATGACTTCATTTAACATTAATTACTTTCCCAAAGGTCCTGTCTCCAAATGCAACCATGTTGGGAATTAGGGCTTCAATATATGAATTTTGAGGGGTATGATTGACTCCATAACAGTCAGTTTACTTGTCTTTCTTTTACTTTGGACTGTGGGCCTCCTGAGTACTTGATTTTCCTCTATAACTCCCAGTTCATAGTATATAACAGACACTCAGGATATAGTTCTTGAATGAAAGAACAAAGAAAAGAACAAATGAATGTCTTTCATTGGCTCTTAATTCCTTATGGAATAAAATCTATAAAATCCATAAAGTCCAAGAGCCTCCACAATTTGGCCCAACCAATTTCTCCAAAGTCTCTTCATCCTTCCCCCTGAAGTAGTGTACTTAAACATTAGTCTGCATAAAAATCCCTTGAGGAGTGTGTTAAAAATGTGAATTTCGAGGTTCTACCTCCGTGGATTCATATTCTGGGGTTCCAGAAATATGCATTAATAGACACAATAGGTATTTCTGAATGAGAGTATACAAAGCCCACAAAATGAGAAACACTGATATAGACAAACCCTCAATTTATGGCACCCGTGGATAGCTATCTAGTCCTTAAAAATTGCTCTGCTGCATTGCGGCTCTTCAGCTTAGATCACACACAGTAACTTTGGGTTGGCTGAAGAATTAGTCCTCAGGCAGATCCTTTGTTCTCATTTCAATGGGTAAAGGAGGAGTCTTAGCAAATTGGTTTCCAAGGTAAAAGTAGAATGTAGCTGCTCCTTATGAGGGTTAGTACTGGGGCTAATCTCGCTCAGAAATAGGATTAGTCATTCTGATCCTAATAATAAATAAAAATCTGTTCGGTCAAACAAGTAATGTGCCAGATTAATTCTCTCTGGACTGTGTTGACTTTATGAAGAGTTACTCCCAGCTAAAATGGTAGTTTGAGCACACATCTTTATGTCTGCATCCTCTTCAAGATAGGAGATGACGGCAACAGAATTTCAGAAGCTAGAAAGATTATATAGTAACTGACTCAACAAACTAAGAATTTGGATCACTTACCAACTTTTGGCAAATCTGAGAAATGATGGTATTGGCCCTCCAGAACTCCCAACAAGCTTAGGAAATAGAAGCATCAGGTACCTCTGGAGGAGAGCAAGTGCAACTGATATCAAGAAGTCTGTTTAAAAAGCTTCTAAACCCGGGGCTGGCCCTGTGGCCAAGTGGTTAAGTTCGCACACTCCGCTGCAGGTGGCCCCATGTTTCGTTGGTTCGAATCCTGGGTGCGGACATGGCACTGCTCATCAAGCCACGCTGAGGCAGCGTCCCACATGCCACAACGAAGAATATACAACTATGTACCTGGGGGCTTTGGGGAGAAAAAGGAAAAAAAAAAAAAAGAATGCTTTTAAAAAACAAAAAAGCTTCTAAACCCATCAATTCCCTAGCCTGTTCCATGCAGTTGGGTGACACCGCCAGGAAAAGAATAGAGGTGTATTCTATGGGAAGCACAATGCAAAGGGTCTCTGAACTGTGGGGGAATGGAAAGGAAGACCACACAGAACTGAGTATAGGAGGTATCTCATTGACAGCACAGGGAATTAGGGGAAACGTTATGAGGTGATTCTTTAACTCTTAGCTCTTTTTCCCACTTGGTTCTCCCAAAACACTGGAAGTAAGACTCACACCTCAAGCAGAATATTGAAAGAGTCTTCTCCTGGGGAAAAAAGTTAAAGACACTGAACTATTGATTCTCAACTGAACAGTCCAGACAGATGACTCTATAGTGAAGACCAGGGTTGATAAGCCCCACTCACATACACTGAGCTTTCAATTGCCTTTAGTGTCCCATTATTAAATATAAACAGGAAATACAGGATATCCAGATATCTGAGGAAATCTCTAACATGAAAGATGGTGATGAAAGCAAAAAGAAAAGAAGGAAAAAAGTAATTTGTAGAAAATATAAACTATGCAGGTAGATAAACTCTACCAGAAATAAAACAAAATAAAAATTTCATTAATATACTGAGAGAGAGAAAATAGCATATTGCATCCATGAAATAAGCTCAGGATATAACATTAAAAAAGGAGAACCAGAGAACAAGATACAGTCATAGGAAATACAAAAAGACATTAAGGGCTGTGCAAAAACTATAGAACAGTTGCAAGATAAAGTTGAAGAAATCTTCTGAAAAGAGGTAAGAGATGAAAAATTGGAAGAGAAGAAAAAAATAGAGAGAAGCTGTCCAGGAGGTCTAACATTTGTTTTAGGTGGAAGGGCCCATCTGATTTATGCTCCTCCTTCTTGGCTGGCAGCAGAAATCTGCAGCTCGTTTATTATGGTGCTCTCAGCTTTAACGTTTGTAATTTTGGTTCACTAGAGAAAGGGGTCAAGCCTTAGTCAGTGCTTCATCAAACATAGGTGAACCTAAATTCCCACCAAATTACGCCTTGCATTACCGTTTTCCCCTGTCTGTCGTCATTTTTGCCCTCTTTGCTTGAATTCCTACTTCAGTTCCTTCTCTTCACCTCCCATTCCTAGTAGAATGCTCCTCTGAACCATTGAGACTGTTTCCTACTTTGTCTAGCCAGGACCCACACCTTGTGATCAGTACTTAGACTGAGGTTACTGTCTAGCTCATCTGTTGCTAGACTGCTGTTTCTGGCACTCCCTATATAACATAGTCGTTATTTCCAAATTAAGTATTCTTTAATATTGCTTATGCGCCCCTTGTTTGGACATCCATAGAAATGAATTCTTACTGAACCAAGACATAAGTTATTATAATACTCTGGAACATTGAGCCAAATCTACATCCCCAGTGCTCTGTCTGTGAGCCACTCCCTCCAACATGCAATCATTAGGCTCCAGCCTATCTTGAACTCCCAATTAAAGACACTGAGAAGCTAAGTAGCAGAAACCATGAGTTTTGTCCATGGAGAAAAATGTTCATAGGCAGAGAAATTTCTGTCTCACTAAAGTAAGTTGTTTCATTAAAACATCTTTTGCTGTCTCAATTTATAGGGAAAAGAAAAAAAGCAAGCAAGCAAACAAACAAAAACTAGGCCAGCAAAGTTTAATTGAATTTCCTAACATCACAGAGCTAATTGGTGTTAAAGGTGGTCCTCAGACTCCGGTCTTCTGCATCCTAATAGAAATTTCTTTTCTCCTGGATCGCAAACACTTAGGTAGCTCTTTTGGTGAGCTATTTATTATTTAATATTGTTCCCGAATGAGGACCCAACCCAACAACCCAATTATTGTGGTCCTCTGTTTTTTCTAAACCTGACTCTGATAGGGAAAATTTTCTTAAAGATTTTGTAAGCTACCTTCTCAAGCCTCCCTCTAATTCCACTCCCTCCTATGACATGACAATCTACAAAGGAGACCAGAGGGAAACACCTGGCTCCTAATCTTTTTCTGAACTCCTTTCTGTCTTCTGAAGAGCGTTAACACTGCCACAAACTTTCAGGCATCACCTTCTGACGCTGCGATTTTTAGGATCCCAAGTTACCCAATTTGTACGTATCAGAGAAGTTGAGTGGTTTATACTATAAAACTACAGACCAATGTTTTCCACATTTGAGAAAATGGACCTACTGGGGATCCTTGATTTTCCTTTTTTTTTTCTCTCCATGGCAGTACAGCATAACATCCACACACGCGTAACTCTTGTGTTCACAGAGTTGGTATGATCAGCAGAGGGAGGGGAGTCCCAGGTCAGGTCATTATTTCCTTGAGCTTATCAAGGAAGCAGCCTCAAACCTAAGGGGATGACAGCAAATAGGAGTTGGGCAGTGGTGATCAGCGAATCCCCACCTCGATTAAATCTGGGAAGAATTCAGAGCAGAGTTAAACATTGCACTTCTCCTCTCCCTTCCTGCCAACTCCCACCTCAGTACCTGGAGGGATCCTGATTTGGAAAAAGTGGGAAGACAAGCCCCAGGGTCCAAATGAGAGGGAGAGGGACACAGGTTTGGGTCTAAACACTTGAGTGGTCCTTCTCCAGCATCTTCTAGCTTAGATCACTGTATTTAAGAGTCTCGATTTAATGCAGAGCTGCTCAAATGATTCACAGAAGTCCCTAAATTCTTCACTTTGACAAACACTGCAGTAAACATTAAACATGGCGGCGAGGGTGTGAGCGGGAGTCGCTAGAGAATTACATATAAAAAAATTCGTTGGGAGATTAGAAAGAAAAATAAAGCCATTATGAAATAAAGAACTATTTAAAGTTATTGAATCTTGAGTAAATAGTAGCCTAGTCCTCTCTTAGACACACACCTACCCACAAATGATTCAAAACATTTCTTGCCTGTCAGCCTGGTTCATTCCTACTCTTTTGTCATTTTCTTTCTTTAATTAGGATCAATGTTGGCTTTGCAGCACTAGTCCTTGGAAACCGTATTTAATAATATTCCTCAAACAATGGCAATAGCAACCATAGTTATAATTGCATAAGTACCAGCAAGGTACCAGGCACTATCTAAGCCCTTTAAAACACCTCTAATTTGCCAACAACTGGGTACATATAATTATTCCATTTTTCAGCTAAGGAAAGTGAATCTCAGAGAGGGTAAGTTACTCGTCCAAGGTCACACAGCTGGCAGGTGGTAGAGTCAGGACTCCATTTGGTACCAAAGTCCTTGCTTTTGCAGCTACCAAAACTACAGCTGAGGCTAAATTATTCCTCCCTGCTCACTCTGTTCTCCCAACTCCTGGGGTGGTCATCATTATTATAATCTTGGAGCTGCTTCAAAGACACTATGGGCCCGCAGATTCAACTCCAGGATGAGAAAGCAAACAAAAGGAGTGTTCGTTCTCAGCCTTTCTGTGGGTCTTTTCATCTTCAAAGTCCTTTGTGAATATTAAACAATTAATCCCCCTGGAAGCCCTCAGCGTTGAGGAAAGTGAACATTTCCATTAACGTTGACAAATGCCTATCGCTGTTGGTGAAGTTTCCCCTCTCAGACTGTGCTTCTAAAACCTGAAAGCCTTTCATAGAAATGACGCATGTTTTCAATCCCATGCCTCTCCCAGGTGCATGAGGGAGTTGCTGAGATGTCTAAACACAGGGCTTTGTAAGTACCTTTGAAGAGTGAAAAAGCTTTGCTGGTTCTACTTCCTGTGTCTGCACACACACACACACACACACACACACACTCACAGTGTTTACAATAAATCAGAAAAGTTGATGGTGTATGTGTGCAGATTGTGGGTACTTGTGTGCTGTTCCAGACAAGACGGCACATGGAGGAGACTTCTCTGATGTAGCTAAAGTCATAACTGAGCTGCACAGTTGTCTCTGTGGTGCACCTGGTTAGCACATTTACTTGCTAACTGAAAGGTTGGTGGTTCAAACTCACCCAGGGATAATTTGATCTTCTTTTCAGGAATAAGTGAGCAGCGCATTTCAGGAATTTGTTACTCCTTTGTGAAGCACTCATGCACTGTTCTCTCAACTGGTCTGCTAAAATCTCACCCCAGGGACTTCTTAAAACCACGAGTTCCAGGACCTTAAGATTCTGAGCCCGTCGTTCTGGGAAGGTGCCCGAGAATTTGCATTTTTAAGACATACCCTCTGCTCTTAGGAAATTATTATTATCATTCAATTTTGCACAGGATTTGTGTAGAAGATAAAATAATTGGTTTCAGAACCGCACTGCGTGGGTCTTGATCTCTGCTTCTCTACTATCTACTCTGAAAAGTTTCCCTATTCCCATCTTAAGTAGCCACCTGTGACTACAGCACAGCATCTCACTATAATGATCCACATGTTGGTATCTGATATTTCTATTTTCATTGTTTTTTTTTTTATTGTTTGTTTATTATCTATCCCTTTTAAAAACTCACCACCACTCAAACCCCCCCCACCCACTCTGGTGGTGGTCTTGTGCGGTCAATTTAGCTAAACTGGAGCTGGATTTCTCAGAATTCCCTTTATGGACCCAGGTTAGGGCTGGCCATCAGAACATTTTGCATGAGACTTGAGAGACGGGAGTAAAGTAGTAGTCATTGTTTTCTGAAGGTCATCATTGGTCGGAGGTGGTGAGGGACATGTGCAGAGATGCAAGAGGTTCCAGTTTGTCCTCACTTTTCCTCACGCCACATCCAGGTCTCCTTCCTGACTTCCAGCCCCGTAGATCGACAATGACCACAGGCCCATCATCAAATCTCCTCTCCGAACTCACAGAAATGGAGCCATGAAGAGCCAAAGGCAATTCATAGATGTCCACATCCCTCTCGGAGCTGGGCTTGCCTAGTTCTGATTCATTCACCATTCAAGGGCTGGTTAATGTCCTGTCTGATGTTTTTTGAACCTTTATATCCCTAGCAACTCCCACAGCTGTGTAAGGTCCAATAATTTCTTTTTCATATTATTCATAGTGGTTCTGTGCTCACGATTAAACCCTGATGACTTCACATTCAAAGAATGTAAATTCTGTGAATCTAAGACCCTCAGTACCTAGGACAGGGTCTGGCATGGAGTAAGGTTCAACCAATATTAGCTGAGTGACTGATGAAAGCACTAACTTCATTATCTATAAAATGGGGGTAATGATGCTTCTCTCATCGAGTTGGATGAGGACAATAACATATAAACAGCTCAGTACTGTTGCTGTCAGATAGTAAGCACCGATACATGGTTATTGCTGTTATTGATTTTGTTGCTATGACTTTGAAAATATCAAATCTGCCACACAGAATCAAAGACACATAAGTGTGTGATACATCTATCTCAAGAGTTAGTCATCTCCCAGTCCACCTGGGTTTAGTCTTGCCTTTTCCCTAGAATCATAATATCATCCCAGAGAACTACAGAGCCAGAGAGGATGCTAAACATTCCCAAGGCAGTATTCGTGTTCCAAAGATGAGAAAACAGAGACTTGAGAACTGGAGGGATTTGCCCAAAGTTATCCACCCATTAGAAGAAGAGATAAAGCTAATAACATGTTTCATTAAGGCAATCCAGAGTCCCTTCTGTGAACTTATCCAAATTAATATTTTAAAGCACTTTATAGCTACACACACACACACAAGTGTATATGTGTATATATGAATACATGTGTGTATATATGCATACATATAGTAACATACACATTATGTATATATTGCATACATATATACGTGTATATATATAATATTTGTATATGCATCAATATGTATATTAGTATATGGTAATAGTGTCCTGCTTTTCCTATGGATAGAGTGATGGATACATCCAGGTTGCCTGGGACACTGCAGTTTATCCTCGTGCCCTGGTTTAATTATTAACAGTATCCCCTTCACTCTCAAAAAGTGTCCTGGTTTGTTTAATAAATTACATAGTTTCCCTACCTGTAAGGGACAACTTTTTTCTCTTTCTGTCTGCACATTTGGAATGAAATAGGCTACAGAGATGGACATGTGAGTTAGGCCTGGTCAACGAGAACATCACATTCACTTGGCAACAGTGACCATCTTGGGAGTGGGTCCATGGTGTGAGCAGAGCAATAAACCTCATGGTGGGACTCTCAGAGGAGAAGCAGGGTCTCTCTTCTCCCGGACTGGCCAATAGTGAAGATGCTGTAAAGCGGGAGCTGCCTCTGGCTTCTTCAGGGAGTCTGAGCATGAAGCCAACATGAAAGAAAGTAAAAACAGGAGATGGGAGAAACTGAGGCCTAATCACTTATCACAAGTCCTTGATCAAGCCCTCTCTGAAGCTACACTAACTCTGGTTGTTTTTGCTTAAATTAGATGAGATGAGTTTTCTGCCATTTGAAATTTAAAATATTATAACTAAAATAGAAAAAATAGATAAAATAAAAAGGGGGGCACTTGTGTCATTGCCCTGGTCCTCAGGAAACATTGTTTCTGGGCCACAATTGTACTCTGATAAGTCATAGTGGAAGGTACGTCGCTGCATATCCTCACCTCCCCTATCCTACCCCTGTGCCGTGTAATTCGGTTACACTGCACTTTGCAATACTGATCACGTCATTCATTCATTCAATGTGCGCAAATTGAGCACATTATGACCTGAAAAAGTTTATATTCTATTCGAGGACATGATTAAAAAATGAAGTGATAACCGCCAAATGCAGAGTGTTAGGCCAGGCCTTATGAAAGCTGATTGCAGGGACCATTCTTGACAAAGATTTATTATGAAGGTGAGAAGGGAAGCCCTCAGAGAGAAAAAGAGATGGAAACTAACTTTTAGAGGACTGGCAGGAATTTACTTGTTAAGAAATTAAGTGGAATCCTACAAAGAGAGAAGACATGCAGATCATAGAGATGATAGATATTTGGGGAAATGCACATATCTGCTAGAATGCAAAGTACACAGAGGAAGCTTGGAAGCAGAGTCTAGAGAGAGAACTGGGAGTTCTGATAAATCACACTAAAATTCTTTATAATTTTATAAAATTTATACCGTGGGCAATGGAGGACCATGCAAAGGAATCCAGATCAGGTTGTTCTAGCTTCTCTCAGGCCACTGTAATGATTGTTTTGCTCTCTGTTAGACCAGCCTTTCAAGTAAGTGCATGCAGCTTCACGTGGCTTTCTTCACTGACATACTCCTGTGGGATCCGAATCCTTTCTAGAAGGCACTGCCTGGGAGAGCTGGAGTGTGGCCATGTGTATTGTACACGATTCAGATTTGTTCTCTTCTGGCTGAAACCTTTGGCTAATTTATAGACAGTTTCTACTGTTATTTTATTTTACTCTTTTCTCTTGTCCCTGATCAATTTTCCTTTGCTTTGGACTAATCCTTCCGTAATCTCTCATGCCATGTCCCTCCCTTTTTGTTTCACGGATCCAATGATCAGATGTGCATCTTAGAAAGACTCTTCTCTGGACAATAGTTTCGAATGGGGTAAAGTGGAAGGCAATGAGAGGAGACGGAAAGTTGTTACAAAAATGCAGGGGAGGGGCCGGCCGGGTGGCGCAGCGGTTAAGTTCCCACGTTCTTCGGTAGCCTCGGGTTTGCTAGTTCGGATCCTGGGTGTGGACATGGAACCACTTGGCAAGCCATGCTGTGGCAGGCATCCCACATATAAAGTAGAGGAAGATGGGTACGGATGTTAGCTCAGGGCGAGTCTTCCTCAGCAAAAGGAGGAAGATTGGAGGCAGATGTTATCTCAGGGCTAATCTTCCTCTAAAAAAAAAATGTAGGGGAGAGATGAGGATGTTGGGAAGCAGATGAGAGGAGAGCATAATTCAGAGCATCACCACCACACACGTAGAATAGGACAAATACAACTGGGGTCCGTGTATCAAAAAACAGTTAGCATATGTTCGGAGACAAACTTCAGCATGTGGAGGCTTAAACTACATTTGGAATGGAATTTCCAGGCTCAGTAAATCTACAATCTGCTTCCTGAATCCATCCCCACCCCCTTGCTCGTCAGCTCAATGAAATAACTAAATAATTAAATCCTAAAATGCTTCTAGGATATGCTTTGTTGTTGAAACACATCTGCTACATGTGGGAGGAGCCCTTCCCAGCAGATGTTCCTTTCCTTTGGTTTGTTTGTTTATCTATGGAAATGAGTATCTTAAACCTCCTCCCCTGCTAAGCTTAATAAAAAGGAATCCTTTCCACACACATCTTCTTCACGATGCCCCTTGTGGTCCTTTATCAAACCATTAAGGACATATGCTGTGCAGCTAATTATTTTTTTCTCCTACTGCAGTGCACTAATCCAAGGGAAGGCCACCTTCAGCTCAGGACTTAGCGCGGGGGAAGGAATCTCCACACAGCATTCTCTCCCAAAGAAAACAGAGTCTTTGTAGTTAGATGAAAAGACGCTGAAAGCCAGGACTCTAAAGAGTCCGTGGCCTCTCTCATTAGCTCTGGTATAGTGCAGTCTATTCTTTGAGCAGTTACTTAATGGACTTCAGCTAAAGTGTCATCCATTGACAAACCAGGAGATGGAGAAAACCAACAATAAATCGAGATGGGGTAGTTTGATGATGAGCCAAAAAGTGTACATGCATCCAATTTGGGGAAGATTGGGAGCTATGGAGAAGAAAGAATAAATAGGACTCAATATGCTCTTCATAAAGACCGTGAACATAAGGAAAGACTTTATAAACATCTTGGAGATGTTCATGGTCTTTGAATTTATTGAAACCCTTTGGTGAAATAGTCACTAGGGAACTCTCAGGAGAGGCATCTCCCGAGATGCATTTCTGTTTATGTGTGGAGATGGCCGAGATTATATGGACTCAATAAAAAGACGTAATGAAGTCGTCTTGGAAATACAGATGAGGGAGGAAGGAAATTGACATTTTAATTAAAGTCAAATATGGTACAGCTCAGCAGCAGGAGAGAACTTAGGGGCGATTTTAAAATTGTTTGCATGTGTCGTAATATCAAAACAGGAAAAATATATATATTTTTTACCTTTAGAGTGAGATAAGTATTTGATGCATGAACTCCATTTTGTATAACATTTAATTTCACTAAGTCCCCAGAACCTGAGCTTTTTTTTCTTTTTGTTTTTTGTGAAGGAGATTGGCCCTAAGCTAACATTGTTGCCAATCTTCCTCTTTTTGTTTGAGGAAGATCGTTGCTGAGCTAACATCTGTGCCAATCTTTCCCTATTTTGTATGTGGGACACCACCACAGTATGGATTGACAAGAAGTGCTAGGTCCACGCCCAGGATCCAAACCCCCGCCAACCCCGGGCTGCTGAAGCGGAGTTCGTGGACTTAACCACTATGCCACTGGGCTGGCCCTGAACCTTAGCTTTCAATCATGGTCAAATTTCCTTAGCAGCATTTGACTTATATTTTATAGATCGACGTCCTGTTATAAGAGAAGTATTGTATCAGAGAAAAGAAGCTAGTCTGCTTTCTGTTCCTGTGAGAAGAAACATTTTTTTCTGTCTGGATGTTTGTAGAACGTTTTTCTTCAAAGATGAAATTCATATTTCTGCCGGGATGTGTCTACATGGATGACTCTGATTGATTTCGCTTAGCATACAGTGGCCTCTTTCCACTTGCATCCTTAGGTTATCTGCTCAGAAAAGATCTCTTTTCTTAAATTCTCCATCACTGCTCTTGTTGTATTTATCAATGTCCTTTTCAGCAATTATCCAAAACTGGCTGGTTATTGTTTGTTTTCTAGTCTTGACTGACCATCTTCTTTCTTCTTCCCTCTCTTTATTGTCATGTCTTTTTTTCCTCAGGTTTTCCTTCACCATCTTGATTTGATTTTCCATGTTCTTATCTTTTCCGCCTCCATCTGCCTTCAATATGGTATATAATTCTGATACTAAAATTTTGGTATTTTTGCATTTTTTTTAAGCTCACCCAACTTTGTTTTCATTCCATTCTGCTGTTCTTTTATTTCAACCTACTCTTCCTTTGTGACTTTTTTTTAGGGGGAGTGGTGCGGAAGATTGGCGCTGAGCTAACATCTGTTGCCAATCTTCCTCTTTTTGCTTGAGGAAGATTGTCCCTGACCTGACATCTGTGCCTATCTTCCTCTATTTTATGTGGGACATCTCCACAGTGTAGCTTGATGAGCATTGTGTAGGTCCATGCCCAGGATCCAAATCCACAAATCTCAGGCCACCAAAGCAGAGCTCATGAACTCAATCACTATGCCACTGGGCTGGCCCCTTTTGTGACTTTTTGCTCCTACTTAGTAGATTTTTTTTCCTGGTTTATTTGATTGAATATTTGTAGCTGCCCCTGACACAGGAAGGGTTAATAATCACTGGAAAAGGCTTGCCAACAAACTGTGACCCAGAGGTGAGAAGGCCGGTCAGCTAATTACAGGTAAGACCTCCAGGGGGAGGTAACCTAAGCCAGGCGCAGTCACCTGGGGGCACAGATGGAGACACGATATCAATATTGGGAGCAGGAGGGGCCGTTGCCTAGGAGGCCTTGCCTGCTCTGAGATAAAAATATACGAGCACAGCAAAAACATGATAATATCAAAACAGAGACTGAGGGAGGGCTCCTTGAGAATCACTAAGAATTCTTGGCATTCGCTAATTACTTTATCCAGAACACCTGTGTATGTTTAACAGATGTAAGCTATGTATATATCGAAACGCTGGTTATAATAAATTCAGAGCGGCCATCAGCCCTCTCCACATCTATCCTGATGTGTACATTGGATTGCGACACCGACAATATTCCATTTTAAAATTTTCTTTTGGATTGTGATGTATCATTTTCAAAAACATGTTCTTCTTATGTTTTCCTCTCCTTTTTGGTAATTTTTATATACCCAATATTTTCTTAATTCTCTTTACTCAGGCTTAAAGGAAGTAAAATGTCTCCAGACTGGATGTTTGCCAATAATATATGGATCTCCCTTAACTCTGCCACTCATTTGTCTAATGCTGGACTCCCATCTCCAATCTACAACTGGAGTGATGGGCAAGGTTCCCAACCCATTTCCTGGTTTCTATAAGATAGCCAGTGACAAGGGTCTATTTTCTTGAACTGGGAACCTTCCTATCTCTACTACATACATGTCGTGATCTGTCTAATCTCCCAAATGCACTGCTTCTACTATTTTTGGAATTTGCTTTCACTGCTTACCATTGAGGATCATACTTCCCAAGTCCTCCTCCCCAACTCCTGACATTTCCTGCTCTGCTATATTCTTTGGGGCAGAAGACTTAGTCAGAACAGAAGAAAGTATAACTGATTATTTGGAAAAACCAATGCCTATGTATTTGAAATGTAGCTGCCTAGTTTTAATTTGTTAGACACCTGAGTGTCTTCATCAGGAGGACAATCTGAGATGGAGGAATTTTCTTCCAATCTTCTTTGAGGCATAATTTGAGCATGAATAAAGCTATTCACTGAAGACTGGGTAGATGTTTTTTGAATTTTTTGTTGCACTCTATTCCATTGGATTTAAAGTTACTAAGTTTCCTTCCAAAATTCAAATCTTAATTTCAGGAGGGATGAGCTTTTGCCTTGTTCACTGTCCCCATAGGTAGTGGTAGAATGAACAAAGCTGCTTTGGGAGCTGCCATAATGCCACATAGCATTTTAAACTGGAGGGCGCCCAGCAATGAGCTTCTTCTCAGTGCTTGCAACATGGTTGATGGCTCACATATGAATGAATTTTTGGAATACAGCCCATTCATAATGTGAGGACTAGGCGCCCTATAAATCACCTAATTTCCCTCAGGTCAGTCTGCATTTTGGTTCTAAACTAAAAGTGGCAAAATAACTAATGGTTAAAGAAAAATGGCTAAGACTTGGAGTGAAATCATTATTGTCATCACAGATATAAAGATGAGAAAACCAAAGGATAAAGAAGAAAGCTCTATTCTCCCTCACAAATGTAATCTTCACAACCACTTACGACTTGTGACTGTGACCCATTTCTTAGATGAGGAAAACAAGGTGCAAGAATGGAGTAACATGCTGTAGATGAAACAGTCATAAAGTGAGAACCAGGAGCTTTAATTCAGACCCAGATCTGGCTGAATTCTGAAGTCATATTTCCACTGCTCTGTATAAAACTTACCCACAAATTTAAGTGCTACTGGAAGAGTTTCTCTCAAATGTCCTTCTGGTATCCACATGCATACGGTGCAAAGAAGTCCCACCTTGGGGTCCTTTGTGGCTTATGGAAACACTTATTACTGCTTGTTACAGTGTCCTTTTCTCTTGGGGCCTGGCATAAGTCCGCAAGGAAAAGAAGCTAAAGGTCAAACAAGTAGTATTCTTCACTACACTTGACCCTTCCCCTCTCCTCTACGGCACAGTCCTTATCTTTGGACCAAGCATGTGCCAATATCATCAACTACTTAAAAAGAATGGCTTTTCTTCATGCATAAAAATTAACTCACCTAAATTTCGTGAGGATTGTGGATTTTCTTGCAGTGAGTATGTTTTCTGCACTGTCTCTTCCATTCCATCACATCTCTAACCTTTGGGAATTCATTTATTGAACTGATATATGGGCATGGAGGTAGGACATATAGCTGGGACTGGGGATACAATCCTTTGTTAGGGAAAACAGCAACAGTAACTGACTCATAACTTTGTAGAGGAAAGAAAAATAAATGGTGCTTAGAACACAATGATGGTAATCTTTCCCTGGCACATCAGCTCTCTGGACCAGAGCTGATCTCTCTTTAGATGAGACTAAAGAACAGGAACGTGGAGGGTGTGTTCTCACATTATGTGCATTGACCTGCCAAATTGTCTGTCACTAGATATCATATAGATGTCCCCTGAAATTTAAAAAGAGATGTGCTATTTCCATGAGCATCTTTCATGATCAGTATTTCCATATCAATCTCACCACCAGTGGGTTTTAAAGACTCCGCCGTCATCATTTATCTTGGTGGTACGTGAGCAATAAGTAGGCATAGAACACTGACATAGAACATCATTTTAGATCAGGGACAAGTAAAGATTAAAACAAGTTCTGGATAAAACCTACTAATTCTTATTGAACAATCATAGGAGAACTTTAGGAGTAAGAGAGAGCTTCTTGTGTCTTTAAATAGCTCATGTGTCATCCATCCTCCTTGGGCACTGTCCTAGAAAAGATGCTTCCAAGAACTGCACCTTTACTAACTGTGTCTAAATAGCAACAGGGGGGCCGGCTCCTTGGCTGAGTGGTTAAGTTCGTGCGCTCTGCTGCGGTGGCCCAGGGTTCGGATCCTGGGTGCGGACATGGCACCACTCATCAGGCCACGCTGAGGTGGCATCCCACATCCCACAATTAGAAGGACCTGCAACTAAGATATACAACTGTGTACGGGGGGGTTTGGGGAGATAAAGCAGAAAAAAAAAAAAAGATTGGCAACAGTTGTTAGCCCAGGTGCCAATCTTAAGAAGAAAAAAAAAAAAAGAAAAACATTAAAAAAAAATAAATAGCAACAGGGACCTAGATGGAGGCAAGAAACAAACAAACTACAAATCAAAACAGCAACAACAACAAAAATCAATTATCTGGGTACTGGTTCCATATACACAAAGTATATGGATGTTTGATTTTATTATTTTTTAATCTAGATGTTAGATGTCCACATTTGATTTATTCTTTTACACTCCAAAGCACCAAGCACTCTGTCTTGCATCTGACTTACATGCCCAATAAATATTTATTGAATGAATAAAGATGTGAATGAAGATAATGCATGGCTGTGGGTAACTGATGACATTATATCAAAAGGAGCTGAAGACATAAAACCTTGAGACTCTCTTTTTCATTGACAGTGTTAGAATTTAAAGAAAATTGAATTTCTCTGTTGTTTTTGTGTATTAGGGTTTTATGAATTCCCTAAAGCAATATTCTCAATCATTGCATGCTAGACAAAGGAAAAGGCTGAGTTTTTTTTAACTCAGATGACACTCAGGTTAGAATCGCAGGGGTTACACTATAGTCTGTGAGTAGTTCATCCGCATGTCTAAATCTACAACTAGTTACGTATAAAACAAGGAGCCAAAAAGAAAGAATATCCGGTGTTATTCTGTGTGGTGGATGGCAGGATAAGAGTCAAGAGGATAGAAAGAACGAAGAAGCAGAGTTTAGCCAAATATAAGAAATGGTTGTCCAACAACATGAGCTTCTACCCAATAGTGTTAGAGCAGCTTCCTAAAGTAGTAAGTTCCTGCAATACTGCAGATATTTGGCACATTCGTGTGCATAAAGTGCTTAGAGTAGAGCTTTGATGCATAAGAAGATTATATAAGCATTTCTTCAGTAAAACAAAAGTCAGAATATCTGAAATGCTGAGTAGATGACTTCTGTGTTTTCTAAAAGTTTTGACTCATGGCTTATATGAGAGCTCTAGAGAAACTGGCTCTAGAATTTTTAGGCCAAAAGAGAATTTTGTTGGAAGGCTTATTCAGGGGAGTGGATGTATAGGAATAAAGAGAGGCTAAAAGTTGGTTTGGAATGGATTCAGGAAGTTCTAGAGACTCCAGCTACCATCTCTGGAATGAATGAGAAGTCCAGCCCTTTTTCAGTATTTTCATCATGCTATTTGTAATTCAAATTCCAGAAAGGGAGCATGGATGGACCTTTTCTGTTCAGTTTTGTAACTAGCCTTTTGACTCAATTACTTGATTAATTGGCAAACCAGACTGTACGTACTGAAGAGGTAATTCCTCAAGAAGAAATGAGGGTGCAATTTCCAAAAGAAAGTATAATCGATAACGGGTAAGCAACAAACAACAAAGGCCCACTGCATCTTCTAGGCCCATTTCAGCACTACGCTTCTATGAAGCCCTGGTAATACGACATTGGGAACTCTAAATGGATGGGGATCATTACTTCCTGACTCACTCCGTGAACACTTTGTCCACAGACAGACCATTACCTAACATTCCTTTCTGATGATGACAAGAGAGACTCCATGCACAACTGGATATGTGCACCATCTCCTCCCAACGTGCATTTAGCCGCTCTAGGTAGAAGAAAGCCACTGGCTTGGGAAGCAGCACTGTCTGCATTCCATTGCAATTGTCCATTCCAATTCAATTCCAATGGACAATTCTAATACATTGTCCTTTGTCTGTTGACTGCGGTCTCCATAGCCAGACCTCTTGACTGCATCTTGTGTCAATCACATACTTACTGTTACCTTATGCAAATATTTGAACCTTTATACATGTCTCAGGTTTTTTCATTGTACCAACATCATAGGCTTATTGTTTGTGAAAGTTAAATTAGATAATACATGTAATACAATCAAACATCCTGGTTTCTCACAATAGAGGACCGTTGATAATATTTTTATTAATATTACAACTATCCATAATGTCACCACTTTTACTTTATTGAGTATCGCAGACACCCATGGCTGGTCCAAGGCACATGTGCAAAGATAGCCAAGTTCTTCTACTAGATATTTTTCCTCAGGAAGGGAGGAAAATACCTCTAAATGCTCTAGAAGAAGTGGAAGGAGAAAGGTCAATGCCAGCCATTCTTTACACTCAGAACACCCAAGAAATGGCTCTTCCAGCCTGTGCAGAACAGAAACTCTTAGACTTTTAAAAATAATCACCACTTAAAGCAAAACAGAACAAAACAAATGAAAAACAAACAATAACAACAAAGCCCTTATCTTCTCTCTCCTTCTAGGGCACAGCTTTTTAAAAGACTTTTTCTTCCTTCTCATTACAAAGATACTATCCTTTTGCAAACAGAAAATATCACTGGCCTGTGCTATCTCACTCCACACAACATTAACCAGTCGCTGTTGGTATTCAAGACGCATACCCTTCTGAACACATACATTTTTATAGAAACAGATTTAAATGGAATATAACTTAAATGTTTTGAGAATGAAAGGGGTGCAGGTTATAACTTTGAGTAGACCAGCCCTGGAAACTCCATGAAGTGGAAAACCACTTAGGACACAGATCCCCTTTTGGACACAGATCCTCTTTGGGGGTACAAAACAATTTAAAGGGAACCCAATCCCTTGGGACCTTTGTGGGTGAAGTTAGTCATAATGAAACTTCACCCAGTAAAGCCTAAGGTAATTTCACTGACTTTCACAGAACTCTGTGCTAATTTCTGCATCCTCCCTTTAGTGACCCTTGTTTAAGTTTATTACAACAAACTTTATTACAATTTCAAAGCGAAGTGTTTCAGTTTCATAGGGGTCATTAAAATATTTGGTTTCCATGACTACTGGACATAATGTGCATTATGTGTGGACTTTCTTCCGTTCAGTACTCATCCAAAAACACTGTGGGGGAGGAAGCAGCAAATCCATTTCACAGATGTGGAAACTTGAGCTCAGAGAGATGAAAAGATTTGCCCCAGTTCACACAACTTCTAAGTGGCACGGTAGAACAAAAACCTACATTTTGACATTAAGATCCTATCTTTACTCTCTGCAGTTGTTTCATTGTTTTGAGATGGAGGTTGCCATTTGCCTATTTCTAAAAAACATTTTGAGTCCTGAAATAGGGTATCCAGGTTGTTGATCCCAATGATTCGTGTTTGAAATTGGCCGCCATTGAGGGAAATTTTTAGGAAACCAAACAGCTGAGGTGGAGAAGGCTCAAAGACAAAATTAAAACAATGCATTTATCTGGGCTTTTTTCCCACTCTCTGAATCATTCAGAGGGGATCATGAAGAAAAGTGAAAACATAGTAAGATTTCATTTCATTGTTAATGGATTTTAACCGACTTTTAATTCAAAAGCAAATGGAAGTATCTATCATTCTTTGCAGATCTAATATCCCATTATTCCTCTGAAGTATCACTGGCTGAGTGTTTTAATCAAAGTTGGCATGGATATCAGTCTAGTAAAATGCAGGACATTTTAATATAATTTACATTTGTTTTCCTCAATTACCATTTAACTCACCTGATATTTGCCACATGGCAAAGTTGTTCATATTCCAAATATCAGTTCTCTGGTATTTTTTATTTTATACATAGCATTTAATATTATCTTTCTTAATTGAAAAATAATATATGTACACTGAAGAGCATTTGGAAAATGTGGAAATTCATTAATGAATAAAATAAAGTCACTGTGGTCCAACTACCCAGAAACAAAGACAAGTAATAGTGTATGATCTATGAATTCTTTTACTAGTCACATATTTTTTTAACAAAACTGAGATCATATTTTCTATATCAATTTATAACCTGCTTTTCTAAAACTGAATAATATACCATAAATAATTACTAATAGACTTCTAAGACTTTATTTTTAAAAGTTGATTGTTTGACTCCATAATTTTAAAAACTAATTTTATTGTTGGATAACAGTTTTTTTAGCTTTTCAACTTTTATAATAACACGGTTAAGATATCATTATATACAATTTATTGTATACATCTGTATCTGTGAGGAATATTGGTGGCTAAAATTTTAGAAAACCCAACCAATAATGTCTTAAATGCTATAGATATTTTCCCAACATAACAAGACATCTAGAGGTGGAAAACCAGGGCTGGTGCAGTGACTAAATCACACCAGAGACTCAAGCTCTATCTTTTCTCTACTCTGGCCTGAGAATTTGCTTTTTATTTTTATGCTTTTGGAGCTCATTGTTGCAATATGGCTACCATAGCTCCAGGCATCACATCTGTACTCAAGGCAGGAAAAAGTCGGAGAGAATGATTTTGCCCACACTCCAGCAGGCTGCCACTGATATCTTATTGGCCATATTTGTGACATGTGTTCACTTTAGATGCGAAGGAGTTTGGGAAAGTAAGTATTTAGCTCTTCTAACCTCCATATAGGATGAGGTCAAGGGAAAAAAGGAGCTGGAAATAGGTGTTAGGCTAGTCAATCAACAGTGTCTGCCATAATATGTGTAATGTAAAATAAGAGTTTTCTTCCTATAGGGAAAATTTCTAGAAAGGATAATCCTACAACTGGATTTTTCCTCTGATGTAAAAGTAATATATGTTCTTTGCAAAAAAGTTAGACCAAAAAAACGCTGGAAAATCATAAAGAAAATAAAATATTCTATGCTTTCGTCAAGCAGAGATAACAAGTTAATCTTCTGAAATGCTATATATACATCTGGTCTTTGTCCTATACTACTTCAGGTAACTCTACATGGAAACAGGAATTAGGTGCCACTATAAGAGACACTATTACTAGCCCTAAGAATCTCTAGATGAATACCTGATGGACAGAGTCTCTGAAGTTCGGTCCAACAACTGTTTCTAGTCTCGTGCTAGATGAAGCTGTGTCTATCCTCCATAAGTTCATTTATTATTAAAGGAGATAGGCATTAAAACAAATGAATATATATTATGTTTATATTTAAAATACAATTATGCACAAAGTATTAAAATAGTCCCGAGCAGAAGTGGTTCTTTCTGGTGTGAATAAAATCAAGGAAAGCTTCTCAGAAAAGATGACTCTGGAATAAGCTATAAAGTTTAGTTGTAATTTTCCATGAGGACAAGGGAGTTTGTAGTGATAGAAATGAGTGTTCGACATGCACAAAACAGCATGTAGACAGCACAGAAGAGTGAAACCAAAGAGTACATGCCTGAAATCACAAGAAAGTGAAGGATTAAGTGATTGTAAAGTTTGAGAGATGGGTATTTCATAGAAGCAGATAATGCTGGAATGACAGAAACAAGATCCCAAAAGGCTTTGCAACAGAACAGCCACTCTGATCTGCCCTGGTGCTAATGGGGCATCTGGGACGGGGGCTGAAGCAAGGAGGTGTCTTGATCACATTACCTGTTAGAAAGATCATTCTATCAGCAGTGTCTCATGTAGATGCACAAAGAAAAGCCCCAAAGCAGGTAACCAATTAAGAGTCTACTGCAACAAGCAGTGTCTACCTTCTCTAGAAACCTCTCACCCTGGAGAACACACTCCTGAGGAGCTATTGGTGTGCTACAGCAGAAACTTCTATGACCTGGGAGTTCCCAGGATAACCATCGTCAACATCATCCTCATCTTCATTGAGGTAACTCTAATAGCTTGTAACAACTCCTACGTTCCCATCCCCAGAACTAGGAGATTTATGTGGGTCATATCACAAGAATACCAAGAAGTTGCTTTTAAAACAATATTCTTGTGTGCCAGCATTCAGCCCAGTCGTAAGATGAGGGCTGAGCATGTCAGGCTCAGTTCCCACTCCCCCCACCAACTTTAAAGAAACAGTTCTGCATTTATTTATTTTATTTTGTCACAAGATAAGGAATTTCTTTACCCCTACCACCTACCTGAGTTCTAAAACCATCTCACTTCCCTTGTTGGCCAAGCATATAGGAAATTGGGAAAAAGAAAGGAGGCCTTTTGTACTACAATTCAAAGCAAAGCAAAGAAATGGAAACTCTTTTAGCTTAATAACACCAAAGAGCATAGAACGAAAAGCATAAGACTCCAATTGCCTTACGGATGTTTGACATTGCCAAAGAATATTCTCTTCACCTTTCCTCTCTGCCTACATGCAACTCAAACTCTTTCAGTGATGCTCAGGGAAAAATTTAATGGAATGGAAAGGCTCCTGAGACCAGAAGGACAAGAGATGTGGCGGAGAATCTGGGAGCAGGGGAAAGATGGGAGAAGGGTTTAGGAGTCAGGGGCATGGCAAGGCAGGGGCGGAAGTGGGGAGGGTCTCAGAAACAGGTGCAGTTTGGGCCAAGCTAGTTGAAGCTAATGGCTCTCCATGCCCTCCATGGAGCTGACAGCCTTAGTGGAATAGAAAGGAGAACCATTTCTAGTTCTCTACCAATTCTAGACTCTGTGTGGATCACAATAGATGAAACAGGCCCGCAGAAAGAGCAAGGCCACACAGGTGCTAGCTTCAGACTCTCAGAGACTGAATCCCTTATTGGCTGTGAGATTTTAGGCTAACTAATTAATTCTTCCATTTCTTAGTTTTCTCATCTATAAAATGAATGTAAAAATACTACATGATTCTTAAGTTGATGAAGTTGATGAAAGGAATAAACAAGATAAAATATGTGAAGTGCTTTGGAGTCAGCAAACTTTCTGTGTAAAGGGCCAGGTAGTAAATACTTCTGGCTTTACAGGCCACACCATCTCTGTCACAACTATTCAATCCCACTCTTGTAGCAGGGAAAGCAGCCATAGACAATATGTAAACAAATGTGTGTGGTCATGTTCCAATAAAACTTTATTTGTATAAAACAAACGGTGGGCCAGATTTGGCCTGCAGTTGTAGTTTATGGACTCATAGCTTAGAATATTACTGGACATATTGTAAATGATCCATAAATATTAGCTGTTATTATTATTATTAACTGATCACCACGTCCTTCCAGATTCTTTTTGTTTGATAATTAGCCAATAGTAAACATTTCTATATTAATGTCCTATACCAGTTTTCCAAAGTCAAGGTCATAATAAAGATATTACACTATATTCTTAAATTTATTTTTATAAACAAGTCCTGCTTTTATACATAGTTATATACACACATATATATGCTTTTGTATATGTGTGTATGTATATATATGTAAAAGCTAATAGTGTAGATCTGGCAAAATTCCTTCTACCGCCACAAATGGTTATAGTATCAAATGCTCACAACTCCTTTCTGTGAAGATTTGGGTTTCGAGACTGCTTTGCAGGATGCAGGCTTTAGCACAGCTTGTACACGGGTGAGAGCCAACTCTTAATAAGGCTGGTTCTCCTCAACACCATCCTTACTGCCATCATTGTTACTATCATCCAGAAAACTCTCATTTCTCAAAGAGAGGACCCAAGTTCCAGGAGCTGGTTCTGCCAGCATCTCGGCATCTTTCCAGTGGGCCCATCTGTTTGCACTGCTCAGTCAAGGCCTAACAGCTCACAACATATGCCTGGGACTTCTCATCTTGGAGAGTTGAAGCTGACAAATACTTGAGAATACACATTTGGTGTGGGAGGTATGTTGGCTCAAAGAAACTTGGTCTATTTCCAAGCCTGAGGCTCAGGGGGAAATTACCTGAAGTCCTTGTAGGGGGAGAAGAACCTTTCCATTTTCATAAGAATGAGTGGAAATGATTCTATATTAGTGTTATACTATTCCATCTATACAAATGCAAAAAGCAAGACTCAGAAAGTTTGAAGAACATGCCCCAGTTAAAACTAAGATAAGGTGGCAGAAACTGAACTGGTTTGCAAGTATTCTGGCTGTCATATCAGGGCTCTTTACAAGTACATTTACTTAATCAGAGTACCCCATTTTCCAACTACCACTATACATCGGAACATTAAATAGTCTGTGAATAGAAGATATGGTGAGGATAAAACCAGGCACAATTACAGTTGGACAGAATTTATCGGAAAAACCTAGGAAATGTGAGCAAAGTAGGCAACTAGTTTATATCTAAACAGAAATTTAAACAACAGGATGCATTTTTATCAGGTTGTCAGGCTCTGTGCAACCACAGTTCTTTCAAGAACTGGTTATCTTTGAGAATCCATCAATCAACAAGACAGTCATGGTCCTTGTTTCATGCAGCTTACAGTCTAATGGGAGGTTATTGAATCAGTTATGGTCTCAGGATGAAAGCAATGGGCACAAAAGGTTTAGTTGGAGAGAGTTTAACGATGGGCTTCCTGAGTTAGGAGCTGGGTTAAAGAAACTGGAAGGAACAGGGCAGCACCTTAGGACTGGCAATACTGGGGAGCTGATACCACCTCTAAGACTGAAGAGGCAGGAGGAAGGAATGGCGTTATGAGAGCCTGATGAGAGAGCCGAACCTCAGAAGAGGGCCCCTTAACAGGACCTGTGCCTGCAAAGGAATAAAACCAGAGACAGAAGAACTACCACCTGTAGCTGTGATAAATAAATTTTCCCGCTCTCTCAGCTCCTACCCACGGCCTCCAATGGCAGAACTCCATCAGTAACGAGAGGGTAAGGGAAGCTGGGTGGTGCAGCCTGTAAAGTTTAGCTTCTTGAGGCACAGAGTATGGTTGAAAGAGTAAAGAGTAAATTTGTTTTTTTTGGAGGAGGGGGTATTGACAGTTAAGAATAATCAGCTTACTTATGGTATGATCTCAAAGTCTGTTACTCATGAAAGTTGCATAGTAGGACTTCAATTCATGCTTATTTAATGGAAGACAGTATAATGGAAATAAATGGGTTGTGGAGTCAACTGAACATGGGCAAGAATCCCATCTCTATCACTTTACAGCTGTGCAATATTGGATAATTTCCTTAAATTCTTTGTTCCAATTTCCATAACTGTAAGATGGAAATAATAAAGTCTGTTTCACAGGGTCTTTATAAAAAATAAAGGAAAGAGTGTTTTTTTTTAAACACTTGGCATGTAGGAAACTTTCAAATAGTATTATGTGCTTTCTTTCCTTCTTTTTTATACCCTTGCATCCTTATTACTGTAATAATTCTAGGAATTTATAGGCCAGCAAGCATAAAATTCAATGTTGGACATAACTGGCAAATATTTTAACAGACTTAAAAGTGTTAAAAACAATCCCTCAAAATGATAGCAAAAGTAAAACAATGCTGGTCTTAAAAGAGATTAAGGAAACCAACCTAAAGATTACAAACATCTAAAATCCCACTCCTTAAAATAAGCTTTTTGATTTTTACATCAGAGCATTTTGGACAATCGTTTAAAAATGTTGTAAAAGTCACCAGCCCTGGGGTGATGAATATGTTTCTAATCTCTCTCCACGCTGCTCCTCTCCTGCTGAGTTATTTGTCCAAAACCAGAATTGATTATATCATTTTCCTCTTAAACATGTCTCCCCTGTGCCTATCGCACAAAGTTTAAACTCCTTAGCAAGACATCCAAAGGGTTTCTCAATTCAACTCCAAAATATGCCTCTAATCCCATCTCCTAGCACTCCAGACTACACATCAGCTTCACTGAACTACTCATGCTTTGCAACACATTTTCATATCTCTGTTGCTTATTGTTCCCTCTGTCCATATCTCCCTTCTTTCTTGGCCAAATGAAAGCTTATCCATCCTTCAAATCTTGGCCTCAGTGTTGCTTCCTTGGAAAATAGGTCATTCCTTCTCCTCTCTTCCCACAGTTCTTCGTTATAACTCTTAATGCACCCCTGTGTTATGATTTGTTGTATAGCTGTCTCCCTAGACAATTCAACTTTCATCCAAACCACAGAGCTGGTATGTACCAGATACAGTGATTACCTTTGAACTGGATAAATATAGTTAGAGTAAGGAAGAAATCATTAAGGTGGGCTTCCAGAGGAAGGTGATTGTGAAACGGCTGTTAAATTTGTAAGGTGGGGAATATAGCTGCTTTACTAAAGGAAAATAGAAATGTTGTGTTAGTCCATATGGATGCCAAGGACAGTGCTTAGAATATGCCCAGACTTTCTCAACCCACTATTGAACCTCCTCCTGAGTTTATTTAACAAGTCTTTCAAAGGGAAATCAGATTCATGGAGCATACTTTTTCTTCATAATCCCTTAGCATCCATTACCAATTATTTCATTAGTCTCTGAACATTTTATTTTATTACTTATTCAATTATTCACTAATATCTGAAATGACATTTGGTTGATATTAACTTCCAGGTTATTTTTTCCTTAGACACATTGAAAATTAGGATTCCCTTTACTTAATCATATTAATTCTCCTTTCCCTTATAAAGTCTTATCGTAAGAACTATTGGCCATCTACACGTTTGACAGATGTCTTCGAGAGGCAGCAGAAGAATGGAGATTGTCGCATATCAGCTCCAGGACAAATGACGTTCAAAGTTCATTCCTCTTAAATCTATTTAAGAAACATTTGTTGAATGTCTCCTATGGGCCAGCCATTGTTCTGTCTGATACATCAGTGAACAAAACACTCAAGTTTTCCTCCTCTCATGGAGCTTACATTCTTGTAGCGGAAGACAGACAATAAGCATAAGACATGTATCAATTACAAGGTACACATAAAAAGTGATGAGTGCTATGAAAAAAAGACAGTGTTGAGCCATTTGTGAAGGAATTGGTTGGAGTTGCCGGTGCAAAGGAGCACTTTACACTTTACAGAGAAAAGATTGTGTGGTGAGGGATGCCTGGTGTGTTCAAGGAGGCCAGTGTGGCTGGGGTATAGGGAGCTGGAAGAAGCGTTGGAGAAGATGAGGAGACACAGACAACCAGGAATCAGATCCTACAAGGCCATGGAGACTATTCTGAGATCATTGGCTTCTATTCAGAGGGGCTGTGTTCTTTGTAGAATATAGATAGTCTCTATCACTTTGCTGTCTTTCAATACTAGCCTGAAAATGCAGTTCTAAAGTCACCAGGGGTAATGAGCTTCATGACTGAAGTTATACATCACTTTGGAGTTGACAATTTTTCTAATATATATTCACTCATTTAATTCCCCCAGATCCTTAAGTTAATATTGTTCCAGTTTTAAAGTGAGGAAACTGAGCCTTGAAGATGTGAAGTTACTGCCTTGACATCTCTGATAAGCTGTGTAGGATCAGGATGCAACTCATATCAAGGATCATTTTATTAGATCAGTGTCTACCCTCTCACTGTTATCTTCCTATAACCAGCTACATTCTTCTCTTGTTGGGACTAACTCATCTACCATTGAACTGATGGACTCTCAGCCACTCTTTCCTTACTGCAGCAACAGTCAATCTGACCAGGTAGCAACCCTGTTTCAATGAGTTCCCAATCATTGATGTGGTCTGCAGGACACTGAAAAGTTGGGCTTGTACCCCTCTCTCCATCCTTGGCACACAGCCCCCTCTCTCCTCTTTGGGGTACAGTCACATCTACTGTCTTTCATCCTTGGTCCTGCTGCAGGTCCATTCCATATGGTATTCTCTCTGCATGGAAAAAACCCTCTTTTATTTCTCTAATTATTCCTACTTTTCAAATCTCAGCTCAATCATTTCTTCATATTTCTCTTTCCTCACATTCCTGGAATCTCAAAAACATTCGTTCAGTGAAAGAGACTCTAGGGTCTCAATAAACATTTGCTAAATGAATGGATACACAAATGACTGAAAGTTTGGAGCTAATGCCCGCATTATTTCCATGATACCCACTATTCTCAGATAGCAAGTATATTTTGCAAATCTTTGATTTGTAGGAAAGAGTAAGCAAGAAGGAACCTTTGCTCAACAGCAGGAATAGAGCCATGCACAGTTAGACAGTTAATATATTGTCTATTATGACATATATGTTAATTCAGGTACTCAACACATATTTGCTGATTTGTTCACCAAGGTAAAGTTGCAATTATGTTCTATTTAACCATAAAAGCCTCCACTTGTATGGCAATTTACAGCTTACATTGTACTTTTACTTACTCTAGCTCATCGTAAGGGCCCTGTGATGTGGTTGTTAATACAGCATATCCCTGACCGTCACTGGTTTAACTAAGTGTTTCATCAATGCACTAGTGACTCAGATGGTATGAAACTTAAAGTCATTTATAATTTTGCTGAGACAAGATCTTGAAACTCATGTTTCAGTTATTTAACTAGTGAGTAAGCCTGATTAACCATTTAACATACTCACGCCATCATGGCTTTGTTTTTCTGTATAGAAGGGAAATTTAAGCAAAATGCAGGTGAATAAGTGAAGACAAAGTGGAAGTATCTAAGAAAGCAATAGTTCTTGGCTGGGGGTAAACGACATGCTAGTGACATTGCCTCATGTAATGCTTTAAAAGCTGCTTTACCTACCTTTTCATCATCTCAGAATGTTGCCAGGGTCAAAAGAACATAGTCAATAACAACAAAAATTGCGTCAGTCAATATTTTACCTAAATTTTGTGAACACGATATAAATTTCTTAATATCTCTTTTTGTCTTTCATCAAATTCTATCGCATATCACAGCTACTCCTACGCCTTATACTTCAGTCCTTCTCTGACGGGACGTCTACCCAGCCCAGGTGTTTTTGATCTGGTCCTTCTTTCTCCTCCCGTTTGGTCTGGGTTCTGCATTCAAAGTCCAGAATGCAAGATTATAAAGTTGTCAAGCACTGGCCAACTTGAAAAGCAGGAGATGGGAAGATATTCTCCTTTAATCGACAGCAAGAGGGATAAGCTGGAACATTCTCACAATAATTTTGTCCCATTACTCATGAATTTTGACGTACAGAAAAGCAAGTATTTTCTTGGTGAATAGACCCCAGTGGATAGTGAAAGAAACTGATGCTCAGAAAAAGTGTGTAAATCTGACACTGTTTTCCTTTATAATGTTAATGATAACTTTGTTACTTCCTTGTAGCAGGGTAGAAAAGAGAATGACCTTGACTCCCCTTGTTCTTTTCTCCTACTTGCTTTTGACCTTGAATTTGCTCAAGACCTAGGCTCTGCTTCTATACATTGTCTCCCATTTTGCACATAAGTACTCTTTCTTAATGTACTCAAGCCCTACCTTGTTTTTATCTTTGCTGCTACTAAATCAGTCATGTCAGCTCATCATGGATGCTCCAGCTTCATGAGGGACAGTGCTAGACATCCAAGATTCAGAGTTGGTAGAATGTAAAACTGGAGTTTAAACTTGGTGCCAAGTGCTTGCTGGAATAGCCTGGTGGGTTAGTTCATGAGCACTTAGACAAAACAAAATTGTTAGGTGAATCAATTTGACCTTTGGTTTTTTTTTTTTTTTTTGCTTTCCCTTTCATCATCTACTTGTCCATCTTATTATCTTCTCTCTCTCTCGACATTAAGCTTAATACTTCCAGCCATTTGCACAGAAAAGCCTCTCTTATTCTGTCCCAAACTAGGCCACATGCTGAGAGACTTGACTCTTCTACTCAAGGTTCTTCTGTGTTCTTCTCTGACAGGTGTGGGAAGGCATCATTGAGTATGAATTCTGGATCAGGTAGCCCATGGTTTGATTTCCAGCTCCACTGTGTGGTGGCTTCTGAGGAATAAGTCTATGTCCATGTCCATCATGTAATAGACGTCTGTTTCACTGTACCTACCCCTCACGACTACCCCATCCCTGTTACTTCAAAGCGACCTGATACACTGACCTCTACCAGGTTACTCTACCAGTTAATTTATTTCTATAACTTAACACTATTTACATTTTAACTGAGAATCTCTAGAAAGCTCCAACACTGAGAACTTTACTTTTAATCAGAGGTCTACAATAGACCTCCCTACAACGACAGAAATGTTCTGTGTCTGCATTGTCCAGTAGAGTAGCCACTGGCTGCATGTGGCTATTGAGCACTTGACATGTGGCTAGTACAACTGAGAGACTGAATTTTTACTTGTACTTTGACGTTAATTATTTTAAATTTAAATCTACATAGCCACATATGGATAGGGCTACTTTACTGGATCGGATAGTCTTAAATGATAAAATTTCAGACATTATGACAGGTTTATGGGTTAAGTATTTGTGTGAATTCCCTCAACTATTGGGAAGTGTTCCCATTCTGCCTATTCCTCAGCTTATCCGTACCACATGACTACAAAACTCCAAAGTTGCGTATGTTTAGGTATACGTAAGGTAATTATTGCCATCAACTTTTTGAACATGTCTTTATTATTTTCCAACTATCCGGCTTGCTGTTTTATTGTCCTTTGCTCGAGACATTTACAGTCATCATTAATTTCATTTAGTAGATTGTCTTCTCAGCCCCTACCGCGGCTTCCTTCTCCTTTTTATAAATGCATTTTCATCCCTTTAACGCTCTTGGGGTAGGTTTAACTCGCTATTGATGTCTGATCTCAGCCCTTTATTAAGTCAGGATCCTGCAGTTTGGAAGGTGTCCCTGGTGGAACATTTGTTTTGACTAAGGGACGTGGTCTCTATATTTCTCCTGCTTGGATGAGGCATCATTTAATAAATTACTGTTTAGAATTTATGTACAGAAGTCCAAATAAAGACTGAAAAAATAACTCAGGTTTTATTTAATTTTCTATATACACATTTCATTGGGGTCACACCTGGTTTGCCTCATAAGATAGTGAGCTCCTTCTCACGAGAATTATCTAAGCAAAGGTACGAGGTCAAATTTTAGGTATTCTAAAGATATGAATCCTGACTCGAAGTTCTTGGTACTTAAATGCGTTTGATGTTGTGATGATAGACTTTCTGGAAGCTTGCCTCATTTTCTTAGACCCTGTTCAGACACTTTTGTCCGGACTTTGTCCTACGGTGATGTTTCTGATTTTCCTGTTGGTTGGTTGGTTTGTTTACTGCCTGTCTGCTGCATTTTTCTGTGTTTCTTTCAAGAGGCTGTCATCTTCTGCCAGTTGCAAAAACGGTTTGTTCCCCAGAGCCCTCTCCTTAGTCTTCTTCCCATCTCAGTCCCTATGTTCTCTTTGCATGATTGCATCTACTGCTGTGGCTCTACCAGTAGCGCAGACACTGATGACTGCCAGATGTGTCCCTAAGTGAAGCTCTTGATGCACACAGAAGACTGTCTACTTAGGGGTCTCCACCTGAATGTCCCACAGCACTGCACACACAATATATCAACAGTTTAACTCATCATCATTCTCAAACTGTCCATAATACCTATTTCTCCTGCATTTCTTATTTAGGTGGATGGTACTACCATGTAACCAGTTAAATAAGCCCAGAACATGGGAGTCATCCTTGACATTTTCTGTTTCTGACTCCTCTCTCTTCATAACAGTCACCAAATCGTGTCCAATCTACTGCCATTCATTCATTCAGCAAATATTTATGGTGTGTGTGCTTTGAGCCATGTACTCTGCTGGATGTGTGAGTGGAGAGGTGAACAAGTAAATCAAAATCCCTACCCAAAAGAAGCTTAGAGTACGCTAGGGAGAGATAAAATTAAACAAAGATTATATAAGTAAAAAGTAACTTGCAATCCACACTCCATAACACACGGGCTAGAACTGACCCAACCTCTAATATGTCCTAGCTCCTAGAAAAATTGCCAAAAATGGCCCTGAATTACTATTTTCACATAAAAGGAACACAGACACCAATACTTTGGAATTCTTTCTAATAGATGACAGCTTATCTATGTAAATTTCTTGGAGTCTGCATCATTTCTGCACTGAAGAAGATTTCCTTGAAGACTCATTTTACTTGCAGAGTTCTTTTATTCCAACCTCTAACTCTGTACAAAATTCACTTTCACAATGGCGTGACCAGCTTTTGAGCCATCGAGGATTGGGCAAGCTCAAACCCTCACAAGGCAGCCCACTGCATTTTTTATGAACTTTGCCTGGTTGGAAAGTTCTCCCTGAAACTCCTATCCACTGCTGTTGTTCTGGAGTTACATATCAGATCCAATATTTCCCCTTGTGATTGCCTCTCAAATACTAGAAGATAATTATCTGAAGCTTGTATTCTCCAGACTAACTTTCCTCAATTCTTTCACATGATCATCATGCAAATGATATGGTCCCCAGCTCTTGCACAGGCCAAACCCTAAAAGCACTCTAATTTGTAAACGTCCATATTAAAATGTGGTGTCCAGAGCTCAACTCAAAGTTCCAGAGGTGTTATGACTAGTTGTGATTACCATGTTGATGATGATAAAAATCATAAATGCTACCACCTATGGTATGCTTCCTATGTGCCAGACATGGTAAGAACTTAATTATCATTTGATACTCATAATAAATTTATAGCCTTCATACACTTATTATCTCCATTTTTGCTGATGAGGAAATTGGGATTCAGAGAGGTCACATGACCTAATCAGTGGAAAATGGCTTGTAAGTGGCATAGACCAATGCCTGTCCCCAGCTATATGTATCTTCAAAACCCACGTTCTTAATCACTTCTTTGTTCTCTTTCCTTTGGACAAATAATACAGGGAAAGTGACTTTCTTTACCTCTCCATGCCTCTGTAATTTCCATTTGTATCTTATTATGAATCTTAATCTGTAATCTTACAGTAATGATAACACCTACCTCATAGAGTTGTCATGAGGATAAAACAAGGTAATAGACATTAAATACTATATGACTAGCATATGAGTTTAAAAATGTGAACTTTTTTCTTTTAAATTCAACTTCTTATTTTCAGATAATTGTAGGTTCACATGCAGTTTTAAGAAATAATATGGAGATCTCATGGGACCCTTACCCTTCCTAGTAGTAGCATGTTACAAAACTATAGGACAATATCAAAACCAGGATATTGACATTGATACAGTCAAGATACAGAACACTCCCATCACCACAGAATTCTGCAAGCTGCCCTTTTATAGCCACACCCACTCCCACACCCACCCTGTCTAATGCCTTGTAACGATTACCCTGTTCTCCATTTCTATAATTTTGTCATTTCAAGAATGTTACATAAATGGAACCACACAGCATGTAACCTTTTGGGATTGGCTCTTTCACTTGGTGATGTTCTCCAGGGGTTGTATACATAACTAGTTATATTGCTGGGTACTGTTCCATGGTATGGAGGTACTGCAGTTTGCTTAACCATAGACTGTGGAAGGACATCTGGGCTGTTTCCAGTTTTTGACTACTACAAATCAAGCTGCTATAAACATTCATGTGCAGGTTTCTGTCTGAACATAAGCCTTCACTTCTCTGGGATAAATGCCCAGGAGTTCAAGTGCTGGGACATATGGTAGTTGCATGCTTAGTTTTTAAAGAAATCACCAAACTGTTGTCCAGAATGGCTGTACCACTTTACATGCCCATCAGCAGTGGATGAGTGATCCAGTTTCTCCACCTTCTTGCCAACATCTGGTACTGTCACTTTTTTTTTTATTTTAGCCATTCTGGAAGATGTGGCGAGGTATCTCATGATGATTGTAAATTGCATTTTCTTAATGGATAATCAAGTTGGACATCTTTTCATGTGCTTATTTTCCATCAGTGTATCTGCTTTGGCGAAATGTCTGTTCATGCCTTTTGCCCATGTTCTAATTGGATAGTTTTCTTTTTGACTGTTGAGTTTTGAGAGGTCTTTATTTGAGATACTATTCTTTTGTCAGATATGTGGTTTGCAAATATCTGCTCCCACTCTACAGTTTATCTTTTAAGAGCATGAGCTCTTCACAACTCCCGCCCGGTAGTGATTCTTTTTTCACTGGACAGAACCAGTCACCCAACTCCATCAAACTACACGGGAAGCTGAGAAGTAAGTCTTCCCAGAGCCCAGGAGGAGAGGAAAACTGGATCTGATTAAAACTAGGAATGGTAAGGTGACCATAAACCATATGGAACTGTCTGCTTTCGACAGTCTCCGTCTACACCTATTGTCATGGCATTTATTACTCTCAAAAGTGTCCTGGTTTGGATAACAATCTATAGTTACCCTTAGTAATGTCAGTTCCATCTTCCTACCTATTCTACTAAAAGTCATTTTATGAGAGAACTTTCCTCTCTACCTAATCAAAAGTAGACCCCCATTCTCCTCTATCACATCCACCCTCTTTTATTTGCATCACAGCACATACCACTACTCCTTTATTTGTTTACTTGCTTATTGTCTATGGACCTCCATTAAAAAGTCAGCTCCATGAGAACATGGGTCTTTTCTTTCTTGCTCAAAGCTGTCTTCCCAGTTTTTAGCTCAGTAACTATTTATTGAGTACATGAAAGAATGTACCATTTCTCTTGGGGTAGCATTAGTAATTGAGAAATGAACATTAAAGTTACATTAAAACTACTCCTACCTGAAAGGAAAACTAAAAATATCTAGTAATAGCAAATATTGATAAGAATATGGAGAAGTGGAAACTCTTATCCATTGGTGTTGAGAATATAATTTGATAAAACAACCTTGGAAAACAGCTTCATATTTCCCAGTAGAGCTGATCAATGATGTGCTGTCTCTACAACCCAGCAATCCCATTCTAAAGTGTATAACCTGGAGAAACTTTTGCACATGTGCACCAGAAGACGTGCGCAGGAATATTCTTTGTAGGAAAAAATATGTTAATCCAAATGTCCATCTATAGTAGAATATATGACTAAATTGTGGATATTCACATAATAAAATATTAAATAGCAGTGAAAATGAAGGAACCACAGCCACACACAGCAATACGAATGAATCTAAAATATACAATGTTGAGAGAAGAAGAAATGTCCCAATCACTCACTAGACCTTGTTTCTCTAATGCCTCTACGGAATGACAATCCCTGTAGATTGCACAAGGTCTAAAAAGGAAAGCACACACACACACACAAGATCCCTTTGGAAAAGCTGCCTATTAAATTTCCTTCTTGGAGAGTCACGTGCAAAGTAGCTATTAAAGGATGTAAGAAATTTGGCAAAGTGAATTCAACTTTAACACATGTTTATGATACAAGTATTATAGCAAAAATAACTTGTGACACACATTTTGGAAAAATGTAATAGAATTTATGATTTTCCATCTGGACAAATTTTATAGCCTAGATGTCATCGCAGAATTATGTGAAGGTTTTCACTAATCAGACTATTTTTCTAATTCCTCAATAGACCTTGCTGTTGACCACAGTGAAGTAAGTGCTTAGCCGAAGTTCCCTGATTTGGAAAGTTGTTTCATGGGTATTTATGTTATATACATTCACTTATGTCATGTCTGTACTTGTCCCTTGTCATCTGCAGGATAAATGCCAGAATCATTAACTGGAGGCCTGTAACAATCAGGGTGCAATTATCTTAAACATAAGTGGATTTAAACAGGGGCAAAGTATCTACAAAATCATTGGAGAAGCTGGAGGAACAGGTTCTAGGGTAGAGCTCTAATGACTTCCAGAAAATACTAGAGACTCAGCCTACTAAGGAAACTAACAAGGATTCAAGGTATATCTGTGTTAATCACTGGCTCTTCCATTATCTGCCATCAGGAAGCTATCACTCCAATTGCTGCTCCAGAGCCCAAACCTTACCTTTCCAGGAGCTGATGATGCTCCCAGAACTGGTAACTCCAAAGCCACACCTTGCCAAAAGCATCTGAACCTTGTGGATGCCCTCCCAGAGCTAGTGTCTAGACATGGGACATTCACCGATAGTCTATAGATGATCCCAAAGTCTCCATGTTCTTGTTGCTGGCAGATGCTCTAGAAGGAGCAGTAGTATCTCCATCTCACTTCTGCTTTCCAAATCTTTCGCAAATCTACCAGATTGGCTGAACCTAAATCACATACAAACCTTTGCTGCAGGGAACCTAGGAAATACAGGTTTTTGGCTTTCCAGCATCCACTGTATGGGAAGACATAGCAGAAAGACTGGAATGGATGGTGAGCACCAATCTACCACACCCACTACAAGGATTTTCCTTAAAACCCAGGGTCAAAGAGACAAGAGGGAGTGAGAGAAAAGGGAGATGATCTTGTTTCCTAAAGCAGCTTCGCATGCCTTGGCTAGATAACTTCTGAGATCTGTTTCAACTCTGGGATTCTTTGATTTATCAATCTAAAAACACTTTCTGCAGTGATGTTTCTTTTAATGTTTTCAGTATAGTAGCCACTCTACGTCACTTCAATTTCAGGACAATGCTTTTTGCTTTCTTGGTAGGTCTCTACAGCTGTCAGAATCCCAATTTAATAGGATTGTACTCTAGTCAACACGTCTACAATAAAATTTTTTCCTTGTTTTTCTTTTTTTCCTGCCTTGGAAATTCTCATCTACTCCATATTCTCAAGATGGAGAATTATCCACAGGGTCAGAGAAGAAAGAGAATGGAGGTTAAAAATCAAATAGATTGGGAAATTAATCAGGAAGTAGAGAGCAAAGGTGAAGGAAGAAAGCTGAGAATTTGGTATTGTTTCAGCAATAGCTCCTGAGAACTTAAATAAATGGGGTGGCTGCCTTGAAGGGTGAAATGGATCAGCCTGGCTTGTGCAACAATGCCTGAAGCACAAGATCAAAGCAGAACTATTCTCAAAACACTCCTTTTAAAATTCATATATGAAGAAACATCTAGAAGTAAATTTGTGGATGGCAAAAAAAAATCAGCTGGGTTCAAATGAAGATTCTAAGGCCTCACATCCAAATGAATCTTAGATTTAGTAGGTCTGTAGTGGGGCCCAAGAATATACATTTTAGGAAGGACCTTACATAATCCCAGTGTAGGTGTTCCTTTAGCAACCTTTTGAGAAATACTATTAATTGTAAGAGGAAGAGTGATGGTCATTTTCTCCAGTTGGAGAGAAGAATTTTACAGAGATGGAGAACTAGGAAGAGTCTGTCCACAGCCTCGTCAACAAAGATCACGGACTAGGTCTCAAAGTGTGGTCCAAAAGGTGAGGCACTCTTTAAAATGCAAGTACCTGTGGGCTCCACCAAAGAGCTACTGAATCAGAATTTCTGAAGCAGGGATGGGAAATAGCCTGTTATTCAAGCAACCTATACAATTAGAATGCACAGTAACATTTGAAAATCACTGCCACAGATAACGTCGAAGATGCTGCCTCATTGTTTTGCAAGAACTCTGAATCCACTGAAGGATTTGAATGGGCATTGAAACCTTTTAGTATGTGATATCTAGTACTGACCAAACAATAATTTATTTCTAAATAAACTGACAACCAATGAATCAGAAATCTGCCTTTCTTTCCATTTCTCTATGTATTTGGGAACAATCAAACCAATGCAGGAATAGCCATCTAAAACAATATTTTACCCTGTTGGTAATCTCAAATCCAATCACTAGAGAATTGCCTAGAAAACATAGTGAGATAATCCCTGTAGAGTTGAATGCTAGAAGAAAGACTTGCCGAATTATTGTAATGATGAAAGTTTGAAGTGACAGTCTATTCCCACGGTCTTTGCAAATGAACCTGTTACTATACGATGTACTGACCTTTCGAAGATATCCAGTCAAACACATTGCCATCATCAGGGAAAATTTCCATGCACAAGAACAAAAATGCATCATCCTTTACTTATTTGTATGCCAGAGAAAACGATTGTTATAGCAAACACTTGCCGCTCCAGCTTTAAAACAAATTGAAAGAGAATACAGCTGTGTTTCAATAGTGTGTTGTTTACTATGCCTATTAAAAACCCCAGATGAAACTCTGAACTTTTATTCTAGTCTTTTTCTTAAGATTATTTTGTTCTCCATCAAAACCATAAGTGTGTTGCAAAATCCATCTGCCTTCACTGATCCTAAATGTAACTACGTTAATCCAAGCTGGTAGCTGCATGTGAATACAGAGCTGACGCCGTTTGTAAACAAGTACCTTCGCATACTGTTTTAACAACTTATTCTTCTCAGCTTGACAAATATAAACATATTCCAAAGTAATTTACATTTAAAAATCCCATGCCAACAGCTGATAAGAGAAGATAGAATATTGGATTTTGGCACATAAATAAGCTTTTCAAAAACAACAAAGAAGATTCTAGTAATGGCTTTCATTTAGACAGCCTATTTCACCCATTGGGAATTCCAACCAGCACACACTTCACATCCATACAGATTTTGTGTGATAGGTCATTTGAACCCAGAATTTTAATTGGCTTATGTTTCAATGTCTCATTTTTAGGAACTCATGCATGGAAGTATAACTTCAGAAATACTTATACTAGGGTTTGGGAGGATATAAAGAAGTCTGAATTTAAAATCAGGACAATAAAAATATATGTGTCTATAGGACCACACTTGGAGTATGGCTCTTTTACAATTGACCAAATAGCCTTGTAGCAAGGTAGCCAAATAGCCTTGTAGAAATGTAGCCTCTACAAATACAGAAAACTACTAATGTTCCGTTTTTTAAAAAGTGATGTGAACATTTGGATCTCAGTGAATAGGGGTATGGGGTTGTCAGAATTCTTGATAAAACCAACTGTCAGAACAATGAATCCATATCCTGGTAGAATTATGTTAGCAGAGAACTTAACAAATGGCATGTAGTTTTTCAAAAGCGTTTTTCAACAGGCAGTGAAGCCTAGTACAAAGTGCTGAGGTTTTGAAATGAATCAAAATTGTCTTCCAATCTGACTTTGCCACTGACATTGTAATTACAAGCTATATGTTGTATGCCAATGATCTTGTGTGACCTTAGGAAAGAGTTTTATATCTTTAAGCTACTGTTTTTTAATCTATGAAATAAGAATCATAATAGTAAAAATAATAACATCTATTTCAAAAGGGCTGTGTTATAGTAATAATTAAATAAAATAATGAATACATGCATGATGCTTAGAACAATATTTAGTACAGAGTAAAATTTCAATAAAAGGGAGCCAAAAATATAACCACTAGTTTTCTAGGCCTAACCTGGGACCTGTTCTTCTTAAAGTGTAATAACTGAGAGGAAATATAAAGATACAGAAATTACTTCAAAACGAGATCATAACAATAGAAGGTAGAAGAGATTAGTGAAAGAAGAAATTTTTAAAAAAAGAGGCCCACTAAATTAGCAAAAGTATAAATGTCCTATTCTAACACGTGTTGATAAGGGTAGGGAGCAGCCAAAAAAATATATACATTGTTGGTGGAAGTGTTAATTGGCAAAATCACTTTAGAAAATAATTTGGCCTTATCTTGAAAAGTGAAAAGTGTACATACCCTTCGAACCAGTAATTTCACTTCTAGGCATACACTCTAGAGATCCTTTTATATATGTATACCAGGGAACACATACAAGAATGTTTGTAGTAGCTATGTTCATTCAAAAGAAAAGAACCTGAAAACAAACAAAATTTCCACCAAAAATAGGACAATTGATTATGAAAGATTAATAATATGGAACATTATAAAAGAGTGAATTCACATTGTTGAATGTTTTGATTCTGTTGTCTTGCTCTAAAGATTGTTGGCCTCTCTTCTGGCTGATTGCTAAGTAACCTGAAGGCGAGTTTGATCTTCTTGAGCCCTGTTTTGCTAGGGTGGGGCTAGAATTGCTCTTACTTTAGAGAGAGTTCAGCAGCAGAATATACATTCTTCTTAAGCTCAAATGTAACATTCATCAAGACAGACCTCATTCTGGACCACAAAACACACTTTAACAATATTAAAGAAATTGAATAAATAATTAATAACCTTCCAAAACAGAAGGCACCATGCTCACAATTTCACTCATGAATTCTAGCAAATATTTAAGGAAAAGATTATACCAATTCGTTACGATCTCTTCCAGAGAATAGAAGTATTAAGATTCAGTTCTTCCCAAGTTGATTCAATGCAATCCCAATCAAAATCACAGCAAGTTATTTTTTGAGCATTGACAAAATAATTCTAAAGTTTATATGAAAAGAAAAAAGACCCTTAAATAACCAACTCAATATTGAAGAAGAATGGTGTTGGAGGACTAATATTAAAGTTACAGAAATCAAAACAGTGTTCTACTGATGAAAGAATAGAAAATCTAGACTGCCTTGGGTTTGGTGATGAGTTTTTAATACATTAAAGTACAGGATTAAGCAGTGGGACCCTCAGCCTGAAGTGCATATCTGAAACAGATTCTGCCACCTCAACAGGAGCTTTGGAGCAGAATCTGCCTATTGGAGGCATCTAATGTAGGGCAGACATGGCCTGGACCAAAAGTCCCTGGCGTGCTCAGTCCTTGGCTGGGAACCGCCCCAAGAATATGCAGTCCTTGACTTGAGAGCTGAGACAGATCCTAAAGGCACTAACAACTAGAGGTTGTCCAGTAACTGCACTCCTTATAGCTGAATGGCAAAGTGTTTCTTGGATGAAGATCTAAGCATGCACCTTCGTGGCTGCCCCAAGTATTTTGGAAGTGTCAAGAACTAGTCATCAGAATGAGTAACATACTTGAAAATGTCATCCAGATCTCCCAATTGACAGCCTAGTTCTTCAATTCCTAATTTCTTTTACATCTCAAGCACACATCTGTCAGCCCATATAACAGTCTGTGTCAACACGTATTTATCTTGGCAAATATTAGACTCTGTATCCTGAAACTAATTATCAGAAGAGCAGTCTTTGGCTGGATACCCCAATGGTTAATCATATCACCAGTATTGTGAGTATTATCCACACATTGGCTATTCCTCTCACTAATTACAGTTTAAACAAGTGCAATTTGGAGCCAGCCCCAAGGAATATTCATTTCAATGTTATGTGCAAATAGGAATTTTTCATGCAATTTATCTTTGTTTTGAATTTCACGCCCCCTTGTCCAGAGATAGTCCATGGTCTTTTTATAACTACATTGCAATTTAATGCTTTATCCTTATAACAACCTTAAAACATCAAATTATTATATTTTTCTTCTAGTTTCCATTCATGAAGCTTTTTATTGGTCGTAATTGTAGCAAAGATGGATCAGATAGACCCTACCGCTAAGCTCCTTCTTCTCTTCTACTTTCACAATGTCCCTTAAAAAAGCTCTACTTGTGAGTTTTAAAATATAATTACATTTTCTTCTTTTTCAAAAACGCAAATGGAGCACAAGGCACCAGTCATGCCTAATGCTCTTTTCTACCGTTATAATCAAATATCACACATGGGCTAGAGAAAAGGTATGAAGAAATAACGATGGCAGAAGTCTAGGGAAGACAAAGAGAGACTATACTTTGTTGATTTAGGATGAGGGACTCTGCTTATGACTTCATATAATTATGCTTAAGGGTTCAGGAATATTTGCCCAGTCAGGTCCAACTGATCTTTATTAAGAATAGTATTGGGGGGGGATGGGGCCAGCTCCATGGCCTAGTGGTTAAGTTCATGTGCTCCGCTGCGGCACCCCAGGGTTCGGATCCTGGGCGCGGACATGGCACCGCTCATCAGGCCACGTTGAGGCAGCGTCCCATATCCCACAACTAGAAGGACCTGCAACTAAGACATACAATTGTGTACAGAGGGGGTTTGGGGAAATAAAGCAGAAAAAAAAAAATAGTATTGGGAACAGGGAGGTCAAAATGGGTGGGACAAAGATCAACCCCATGGCTTCAGGATGGAAGGCCCTTTCAAACAAGATATTAATTCTTGTGTCCATATTCAGGCTAGAGCTATAAGATATAAGAAGTCACATGCCTGAGACCAAGGATTTCTTGTCTCACGGTATTTGGGGAATGTGATGTCCGCCTTGAGCCCTGCTTTCCTTTTACATGGTAGAACAGGAAGATTGGTGCATTCGTTCTTGGTAGGTGATAAAATGATGAGCAAAGAAATTATTGATTTTATTAATCTACTTATTCCTCATACCATTTAACCCCAGTTGTCCTTGCCTGCTCTCATCTCAATCCATGTTCCCAGGTTTGAATCTCTAGTTCTAGGTCCTAAAAACTGTAGGATTAGGAGGCCAATCCTAAAATTTCTTTCTAGATCTCCCAATACCTCTGTGACCCTTTGTTAGGCTAAAAGTTGAAAATTACTGTGAGTGGGGCCCTCTGTGGCCTAATGTCCACTCTTTTTCTCTCTAATTTAATTAGAAAAATGAAAGCTTTGACCTTAGATGGGCTTCAAGAGCCAGCTCAAACCATGTATCTTCCAGAAAGCCTTTCTTGGCTAATCTGAGCACACGATCATCTTTTCTTTTCAGACTTTTCACTATAGCACCTAACACTAGAAGTTGTATCAATTTATCATTTTCCCTGAATGTTTCATGGACTTAAATTCTACCTTAAATATTCGGACCAGGCATCAATTTATTTCTCACATAGAATTTGTTAGCTGAAGTTGAACTTCGAAGCTGAACTACAGTAAAACTCAGTCTGAAGGATTTTGTGAAATACCTCTGAGATGATGGTTCTTAACAAGGAAAACACATGAGATTCAGCTTAAAGAATTGCCTTAGAAGACCCAAGGTGCCTAATGCCTCTCTTCCGAGATTTTGTTTCAATAGAGCTGAGGTAAAGTTCCTTTGGTGTCTGTATCTTAAAAAATCTCTTCCTATAGTAAATATGTACACATTTGGTTGAAAGGCACCTCTTTAAAAATGTTGGAGGGGCCGGCCCTGTGGCCAAGTGGTTAAATTCATGTGCTCTGCTTTGGTGGCCCAGAGTTCCACCGATTCAGATCCTGGGCGTGGACATGGCACCACTCATCAGGCCACACTGAGATGGCATCCCACATGCCACCACTAGAAGGACCAACAACTAAAAATACACAACTATCCCCTGGGGGAATTTGGGGAGAAAAAAGCAGAAAAAATAAAATAAAATATTTAAATAAATAAATAGAACAAATAAAAATGTTCGAAAATACTGATATGGTTTCACTTTCCTGAATGGATTCTGACTAGAGTTTTTGTATTTAGTAAATAAAAATATAGGACATGCAGTTGAGTTTTAATTTAAAATAAGCAACAAATATTTTTTTAGTTTGAGTATGCCCAAAATATAGCATGACTTTTCTGGTAACCCCAATCCTGACTGAAACATAGGCTCATACATATATGGAAGTTTAATATATGATAGACATGTTACCGCAAATCACTGGGGACAGGAATGACAATTTAATAATTGTGCCAAAATAAAATATTATTCTTAGGTAAGTAAAATGAAATTGGAGCACTACCTCACACTATAAAGAAAACTCAACTCTAGGATAATTAAATTTGAAAATAAAACTTTTAGAAAAAATATAAGAGGATATTATATGTCTTCAGGATAGATACAGGTTTCTTTAGAAAAGACATGAAAGAGGATAATCCAAAAGAAAATATTGATAAATTTTATTATTAAGAATTTCTCTTCTGAGGCTGGCCTGGTGATGTAGTGGTTAAGTTCACATGCTCTGCTTCGGCAGCCTGGGGTTTGCAGGTTCAGATCCTGGGTGCAGACTTACACACTGCTCATCAAAGAATGCTGTAGCAGTGTCCTACATATAAAGTAGAGGAATACTGGAACAGATGCTAGCTCAGGGCCAATCTTCCTCAAGCAAAAAGAGGAAGATTGGCAACAGACATTAGCTCAAGGCCAATCTTCCTCAACAAAAGAAAGAAAAAGAATTTATCTTCAACAAAAGACACTACAAAAAAGTAAAAAGATAAAGATAAAATATTAAATCACATATATTCAACAAATGTAACCATTATGCATAACAATTATCAAATCAATAAGAAACGACCCAGCAGAAAAATGGAAAGACAAAAAGTCAATTCAGAAAACAAAAGTCCATAGAAAATAAATATGTGAAAAGATACCTATTCTACTGTTTGATATAATGATAGAAATGGAAATTAACAATAATAGTTAATAATAATTAACAATATCATTTTATGTCCAATAGATTGGCAAAAATTGACAAGTCTGACCATACCAAACATTGATGATGTGGCACAATTTGAATACTAGCAAGAGTGTATACTGATAAAAAATCTTTCAGAAAAATAAATTCACATTATATTGTAAAATTGAAAATTACAACACTCCATGATCCCAAAATTCCAATTCTAGGAGTACAGCATAGAGAAATTCCTTCTATATAGCTCAGAGAAACTCTTTCATATGATCACCAGGAGATGTTTTCAGAAATGCTTGCAGAAAAGAAAATGCCATAGTGGATAAATGCACCACAGCTACATGAACAAACATAGATGAATTTCAGGAACAGAATGTTGAGTAAAAAAACAAGCCAATCTCAGAAGACTACATTCAATACGATATTTTTTTAATGCACAAAATAAACAAAACTAAACATAAGAATACTTACATATTTGATAAAAGTTACTGGGGAAAAATGACAAAGGGAGTCAATGGAAATTTCAGGATAGCGGTTACCACTTATGGGGAGGCCAAGAAAGGAATAAAAGAGTAAGAGTTGCACAAAGACAGATACAATGGTATTGGAAAGTTCTAAATTATATGGTAGAGGTGAGGAGAGGGAAGTGCACTGCTGCGCTTCATAAGGCATCTCTTACATAAAGTCACTTCTACATTACTGGCAGATGTAGCTGATCTACCTGATACATAGACAGAAGCACAGAGAAAGAGGCAAAATAAGGAGACAAAGGAATGCATTTCAAATAAGGGAAAAAGACAAATCCTCAGAAAAAGAACTAAATGAAACAGAGATAAACACTGTATTTGATAAAGAGTACAAACTAATATACATAATGATGCTTACTGATCTTGGGAAAAGAATGAATGAACTCAGTAAGAACATCAACAAAGAATTGGAAAACATAAAAAAGAAACAAACAGAAATGAAGACTACAATAATGGAAATGAAAAATTCACTAGAAGGACTCGATGGCAGAATAGATGATACAGAAGAACAGATCAGTAAGCTGGACAAAAGACTAGAGGAAATCACTCAAGTTGAACAGTTAAAAGAAAAAAGAATTAAAAAGAACGAGGACCATCTAAGGGACCTCTGGGGCAACATCAAGCATACTAACATCTGTATTATAGGTGTCCCAGAAGGAGAAGAGAGACAGAGGGGCAGAGAATCTATTCGAAGAAATAATAGCTGAAAACTTTCCCAACCTAAGGAAGGAAACAGACACGCAGGTAGAGGAAACACAGAGCATCAAACAAGATAAACCTAAAGAAGCCCACACCAAGATGCATTATAATTAAAATGTCAATTAAAGAGAGAAAGCTAAAAGCTACAAGAGAAAGGAAATGAGTTACTACAAAGGAAACCCCATAAGGCTATCAGCTGACTTCTCAGCAGAAACTTTACAGCCTATAAGGGAATGGCGTGATATATTTAAAGTGGTGAAAGTAAAAGCCCTACAGCCAAGAATACTCCACCTGGCAAGGTTACCATTCAGAATGGAAGGAGAGATAAAGAGTTTTCCAGACAAACAAAAACTAAAGGAGCTTATCACCAAGAAACCAGGCTTACAAAAAATGCTAAAAGGATTTATTTAAGTAGAAGAGAAAAGATGACAAATAGGACTATAAGAAAATTATCAAAAAAAACCCCACAACCCTGCAAAACAATAAAATCACTGGTAAAGGGAAGTATACGGTACGATAGCAGATCAACCATCTATGAAGCTAATATGAAGGTCAAAAGACAAAAGTACTAAAATTATTTATTTCCATGATGAGAGGGTAATGGATACACACACACATAAAAGGTTAGATATGATATCAAAAATATAAAATGTGGGAGGATGTGAGTAACAGAGTAGAGCTTTTAGAAAAAGGTCAAACTTAAAAGACCATCAGCTTAATTTAGATTGCTATATACATAAGTTGTTATATATGAACCTCACGGTAATCACAAACCAGAAAACTTCAATAAATACACAAAAAACTAAGAGAAAGGAATCCACACATAATGCTAAAGAAAATTGTCAAGTCACTAGGGAAGGCAGCAAGAGAAGAAGAAAGGAACAGAGAAGAACTACCAAAACCCCAAGAAAAAAAGTAACAAAATGGCAATAAGTACATACTTATCAATAGCTACTTTAAACGTCAATGGACTAAATGTTGCAATGAAAAGCATTAAGTGGCTGAATGGATATAAAAACAAGACCCATATATATGCTGCATACAAGAGACACTCTTCAGACCTAAAGACACTCGCAAACTGAAAGTGAAGGGATGGGAAAAGATACTCCATGCCAATGGAAATGAAAAGAAAGCTTGGGGGCCAGCCTGGTGGCGCAGTGGTTAAGTTCACATGTTCCGATTCTCAGCGGCCTGGGTTTTGCCGGTTCGGATCCCGGGTGCGGACATGGCACTGCTTGGCACGCCATGCTGTGGTAGGCGTCCCACATATAAAGTAGAGGAAGATGGGCACGGATGTTAGCTCAGGGCCAGTCTTCCTCAGCAAAAGAGGAGGATTGGCAGTAGTTAGCTCAGGGCTAATCTTCCTAAAAAAAAACCAAAAAAACGAAAGCTGGGGTAGCAATACTTATATCAGACAAAATAGACTTTAAAAAAAAATGTTAACAAGAGACAAAGAAGGGCTCTACATAATGATAAAGGGAATAATCCAACAAGAGGATATATCACTTGTCAATATCTATGCACCCAATATACGAGCGCCTAAATACACAAAGCAGTTATCAACAGACATAAAAGGAGAAACAGCAACAATAATAGTAGGGGATTTTAACACTCCACTTACACCAATGGATAGATCATCCAAACAGAAGGTCAGTAAGGAAACATTGGCCTTAAAGGACACATTAGACAGATGGACTTAGTAGATATATACAGAACATTCCACCCCAAAACCACAGAATACACATTCTTTTTGAATGCACACGGAACATTCTCCAGGACTGATCACATATTAGGCTACAAACCAAATCTCAATAAATTTAAGAAGATCGAAATAATACCAAGCATCTTTTCTGACCATAAATATATGAAACTGGAAATCAACTACAGGAGGAAAATCAGAAAAGCCACAGATATGTGGAGATTAAATAAAATGCTACTGAACAACAATTGGGTCAATGAACGAATCAAAGGAGGAATTAAAAAAATACCTGGAGACAAATGAAAATGAAAATGCGACATGCCAAAATTTATGGGATACAGCAAAAGTGGTTCTAAGAGGCAAGTTTACAGCAATACAGGCCTACCTCAACAAACAAGAAAAATCTCAAATAAACAACTTAAAGTGCATCTAAAGGAACTTGAAAAAGAAGAACAAACAAAGCCCCAAACCAGTAAAAAGAAGGAAATAATAAAAATCAGAGCAGAAATAAATATAATAGAGACTAAAAATCAACAGAAAAAAAAATCAATGAAATAAAGAGCTGGTTCTTTGAAAAGATAAACAAAAGTGATAAACCTTTAGCTAGACTCACCAAGAGAAAAAGAGAGAAGGCTCAAATAAATAAAATCAGACATGAAGACCCATATATGTGCTTCATTACAACAAACAACTCAGAAATACAAAAGATTATAAAACTACAAAAAGTGCCAACAAATTGGATAATCTAGGAGAAATGAATAAATTCTTAAGAATCATATAACCTTCCAAAACTGAATCAAGAAGAAATAGAGAATTCAAATAGATCAATCACCAGTAAGGAGATTGAAACAGGAATCAAAAACCTCCCAAAAAATAGAAGTCCAGGACCAGACAGCTTCCCTCATGAATTCTACCAAACGTTCAAAGAAGACAATACCTATCCTTCTGAAACTCTTTCAAAAAATTGAAGAGGAGAGCAAGCTTCCTAACTCATTCTATGAAGCCAACATTACCCTGATACCAACACCAGACAAGAGCAACACAAAAATAGAAAATTACAGGCCAATATCACTGATGGACATTGATGCAAAAATCCTCAACGAAATACTAGCAAAGTGAATACAACAATACATTAAAAAGATCATATACCATGATCAGTGGGATTTATTCCGGGGATGCAGGGATGGTGCAACATCCGCAAATCAATCAACACGGTAAACCACATCAACAAAATGAAGAATAAAAATCACATGATAACCTCAATAGATACAGAGAAAGCATTTGAGAAGATAAAAGAAATTTTTAACAGGCAGTAAGAAATATATTTTTCTCTGTGATCTAATAAACACACACATATACGCACACATTCCTAAAACAAAATGCATTTTACATTTTTGTATTAAAAAATACATATTTTGCAATGCATTCTGAAATTTTGTATTCTATTCTCTTCTTTACTGCTTACACAGCCCACTCAATGATTTCATGATCCACTATTGGGTCATGATGTACCTTTGGGAAAACATTGCTCTATAACTTACCAGTTTTGCTGGCTGTTAATAAATATTATTTAACCAAGAGAATCTGTTATCTAATAAGGTTAAGAAATTACAGGTTAAATAAATTTATTATGAAATGCCTCTTTATTTGTTAATATGCAGTGTGACTGTCCAAATAAGGATAGTCAGTTTCCCAAACTTAACTGAACATGGAGCAAATTGAACATACTCAAGAAACAGTTCATCAGGATAATATCTCCTCTTTTGCTCTCTTTCCCTATCTCAAAATTCTTTGTTTCACTTGTGATTTCCCCAAACCCAACACTAGTAATGATTAGGACGCATGACGTATGGTGCTAAAAATACACTTCCCTGGTGAAACGCAATACTACGACCATCTACCCATAAAACCATGAGAGAACCAAGAAATCTCCCTTCTTCACAAAAACATCGGGTGACACTCCTAATCTCCTCTTATAAAACCTAATTTCTCTGTAGAAATAAAAAGAGGAAGCATTTCAAAATATTTTATTCGACTTCGTTGTCTATTCGATTTACTGATTTTTACGGTAGTTATTTTCTGCCTTTTTGTAAAGATAGGTAAGGATTCATTGATCTTAGCATAATAGACTTTAGCGTAAGGACTGCTGATATTGTAATTTATAAGGGATAATGTGCACTAGGTTCCAAACAGCTGACTTACAAATGGCTTACAAATGCATTTTGGAGAGATTCATCAATAAAGTTGGGTCTTCTTAACACCCTGGAATCTTAGTAGATTAAGCCATTACCAGTGATTAAACGCCTTTATGAGTATTTCATTTTGGGGAGAACTGGAAAGGCCTGAACTCTCCAGGTTCACGAGCCTACCAGAGCTGGAGAAGAAAAAATTTCAGGAGGACACTTCCTCTTGGTGGAGACCCCAAAAGAGGGTGGTAGGGTACCAAAGTCAAATACCTTATTTCATTTTATTTATTAATTAATTTGTTTATTTGTTCTTTATTTTATTTTCTATGAAGAAGCATCCTGCTGCAAATAGAATACAAGATGAGTCTCTTATTTTCTGCTCCGTGGGGAAGGGAGATGTTTACCAATTGGAATCTCAGGGCTGGTTGGTTTAGGGTCCATCATTCAAACTTCACATAAGTCTTTTCTCATAAGTTTTGACTTCAGAACCTTGACTTTCTGGGCAACCAGTATCTGTTTACCCCAGCTCGGTGGTGTGCTGGAGCTGGCACGCCCTGGCTCAGGAGAGCTGATTCCGCACATCTCTTCCCAAGTTGGCTAGGAATCAGCTATGTTGGGAGTATTTATGCCACAGAAATTGTAAAATGGTACAAATTGACTGTTTTTTTACTCACTTTTTTTTGGTGAGTCAATTTGCCAGCACATAGCTGTCTGACATAGACCACCTTACCTACATCACCACAACTGTGTGACATTGTAAAAGTTGCTCATGTTCTCTGAACCTTACTGTAATGGAAGAAAAGCAATTCCTTCTCTTCTCTTCCTGGTCCACAGAGGTGACCTGAGGCTTAAACAAATGTCTGTGCATTTTTTGTAGCGGGCAAAGAACCATGCAAATAAACTATTTTTTTTTAAAGATTTTATTTTATTTTTTCCTTTATCTCCCCAAAGCCTCCAGGTACATAGTTGTGTATTCTTAGTTGTGGGTCCTTCTAGTTGTGGCATGTGGGATGCCACCTCAGTGTGGCTCCACGAGCGGTACCATGTCCTCGCACAGGATTCAAACCGACGAAACCCTGGGCCGCCTGCAGCAGAGTGCGCGAACTTAACCACTCAGCCACGGGGCTGGCCCCAATAAACAGTATTTTCATCTGAATCAATTCTGTCTTCTTTACACGTGGTCCCAAGCTGCACCCTGTAAATCTGCCCTTCCATTTGGTTCCCATTTTAATAGATGGTTACTTTTGCAGCTCCCAATGAGATATGCCTCGTGCTATTTAAGCCTGTGTGTCACCCCTTCCCATTGGTTCTGAGTTAATCTGTGACAGACCTTCACCAATAGAATGAGACAGAAAGGATGCTGTGCAAAGTCTTGGTCCAGGTTTGAAGAATCTGGAAGCTTCTGTTTTCACTGAAGTCAGGCAAAACGTAAGATACTGCCATGCTATGAAGGAAACTAAGCTAGTTATGTGAAAAGATTAAGTGTCAAAAACTAGAGATGCCTTACCAACCACCCCAGCTTAGCCAGCAGACATTGGGGTAAAGAAGCCATCTTGGATGTTTTAGCCTTGGATACACAACGTAGAGCAGAAAAAAGCCAACTGCACCAATCCTTGCCCAAATTGCAGAATTGTGAACAAACAAATGATGTTTTGTCATTATAAGCCACAATTTTTTGGAGTAGTTTGTTGTCCAATGATAGGTAACCCAAATACTTATCAACCTTCAAGAAAGAAGCATCATCCCCAGTTTTCAAAAGAAGGAACTGAGGGCTCAGAGGCGATGAGTAGCTTGCTCAAGCTCACAGAGCCAATAAATGTTGGATTTAGGTTGAAATCCCGGTGTCCATATTCTAGTCCTATGCTTTCCATATTACTTCACTCACTAGTGAGGATGATTTCAGTGAACACCTAAAACCTTGATTGCACAATAAGCTCCACTCTGAGGTTATTTTTCTCCATTGTGACCAGTCTAGCAGTAGAGTATACAGCAGTAGACTTGGGAGGCAACATGGTTTAGTGGGAAGGGAGAGACACAGAGAAAGTTGCATTGTAATCCTAGACTAGTTGTATTAGTTAGGATTCTCCAGAGAAACAAAACTAATAGGATGTGTACATATATGGAGAGAGAGATTTATTTGGAGGGATTGGCTCACGCAAATCTGAAGGCTGGTAAGTCCAAAATCTGCAGAGTGGGCCTACAGGCTGAAGACCCAGACAAAGTCCAGTGTTGCAGTTTGAGTCCAAAGGCCTTCTGCTGGCAGAATTCCCTCTTCCTCATAAGAGATCGGTCTTTTTTCTACTCAAGTCTTTAACTGATTAGATGAGGCCCACCCACATTACAGAGGGTAAACTGCTTTACTTAAAGCCCCCCAATTAAAACATTAATCTCATCCAAAAACACCCTCATAAAACAGCCGGAGCAATGTTTGACCAAATATCTAGATACCGTGGGCCAGCCAACGTGACACATAAAATCAACCCTCACACTAGTCATTCTCTAGCTGTGAGGCCTGGAACCAGTCATTTGATTTTTCTGAGTCTCAGCTCTCTCCTGTGTCTGATGGGCATATTCACAATTTCCTCACCGAGTTCTATGGATGACTAGATGGGGTAAAGTCTCTTAGTACATACTCAGTACAACACGGGCACATCGGTTAGTTTGTGTAGTGACAGGCATTGCAGGACACGTGAACATAGCACTTATACGTGATGCTTTTAAGAAATTGTTCCAGAAAGGAAATACCACTGTGAGGTATTTTCTTGCTTTGTTTCACAAGGCTTTTCTGAGAAAGGCAGTGCAAACACACCAGGAAGTCCCCCTAAACACGTGGATTGCACTACAATGCAATGTTACCATGGTCCCTTTTCGTGAAGTGGGCTCTATGGCATGGTTTTTCTTTTCTTCCGATATCTATTTAAAGAAGAAGAAAAAAATAACTCATCCATTCAAATTGATTTCCACTTCAGAATGCATGTGACTGCAAATCCCCGATCACCCCAGTACTTCCAGCCACCCAGGACATCCTACTTCCCCATCTCTGATTGCCTCCTTTCTGAGATGGTACGCTGACTAGGGCTGCTTTCCACTGAGTCAGACTCTCACCTGCTATGTCTGATCAAGTTTCCCTCCTGGTCTGGGTCACCACCGGCCCTCTTGTGTCCCATTGACAAACGGAGACTTATAATTCTCAGGATTTAATCCATAGAGATTAAAGCTTTGATCTCTGCAAGAATGAAAAACCCTAGGAGCTCTGGCAGGATGAAGGAGTCCACACAATTTTAATTGAACACTGTTGGGGTGGGGCTAGGGGTGTGTGAATGCAGTGGGAAAAAAGTGGTGCCCTTGCCTATAACAAAGAGAAGAGAGGATCCAAAAACTAAAGACAAACTTCCATTACTTGAAAATCTCACTTAAAATTGGCCCTTCATGGAGCCTGAAGGCCTAACTGAGGGCTCTTTGTTCTAGCTCCTTGGGAAATCCTGGGAGGCAGGCACTGTCACATGGGAACCAAAGATTGCACACATTCTTTTAACGGGAGACGGACAGCCTCAAAGGTGCTAGGGGAGTGATCATTGTTGGAGGAGCAAATTCCTTATTGAATAGGATTCCTCCTGGCCTTATAGGCTGTGTGTAGTTGAACTATTCACTTGGCTAAGCAAAACACAAATGAAAAAAGTCATAGGGGAAGACTGGCTTCAATCCCACACTGAACCCTTCGCAGAAGGCTGCATTGCTCTCTCTAGGCACCTTTCAGCTGCATGAAGGCAGGCTCTTCTAGGAGAACCTCACAGTGGTCAGCAGAAGAGGTGTAATCATATCTCAGATGTACATGGCTATTTAGACATTACATCAATTATCTCAGTTGATTCTCACATCAATTCTGCAAGGGAGGAAGGATAGAAGTATTGGTTAGTCTCAGTTCAGAGAAGCTAAGCTAGTCCTTGGTCTAGCCAAGGACTGCTACACCCAGAATTCAAAAGTGCCCAGGGCTTGTTCCACTTTTCCCATTACGACTTAGGCATAGGACCAAGATTGCAAAAGGAAACAACTAAAAGTGAGGAGTAAGCATTTCAGTGAAAATCTTGACCCTGAGTAGAGAAATAAAAACTTTTCAGTCCCTCAGATACCACTGTGTTAATGGTCTACAGGATTACACAGCATACCTGGGGATTCACTAAGCTGTTTTCTTAACCTCAGTAGTAATCATGGAAGCATATGTTTAAAATAATAATGATATACCGTGTCACATACACACACCATTATGTTGGTAAATTTTAAAATCTGATAATACAGAATGTTGACAAGAATGAGAATAAATAGGAACTGCTATACACTTCCAGTGGGAGTGTAAATAGATATAACTACTTTGGAGAACGATTTGAAAATATATACTAGAGTTGAAGATGCATGTACCCTATGACCTAGCGATTTCATTCTTAAGTGTTTTACCTGGAAAAATGTCTATATATGTGCTTAAGATGGCATTTATAGGACTGCTCATTGCAGCACTGTTTATAGCGTTTGAAATTGACTTTTAAAATTAGAACAAGCCTTTGGCCATTCATTTATTGATTTATTCATCTATCCATTTATCCATCCATTCATTCATGTGTGTGTGCACATATGTGTACATGTATGTCTACTATGTGCCAGCCGTGGTTCTAGGTACTGGACACACAGCAGTGAACAAGACTAAGAAAAGACCTTGTCCTCATTTATATTTGGTGGAAACAAGCAATAAACAAGGAAACACATATGTAATTTTACTAGAGAAAAGTGCTATGAAGCATAGTTAAAAAGAGTTGGGATCTAGAAGGCATCTAGGTTGGAGAGGGGCATACTTTAGACCTATTGGTCAGTCTGGGGGGCCTCTTTGTAAGGGCGACATTTAAGCTGATATTTGGCTGAACCTGGGGAGAGAGAGTATGCATAAAAGACAATCATTTGAATGCCTGGGGCGTAATAATTGTTAAAGAGGGAAACCCACAGATACAGAGATTCTAAGCTGGAAATGTCTTTGGTATTTCCTGAATCATTGTTATTCAAAGTAGAAGTAATTTTACTATAAACCAAGATAAGCACAAAAATCAGTGTTGTGGTGAGAATTTTTAGAGAAGTAGTTCTTCTCCTGGGAGCAGGTTATGGTTTGCTACAGACAAACTCATGACGAATAAGAAAAAGGCCACTACAGTTGGCCGAGAATGTGTGTTTGTGAATAATGTCTTCGATTTCCTAACCAAACAGAGGCTAGGAATCTAACATGTGGTAAAAATACAGCAAATGTGGACCTTAGAATATGAACTAAGCAAAAAGACCTACTTTCATGAATTGCAAAGATGGATTGGAGATTGATCAAGTCCATGCCTTCATCTGTTGTTTCTGGTGCACACTCATACATGCAACGGAAATAAATAGCCCAAGACAAGAGAACCCCTGCCATCCACTCACAAAACACACACATACACACACACATTATACATACATATACATGTATAATGTGTGTGTATATATATATATATATGTATCAAATAAAATGCAAAGTAATCAGTGAAGAATAAGAAAATTAATGGGCAAAAAACAGTTACCAAATGGTGTACCTTCAAATCAAAAGGTCTACAAATTAAACCCAAAAGGTATTATATAATATATACAAAGAGATACACTAAAGTTACACAAAATGCTTTAGCATATCATCATACTAAGTATGCTTCTCTAAACATAGTCCTTACCTATCAACTTCTTGTAATACAAAGGAAATTCCATGGAAAAGTTAAAGGATTCCACTACAGACACAAATTTGACCCAAATTCCAAAATAAAAACTGGGAACAAATGGGTTTTAAGATCCATGAGAATTATATCTGGCAAATCCAAGATGGCTGCTTTCTAACACTGAATAAAACCCCAGATGAACATTTGAGAAAATCTTACAGAAGACATCCCACAGTAGGGGAAAATTGTCCACAATAAATTGTCCACTGATGAAAAAAATTTTCTATAAGATGTGACTGATTCATGTTATACCTGTAACTAAAAACTATAAAGGTTAGACATGGGCTGGAAGTACCATCTAAAAGAGCCCTTCAGCATCTCCAAATGGATTTTATACAATTGCATCTTGCTACAGCTTCATACCTTCATGAATATGTGTTTCATACCAATGTTTATTTTCTGGATGAGATAAAGCACTCTTGTCAAAAGTCATATCACTCACAGTGGCTAAAAACAAACAGACACAACAATAACAAACTATTAAACGTGGCGCTCCTTCCATGTGGCATAACAACTTGTATAGACAGGGATGGAGCCAAACTTTAGTGACAGATCCTTGTGAATTACTTACTCTGAAACATAGCTGTCATTATCAGCCCTAAACCTCTGAGAACAAGGAAAAGGCCTCAGAATTATAAATTTGCAACCATCAGAGACTTTAAACTAAGGTTCTCTGGAAACTCACCAGAAACAATCGGTCCAAGGAAGTCCAATTGCTAAAGCTGAGTTCATTGGAACAAACTGATGATGTAGACAGTTTCCACCTAAATACTCAGTAAAAAGAGTGTCCTGGATGGCTGAAATCAGTGTCACACTCTATTTTGTGTACTTTCTGTTCATTATACTATTGATCATATTTATCTTATTCACTGGCTTCAGTTTACACACTTCTAAAGTAGAACTACCAGAGGTAGAATCAAGGAATTGAAGATATTTTTTTCTTGATAAAGCCTTGAATTGTGGTTCCAGAGTGTCTTTTAGTCTGTTCTCATAAATGTTTAGTTAAACTTGCTTGTCTTACAGTTTTTTGTTACCTGTTTTCTCTATTCTTAAGTTCTTCTAAGTAGCCACTGTCCATATAGATGACTCAGCAAGTAATTTAAAGACGAAAACAGGACAACATTATACTGGTCATGTTTGACCTAAAAATAATGCCTTTGTAAATTAAACATCTTCATGGAGAATCATATATATATATACTATACACAGTATAACATACTAAACGTGTTTTATAGCCCACATTTCATAGCATAGTGCCTAAAATTTATTTGTTGACCTGGTTCAAGTTAGTGGACTACAATATCCTCCCTAGATTCTGAATAGATATTGTCCTGAATGAGAACTATTGAGTTCAGTTCAGTACATTTTATTGCCAAAAAATAAAAATTGATGGAAGCATCTATAAAACAGAGTTAAAAAAAAAAAGTTGGTCTTGGTTAACAAGTTATTAGTGGAAAACCTAAATAAGGGGAATATGGTATGTTTTACAATATTACTAAAGAAAAAATAATTTAATCTTTTTTGAAGACAAAAGAAGAAACTGTTAGAGAAAAATGATAACAGAGATGTTATAGGGGAAAATTATATGGAAAAGCAAAGAAACTAGAATAACCTAAATAATTTTTTTTTGAGGAAGCTCAGCTCTGAGCTAACATCTGCCAATCCTCCTTTTTTTTTTTTTTTTTTTTTGCTGAGGAAGGCTGGCCCTAAGCTAATATCCGTGCTCACCTTCCTCTACTTTATATGTGGGACAGCTGCTACAGCATGGCTTGATGAGTGGTGCCATGTCCACACCCGGGATCTGAAAAAATGTTCAACATCATTGGTCATTAGAAAAATTCAATTAAAAAACATGAGATATTACTACATACCTATCAAAATGACTAAAAAAAAATACTGATGGCACTAAATGTTAGTGAAGATGCAGCAACACTGAACCACCCAGACATTACTGGTGGGAATGCAACGCTATAGCCACTCTGGAAAAGAGTTTGACTGTTTCTTAAAAACTAAATCTGCAACTGCCATGTGATCCAGCAATTGCATCTATCCCAAAGAAAAGCAGATATCTTCTCACACAAAAACCTGTGCACAAATGTTCATAACAGCTTTATTCAAAATAGCCAAAAACTAGAAACAACTGAGATGTCCATCAACGTGTGAATGGTTGAACAATCTGTAGTATATGCATGGACTACCACTAAGCAATAAAAAGGAAAAAACTAAGATACATGCAAAAGCCTGGATGAAGCTCCAGAGAATTACACTGATTGAAAAAACGCCAATCCCATTAAGTGTACATACTGTATGGTTCCATTTATATAACATTCTTGAAATAATAAAATTATAGACATGGAGAACAGATTACTAGTTGTTCATTGTTGAGCCAGGGGTGGTGGCTGGAGAAAGAAGGCTATAACTGTAAAAGGACAACATGAGGGAACTTACAATGATGGAACTGTTTCATATCTTGACTGTATAGTGTCAATATCCTGGTTTGGTACTGTACTATAGTTTTGAAAGATGTTACCACTAAGAGAAACTTGGTAAACAGTACACAGGATCTTTCTGTATTATTTCTTATAATTGCATATGAATCTATAATTATTTCAAAATAGTTTAATTTTTAAAAAATCAAAGAGCATTCATTACTTATCAAGCAATTGTTTCTTTTTAGAAATACTGTGATCAAGAATGGTTTATAATTAAAACACTTTTCTGATTCTCTTTCAATCAGAAAGTTTAAGAAGCTAGAATACTTCATTGCTTTCAGCTGATATAATAAAAAGCAAGGGCATTTGTGTCAGGGCATACGTAGGTTCAAATCCCAGGTCTGTTTTGGACCTGCTCTCTGAGAATTGGATATCTTGTTCTTAAAGTAGGAATAACAATACCTATTTCACTGAGCTGATATGAGATCTGCATAAACTAAAATAAGAAAAGCATAGAGAACACTGCCTAGTATATTATAGGGGCTTGACAAATATGAGTTCCTATCTCTTTCCCATTCTGAGTACAGGAACTCTTACTTTATTTTGCACATAAAACCAAATACAAGAAGGAGAGAAATGTCAGACTGTATCTGAAGTACAAATTGCCTTGGGAAAAGAAAATTAAGATGAGTTACAAGGATGAAAAATAATCTTCCCAATGGAGTTCAAAGAGACTCAGAAATGGTCTCTGTGGGAAAAGTTTTCACAAAACAGAGAAAGATGAAATAGAGGTAACAGTCCTGCTCTGAGAGGATAATGGCCAATTTGACCTATCATGTGTTTACTACATCAAGTTTATTTGTTGTTCTGATTACAAACCACTAAGGAGACACTGAGGGTGGAGAAGGACTGTCTCCTCCACAGCCATTTCTTCTAGGTTCTTTCTTTTCCCAGCTGGCCCTGACACAGTTTCAAGCACTGATAAACTAACCTCTTTTGACCTACAGTCTTCCCTAGGATAGAAGGATATTGAAGGAAATATATACATTTGGAGTTGCTAGTGGTGAGGTAAAATATAAGACAAATGTAAGGCGCAATAAGAGAGGGTTGAAGTAGGACATCAGAAAATTGATTTCCCGGCTCCAAGTGTTATTGGATTGTAGCTCAGCAATCCACCTGGGATGGGTTAGGAGTTCACTATGGGAAATAGGTGAGCAGAGTGGATGGAAACACCAAATGATGAGTAATAGAAAGATGTCCACAAAGGTGAAAATATTAGTAACCCCTGGGTGCTTTGTTCGCCTGTTTCCACAGGCAACAAAATGCAGAAGATGTTTTGTCTGCTGCCCAGCAGCCTTAAATGAATCAGTTTCTCTAGAAAACTTATTTGCTTTTTAATGGGAGAGGAAAGCATCTGCCCCTAGCACCAAGTACCTCCCACAGCATGCTTGGGGCTGCCCTGGAAGAGGTTTGTGGATTCATGGAGTGGCTTTTCTAGATCCTGCTTCTCCTGAAAGTTTATCAGAATTAACTGGCAAAATCAGACTTCAAACTAGATTAAAACTTCAAAAGAGAAATGTTGCTTACAAATTTGTCTTCTCCCGAATCAAAAAGAAATGCCTGTAGATCCAAGATACCTTATGATTCAAATAATCAACCCCATAGACTTGTATAGCACATCATAATTTACAAAGCACTTCTCTATAAGTTGTCTCTTTAGATGAATGTAAAATCCTTTATAGTGGACAGGGCACATGTTATTACACAGATAATCATCTATAGATTAAGTAACCGAGGCTTGAAGAAAATTATTGCCTAGGGTCATCAAAGAACAAAGGTAAAGCCAAATATTTTGACTCCTGTACTACCACTGATATCTAACCAAAAGCCAAGAAGACACGGGCATTTTGAAGCTGTGGATTTTGTTGTTGTTGTTGTTATTGTCCTTTGCATTTTCTCTCCCTGTGGGAATGGAAGGTTAAGATGGTATTGACTGGGATGGTATTGCATCTTAGGAGGCACTTTGGAAAGCAGTTTCAGCCATGGCCCCAGGCCGGCAAGAACTTTAATCTGGATCAGGAATACGCACACAATCATTGAATCATTTATGCTTCTCAATGGGGATGTCTGAATATATGCTGAAATGAGAAAAGAGACAATAACTTCTAGTGAAATTCCAACTAATTGTGTGCCATTGTGATCTATAGAATCAGCAGAAGGTTTTGTGGTGAAGGCCATTGCAAGCAAAGACTTTCACAATTAACAGGATTTATGGACAAAGGAAGAAAGGGAAGGGATGAGATATTCCAATGAAGAAAATGTTTAAGCAAAGGCATGGAGGGCATCATATGTTTTAGAGCTATAATAATTGGTATTAGAGAGATCTCATGAAGATGATGATGTAGGCAGACTCTGACCTCACCTTCTCCCATGAACACAACCAGGTCACAACTATTCTTGGAAAAATTACCCTGGAGAGAAAAATAAAAGCTGGATAAAAAGAATCCCCACAAGGAATAGTCCTGACTGAGGCAGAAGAGGTATAAATTCCTTCTGGAGAGAAATAAAGCTAACTTCATAAGCAGCAGAGCTTCACAGCCAGCCAGGAGGCAGCAACCCTAAGGTACACAGCCTTCCTTGAAGAAGTGGGGACCTTAGTGGGGGCACATTAGCACTATAAGCATCCTTCAGACTCAACACAACTGAGACAAGTGTCCTACTATCTGGTTTCACTGGCTATTAACTGTAGCAGGAATACACCCAGAAAAGCTATCAGACAAAAGGCAAAAAAAACCCAACTCTTAAAGGGCCTGTGCACAAATTCATCTGTCTCAGAGAGCAACCTAAAATCACCAAAAAGAAAGCTGTATGGTCCTTTGGTGAAAAGAGACTCACCTGGTAGGCTCCAGGTGCATCTTGGTGAGAGGTGAGACCTCTCAAGAGACTGAGACATTGGTGGCAGCCATTTCTGTGACCTAGTACAGGATTGCTGACACAGACCCTGGCAGATGCCATTGAAGTTCTTCCCCTGGCCTGTTGGCCCAGGGGTCTGCCACACCCACTCGAGTGCAGATTTAACCCAGTTCAGCCAGGGCAGGCAGCCTGCCCTAGGGACCGGTCCCACCCAACAGCAAGCCCTCAGGCTACTTGTCAGCCTGCATAGACTGGGTTCCTTGATCCTCTAGAGGAAGCAAGTGAGTCCAGCTCTTTGGGGTAGAGCATATGTGAGGACTGGGTGAACTCTCGGGGGGTGTTGGTGGAGAGGTGAGAGCCTCTTCAGCAGGGCGACTGGGTACACTCCAGGAGGTTGGGAAGTGTCCACAGACCAGAGCTGTGTTGACAGTGTGTATGGACCTGTGGGGCGTGGGGCTTATCAGCAGCAGAAGACCTATGTTTCACAAATAGCTGCAAAGAGAATCAGCAGAATGTTCCAAAGCCTGAAACAATTGGGAGCTACTGTGCCTGGGGCAGCCCTACTCAGCTGCAATCCTAAGAGAGCTGACAACAGCCTTGCAGGCCTGAGGCCTACAGCATCTGTAAGCCCCTGAGCCTAAAAACCAGCTACACTGGGTACCTACTCAAGTAACAGGATAACTGCGACAGGGGTGTGCTATTATACCTTGTAGCCGACGGTGCTGGGACTCCCCAAACCCGATTTACAAACAGCCAACCAGAGAGGAAAAACTAGACTCCTTGGCACATGCAGTAAAAGCAACCCTGCCACAGCAGAAGGACACATGTAGCCCACACAAAGGTCACTCCTGGATCTTCTGGACTGGTGATGAGAGGGAAGCACACTGCTGGGCCTCAAAAGACATCTCTTACATAAGGCCACTTCTCCAAGATCAGGAGACATAGCTGACTGACATAATACATAGATATAAGCACAGAGAAAAAAGCATAATGAGGAGGAAAAGGAATACTTTCCAAGCAAGGGAACAGGACAAAATCCCAGACAAAAAACTAAGTGAAACAGAAATTAGCAATCTACCTGACAAAGAGGTCAAACAAAAACTCATAAGGATGCTCACTGACATTGGGAGAAGACTGGATGAACACAGTGAGGACATCAACAAAGAACTGGAAAATATAAAAAAGGACCAATCAGAAATGAAGAAAAGGATACTGGAAATGAAAAACTCACTAGAAGGACTCAATAGCAGAGTAGATGATACAGAAGAACAGATCAGCAAGCTGGAACAAAGACTAGAAGAAATCACCGAAGCTGAGCAGATGAAAGAAAAAAGAATTAAAAGAAATGAAAATAGCCTAAGGGAACTCTGGAACAATATCAAGCACACTAACATTTGGATTATAGGTGTCCAAGAAGGAGAAAAGAGAGACAAAGGGTCAGAGAATCTATTTGAAGAAATAATAGCTGAAAACTTTCCTAACCTAAGGAAGGAAACAGATATCCATTACAGGAAGCACAGAGAGTACCAAACAAGATGAATACCAACAGGCTCACACCAAGACACATCATAATTAAAATGTCCAAAATTAAAGATAGAGAATCCTAAAAGTGGCAAGAGAAAGGCATCAAGTAACATACAAAGAAAAACCTATGAGGCTATTGGCAGACCTCTCAGCCAAAACACTACAGGCTAGAAGAGAGTGGCATGATATATTTAAAGTGCTGAAAGGCAAAAACCTACAACCAAGAATACTCTATCCACAAAGGTTATCATTCAGAAAGGAAGAAGAGATAAAGTGCTTCTCAGAGAAGCAAAAATTAAAGGAGTTTATCACCAAGAAACAAGTTCTACAAAAAGTGCTGAAGGGACCTATTTAAGTGGGAAAGAGAAGACCATAAATAGGGATAAGAAAATTAAAGAAAACGGGCAATAAATTCAATAGTAAGGAAAAAATACAGTAAAAGTAGCAGATCAACCACATATGAAAATAATATGAAGGTTAAAAGACAAAAGTACTAAAATTATGTATTTCAATGATAAGAGGGTAATGGATAGACACACACAAAACAAGAGATTATATATGATTACAAAAACATAAAATGTGGGAGGAGGGGAGTAAAAGAGTAGAGGTTTTAGAAAGAGATCAAGCTAAAGAGACTATCAATTCAATATAGATTGCTATGTACATAGAATTTTATATAGGAACCTCATGGAAATCACAACCCAGAAACCCATAACAGGTATACAAATAAGTAAGAGGAAAGAAATCAAACATATTGCTAAAGAAATCCATCACACCACAAGGAAAGACAGCAAGAGAAGGACTACTAAAACACCCAGAAAAAAAGTAACAAAATGGCAATAAATACATATTTATCAATAGCTGCTTTGAATGTGAATGGACTAAATGCTCCAATCAAAAGACACAGGGTGGCTGGTTGGATAAAAAAAAAGACCCACATATATGCTGCATACAAGAGACACACTTCAGACCTAAAGACACGCACAAACTGAAAGTGAAAGGATGGAAAAAGATACTCCATGCAAATGGCAAAGAAAAGAAAGTGGGGTAGTGATACTTATATCAGACAAAATAGACTTTAAAACAAAAACTGCTACAAGAGACAAAGAAGGGCACTACATAGTGATAAAGGGAACAATCCAACAAGAGGCTGTAACACTTGTAAATATCTATGCATCCAACACAGGAGCATCTAAATATATGAAGCAATTATTAGCAGACATAAAAGGAGAAATAGACGGTAAAACAATAATAGTAGAGGACTTTAACTCATCACTTACACCAATGGATACATCATCCAAACAGAAGATCAATAAGGAAACACTGACCTTAAATGACACATTTGATCAGATAGACTTAGTAGTTACATATAGAACATTCCAGCCAAAAACCACAGAATACACATTCTTTTCAAACACACATGGAGAATTCTCCAGGATTGATTACATATTAGGCCACACACTGAGTCTTAATAAATTTTAAAAGACTGAAATAATACCATGCATCTTTTCTGATCACAAAGCTATGAAACTAGAAATCAACTAAAGTAAGAAAATCAGAAAAGCCACAAAAATGTGGAGATTAAACAAAATGCTACTGAATAACTAGTGAGTCAATGAAGGAATCAAAGGAGAAATCAAAAAACTCCTGGAGACAAATGAAAATGAAAATACAACATGCCAGAATCTATGGGATAAAGAAAAAGTGGTTCTAAGAGGAAAGCCTATAGCAACTCAGGCCTACCTCAACAAACAAGAAAAATCCCAAATAAAGAATATAACAGTGCACCTAAAGGAACAGGAAAAAGAGGAATAAACAAAGCCCAGAATCAGCAGAAGGAAGGAAATAATAAAAATCAGAGCAGAAATAAATGAAATAGAGACTAAAAAAACAATAGAAAAAATTAATGAAACCAAGAGTTCATTCTTTGAAATGATAAACAAAATTGACAAACTCTTAGCTAGACTCACCAAGAAAAAAAGAGGGAAGGCTCAAATAAATAAAATCAGAAATAAAAGAGGGCAAATTACAATAGACACCTCAGAAATATGAAAGATTATAAGAGAATACAATGAAAAGCTGTGTGCCAACAAATTGGATAATCTAGAAGAAATGGATAAATTCTTAAAATCATACAACCTTCGAAAACTGGACCAAGAAGAAGTAGAGAATTTGAATAGACCAATCACCAGTAAGGAGATCAAAACAGTAATCAAAAACCTCTCAAAAAATAAAAGTCCAGGACTGAATGGCTTCTCCAGTGCATTCTACCAAACATTCAAAGAAGATTTAGTACCTAGCCTTCTCAAACTGTTCCAAAAAATTGAAGGGGAGGGGAGGCTTCCTAACTCATTCTACGAAGCCAACAGTATCCTGATACCAAAAGTAGACATGGACAACACAATAAAAGAAAATTACAGACCAATATCACTGATGAACATCGATGGAAAAATCCTCAATAAAATACTAGTAAATTGAATACAACAATACATTAAAAAGACCATACATCATGATCACGTAGGTTTTATTCCAGTGATGCAGGGATGGTTCAACATCAGCAAATAAATCAACGTGATAGACCACATTAACAAAATGAAGAAGAAAAATCACATGATCATCTCAATACATGCAGAGAAAACATTTGACAAGATACAGCATCCATTTATGATAAAAACTCTAAATAAAATGAGTATAGAAGGAAAATACTTCAACATAATAAAGGCCATGTATGATAAATCCACAGCTAATATCATTCTCAATGGAGAAAAACTGAAAGCTATCCCAATAAGAACAGGAATCAGACAAGGATGCCCACTTTCACCACTCCTATTTAACATAATATTGGAAGTCCTAGCCAGAGCGATCAGGCAAGCAAAGAAATAAAAGGGATTCAAATTGGAAAAGAAGAAGTGAAACTGTCACTATATGCAGACATGATTTTATATATAGAAAACCCTAAAGAATCCACCAAAAAACTTTTAGAACTTTTAGAAATAATAAACGAGTACAGTCAAGTTGCAGGATACAAAATGAACATACAAAAATCGGTTGCATTTCTATACACTAACCACGAAGTAGCAGCAGAAGAACTTAAGAATACAATCCCATTTACAATTGCAACAAAAAGAATAAGACACCTAGGAATAAACTTCACCAGAGAGGTGAAAGATCTGTACACGGAAAACTGTAAAACATTGTTGAAAGAAATTGAAGAAGACACAAAGAAATGGAAAGATATTCCATACTCCTGGATTGGAAGAAATAACATAGTTAAAATGTCGATGCTTCCTAAAGCAATGTAGAGATTCAATGCAATCCCTCTCAAAGTTCCACCAATATTTTTCACAAAAATAGAACAAAGAATCCTAAAATTTATATGGAACAACAAAAGAGCCCGAATAACCAAAGGAATCTGAGGGAAAAGAACAAAGCTGGAGGTGTCACACTCCCTGATTTCAAAATATACTACAAAGCCATAGTAATCAAAACAGCACGGTACTGCGCAAAAACAGACACACAGATCAATGGAACAGAATTGAGAGCCCACAAATAAACCCACACATCTATGGACAGTTAATATTCTACGAGGGAGCCAAGAGCACACAATGGAGAAAGGAGAGTCTCTTCAATAAATGGTATTGGGAAAACTGGACAGCCACATGCAAAAATAAATAAATAAATAAAAGCAGATCATAATCTTACACCATGCACAAAAATCAACTCAAAATAGATTAAAGAGTTGAATGTAAGATCTGAAACTATAAAACTTCTAGAAGAAAGCATAGGTGATACGCTCTTTGACATGGGTCTTAGCAGCATATTTTCAAGTACCATGTCTGACCAGGCAAGGGAAACAAAAGAAAAAATGAAAAAATGGGATTACATCAAACTAAAAATCTTCTGCACACCAAAGGAAACCATCAACAAAACGAAAAGATAACCTAACAATTGGGAGAAGATATTTGCAAACCATACATCAGATAAGGGGTTAAAATCCAAAATATACAAAGAACTCATACATCTCAACAACAAAAAACCCAGTAACTCAATTAAAAAATGGGCAAAAGATCTGAACAGAGATTTCTCCAAAGAAGATATGCAGATGGCCAAGAGACACATGAAAAGATGTTCAACATCATTAACTATCAGGCAAATGCAAATCAAAACTACAATGAGATATCACCTCACTCTGGTTAGAATGGCTATAAATGAACAAGGCAGGAAACAACAAGTGTTGGAGAGGATGTGGAGAGAAGGGAACCCTCGTACACTGCTGGTGAGAGTGCAAACTGGTGCAGCCACTGTGGAAAACAGTATGGATTTCCTCAGAAAATTAAGAATAGATCTAACCATATAATCCAGCTATTCCACTGCTGGGTATTTATCCAAAGAACTTGAAAACACAAAGGCATAAAGATACATGCACCCCTATGTTCACTGCAGCATTATTCACAACAGCCAAGACTTGGAAGCAACATAGGTGCCCATCAAGGGATGAATGGATAAAGAAGATGTGGTATATATACACAATGGAATACTATTCAGCCATAAGAAATGATGAAATCTGGCCATTTGTGACAATATAGATGGACCTTGAGGGTATTATGCTAAGTGAAATAAGTCAGAGGGAGAAAGTCAGATACCATGTGATCTCACTCATAAGTAGAAGATAAAAACAATGACAAACAAGCACATAGGAACAGAGATTGTGTGTTGGTTACCAGAGGGGAAAAAAGGAGGAGGAAGAGCAAAAGGGGCGATTAGGCACACATATGTGGTGATGGACTGTAATTAGTCTTTGGGTGGTGAACATGATGTAATCTACACAGAATTTGAAATATATTACGATGTAACCCAAACGTTACATAATGTTATAATCCAATGTTACTGCAATAAAAATAAATTCATTTAAAAAATTTATTGGTGTTACAGGTTGAAATGAATACTGTAGTGTAGTTTAACAGAAGGAGCTCTGAAATCAGATTGTTGGAGTTCAAATCTCCATCACTTACTGAACAAGTTATATGACAGTTTCTCCATCTGTAAATAGAGATAACAGCGGTACCAACCCCATAGAGTTTTGTGAAAATTAAATAATGTAGTACATATAAAGTCCTTCACTAGAACAGTGATTTATACTTAGTTGACTTTTTTTTAATAACTGCGTTATCCGTTTGAAGTGAAAGGGAATGTTATTAATGGTTATGCCAGGGCATCAAGTATTAAAGGAGGAATATTCAGGACAAACCAGAAGGTATGGTGACCCTACATACAGGAAACCCTACTCTAAACTTTTTCCTTTTTTATTCAAACTTCCCACGTCCATCATAGACAAAATTCTGTGATCAAATAGCACTATATAGGAAGGATGCTGTAAGTTACTTCTATAATATAATCCAAAGCGTTGAGCTTTGAACCAAGAACATCGGATTTCAGAAGTCACTTGAGATTGCTTCTACATTTTCAGTTTTAGAAAGGACCTTGCTGAATGCAAGTGCTGATTTGGTTAGGCAACACTGACACAAAGGACCTACAGCTAGACCTGGACAGAATTTTTAGAGATTATTTTACAGATTTCTAATTATTATGAAGGTCCAGGGCTTACTATACAAATGAGGAAACTGCTCCAGACTAGAGAAGGGCCTTATTCAAGATTTTGTAATGTCTAGTTCAGGATTCTTTTCAGCACGTCAGTATTTCCCAAAGTCTGTTTATAGAACACTAGTCCTCCAAGATGCTCTGGTAGAGAGGGAGGGAGGCTGGGGAGGAAGGAGGCCATGGTTGAGTAAGTTTAGACACTGCTGCATATTATCTTACACTCTTGGAAATTCACGATATACGTTAAATAGTCTGAGAAGTCCTTGAGTAAAAAACCAATTTAATTCTGTTCAAACCAGTATTTCCCAAATGTGTTTGACCACAAACCCTTTTATCATGCAGCATAAATTAACATTCTGCAGAATTAGTGTTTTGATGCTACTTACCCTGCAAAGGACCATGCCACATAATTCAGCATTTTGTGAAGAACTTCTGAACCAGTAAAAAAAAGAAAAAATAAATAAATAGAACATTAGAACATTTTCTCATTTCATGCAGATTTACATGAAATCATAAAATCAACATCTCTTCTGTCAAATTCATTCTTTCAGTTGGTTTAAGAAACATATTCAATCAAGCTTAAGACAATTGGATACACTCAATTGATCATTTCCTTATTACTGAAAAATTTGCTTTAGCTGTCAAAAGCAGCAATATTAATATAATGAAGTGATTTTGGCTTAATTAAATGTTTTACAGTCTCAAAGAAAGGAAGAAAATACTTCAATATTTACTTTAACCTACAGAGTGGGGAGGAATTTTAAATTTTAAAAGCAGTAGAAGAATACATAAGAATAAAGAAATCAATTGTAAAAATGTTATGTTTAAGTATGTTCAAAAAATAAAGCCGACTATAGAAATAGTAAAAATGATTTAGAGTTAAATAAGATAGCAAATGATATCTATCTTAAGCACATAAATGGCTTATGTAAGTTTTAAAAAGCATACACACAAACCACCACCACCAAACCCATTATGAGAACAATAGAAATAGAGGACCAAGGATCTGAACAGAGGGAACAGAAATCCAATGAATAAAGGCAGGACTTGACTTCTCTACATCCAGCTTTGCTGTCGGCTACACTTTCTTCTGTTTGAACGGACTGCTAAACCGCTTTTCATATACCCATTTTCATCTTCCATACCCTACCTGCATAACAGTTCTGCGTGATGCGCAACCTGGAGCTACAGTGCCCACAGGAGTCATCACTAGCTATTTCATAATAGTTTTTGTTCTGTCAGGGAACTTCCTCTTAGACCTAAAAGTCTATTGTTCAACTTACAGACATTCAATTTGCAACACATATACAAAGGAAGGGAGCTTTTGTAGACACAGCGACCCTGGAGTAAACGTGCTTCTAAGCACAGCTTTCCAGATTCCCAGGACATCACCGCATGAGCTGATGCAAGACAGAAGCCAGATAAAACCTTTCATCTCAAACTGTGATTTTTGCTCTCCATTGGCAGTATTTGACTAGCTTTGTTTCACATTTTTGCTTATTTGTCTTGTCAAATCTTCACTGTTCATCTTCTAAAGAAGCCACAAGCCCTCTGGTAAGTTTAGAGAGTCTAGAATCCTCTCTGTCTGAGGCACACACCCTCTCTATCTGAGGGTGGAATTGGACACCCTAAGATAGGTCTCTTTGGCATGAGGATTATTTGGAGCTGGTTACTTTCAAAAACGGCAGACAGGAGTGAAACTCTGAAAAGTAGAAGTCATGCTTTGTTAAGAGACATTCACATTTGTAAAGGAAATCTCAATCTGTAAAGGTGTCTCCCTCTCTGCACCAGGAAGAAGGGGGGATGACCTTATCTCTAGAAACTCTTATCAATGCAGAAGGCAAGGACTTAAATCTGAATAATAACCTTACTCTTGTTTACTGTGCTTTTCTGGTAATCTCCCATAACTGACTCCCCCCAACCCCAACATCCTCCTTTGTCTTTAGCTGAATATGGTATTTAAGGTGAGAGCTTCTGCCATTTTGGCTAGTTGCTCAGTTTTTCTGGGTCTCTCCCATGTATACATTTTATAAAACTTTGTTTAATTTTCTCCTGTTATTCTGTCTCATGTGAATTTAATTCTTTGTCCAGCCAGAAGGACCTAGTGTGGGTAGAGGAAATGTCTTCCTCCCCTACAATATCAATCATCTATGTTTCCCAGAGAGGGAGATCTAATTAATTTTCCTGGCTACCTCAGTTATCAATTGCTGCATAATAAACCATCCCCAAAGTTAGTGACTTAAAACAACATTTATTATTATTTTTCATGGTTCTGTGGGTTGACTGGAGCTCAGCTGGTGGTTCTTACTTGGATCTCTCATGCAATTGTAGCAGATAGTGGCTGAGACTGTAGCACATGTAGTTTGTATCTCCCAGCCTACTGATAGTGATGCTATCAGCTACCAATGCCTGTGGGTACTCTCCTGGGCCATACTACTGTCAATGCAAATAATCCCTAACCAACCTATAAATCAAAATTGAGGTGAGTTTATTATGAGCCAAAGTGAGGATTATAACCCGGGAAGGCCATAGAAGACATTCCAGAGAAGCATGAGTTTCAGTACAGTCATATCTTTTTAAAACAAAGAAGATACATTAAACACCCCCAGGATACATTTTCAAAGAGGTATTCAGCTGAAAATTAGCAGGTCAACATGACCATGATGCCAGGAAAGGGACTAATCTGGGGATTACCAATAGGGTGCTGTCACCAATAGGGTGTAGGAGGGGAAGTATGCAATCTTTATCTCAAGAGAGATTCCTTTAATGGATAAGCAGATGTACAATATATGTTTGATAGGCCATAAGTCAGGCTTTCTAGTTCAAGCTGAATCCGTTTTGAACTCAAATAGTTACCCCAGAGACCTTAATATGTGAAAATCTCTTGTTACTACTTATGGCGAGCCCCCAGACATTTCCATGACTAGAGCCAATGCTGTGGCTGGACCAGCCCTTGTGGTTGTTATTATGATTGCAAGACATACCTCAGCAACAACCATCAGGGAATTTTGAAAAAACAAGGTTTATTACACACAGGTCCCAGAGGGTCCACGGCACACCTAGACCAGGCAGCATGGCCCTGGGTAGAGGGAGAGAGTGCAGACCTGGGGTTCTGCCTATACTGGGGTTAAGAGTGCCTAAGTTTCAGAGGTTCACTCTTTATTGGTGAATTTAAAACACAAGAGTAGGAATTAAAGTGCAGGAAGGGAAAAGTAGGGTCACTCAAGTGGTCGGTTATCTAGGTCTCCCAGGTCTTTATAAAAGGAGAACTTGATGGGTGTGGCAGTCCAGCTCTTTATCTAGTTGTGTAGCTGACAGTATGTTTATTCAAGGTGGATGTCTTTAAAGTCGATCTTTTGGCAATCAAAAGCTTAATGTCAGGCACTTATATTACAATAAAAAAAGCTAATTGTCAGGGACTTACGTGGGTAAACTGGAATGGGCTGGATGTGAAAGATGGCTTGCTCACAGGTCTGGTCCCTCAGTGCTCTTCCATGTGGCATCTCCCCCAGTGGTCAGGTCTTCTTATGTAGGGTTTCAGGTACCCAAGAGGGAGTGTCCCAAAAGCCAATGTTCTGAGAGATCCAGGCAGATGCTGCAAAAGTTCCTATAATCAGGCTTCAAAAGGACCAAAACATCACTTCTGCTGAGTTCTATTAGTCAACAAGTCACTAAGGCCAACTCAGATTTACAGGAAGGGAAATCAGACCCCACCTTTGATACCCACCAACAGGTAAGAGGAGGATTACATGGGGTGATCTTTGGAGACTACTTCCCACACTGGCATCTGCTATCTTGCCTTTTTTCTTCTCTGTTTTGCTTTTAATTGTTTGATTCAAGTACCTCTCTTTCAACTTAGTTCTTTACCACTCTACGTCTTTTCCCCTGTGTTTCATAGGAATAACATTTTACAATAGAAGAATGCTATTCCTAAGTGACATAATCTGACTTCTCCAGGGGACTTCAGATTCTTTCTTGCTTCACCCATCATCACAGTGATTGATATCAACCAAGTTGCTTAATATCAAAGTGGATAGTAGCTCAGTGTTGTAGACACCACACATCGCATACAGCATGACACACGTCACGTGATCAGGATCTGCTGACTGCCTAATTGACGAAACAAAAAAGAGTGCAGGCTGTGTTCCAAGTCAGAACCTGTCCTCAATTCAGCATTGGGGTGCCTGAAACACAGAGGTCAAAAGAAACTGGAAAGAGAAACTAGAATATTTTGTACTGGGAATGAAAACTATGGGAAAGGAGAGTTTTAGGAAAGACCCGGAGAAGTTATGTGTCACTCTGCAAACCTATACATTTCCCCACTTCACATTGTGATTTAGTGTTTCAGATGCCACTTTCCAAGAGAAATGGCAGTCTGTACCTAACCTATGAAATGTGTAATGTCATAATTAATATGCCAATGGGACATTTCTCCCAACTGAGTTTTAAATTGTCTAGACAATTGGCTAGGATTGACAATCACCGTAATGAAGTTAAATCAAAGGGAATTTTCTTTTCCTTTATTCTCAACAGGAGGAGCCAGTAAACTATAGTCTATGGGCCAAAATCCAGTCCACCACCTGTTTTTGTAAATAAAGATTTATTGGAACACAGACACACTCATTTGTTTACATATTGTCTATGGCTGTTTTCATGTTACAGTGGGCTGAGTTGAGTAATTGCAATGGAAACCATATGGGTCGTAAAGTCAAGACTGTTTACTATCTGGCCCTTTACAGAAATGTTTGTCAAAACTTGTACTACATTAATTCTCGGAAAGCATTAATTTTTTGCCATAGTTGTGATTAGTAATTCTAATATGGCCCTAGATTACAATTTACTAGACTTTGGGGCACCATGTAATTTACTTGGAAATTATATTGAATAAGGAAATTATTATTTTTTTGTAAATTGTGGCATTGGTAGTCTTTGATTCTGTGATTTGGTTTTCCTTTTGAGTATTCTGTCTGCTGTGGTTTGAAGTTGGTGCTTATCCTGATTTTGTTTTTATTTTTGTTTGTTCTGTACCCTCTAATCAAGACCTCCCACAGCACACATTATAAAACTAAATCGGAAAGAGGGTTTGTCCCAGGAAGAATGAGGTATAATGGAATCAAATTAATCCTGTTTCTCATCTAGATAAAGTGCATCACTGTGGTCACGTGGGATCTTCCCAGGTTAATTAGAGTGATTTGGAGCCCAGGCACAAGCTAGTATAAGTAGCTACTATAACTTCCATTCATTGCACACTTACCATGTGCTACTCTCTGAGGTATGCACTTTTCATATGTTATCTCATTTAACTCTTTCAATATAATATTGTTGGAGGAGGTCATCTAGAGGACGTGACCACTGGTTGACCCCCAAGCTAGACTCCGGCAATCAGAGGCTCCTCACTCCCTCCCCTGTCTTTGGAATGTGCATTCTGCCCACTGCTCACACAGTAGGAGACATTTTCAAGGACACAACCTTGAGAGAGCAATGTGTTGTTAGACCATCTGGATGGTATATGTGACTGAACCCGGTTAAGGCTGCTGTATACACTTTTAAGACTCTGGCAGGTGGGTGCCGAGATCTGCTTGTATTGTGGCCGCACAGGACAAGCGCCGTATGTAAGTTCCCTTGCTTGTTAAACTTGCTGCCTACCAATCTGGAGCGCCTGCCTCTTTCTCCTGTATCTCCTTGCCCTCTGCCTACAGGGGCCAGTTTGTAAACCAACAAATATGATTTTGACTTTGTTACAAACATGTTACAAAAGAAACAGAGGCTGTGAAATGTTAAACAACTTGCCTAAAGTCACATTGCCAGTTAATGGCAAAGCCATAATTTGACCCCAGTGCTATCCGACTTCAAAATCTGTGCTTTTAATAACTATGTTACAGTTAATGAGTCTCTTACCCGCTACGCAAACGTGCCCCACTGATCTGATAGCCATGACAGACTTAAGACCAGAGGAGGACCTGGAGATACTAATTCTGGCTATAAACAGACATCACTGACACCATGCAAATGAGAAAAAAAAAGGTTGGAAGGCATTTCATGTAAACAGTATTTATGGATGTGATGCATAGAAAGCAATATGAATTTTTAAAAAATTTTCTTTCTGTTTTTAAGATTGTATTCAAAACACATTCATCATATTCAACATATAAAAATAAAACAGACAAATAGAACTGTGTGGATAGCTGTCTCAGAGTCCTTGGCAGGCTATGTGTGAATCAATAGTGCTTTCCTTATTATTTCTGAATATATTCCACGGTATGGATGTACCAGAATTTTTATCCACATTTGATCCATTCATCTGTTTAAGAACACCTTGGTTGTTTCTTGTTCTCGTTGATAATAAATAAAGATCTTAGGAACATTCATTTACAGGTTATTTCATGAACATAAGTTTTCAATTCACCTGGGTAAATATCTAAGAGTGAGGTCATTGATCATATGATAAATGTATGTTTAATTATATAAGAAACTAAAACAGTTTTCTAAAGTGGCTTTCATTTTCCCCATTAATGAATGAGAGTTTCTGTTGCTCTTCCTTTTCGCCCATATTTGGTGTTGTCAGTCCTTTCCCTTGGCCATTATAATAGGTACATATTGGTGGTATCTCACTGTGGTTTTGATTTGCTTTCCCTAATGACTAGTGATATTGAGTCACTTTTCATTTGCTTATTTGCCATTCAATATCTTTTTTGGAGAACTATATGTTTATTTTTTATCAAGTTGACTATCTTCTTATTGTTGAGTTATAAGAGCTCTTTATATATTCTGGACACATGTCCTATATCAATTATATGATTTGAAAATATTCTCCCCCATCTGTGGTTTGTCTTTTCATTCTCTTAACAATGTCTTTCACAGAGCAAAAATGTTTTAAATTTTTATGAAGTCTTTTTTTTTTTTGGGTGAGGAAAATTGGCCCTGAGCCAACATCTGTTGCCAATCCTCTTCTTTTGGTTTGAGGAAAATTGTCACTGAGCTGACATCTGTGCCAATCTTCCTCTATTCTGTATGTTGGACACCACCACAGCTTGATGAGTGGTGTGTAAGTCTGTGCCCAAGATCCAAACCAGAGAACCCCAGGCCCCCAAAGTGGAGCATGTGAACTTAACCACTATGCCAACAGGCTGGCTCCTTACAAAGTCTAATTTATCTCTTCTTTGTCTTACTTATTACACATTTGGCGTCTCATCTAAAAGCCCATTAACAAACCAAAGGTTGCACAGATTTTTATCCTACACTTTCAACGTCTGCATATATATCTAATTCTATACACATCTGTTGATTGATTTGTCTCTTGAAAAACTTGTTTATTTTTTCCCTTGTTTCCTTTTGTGTTGTAACTTGTGGTTGGAAACAAAATATCTTATGTAGTACAGTAGCAAGTGAGAAATAATTTTATGCCTGGAAATAGGCAAACTGCTTGCTAGGCATTAGTGAGGGGATATTGAGTCAATCTAGCCAAAAATTGAGCTGGATTTGGGTTTTGGTGTTGCTATGGTTAAATCTAGTATAAGCTTCAAATTCCTCTAGCAATACTTTGTGTTTAGGGCGGGGGCTGGTTTATCAGAGGATTTTTCTCAGTGATTGCTTCACCTTCAGCTTTGGATCTACCTTTTCTGTTCTCCTGTGCACCACACATAAGATTCTTCACTTACTCTTGGCCTTCCCCAATACTAGCCCAGTGTGTGTGGGGGGTGTGTGTGTGTGTGTGTGGAGGGGGGTGGCTGTAGGTACGGTGTCCACTGTGGTTCAGCCTCATTCTTAGGCGGGTGGTCTGACCCTGGGTCTCAGCGTGGGCCTTTCTCTTTAATAACCCTACCTACTATTTGGGGTGAATCTACCACTCCCCCAGTGGTAGGGGGTCTTTAATGGTCTAACCTCAGAACATATTCCTGCCTCTTCCAACAAGTTTCTTCTCTTCCCTTTCCCTATTTGCAATGGGTCTTGACCTCTATCCTAAGGGCAACAGTCATGATCCCCCTTCCCCAAGTCCTTTAAGGCTTTTCTTCCATAGAGGAAGTAGAGGAGAATAATCCAGGCAGGGCTCTCTGCCTTTCCCTCAACAGCGGCTCTTTCCCTCTTCCAAGGCTGTGTCACAAACTTTATCTACACTTGCATCCTAACCTTAGACTTTCTTGTGAGGACCAATGGAGAGTTGTGGAGAAAAGCCTGTAAGTGGATGAAAATTCCCTTTGTTTTAGTGGCTCCCATGGGCACTATTCTCTTCAGTGGCCCACACTCAACCTTTAGCAATTTGTTATAACTTTTAGCTCAATTACTTCTGGCTTACATGGCATCTGGCTTCTGCTGCCAGTACCTGCACTTCATTACCCCTGGAGGGATTTCTCTCTCACGAGATTTTGAATTCGTTGGTTGTTCTACAACCTCATCTTTTTGGTAAATTCAAGAAAAGCTGTGATTTGACAAATTATTCAGATTTTTTTGTTGTTGTAACAGTGAGATCTATGTTCTTTCCAGCTTTCTGCATTCTCAAGGAAGCTGGAAATTTCAATATTATTTTGAGAAAAATAGAGAGCCATTAAGGATTTCCGAACTGGGGAGTGAAAAGATTAGATCTATTTTTCTGAAAAAAATAAATTACTCTGGTTGCCTGATGCAGAATGAAATGGAGAAAATGTGAGTCCAGAGGCAAGTTAACAGGATGTTGAAATAATCTGGACAAAAGATAAGCAAATCCCAAACACTGCATGGCATGAGGGTGAAAAGATAAAGATAAATTGGAGACATTTGGGATTTAACAGGATTTCCTGACAGATTGTGGACGTGGGTGCATGGATGCATATTCATGTACTTAAATGTGCTGGATTATGGTGTGAAAAAGAGGGAATATTCAAAAACTGTGCCCATGTTTCTAATCTAGACAACCAGGAGGATGGTGGTAAAGAAGTCAGGATAATATTAAGGTTGTCAGCAAAGCAGGGGTGTGAAGAGCATATATAGGTGAGTGCTGTCCTTGGAGAAAGGTGGTGAGTTCACTTCAAGGACTGTGAACAAGCGTGACAGAGGACCTCAACAGATCAGTAAATGATTGAAAAATTGGTAAATAAATGAATGAGTGGATGAATAAATATATCAGAGCTTCAATTTGAAGCCATACCTATTTAATAAGACTAATTTATTTCTTTTTTATTCCAGCAAAGGCAGTAGGTTTTGTGACAGTTAAAAGAATTCACTAGGGGCCAGCCTGGTGGTGTAGTGGTTAACTTCCCATGCTCTGCTTCGGCGGCCTGGAGTTTGAGGGTTTGGATCCTGGGCACGGACCTACACCCTGCTCACCAAGCCATGCTGTGGCAGCTTCCCACATACAAGATAGAGGAAGATTGGCACAGATGTTAGCTCAGGGACAAATCTTCCTCAAGCAAAAAGAGGAAGATTAGCAACAGATGTTAGCTCAGGGCCAATCTTCCTTACCAAAAAAAAAAAAAAAAAAAAGAGCTCACTGGGGATAACTTTCATAAAATGAAATCCCTCCATAAAACATGAGCTGAGCTACCATAGCCCTTTCCTGACTGAGATGCTTTAGGAGCTTCCTCATTGCTTCCCCATCCCTGCAATTTCCAAATACTGTGTGCTAATTGATATGGGATCGGTGAGCCAAGGAGTCGAAAGAAAGATTTCTTGGACTCTCAAGGTCTGGCAGTAGTGCTCTTTTATTCAGAGAATAGTATGGAATAGCATGGGGACAGGACCCATGGGCAGTAAAGAGCTGCAGGCATGGGGACAGAACCCATGGGCGGTAAGATCTGCTGCAAACATGGGTTGAGGGTAGGGTTAAATTTAAGGCATAGGTAAGTGAATTATCTCTTTATAAGAAAAAGGAAAGAATATGTAAAAAAGTTGTTAAAGTGGTATCAGTGCAGGTAGGGTCTGGTTATTGGGTGGTCCTATAACTTTAGATAAGAATCAGACCAGATTAAGTCAGGATGTCCTATGCTTCCTGGAGGATGTTGGTGGTGGGGGGAGTCAGCTACATGAGGTTACCAGACAAGCACCATAAACAAGACTTAAGTCCTTGCCGTCCCCATTAAGAGTTTCCAGAGATAAGGTCATCCCCCTTCCTCCTGTTGCAGAGAGCGAGACACCCCCAGAGATGCAGACTTCCTTCACAAATGCAAATGCCTCTCATCAAAGGGCAAGCAAATTCCACTCCTCAGAGCCTCCTTCCTGTCTGCAGTTTTTAAAAGTAACCAGCCCAAAATAATCCTCATCACTAATTGCATGAGCCAATTAGTATGAAATTCAATTTGTCATAATCTGCCTGAGGCCACTTAATAAACCTGATATGTCAGCCTCAGGTTTGGGGACAATTAAGAGAAATTCATAGTGTGAAGGCATTTAAGTACCTGTTAGGAGAGAAGAGAAACATTTAATGCCCAATTCCCTATTCCATCCTTCAGAAACAGAAATGAACCATTATATCACAAATATGCTAATATAACGGTGATTGTTATGGAAAAATAATTAAGGAAAATTGTCTATATCACGATATCATGGATTTCCCTCTCCCTCCCTCCCTCCTGCAAGCATTTATGTAGCCCCACTGTCATTCAGCTTGGCCCACTCTCATCCTGTGCTTGATGTTTTGAATGCAAGGATGAGAATCTTGCTTTTAGAGGCATTGCAGCCTACTTGGGAAATGCCCATGGCAAATATTTGCTCCTGTAGAGTGACGAGGGGGGGTGGGGGTGGGGGGCAGGAAGGAGAGGGAAGGTGCCCACTAACTTCTGGAACTGTAGAACTTACCCATTCAAATAAGCACTGTTCTTCAAAATAATCACTATGAAAAATGACTACATGTCTCAATCATGTTCTAATCACTTAAAATATTTTAGACTTTCCTCTTGGAGTTACCTGCAGAGAATATTTCCAAACTATTAAAAGAAATTGATGATGGTCTTTCATTTTTATCAAATTATAATAACCAGCTCTGTGCTTTCCAAAATATATTTCTTATAATGGTTATCTATATAGACGCCCCATGAAAAATGCTTCTGTGATCAAATACATTTAAGAAAAATCTATGCATGTGTTCCCCTTATTTGATGTTCATTAGCAGATCCAAATCTCTGAGAAGCCCTATAACAAACTTATTTATCTCTGTAGACCACTGCTTCTCCAAATTACCCTATTTCATCAAATCTAAAACACCATCTATTTTATGATGAACCATTAATTTATGTAGAAATTATGTAAAAAAGTTTGCCAATTAAGACGAGATTGGGTGCTTTCTTAACACTTAGAAGAATTTTTATTTTATGCTTATTAATTCTTTTGGAATTACTTAGACAAAGATTATATATTATTCTTGGATATATATCTATATGTGAAACAAGTCATTTAAAGTATTTCTAAAACTTGTAAAACAGATACCAACTCTTCCGAGTCATTTTTTATCTCAGAGTTGCTGATACCCCCATTTTTCCACACAATATCATTATCTATACCATCAAGATTACGCTGCCATTTTAAGCATGCTTCCCTGCTATCTCCATGATTCTCATCCAAGACACTGACACCTATTCTGCAAGTGTTGATGTATTTGTATAGGAAAAACAAGCACATCAAAACTATCATCTAGATGACAATGATAGTAAGGTGCATTTTAGTTTTAGAGATGTTAAAATTTGTAAGAAAAAAAAGTCTTATAGAATCAGTGAAAAGCATCATATGCCCGTGGGATTCCTGTTCATGCATCCCATGGAACTAACTAGGTTTTTGGAAGCCTTTGAGAAAGCTGATCTAACCTGCTTGATCTACATTGGATTGAAGCTAATGATAGCCAATCTTCTATAAAATAAGTATACAATCACTCTACCTCATAGCAGCATTACCCATAGGGAGCTCAGAAGGCAATTTCTGGAAGGCAGTATACACAGCTGTTGCGAGTACAGGACCTGGAGCCAGCCAGCCTCAGTTTACAATCTTGTTGGACCACTTATTAGCTGTCAGATCATGGGCAAGTTGCTTAATCTCTCTAAGTGCCAGTTTCCTCATGTTTGAAGTAGGGTAGTAAGGACACCTACCACGTAGACTTACTCTGATGCTTAAATTAAAAAATAAAAAAGCTTGTAAAGCCCTTAGCACTGTCAGGAATAAACACATTTTAGGTATTGTTTTGATTTTCTCAGGCATTTATGACAGGTCACTGACGTCCTCCATTTTGCTCTGAAAGAATCTTGGCTATTTCTGAAAATTGGAATGACTCTTAAAGGATTAATACTATCTCACGTGAAGAGGTTTCCAGAAATACGCTACCAGGTCTGATGATGACCAAGTGAGGCATTTTAAAGAGGACTTTTGGCAATGGCAGCATTATCAGAATAGGCGCATGACCTCCCACATGCCTGTTATGAAAGCAACTGGACTCATTTGCAAAAAGCAGTTCCGGTGTGATTACTACCATCTCACTCTGCACTGTAGGTAAATTGGAGAGAAACCTGTTTTCTGTTTTCTGCATTCCATCTCTCACCTCCCAGGTCCAATCAATTTGAAAGTCTTGTGGGAGGCAGCATGGCAAAATGTTGGGGGGAAAAAAGCGCGTTTTTTTTTTTTTAAGCAGGAATGTCACTAAGTATGTAACTTGAGCAAGTCTATTGATCTTCTGAGCCCTGATTTTATCTGTAAAATAAAGATGATAAAAGTGCCTATCTCATAGAGTTGTTTGGGCATTCTATAATATAACACACGTAAAGCTCTGCAACACACTTCCAGGCACATAGTATTGAATAAACGGTGATGTTATTTTTATCATTATTGTTATTAGTATTAACATTGTTGCAGTAATTTCTTATTGTAACAAATTATCACAAACTCGCTAGCTTAAAACAACACAGATGTACTATCTTACAGTTCTGGAGGTCAGAAGTCCAAAATGGGTCTCACTGGGCTAAAATAAAGGTGTTGGCAGGACCGAGGTTCTTCTGAAAGCTCTAGGGGAGAACCTGTTTCCTTGCCTTTCCCAGCTTCTAGAAGCCACCCGCCTTCCTTGGCTTGTGGCCCCTCCTCCATCTTCAAAGCCAGCAATACATCACTCTGACATTGACTCTCTTGCCTTCCTCTTTCCCATATAAAGACCTCTGTGATTACATTGGACCCAGTGGGATAATCTCCCCATCTCAAGATTAGCAAACTAAATGCCCCCTTGCCATGTAACTAACATAGTCACGGGTTCCAGATATGAAGACATGGCATCTTTGGGGATCCACTATTCTGCCCACCACAATCATCATCACTCTATCAATTACCTACTGCTGCATCACACATTACGCCAAAAGGTAGTGGCTCAAAGTAACAACATTTATTATCTCACAGTCTCTCTGGGTCAGGAATTTGGGTGTGGCTCTGCTGGGTCCTCTGATTCAGGGTCTTTTACAGGTTGCAACCAAGGTGTCCATTGAGGCTGCAGTCATCTCAGGGTTTGACTGGGGGAGAATCTAATACACGCTCACTCATGTGGTGGTAGGCAGGATTCAATTCCTCATGGCCCATTCGGCAGAGAGCCCCCTCTGTTCCTTGCCACATGGACTTTTCCATGGGGGCAGCTCAAAACATGATGAACCCTGGCTTCATCAGGGTGAGCAGTCAAGAGGAGAGGGAGAATAAGCTAACAAGACAGAAGTCACAGTCTTTTGTAATAAAATCTGAGAAGTGACATTCCATCACCTTTGTCATATTTGATTCACTTCAAGCAAGTCACTAGGTCCAGCCCACACTCAACGGGAGGAGTAGTCACTCCAGCTTGAATACCAGGTGGCAAAAATCACTGGAAGCCACCTGGAAAGTCTGCCTACCACAATCATCATCATTATCATTCTTGTCAAACCAACCCTCTTCACCTGGCCACATCTGAGCCCAAGATCCATTTCCAACTAATTATATCAGAATATCTGAGGGTGGAGCCCAGGCCCTGTATTTTTAAAGGGCTCCCTCTGTGATTTTATTATGCAGCCAGCATGGAGAGCCACAGCTCAACACTGTGTCATTACAATAGTAATTTATGTACAATGCACTATGACTGTCATTCTCTATTTAAAATCCCTTCACAATGTTTTCGATCATTTGCAGCAGAAAGTAGAAATTCTGTACTTGCTTGGAAGTCCCTCCCTGACTCACGTCTACCTCTCCAGATTTGCTTTCACCCCTTTACAGCTGACTCACAGTATAGACTCCTTTAATATCACTCAGCTTTCATCCTTCCCCAAGTATTGGACTGTTGGCCACTTCTGTCCCTTGGCAGATACTGTTCTCTCTGCCCACTGATCCCAAATGACCTCCAAGACACACCTACTCTTTTTAAAAATGTAATAATGATTGAACAAATTCAAAGGAATGTTTATACAATGTTTCTAAAACATGTTTCTAAAAAGATGTAAAGTATATAAAGAACAACAATAAAACAAACAACCGTGAACCCACCAGTTAGCTTAGCTTAAGCTAAGAATATTGCCCTTAACTCTGAAGTTTGCTGCATGTTCCTCCAGTGTCCCATCCCTCACTCTCCGTTACGAAGGTGATCAAAGTCCCAAATGTGGTGTTTATGATTCCCTTGCTCTTATCCAAAGTTGTAACACATATGCTTATATCTCTATATAGTGATGATGTTTAGTTGTTTATATTGCATGGAATCATGCACTATTTTCCTGAGTTTCACCCGTATTGATCCTTGTAGCCGAAATACATCCCTTCTCACTATCTTATAGTAACCAGTTTTTTTAATACATCTCAATTTATTTATCCACTCTCTTGCTGATGGACCTCTAGGCTACTTCTAGCGTTTCTGCTATTAGTGACTCTCCTGTTACAGAATTACTGTCTCTATCTGCTGGTGCCCATGTGAAAATGTTTCTCTGGGGTCTGTACCCAGGAATGGATCTGCTGGTTCACTTGATATGTGATGTTCAAATTTATTAGATACTGTCAAAGAGTTTTCAAAGATGTTTATACCAATATATACTCTCTCTAGCAGCTTATGAATGTTCTTACAGCTCTACATTCATATCCTCACTTCATATTGCCACATGTTTGCATTTTTGCCAGTCTAGTGGATGTGACTAGTATCTAAGCGCTGATGAGTGGAGCATCTTTTCACATGTTCGTTCCCTATTCAGTCTGCCTCTTCTGCAAAGTGCTCTCTAAGACTTTTGTCCATTTTCCTACAAGGGGGTCTTTTTAATTTGTAGGAGTTCTTTGCATAGTTTGAACGCTAATTATTAAATTTTGTGGCTTGTTGTTCATTCTCTTTATGGTTTTTTTAAAATATAATCATTTTGATTTATCTTTCAAATTACGACCTGCTTTTTATGTCTTTCTTAAGAATGCTTCCCTACTCTAGATCAGAAGGTTATTCTCCTATAACGTCTTCCAAAAGGTTTTAAGTTTTGACTTTCCTATTCAAACTTTTAATCTCATGGGATTAAATCTTATCTATGGTGTGGAAGTTAAATTTCGTCATTTCTTTTGTGGCTAATTGGTTATTAGAGCATTATTAATTTATTAATTATACAGTCCATCATTTCCATTTGGAGCCACAAGGCCGTTGTTTCATAAATAAGGTGACAATTATATATGTTTCCCTTTCTGGGCTCTTGATTCTCTTCCATTTGTCAAGTTGCCTATCACTGCACTGCATTATTTATTGCAGTTATTCTTTTATAATTATCTTTATCTCATAAGGCAAGTTCTTACTCTTTAAAAAAATTATTCCAACTATTCTTTTCTCTTTGTGTTTCCAAAATGTTAGCGTCAACTAATCATATTTGAGGTTTTCATTGTGTTTTGTTCTGAGTATTAACTCAAGTTTTAGAATTTCAAAGGATAGGTGATACTTAGAGAAATTACTGAACACACACACACAGTTTAAATTTAATTTCCTTCAGCAAGCTAAGCAGGGAGCCGGCTAATGGCTATGAGGCAAGTTTCAGGCATGCGCTATTTAATGGGATCAGCCAGTCTCTCTGCCTCGGCTGCTGCTGACTCCCAGCAGGAGTGCATAGTGACCTCTTCCTGCAAGGGTTGTTTCTTCCAGGCTGCACAAGGAGACTGAAGTCCTCTCAGTCTGTGTATAGTGCTCCAAAACAGAGTTCAGCATTTTCCAGAAAGACCCAGGAAGATGGGTATTCTATGTGCAGTGACGCCTGGCGAGCTGTACTCTAATACCAAAACTTTTATATGAGACTGGGCAAGAGCTGTCACAAGTATGAGTGTAGATTCTTCTATTTTCTCTCAAATAGAAATAACTTGTTTACAGGACTGTATTTTCAGGTATAAACACGTTTTCATTTTCTTAAACTCTCCTCAAAAGCAGGTTCAGGAGATCTGGGAAGATGGTGCCATGAGTAGTCCTCTTTGTCTCTCCCCTGTCGAGTCTACAATTATTTGGACATTCATCGCTTAACAAAGGATATCCATATCGCATCTCAGGACGTCTGAGAGACCCACGCGGCTATACATTGGAAGGCAGATGGACTTCCCTCTGGGAGGAGGTGGAGATAGGTGAAAACTCTCCAACCCTGACCGAACAGCCTAGTACCTGCAAGCAGCTTTCTACCAATGGACGCCCCCAGAACATCAACACACACCTAGGGCAGGAGGGAGCGCACACCAGAGGAGCGACGGTGGAAACAGGTGACCAGAGCCCTACCTAAGCCTTCTGCAATTACTCCTAAACTCAGAGGGAAGCTCCAGAGTTACATACCTGAGTTCACGGGGAGAGCCTTGCCCCACCATTGGCGGGGAGGCCCCGCCTGGCGTCCATGGCGCCCGGAGGGCCCCAGAGAGAATCCCAGAGGGCGCAGCAGCCCCCCAGCTGCCACTGCCTGCCTGGCAGGGCATGGGATTGCCGGAGATCTCAGAGAGGACTGGGGCTGGGTGGAGCTCCAGCGACTGGCTCCGCGGCCCAGGGGGGAAGCTCCAGAGCTCTACCCGGGCAGCAGACAAAACTCTCTGTCTGCCATTAGCGGAGGGGCCCCAGCCAGCATTCACAACACTGGGAGGGTCCTGGAGAGGAGAATATCAGGCAGGGAAGCAGCTGGCCAGCTACCACTGAAATCAAGGTCTCCGGCTATCCCCCAGACAGGGCAAAGCACTCCCCGAGATCCTGGGGGACAGGACTGGGGCTGGGTGGAGTTCCAGTGACCCGGCTCCATAGCCTAGGGGGAAACCCTACAGTCTCACAGCAACCTCAGCGAAAGCCTCTGCACAGCACTAGTAGAGAGCACCCATCTGGCAGCCACAAGGCTGGAAGACCCCGGGACAAAAGTAGCATAGCTAAGTGAGCTAACCACAGACTGTAGAAGATGCTAATAGCTCTGCTGTGACCCATAGTGGACAAGTGAGATTTTGCAGGTGCCGACAGTGATGGAGCGGCAAACATAAGTGATCCTACCCCTGGCCGCTGGAAAAGCCTATAACACCGTTGCAGACCCTAAGGAGGGAGCACGTCTAGGTAGTCTGCAACAGTAAGCATCAGCAGCCTGAAGCCCCCCCGTGACAGCCCCCACAGCAGAAGAGGGAACCCACAGGACCACTGTGACTACGAGGAGGGGCCCAGGCCCAGTTAGCAACAGCTGATAGGGTTCCTGGTTGGTGCAGTATAAACAGCTCCTCCCCCACCACACCAGCAGAAACAAGTGGAAGGAGTAACTAAACTATATCTATGTGGAGGCACAAAGCTACAACATCAAGCAATATGAAAAAATACATTAAATCTCAAGAACAGAAGGAAAATAACAAATACACAGACAACAATCCCAAAGAAAATGAAATATATAACCTAAATGATGATGACTTCAAAACAGCCATCATTAAAATACTCTATGAGTTAAAAGAGAATTCAGATAGACAACTCAATGAGTTCAGGAGCTATGTCACAAAAGAGTTTGATACTATAGAGAAGAACCAAACAGAAATACTGGAAATGAAAAACACAATAGAGGAGATTAAGAAAAATCTAGATGCACTGAACAGTAGGGTAGATAATATGGAGGAAAGAATTAGCAGTTTGGAAGATGGGAATATAGAAATGCTGCAAGCAGAGGAGGAGAGAGAAGTAAGACTAAAAAGAAATGAAGAAACTCTCCGAGAATTATCAGACACAATTAGGAGATGCAATGTAAGGATTATAGGTATACCAGAGGGAGAAGAAAGGGAGAAAGGGGCAGAAAGCCTATTCAAAGAAATAATGGCTGAGAACTTCCCAAATCTGGTGAGAGAGATGGAACTTCATGTGACAGAAGCCAATAGATCTCCAAACTTTATCAATGCAAGAAGACCAACCCCACGGCATATAGTAGTGAAGCTAGCAAAAGTCAACAACAAGGAGAAAATACTAAGGGCAGCCAGGCAGAAGAAATTAACCTACAAAGGAACCACCATCAGGCTATCAGCAGATTTCTCAGGAGAAACTTTACAGTCTAGAAGAGAGTGGAATGATATATTCAAAAATCTGAAGGACAAAAACCTACAGCCAAGAATTCTCTACCCAGCGAAAATATCCTTCAAATACGATGGAGAAATAAAAACTTTCCCAGATAAACAAAAATTAAGGGAGTTCATTGCCACAACACCTCCTCTTCAGGAAATCCTCAGAAAAACCCTCACTCCTGAAAAATCAAAAAAAGGAAAGGGGCTACAAAACCAAGAGCAGAGGAGATAAGTAGAAGGACAACAACAGAGAGTAGCAGCTCTTCATCAGAACACATTAAACCATGGGACAAGAAACAAAAGAAATTGAAGAAAACTGGAAAACAAGACATAAAATGGCAGCAGTAGGCCCCCACATCTCAACAATCACTCTAAATGTAAATGGATTGAACTCCCCAATCAAAAGACACAGAGTGGTGGGATGGATCAAAGAACAAGACCCAACTATATGCTGCCTCCAGGAAACACACCTCAGCCCCAAAGACAAACACAGACTCAGAGTGAAGGGATGGAGAACAATACTCCAAGCTAATAATGAACAAAAGAAAGCAGGTGTCGCTATACTAATATCAGACTTCAAAGCAAAACAGATAAAGAAAGACAAAGAGGGACAGTATATAATGATAAAAGGGACTCTCCACAAAGAAGACATAACACTTATAAATATATACGCACCCAACACAGGAGCACCAAAATTTGTAAAGCAACTCTTAACAGAACTAAAAGAAGACATCAACAACAATACAATAATAGTAGGGGACCTCAACACACCATTAACACCAATGGACAGAACATCCAGACAGAAAATCAACAAGGAAATAATAGAATTAAATGAAAAATTAGACCAGATGGACTTAATAGATATATATAGAACACTTCATCCAAAAACAGCAGGCTACACATTCTTCTCAAGTACACATGGAACATTCTCAAGGATTGACCATATTTTGGGAAACAAAGCAAGCATCAATAAATACAAGAGAGTTGAAATAATATCAAGCATCTTTTCTGATCATAATGCTATGAAACTAGAAATCAACTACAAGAAAAAAAGCAGAGAAAGGTGCAAAAATGTGGAGACTAAACTACACGCTTCTGAACAAACAATGGATTATTGAAGAAATTAAAGAAGAAATCAAATATTATCTGGAGACAAATGAAAATGAGAACACGACATACCAAATCATTTGGAATGCAGCAAAAGCAGTCCTAAGAGGGAAATTCATTGGAATACAGGCTCACCTCACTAAACAAGAAAAAGCTCACATAAGCAACCTCAAATGACACCTAACAGAATTAGAAAAAGAAGAACAAACAAAGCCCAGAGTCAGGAGAAGGAGGGAAATAATAAAAATAAGAGCAGAAATAAACGATATTGAAACAAAAAAGACAGTAGAAAGGATCAATGAAACAAAGAATTGGTTCTTCGAAAACATTAACAAAATTGACAAACCCTTAGCCAGACTCACCAAGAAAAGAAGAGAGAAATCTCAAATAAATAAAATTAGGAATGAGAGAGGAGAAATCACAACAGATACCAATGAAATACAAAGGATCATAAGAGAATACTATGAAAAACTATATGCCAACAAATTGAACAACCTAGAAGAAATGGACAAATTCCTAGACTCCTACAACCTCCCCAAACTGAATGAGGAAGAAATGGAGAATCTGAATAAGCCAATCACAAGTAAGGAAATAGAAACAGTAATCAAAAACCTCCCCAAAAATAAGAGTCCAGGACCAGATGGCTTCTCCGGAGAATTCTACCAAACATTCAAAGAAGATTTAATACCTAACCTTCTCAAACTATTCCAGAAAATTGAGGAAGATGGAGTACTCCCTAACACATTCTATGAAGCCAACATCACTCTGATCCCCAAACCTGACAAGGACAACACAAAGAAGGAGAACTACAGACCAATATCACTGATAAACATAGATGCAAAAATCCTCAACAAAATTACGGCAAACCGAATACAGCAATACATCAAAAAGATTATACACCATGACCAAGTGGGTTTTATACCAGGGACACAGGGATGGTTCAACATCCGCAAATCAATCAACGTGATACACTACATTAACAAAACGAGAAACAAAAACCACATGATCATCTCAATAGATGCAGAGAAAGCATTTGACAAGATCCAACATGCATTTATGATAAAAACCCTCAATAAAATGGGTATAGAAGGAAATTACCTCAACATAATAAATGCCATATATGACAAACCCACAGCCAACATCATACTCAATGGACAAAAACTGAAACCCATCCCTCTGAGGACAGGAACAAGACAAGGGTGCCCACTTTCACCACTCCTATTCAACATAGTACTGGAGGTGTTGGCCAGAGCAATTCGGCAGGAAAAAGAAATAAAAGGAATCCAAATAGGTAATGAAGAAGTAAAACTCTCACTGTTTGCAGACGACATGCTCTTATATAGAGAAAACCCCAAAGAATCCATAGAAAAGCTATTAGAAACAATCAACAACTACAGCAAAGTAGCAGGGTATAAAATCAACATACATAAATCAGTAGCATTTCTGTACACTAACAGTGAACTAACAGAAAAAGAACTCAAGAACTCAATCCCATTCACAATCGCAATGAAAAAAATAGAATACTTTGGGATAAATTTAACCAAGGAAGTGAAGGATTTATACAATGAAAACTACAAGACTTTCTTGAAAGAAATTGACGATGACATAAAGAGATGGAAAGACATTCCATGCACATGGATTGGAAGAATAAACATAGTGAAAATCTCCATACTACCTAAAGCAATCTACAGATTCAATGCTATCCCAATTAGAATCCAAAGGACATTCTTTACAGAAATTGAACAAAGAATCCTAAAATTCATATGGGGCAACAAAAGACCGCGAATTGCTAAAGCAATCCTGAGTAAGAAACACAAAGCCGGAGGAATCACAATCCCCGATTTCAAAACATACTACAAAGCTACAGTGATCAAAACAGCATGGTACTGGTACAAAAACAGGTCCACAGATCAATGCAACAGAATTGAAAGCCCAGAGATAAAACCACACATCTATGGACAGCTAATCTTCGACAAAGGAGCAGAGGGCCTACATTGGAGAAAAGAAAAATCTCTTCAACAAATGGTGCTGGGAAAACTGGACAGCCACATGAAAAAGATTGAAAATTGACCATTCTTTTTCACCACACACCAAAATAAACTCAAAATGGATCAAAGACCTAAAGATTAGGCCTGAAACAATAAGTCTTCTAGAAGAGAATATAGGCAGTTCACTCTTTGACATCAGTTTCAAAAGAATCTTTTTGAACACTATAACTCCTCAGTTGAGGGAAACAATAGAAAGAATAAACAAATGGGACTTCATTAGACAAAAGAGCTTCTTTAAGGCAAGGGAAAACAGGATTGAAACAAAAAAACAGCCCACTAATTGGGAAAAAATATTTACAAGCCACTTATCCGACAAAGGGTTAATCTCCATAATATACAAAGAACTCACACAGCTTAACAACAAAAAAACAAACAACCCGATCAAAAAATGGGCAGAGGACATGAACAGACATTTCTCAAAAGAAGATATAAGTATGGCCAATAGACACATGAAAAGATGTTCATCATTGCTAATCACCAGGGAAATGCAAATCAAAACTACACTAAGATATCACCTTACACCTGTTAGATTGGCAAAAACATCCAAAACCAAGAGCGACAAATGTTGGAGAGGCTGTGGAGAAAAAGGAACCCTCATACACTGTTGGTGGGAATGCAAACTGGTATAGCCACTATGGAAAACAGTATGGAGATTTCTCAAAAAGTTAAAAATAGAAATACCCTATGACCCAGCCATCCCATTACTGGGTATCTATCCTAAGAACCTGAAATCACAAATCCCAAGAGTCCCTTGCACCCCTATGTTCATTGCAGCATTATTTACAATAGCCAAGACGTGGAATCAACCTAAATGCCCAGAAACTGATGATTGGATAAAGAAGATATGGTATATATACACAATGGAATACTACTCAGCCATAAAAAAGGACAAAATTGGCCCATTTGCAGCAACATGGATGGACCTCGAGGGTATTATGTTAAGCGAAATAAGCCAGAGAGAGAAAGACGAACTCTATATGATTCCACTCATAGGTGGAAGTTAACATATAGACAAGGAGATCTGATCGGTGGTTACCAGGGAAAAGGGGGCTGGGGGGAGGGCACAAAGGGTGAAGTGGTGTACCCACAACATGACTAACAATAACGTACAACTGAAATCTCACAAGGTTGTAATCTACCATAATATTAATAAAAAAAAATGTAAAAAAAAAAATGCAGGTCCAAAAACAAGTTTCACATAAAAAGTTTATGCCCATTTCTTAAGAACAATGTGCTTATAATTTAACAAAGTGAAGTGAAAACACTGTCAAAATTTCACCTTTTTGGGGAAAAGGATAAGACGCTTTTACAAATACTTATACAAAATCCCATATGTCACTGATCAAAATTGTTCTGAACTGATAGAAGGATTTGTAAGAGTGTCAACTTTAGGACACTGAGTCTCCCAGTCCATTGACATAGTACATCACTCTATCTATTCAGGTTTTCTTGAATGCTGTTAATACAGTTTCATAATTTTCTCCTTAAAGATGTTTTACATCTTTTGTTAAATTTATTTCTAGGTACTTTGTATTTTTCTTGAGATTTTTGTAAATGCTATTTTAAAAAAATTTGCTTTCCAACTGGTACTGTTGTAAAAAGTTGTAATTGATTTTATATTGACTTTGTATTCAACAAAATTGCTAAATTTTCTTATAATTGTAATAATTTATCTAAAACTTCTTTTGCATTTTAGACAGAGCCACTCTTGTCATCAGTAAATGATGACAGGTTTATTTCTTCCTTTATTTATTTTTTTGTGAGCAAGATTCTCCCTGAGCTAACATCTGTTGCCAATCCTCCTCTTTTTTTGCTTGAGGAAGATTAGCCCTGAGCTAACATCGTGTCAATCTTCCTTTACTCTCTATGTGGGATGCCTCCATAGCATGGCTGATGAGAAGAGTAAGTCTGAACCTGGGAACACAGGCTGCCGAAGTGGAGCACAAGGCACTTTTAAGCACTAGGCCTTTTTTCTTCTCAAAAATTATAAATTATTCTGGCCTTACTCAGTTGGCTAGGGTTTCTAGGAAAATGTTGAATAAGAAGGGCAATTACAGCTATACTTGCCTTATTTCTGATTTAAAGGAAATAATTTTAACTGTTCGCCATTATGTATGATATTTTCTGTGTTCTTTTAAATATGCTATATCAATTTATTGAAATGCCTTTTTATTACTAGTTGTTTTAATAAGTATTGAATTATATCTAATGCTTTTTCTACAATTAATGAAATGCTTTTATGATTTACTATTTTTCTCCTGTAAGTTTTATGTTGATTTTCTAATGTTAATCTAACTTTTATTCTTGGTATTAACCCATTTTTGTCATGATGTATTTTTTTAATAGGTTTCTGGATTCAGTTACTAATATTTTATTTATAATTTTGCATTTATGTTCAAGAGTTAAGCTGGCCTTTAGTTTTCCTTTATCATGCTGTTTTTGTAAGGTTTTGATATCAAAATTATGATAATCTCACTAAATCTACTGGGTAGTATTCCTTCTGTTTCTGTGTTAAGGAATAGTTTGTGAAAGACTGAAAGTTTTTCTTAAACATTCTGTAGATCTTTGTGGGAAAATCTTAGCTCTTTGTTCAATTTCTTTAACGGTTATATCACTTTTCAAGTTTTTCATTTCATTAATTAGTTTTAGTAATAATATATTTCCATCTCACCAAAGATTTCAAATTTATTCTTACAAAGTTGTTCATAATATCCTCTTACTATATTCTAATGTCTATGGCATTTGTAGTTATTTCCTATTTTTTGTTGTTCATATTGTTGTGTATTTGTTCCTTCTCTCTTTTGTTCATGATCAATCCTGACAGAAGTTCGTCCATTTCACTAGTGGTATTAGTTTCCTATAGCTGCTGTAACAAATTACCACAAACCCGGTAGCTTAAAACCACACAAATTTGTTCTCTTACAGTTCTGGAAGCCAGTAATATGAAACGAACCTCACAGAGCTAAAGTCAAGATGTCAGCAAGCCTGTATTGCTCCTGGAGGCTCAGAGAAGAATCTATTCCTTGCCTTTTCTAGCTTCTAGAGATTCTTAGTATTCCTTAGTGTATTAATCAGGGCTCTCCAGAGAAACAAAAGCAACAGGATGTGTGTATGTGTGTATGTGTGTGTGTGTGTGTATATATATATATATATATACACATACACACATACATACATATATATATATATACATATACTTATTTATTACAAAGAATTAGCTCAGGCAATTTATGAAGTCCCAAGATCTGCAGTTGGGAAGCTGGAGACTCAGGAGAACAGGTGGTGTAGTTCAGTCGGAGTCTGAAGGCCTGAGAATCAGGAGAGCCAATGGTGTAAGTTCCAGTCTGAAAGCCAGCAGGCTCAAGACCCCAGAAGAGCTGATGTTTCACTTCCACTCCAAAGGCAAGAAAAGATAATGTCCCAGTTCATGCAGTCAGGCAGGAAGAATTTCCTCTTCCTCAGCCCTTTTTTCCTACTCAGATCTTCAATTAATTGGATGAGGCCCACCCACACTAGGAAGGGCAATCTGGTTTACTGGTCTACCAATTCAAATGTTAATCTCATCCAGCAACACCCTCACAGACACACCCAGAATAATGTTTGATCAAATGTCTGGGCAAAGCCATGGCCCAGTTGAGTTCGTGCATCAAATTAACCATTATTCTTGGCTTGTGGCTACCTCATGCCAATCTCTGCTGCTGTTGTCACATTGTCTTCTTCTTTCTTTCACTTTCTTGTCTCCTTATAGGACCCTGCGACTACATTTAGGGTATACTCAGATGATTCAAGATAACTTCTTAATCCCAAAATTCTTCACTTAATCACATCTGCAAATTCTCTGTTGCCGTGTAAGGTAACATTCACAGATTTCAGCGATTAGGATGTGGATATGTTTGTGGAACCACTATTCAGCCTACCACATTAAAGAAGTACATTTTGAGCTGGTTGATACTTTCTATTTTTATTTTTAGTATTGCTCCTTTTGTGTGACACTGATTCCTTGTTGGCTTTTTAACTTCAGTGGGATGCTAAATTCATTATATTCAGGATTTTTTCACTTTCTAATATTAGAATTAAAAGCTAAACATTTTCCTCCAAATACTGTTTTAGGTGCATCTCACAAGTTTTGCTTTATAGAATTTTCATTATTATCTAATAATTTAAATTTCTTTTCTGCTTTCTTATTTGACTGATGAGTAATTTGCAAGTGTGTTTCTTAATTTCCAAACACATGAGAGTTTTCTAATTTTCTTTTGGTATTGAGGCTACCTAATTGAATTATGTGATCTATAGGATATTAATTTTTAAAAATTGGTTGAGACTTGCTTTATGTCCTGGTATGTGACCAGTTTTCACATAACACCTTTGGGGGATTGGAATTGGCCACCCTAAGATATGTCTCTTTGGCATGAGAATTATTTGGGCCTGGTTACTTTTAAAAACTGCAGACATAAGAGAAACTCTGAAAAGTAGAAGTTAACCCTTGCTAAGACACATTTACATTTGTAAAGGAAATTTCCATCTGTAAAGGTGTCTCCCTCTGTACCAGGAAGAAGTGGGGGATGACCTTATCTCTAGAATCTCTTATCAATGCAGAAGGCAAGGACTTAAATCTGCATAATAACCTTACTCTTGTTTACTGTACTTTCTGGTGATCTCCCGTAACTGACGCCCCCCAACCCCAATATCCTCCTTTGTCTGTAGCTGAAGATGGTATTTAAGATGAGAACCTCTGCTGTTTTGGTGAGCTGCCCAGTTTTCCTGAGTCTCTCCCATGTGTACCTGTTATAAAGCTTGGTTTAATTTTCTCCTGTTATTCTGTCTCATATGAATTTAATTCATAGTCTGGCCAGAAGGACCTAGAGTGGGTAGAGGAAATGTCTTCTTCCCCTACACACAAATTATGTTTTCAAAGAACAGGTATTTGATAATTGGGTTCAGTGTTCTATACACACACACTTTTAACCTCTAATCCTACTTATTCCTCAATCAGCTCAGATTTCATTTCCTCCAAGAAGCCTTCTCTAACCACTGGCCTAAGTGTCCCCTTCTGTTGTTCCATTGTGCTCCATGTATAATTAAGCACAGCTTTTTTCAATATTGTAGTATCCAGACCTTCATTTACCTCACCTGTAAGTTCTTAAGATCCTAAGGATGAGAAGCGGATTTTATTCATCTCTGGTTTTCTTGTTCTCAGCCCTGAATCTGCCATACCAGCACTCAGTAAATAATTCTTGAACTAAACAACTGAATGACACTAATTTTTTAAAAAGCTTGCCTGACCAACTTTCCCCTTTCATGTAAATATTATTCACTGCACTCTAGAAGTAATGCCAATCTGCTACATTAAAGTTAGTAGAAGGCAAGGCAAATTTTCTATTCTACTAAGAAAATACCAAGGGAAAAATCAGTATTTTATCTGCAAGTTTTATTTACCAAGGAAAAGTGCTTGTTTATCAAAATCATATGCAGGTCATTGAAGTGAGAATACATAGTCTTTGAATTTGATTTTTGACTCAATAAGTTCATGTGCCTTAATTCTACTAGGATTATAATGTTTTGTGAATACACAGGTGAGTCACTACAGAGCTTAACTGGATGGCATCTGTGACACTAATAGGACATAATAATGTTCATATCTTTGAAACAGGGAAGAATCTAACTTGAATTAATTGTAGACTCAGAGTTGGGGGAAAAATTTAGAAATATTCTAGTATAGCCTAATTCTACATCCCTTCTCCAAGATTGCAGGCAAGAATTGAAGTTTTTGCTTTAATATCTTTGGTGATAGAGGACTTACTAATTTTTTTAGTATCAATATTATTGCCCATCAGGGATATGTTAATCCTGCAGTGAAGTAAGTGATTTAATTAGGTAAAGGCAGTACAATAATTGCTTTCTTATAATTTAGCATCATTCCTCTTTCCTCCAGACAATCTTTTCGCCATGCATCATCTATTTTTCTGTTTTGAGTGTGATCACAAGTTAGGAGCCATCATAGCATCCAAGTTTATCTAACTTAAAAGGTAAACCCAAACTAAGTAAGCTTTCTATACAAGAACTTAAACTTTGACTATTCAATAGAAAAAAAAATGAATTTATTTCATAAAATCTACAACATTGAAGAATTTCTCAATTTGGAGCATAGCAAGTATTAGATTACGGCATCTGTTAGTCAAACTTAATTCAACTATGGTGAAGTATTTTAATTTCCAATATATGTGGTGATGAAGGAGAGAAAGTCTGAAATCCTGAGTGCTCCCAATCCAGAACTAGAGAATTCTAAAGTACAGACAAACTTTTGTGATTCAGTGAAGGTTGAGTAATGTCTGAATGCTTCCAAATATAGGAGTTCCCAGAGGTGAGAATGTTCTGGAAGTGTGGTGAAGGTAAAGGATAATAACATGTATTATATTAGGAAATGCCTAGAGTATATACCATCAGGCTCATAAATATCTGTCTTTTCTCACCAAAAGATTTTACTCGAGTTTATGACAGTTTTATCGTATACATGAAAAACCCCTATTTTCACTTTTCCCTATAGCCACATCCTTTGCTATGTAACTTTTCAGTACCCTCACAGTCTAACTCTGGGCTTGACCACATGACTTGCTTCAGACAAAGGGATATGAACAAATGTCGCATACCTAGAGGCTTGAATAGTGCTTGAGTACAGGTATTTCCCTCACTCCTGCACCTCTGCTTTTTCCATGAGAACATGCCTGGGCTAGCCTGCTGGGTGGATATAAGAGACAGGTGGAAAAAAGCCACATCTCTCCAGCCAGCAGCCTGGGAACCCACAGATGCGACAGTCACATCTGACAGACAGCCCACACCCAGACATGCGAGCAATTTTAGTTATATCAGAAAAGCTGTCCAGATTAGACTGCTGACTCACAATTCACGAACTGAATAAATATCTATCATTTTTAGTCAATGTGTTGGATCTGTGTTTGGATAGGACTCAGCTGCTTATTTCCTCTATTTCTCTCCTTCATTACCACAAAACACCCCATGATTTGACAGCCTGGAGAGTCAACTTTTGGGATGGACCCAGCAGCATTCAAAAGCAACAACGACTCTTCCTTGAGCCAGGGTTGGGAAAATGTGTGGTAAAGTGGAGAGAACTGAGCCAAGATGGTAACTCCAAAAGCTCTTCACTCATGAATACTATCCCCACATTTCCCACTTCCTCAGCACATCTGGAAGTAGGTCTAAGATTTAACCACATCCGCCAAGTTCACATTGTCAACCACAATGGCAGATATGCCCAATGGAATATGAAACAATGGAGGGGAAGGAGAATAAACAGACACAAGGTCCACAACTATTTAAAAAGATCTAAAAGCCATATACTGAGCAATTTATTCTGATTGAAGCAGAATACATGGACATGAAAGAAATAAGAATTTTAAGTATCCACACTACAATAGTCAAAGAAGGAAGTGAGGATATTGGAAATGCCAAGGAGAAATAAGCAGTTGTAGAAAAGAGCTAATTAGAAATAAGTGGCATAAAAATAGAATTGTTGCGATAAAGGGCCAAATAGATAGGCTGAATAATTGAATACATCCCATCAAAAAATGAAATATTGAGCTGAAATATCAAGTCTAGGATTTTCACAGAAGGCAGCAATGCAGCATTAAGTGAAAAAGAAAAATTTAAACAGTTAAGCAATATAAATGATAGGAAAAGATTTGTATGTATTCATACAAGTATTATAAAATCAGAGAAAAATAATTCAGGGAAGAAAATATGTAAATAAATGATTAGGAATATGCCCCAAATTAAAGAAATACATAAGACTAAGATTAAATAGGTTCATGGAGATTAAAAAATTGAAAGCTTTAACTAGTTATCAAATTTAAGTATATCCAAATGAAAGAGAAAAACTTCAATGAGTAAAAGCAGATCACCTGAAAAGAAATGACAAGAATCAAGTACATATGAAATGAAAAATAATGGAGTAATAATAACAAAGTGGTAAAGGAAAGGAATTGCAAATATAGGATCTCATAACCAGCTAAATTATCACTTAAATAAGAGACTAAAATACAAGTATTCCCAATAATGAATGCCTCAGAAATGTTACCATGGCTAGAGACTTTCTGAAAGAAGTCTTACAGAAAGTCCTCCAGCAGTAAACAATGAAAGCAGTAAGATATGAGAAGTAAATCACTTAATAAAATATATTGTTGTGTAAGTAAATAACCAATGACATATGCTCCCAAATTATTAAAGTGTATCCAGTGTGCATTTGTAAGTGATAACTATAGGTTGAGGTACAAGGATAAAGAAGAAGGACCATGGGGGAAGATAGAGATTTACTTCAATGGAAGACGAAAACTGACAAATTTAAGATGCTGGTTGGGAGAACAAATGACCATAAGGCTGAATAAGTTAGGGATAACTAACAAAATTAAAGTCCTTCAAACTACCAGAATAAAATTTAATTTGTCTATGGAAGTTAGTAAAAGAGAAAGATAAAAGCAATAAGAAAGTATTATAAATAGAAAACGTGAAATAAGATTTCAGAAATAACTGAAATTTATAGCCAATTTAACTGGATTAAATATACCAATCAAAAGACAAAGATTTCAACTGGATAATTTGACAGTGGCAATGCTAAGTGTTCACCACCATTTCGTCTTCTTAGCCTGGCAGAAAGAAGGCATATCCCAGTCTTCTGGATGGCTAATCTGGGGACATGTGATTGAGTTCTGGACTGTGCTAATTATCCTGAAGTGATGCAAGTCATTTGCAAGCCTGGCCTTTAAAACTATGACGCTCTGATGTTTCTTTCCCTTGCTGGATCAACTCTGAAGCCCATGTGTTACAGCTCTTGCAGCAGCCTTTGCCCCTGAATCACCTTGTGGGTTGGACCGTGCAGAAGACCCATGTTTCCCACATCAAACTACAATGTAAGTGAAAAGTAACAAATCATTGTTGTATTCTTTTTGGGTTTTATTTGTAACCACATATGAGAATAGCCTCATCCTGACTAATATTAAGAGCGAGCTCCGGCCATAAATTATTTCCAGAAAACGGTCTGAAGAAAGCAGGATTCTTCAGGACACTGGAAATCTGAAAGTAAACATATCATTCAAGGACACCATCCTCATCCCTGTATTGATAAGGATCTGGTCTCTCTGGTGCTGAATTTAGTTCAAGAATCAAGAAAACTGTATGTTTATATGCCTTCTCATAAACTAAGGAAAAATGACTTTTAGTATAAGCTATTCTGGAATTGCATTGTCAGCCTGAACTAAAAAGACAGAGGTACAATAAAAATTTAGCATTTTACTCAACTCTGGCAGGACACAGGCTTCACAGAAACTGTCTCTTGCTGCAGTGCACCACATGAAACAAAGCAACGCAACAGTCATGCAAAGATATGCTCCTGTTCTTGGCTGCTTTACCACGTTCACTCCATTAAATTCTGATACTCTCATTACATAAATAAGGGATTTATACATTTATAAATCATGTACTTATAGCAGGTATGTATGTGTTTTCTTCTCACCAATTCATAACCTTATTCACAACACTGAACACACTTAAAATGAAAAGGATAGAGTGAAAAATAACATACCATGCAAATGCGGCTGAAAGAAATATGCTGTGGCAGCATTTCAGACTAAATAGAATTTAAAGCAAAAAATCATTATAAATAAAAGTTGATGTTATTCATGAGCTGATAAAAGGAACAAAAGATACAAACAATACAATAATAACGAATATCTTAGCACATAAACATATATACATAATCTCTGACAGCAATTGATCAACTATGAGGAGAAATAGTTAAACCAGTAGTCGTAGTTAGAGATTTTGAAGCATTTGTACTAGAAACAGATAGCTCAAGGAAACAAATAAAAAATTCATATACATGATAACTAATAACTATGAACCAAAAGATACATAAACAACTTTATACCCAGTCAGCACACTTTTTCTTTCCCAAGCACACACGAAACATTCACACAATTCAATCAAGTACGGAGTCACAAAAAAGCCTCAATAAATGGCAAAGAAGCAATATCTTAGAGAGTTTTCAACTATCATTCAATAAAACTACAAATCAAAACCAAATGTAAAGTCTTGTAGGAACCCCAAATATCTGCAAACCAAAAGCCTACAACTATACGGCCCTGGGGTTGAAGAGAAATTTGTAAGTGAAAGTATTAAATTCATAGCTGAGTGAACATAACGGCACTCCATGTCAAAATTTCTGGGAACCAGCTAAGGTAGTACTGTGAGGGGCATATTTGTCTTAAAAAATATCTATCAGAAGCTAAGAGAGGTTATAAATATGTGAGCTAAAGCTTCCCCAAAACATTAGAAAATAAGAGAATAAATCCAAAGAAGTAAGAAGGAAAGAAGTAATGACGATAATAACAACAATTAATAAGATAGGGAAAGAATATAGATAACAATAACAGCTAATGTGTTTACAGTATACACTGGATGCAAAGGGCTGTTCTAACTGTCTTACATATATTGACTCGCTCAGTCCTCACACTGGGCCTTAGAGACAAGTGAAATTATTCATTCTCAATTTCCCGATGAGCAAAGCTGTGCACAGAGAGATTACATAACCTTCCCAAGATCACAAAGCTAATAAGGAGTAGAGATTTGATTGAGAATTTGTGCTTTTATCAACTCTATTATACTAACCCAAAAGCTGATTTTTCTTTTGAAAAGGCTACTAACATAGGTAAACCCTGAGAAAAATTGATCAAGGAGACAGAGAGAAATAAAAAGCATTGCTGTTTCCAATCAGGGTAGTTAAGGATAGCTGACATAACAAAACCCCACATCTGATTGGCATAACACAACAAATGTTTATTTCTTGCTTACATCACAGTTGTTGGTCATTCGATCCACAGGCCGGCTCTCCCTAGGCAGTGATCAGGGGTCCATGGAAGCCATGGCAGAAGAAGGAAGAGAAGGATGAAGAACACTGGCTCTCAACTTTCTTGATGTGAAAGTCACACTCTGCTCACCTTTCTTTAGTTTGGACCAACCAATAGTCACATGTCCTCACCCTGAATGATAACGAGGCTGGGAATGTAGGAAAGCACATGAATTGTTTCAGTGATTACTAACAACCTTTCTAATTGTTGGAGGAGGTCACTGAGAGGAAATGATTGCCAGTTAACCTGTGGGAGCCAGACCCAGGCAATTAGAGGCTCCTCCCCACTCCTCTGTCTTTGGAATATAACTTTCACCTGCTGTTTCTACAGAAGGAGCCATTCAAAGACGTAACCTTGAGAGAGTGAGGTATCGTTGAGATCATCTGGATGGTATATGCGACTGCACCCAGTTAAAGTCTCTACATAAACTCTTAAGATTCTGGCAGGTGGGTGAGGAGATCTACTCGTCTTGCGTCCACCTACAGCAAGCCTCCTAGGTAAGTTCCCTTGCTTATTAAACCTGCCACCCACCAATCTGGAGTGGTCTGCCTCTGTTTTCAGTCTCTCCCTGCCCTCCATGTACTGGGGCCAGTTTGCAAACTAACAGCAATAAATATGAAAAAGGTCAATACGGATTATATATATACATACAGAATATACTATTTTATATATTATTTTTAAAGAAATATTTGGAAAATTAGTTGACAATAAATTTGACAGCCTAGCTGTAAATGACAAATTCCTGGGAAAAGATTAAATGCCAAAATTGGATCAAGGGGAAATTAAATACGCTCAATAGTCAAACATTAACAAAAATTGAAATAGTAATCAAAAATCTCTCTACCCTTGCCCTCCTTCCAAACAAAAGGTAAAGCCCCTGTGCCAGCTATCAGCTTGTTATCTCCCAGCTCCAAATCTTCCCTACGTTGTTGCCTTGGATTGTGATACCAGAGGTGGACCTTGTAAACATTTCTTCTTTGCTAGCTGGCAAAAGTTAAGCCTCGTCAATAGAGTGCTGTGGAGGAACACTGCAGGAGGAAGGGACTTCTCTCCCTAGTTTCCCTGTGCTAATTCCGCTCTCTGGCTCCTACAGCACCAGCACAGCTGTGGCACTAAGTGCCCTCCAGCAAGTTTCAACGGCACCGCCATGGTGGCATTCTAGTGAGTTCCACCAACCCCTCAGGCAGCTTCCCAGGAAGTTCAGTGTAACTCCATTAAGAGGTTCGTTGGCAAATTCTGCAGGCTCGCCAGCTGACTTCCCAATGAATCTCACAGGTGATCCAGAAGGAAGCTGCTGGTTAGTTCTGCTGGCATCTCAGCCAACCTCTAGCGAATTCAAGAACCCGCCTGTGTACAGCTTCCCAGTCCCTTTTCTAGAGAGTCTCCCAGGCGCTCCAGGAGGTGGTGTCTTGTTGAGTTTCAGAACTCCAGGGGCAGACTTCCCATCCGGTTCCATCATCAGCACCCCAGATGGCAGCTTCCCACAAGTTTTGTTGACACCCCACAAGCAAATGTCTCATTATCTGCCTGAGCCCATGGCACCTCAGTAACTTTTCCACCACCCAGAGAGCTAGTCACATCCTCTCTAACAAAGGCTAAGCCTCAGCCTTTGGTGGGGGCAGCTGAATATCTTCCAAATTTGTTCCTCCTTTGGGTACTCTGCCTCAGCCCTAGAAGGAGAGACTTTTCTCTATAGATGCTGCTTCTGTCTTCCCTAGAGTTCCTCATTATTATTTAATAACTCCTTTTATTCCTTTTCCTGTTCAAATTACTCTGTGGTTTCTGTTTTCTGATTGGATAGTGACTGATACAGTCCAAGACTCGAACAACTTTAAAAGGACATTTCACCAAATTTCAAGGCACAGGTAACCCATTTTACATGAATTATCCAGAACAGAGAAAAAAAAAGAAAAACTTATTTTATATTCTAGTACTACCTGGATTCTCAAGCTAGATTAGGAAAATACACAAAAACACAATTCCATGTCTTTCAGTAAGTGAAATGATAAACTGTGGTATGTCCAGACAACAGAATATTTTTCAGCGATTAAAAAAAAGTGAGCTATCAAGCCATGAAAAGACATGGAGGAAATTTAAATGCATATAACTAAGTGAAAGAAGCCAATCTGAAAAGGCCACATACTGTATAATTCCAACCATATCACATTCTGGAAAAGACCAAACTACGGAGACAGTAAAAAGATCAGTGGTTGTCAGGGCTTGGGGTCAAGGGGGAGGGGTGAACAGGTGGAGCACAGAGGTTTTTTAGGTCAGTGAAACTATTCTGTATGATACTGTATTGGTGGATACATGATACCACATATTTGTCAAAACCTATAGAATGTACAGCAAGAGTGAACCCTAATGTAAACTATAGGCTGTAGCTAATAATAATGTTTCAATAATGGCTCATCAATTATAATAAATGTACCACACTAATGCAAGGTGTTATAACAAAGGAAATGGGAGAAGGGGTGAAGGAGTATATAGGAACTCTCTGTACTTTCTGCTCAATTTTTCTGAAACATAAAACTGCTCAAAAAAAAGTTTGTTTAAAAACAACACAACCCACATTTACCTCATTTATGAATATAATCGCCAAAATCTTAAGGCAAATATTAGATAAATAAATCCAGTATTATTTAAATAACTACATGATGATGAAGTAAGGTTTATATCAAGAATAATATGATGAATCAGCATAATAAAATATGTTAATACAATTTAACATATTAATGGCCAAAAGGAAAAAAATGACCTGGTCCTCTTAAGAGATTCAGAAACACATCAGCTGAAGTTCAGCACCCATTTATGACAAAAACTATCACAAACCAGACTAGAAAGGAACTTTCTTAACATAATAAAGGCTATATCCTGAAAGTTGACAGTACACATACATAATTCTTAAGGGATACCATAAAAAAAATGGAGAAATGTAAAAACTGTCTTTAAATACAGAATATATTACAATTTGCAGTGTACATCCAGCAGAATCAACAAACTGTTAGAATGAGAGTTCATCAAGCTTTCTGAACACAGAAAAATCAATAGCATTTCTTTATCCCAGCAATAAGCAATTAGAACAGGTAGTAGAAAATAAGATAGCATTTTAAAAATTATAAGTATACAGAATATAATAAAACGTACAACATCTTAACAGAAAATTTTAACACCCTATTAAAAGTGATAAAATAGACCTGAATAGTGGCAAGATTACTACTTCCATGGAGGGTTTGACTTAACATTGTAAAGATGTCAATTATCTCCAACATTTTTCTTTAAATTTCACTAGCACTGACTGCTGGACCCTTCCCCCTGGATGAACTATGAAAGAGAGGGGAGCGTGGATCTGTGGGTCTCACCATTACAACCACAAAACGAACAAACAAAAAGTAGTGAGGAATGCAGGAAGGCAAAAAGGATTCATGAGGTAACATGGATGGAAGCTGGCAGTGTGAGGTGGTTAAATGCCAATACAGGGAATAGAGTGGGAGAGAACTGTGTTATTTTTAACTTTGTTACAGAAAAGTTTAAACACAGACAAAAATAGAGAATAGTATATGAAGCCCCCTTATATCCACAACCCTGCTTCCCCAATTTTCAACTCACGGAAAAATGTTTTCACTTATATTACATCCCCCACTGACCTAGATAATTCTGCACAATTTCCAGAGGATATTGTAATGTTAATCTTCAAATAATGACTGAGCAACGAAAGAAAACTGTGATTCCACTTCATTTATGAATGATCATAACATGAAAATCTTGAATAAAATATTAAGTGATGACATTCAACAATTATTTTAAAAAGAATGTTTTTAAAAGAATGTGTTTCGTAATACAACTTAGCAACAGTATACAACACTATTGACTCCTCCATCTTTATTTTTTTGTCTTGGTTTAAAAGATACCACTTTCCCTTGATTCTCCTCCTACCTAAGGAGTTATTCTTTCTCAGTCTTTGTTTCTGATTTCTCCCCTTTTTCCAGATCTTTAGCCCTAAATTTCACCAAGCCTATGCCTTCAAACCTCTGTCTATCTAAACTTACTCCTAGGTAACCTCACCGTTCCTGAAATGCTATCTAATCACTGAGGATTTCCAAATTTATGTCTCTGCCTTAGCCTTGTCTGTTGAATTCTAGACACATGTATGCAATTTTCTACTCCATATTTACATTTTAATGTTTAATAGATACTTAATAGATACTAAATCATAATCTTGATCTTCCATCTTCTACCTACCCTACATCTTAATGAATCTTCTTTTCCTGCCTTCTTCATTTCATTAAATATTAATTCCATTCTTCCTGGTGCTCAAACCTAAACCCTGGATTCATCTATAATTCCACTTTCTCCAATAACCTATATCTAATCTATCAGAAATTCTGTTTAACATGCCTTCAAACATATCGCGAACTGGACCACTTCATACCGCCCCACAACTATCACTTGTTCAAGACTTCGTGATTTTTCACTTGGCTTTTTGTAAAGCCTTCTACCTAATCTCCTTGAACTCACTCCTTAAACCTGTTCTCTACATCACAGCTAGAGAGATTTTATTCACATTTTTAATAGACTTTATTTTATTTTGTAGAGCAATTTAACAGACTTACTTTGCATAGCAATTTGATGTTCACAGAAAAATTAAACAGGAACTACAGGGATTTCCCATATATCCCATGCCCCACACATGCACAGACCCTCCTGCTATCAACACCCCACACCAGAGTGGTACATTTGTTATAAATGATGAGTGTACATCGACACATCATAACCACCCAAAGTCCGTAGTTTACACTGGGGTTCATTCTTGGTACTGTTAATTCTATGGGTTTTGACAGATGTATAACAGTAAGTATCCACAATTATAGTATCATACAGAATAGTTTCACTGCCCTAAAAATCCTCTGTGCACTACTATTCATCCCTGTCTCCCCTCTAACCCCTGGCAACCACTGATCTTTTTACTGTCTCCATAGTTTTGCCTTTTCCAGAACTGATAGAGTTGGAATCATACAGTACGTAGCCTTCTCAAGTTGCTGTTTTCTTTTCATATTGGCTTTTTTCTTAACAATATGCATTTAAGGTTCCAACCTGTCTTTTCATGGGTTGATAGCTAACTTCTTTTTGCCACTGAATAATATTCCACTGTCTAGATATACGACAGTTTATTTATCTATTCACCTACTAAAGAACATCTTGGTTGCATCCAAGTTTTGGCAATTACAAGTAAAGCTCTTATAAACATTTGTGTGCGGTTTTTTTCAACTCGTCTGGGTAAATTACCAGGGAGTGTGATTGCTGGATCATATTGTTGAGTGTGTTTTGTTTTGCAAAATGTGACAAACTGTCTCCCAACATGGCTGTACCATTTTGCATTTCCACCAGCAATGAGTGAGAGTTCTTGTTGCTCCACACCTTCACCAGTATTCGGTGCTGTTAGTGTTCTGGATTTTAGCCATTCTATTAGATGTGTAGTGGTATCTCATTGTTGTTTCAATTTGCAATTCTCCAACAACATATAATGCTGAGCATCTTTTCATATGCTTATTTGCCATCTGTATATCTTCTTTTTTTTTTTTGAGGAAGATTAGCCCTGAGCTAACTACTGCCAATCCTCCTCTTTTTGCTGAGGAAGACTGGCCCTGAGCTAACCTCCGTGCCCATCTTCCTCTACTTTACATGTGGGATGCCACCACAGCATGGCTTGCCAAGCGGTGCCATGTCCACACCCAGGATCCGAACCAGTGAACTCCTGGCCTTGGAACATGTGAACTTAACTGCTGTGCCACCGGGAGGCCCCCTGTATATCTTCTTGGATGAAATTTCTGTTCACATCATTTTTTAATCTGATTGTTCTTATTATCGAATTTTAGAGAGACTTTTAAAATGTATGTTAGATCATCAATACTATTCTCAAAATAAGAATAATAATTCACATTTACTCTTCATCAACAACTGTTCTAGTGTTATTCATATGGCATTCCATCCATTTTAAGACATATTTTTTTCCTTTCACATTTTAACATTGTTTAAATTAGGATGTATCTCATTACTGATGGCCAAGCAGTAATAAGGATATACCTGTCATGCTCATGCATGAACATCAAAACTTTCCAAAAGGTTCAGTGTCATTCAAGAAAATCTCAGAGACAACAGTAGAGCATTCTTTTAAAAATGTTGCTTTACCAATGGTCTTACTGGAAACAAGAATGATGTTGGATAGAAAAACACAAAGACAACCCTGAATGAAAAGGTGTATAAAACCAAAAAGTTACTAATTTTTAGAAACTTTTTAATCAGTTCATGCAACTTTTATTTGAGACCCTGAAGGGCAATGCCCTGGGATTGTGGAAAAACCATAAACAGACCAACCTTCATAAAGGCTGACACCAGCATGGAATCATTTCAACATGTTTATATCTAGTTGATCTGTCCCTACTCCACCTCACTGCCACAACAAAACATAAACATCCTCTGGAGAAAGATAATAGCATTCACAGTCTTTCCAATAGTTTACACACAACCTCCAGAATACAATAAAAATCACCAGGCATGATAGACGGAAGAAACAAATGACAGAAAACCTTCAGGTGATACAAATATTGGAGATATCAAACAAGGACATTAAAAATCATGTGATAAATATATTCAAGAAAATAGAATAAAAGGTAGATACTGTCACCTGAGAAATGAATCAAATAGAAATTTTAGCACTGAAAAAAGCAATAATAAATTAAGAACTTAATGGATAAAAATACAGAATAAACACAAGAGAAGAAAGAATTAGAGAACCATTAAGTTAGATTAGTACAAAATATTTAGATTAGTCCCCTGGTTTTCAGCAGATGGAACAGGCCCAGAGATGTGAAGTTACCACATCCCCAAATCATATTGCTGTGTGGTGCCAGACCTGAGCCTAGAGCAGAGTTCCCTGACCCCACATCCTGTGCTCATTCTATGTCTCACACTTATTAACATTTTCCTCTCCACTGGAGGGCCCAGAAAGTCTGATCTCCCCAGAGTGGCATTCCCAGAAGAACGCTGAGACACCAAAGGGAGAAGAGGTTTGGAGGGGCTTCTGAATACTTGGGAGATAGGGAAAGTACCAAGGAACATACTCCAGGATGTTCTCACTGCTCCCTGGGGTACCACATCTGGATTAAAGTGTGCCAGCTCTATTCGGGGCCTTCCTCTTCCCCGCGCATTGCAACCAGTGAGAAACGGGTGCTTCTCAGTAAGGAAATCTACCCAAGATTGACATTTGCCTTGAAGGAAAGGCCTCTGTAGAGAGGCCTTTACAGAGACCCCAGAGAGCTTGCTAGTTGGAGCTCACCTACAACCTTCTGACTCTCAAGGGAAGGCAGTTTAACCCAGAATTATAAGTGAGGTGTTAACTCTAAAATGTACCTGTGAAGTAAGCCAAGTGGTTCTCACCAAGGAGTGTTTTGGCCCCTGGGGAATATTTAGCAATGTCCAGAGATATTCTTGTCATGACCAGGGGATGCTACTGCCATCTAGTGGATAGAGGCCAGAAGTGTTGCTATACTTTCTACAAAGCACAGGATGGCCCCGCCCCCTCAACAAAAAAATTATCTAATCCTAAATTTCTGAGACGTCAAAGTTGAGAAATCCTGATTCAGATTGAATCACAAAGAGGAAAATAAAAAAGTATAGCAAATAAAAGAGAATAAGAAACATATGAGACAGTTAAAAGGTCTAAAATATGGATAATTGGAGTCCCATAAAGCGGTGACATAGAGGATGGATGGAAGCGAGAATATTCAAAGGGGCACAGGCCAAGGATGTTGTAAAACTCATAAATGCCCTCAAACCAATGACTCAATAGAGTCTTGAAACTCCACACATGGTACCTATCCCATCACAGTAAAACTACTAAATACCAAAGACAAAGAGAACATCTTTAAAATATTTAGAGGGGAAAGAACATGATATCCTACTTTCAAAGGAATAAAAGTAAGACATCAGACACTTCAATAGAATCTCTGGAAGTCAGATAACAGTAGTTTGGCATCTTTAAAGGGCCATTAGTCTAGAATTTATACCTAGTGAAATATCCTTTAAAAATGAAGGCAAAATAAAAATGTTTTCAGATAAAAAAAGCTCTACAAGAATTTAAAACTGGATTAAAAGGAACATAAAATGTGTTTTTCGGGCAGAAGGAAAATGATTTCAGAGAGAAACAGAAATTGAGTAAAGAATAAAGATCATTGAAAAGAGTAAACACGTGAAAAAGCCCAAAAGAATATTTACTGTATAAAACAATTATAACAATATCTTGTGAGGTGTATATTTATGTATTTATTTTTATTAAATTTATTTATTTTTTTATTGCAGTATCATTGGATAATAACATCATTTAACTTTCAGATGTATATTGTAATGAATTTCAAATTCTGTGTAGATTACATGATGTTCACCACCCAATACCATCACATTGAGGGGCTACAGCTTCTACATACAAATTGGGGGCAGGCACAAACATTCTGCCTATAACAGAAGTTGAATGGAGTTCAAGTGTTATTGAGAACTTGCATTGTTCGGGATGTGGTAAAGTATAAACTTATTTGAATTATAGTCTAATAAGTCAAGCATATATTCTAGAATCTCTAGAATAACCACTAAATATAATAGTAAAATAATTTATAGCCTACTAGCTAATGAAGAAGTAGAATTTTAGAACAACTTGATTAATTCTAAAGAAGTTAAGAGAGAAGAAAGATCGAATAGGTAGAAAGTAAATAATAAGATGCAAGGCAATATTATATTAAATTATAAATTATAAATGCAATTTTGCTTTATATCCTAAAAATTAAATTATACATAGAATGCTCCAATTTAAGGGAGAAGACTGTCAGATTGGATGAAAAGTGGAAGCCCATCTATATGCTACTTGCAAGAAAGACATCTTAAATAATATCCACCCACAGACAGGCTGAAAGTAAGAGGATGGAAAAATAAACATTGCACAAATACTAAGTAAAACTAGTCACTAGCATGGCTATATTGCAATCTGTCAAGGTAGACACTAAGGGAAGAAGGATTTCTAGCAATAATGACATTTCACAATAATCAATGGGTCATTCCAAAAGGATGACGTAACAACCCTAAATCTGTAGTCACTAAATAACATAATCTCAAAATACCTAAACCCTGACAGAAATCAAAGGAGAAAGAGACGAATTCACAGAGTGGGAGATTTTGACACACCTTTCTCACTGAGCAGTAGGAAAAATTGCAGTAGATTTTACAGAATCAGTAAAAGTCGGACTATTTTAAATACCTCATACAACTGCAATCACGCAGTATTTGTCCTTCTGTGACAGGCTCATTTCACTTAACATAATGTCTTCTTGGTTCATCCATGTCATCACAAATGGCAGGATTTCCTTCTTTTTTAAGGCTGGATAATATTCCATGGTATAAATAGCCCACATTTTCTTTATCCATTCATCTGTTGACGGACATTTGGGTTGTTTCCACATCTTGGTTAATGTGCATAATGCTGCAGTGAAAGTGGGAATGCACAAGTCTCTTCAAGATCTTGCTTTCAATTCTTTTGGCTATATTCCCAGAAATGGCATTGTTAGATCATATAGTTCTATTTTTAATTTTTTGAGGACCTTTCATAGTGTTTTCAAATTCATACAAGTAGAGTATAGAACGTAGAACGATAGTTGCCAGGGGCTTGGGAAGGGGGAAATGGAAAATTGTTCAGTGGGCATGAAGTTTCGGTTGTGCAAGATAAGATTAAGTTCTAGTGATCTGCTGTGCAACGTAGTGCCTACAGTTAGCAATACTGTATGGTGCGCTCAAAAATGTATTAAGAAGGTAGATCTCTTGTTAAGTGTTCTTACAACAAAACAACAACAACAACAACAACAAAAATACCAAAGAGACACAAGGAAACTTTCAGAGGTGAAGGATATGTTTATTACCTTGTTGGCTGTGTTGGCTTCACAGGGGTATGCATATGTCCAAACTCATAAAATTGTATACATTAGATATGTCCAGCATGTTGTATAGCAATTATATCTCAATAAAGCTGTTTTTAAAAAAAGTTTACAAATCAATGAAAGCATAGAATATTTGAACAGCATGTTTAGCAAACTTTCTCAAACAGATGTGTATAGGACACTTCAGCAATGACTGTACATTCTTTTTAAGTGCAAATGTAGTAATTACCAAAATTTATTACATAGTAGACCCTAAAACGCATCTAACACTTTGTTTGAATAACGTAATATGTATCTATTTAACATTTTTGTCAATTATTTATTTATTTCTTATTTTTTTTATTGCAGTAACATTGGATTGTAACATTGTATAACTTTCAGGTGTACATCACAATATATTTCTATTTCTGTGTAGATTACAATATGTTCACCACCCAAAGACTGATCACAATCCATCACCACACGTGTGCCCAATCACCCCTTTTGCCTTCCTCCCTCCCCTCTTCCTCTATGGTAGCCACCAATCCAATCTCTGTTGCTATATGTTTGTTTGTCATTGTTTTTATCTTGTACTTATGAGTGAGATCATACGGTATTTGACTTTCTCCCTCTGACATTTCACTTAGCATAATACCCTCAAGGCCCATCCATGTTGTCGCAAATGGCCAGATTTCATAATTTCTTATGGCTGAATAGTATTCCATTGTGTATATGTACCACATGTTTATTCATTTGTCCCTTGATGGGCACCTATGTTGCTTCCAAGTCTTGGCTATTGTGAATAATCCTGCGATGAACATAGGGGTGCATGTATCTTTATGCATTAGCGTTTTTAAGTTCTTTGGATAGATACTTGGCAGTGGAATAGCTGGATCATATGGTAGATCTATTCCGAATTTTCTGAGAACTCTCCATACTGTTTTCCATAGTGGCTGCACCAGTTTGCACTCCCACCAGCAGTGTACGAGGGTTCCCTTCTCTCCACATCCTCTCCAACACTTGTTGTTTTCCTGTCTTGTTAATTATAGCCATTCTGACTGGAGTGAGGTAATAGCTCATTGTAGTTTTGATTTGCATTTCCCTGGTAGTTAATCATGTTGAACATCTTTTCATGTGCCTGTTGGCCATCCATATATTTTCTTTGGAGAAATCTCTGTTCATATTTTTTGCCCATTTTTTAATTGGGTTACTGGTTTTTTTGTTGTTGAGATGTATGAGTTCTTTGTATATTTTGGATATTAACCCCTTATCTGAGTATGGTTTGCAAATATCTTCTCCCAATCGTTCAGTTGTCTTTTCATTTTGTTGATGGTTTCCTTTGCTGTGCAGAAGCTTTTTAGTTTGATGTAGTCCCTGTGAATTTTTTTTAACTGTGCATTTTGGATGAACTCTTTTTACTCTCATGCCTCCTCTGGGTAATAGCTCAGACCTCATCTTTCAAGAGTGATTTTTAAATGAACTTATTGAGGCAAAACTGTCATTAAAATGAGTCCCAAATATTGGCTTTCAGAAAGACAAGGAGCAATGATTACCAGTTTTTCTCTGCCTAACAAGGGCTTGTGAATCAGAAGACCTAACTCTCTCCATTCTCAATGAAGGCAAACAAGTTCAATACCTAAATAGAAAATAAAATAAGAAAGCCATTTATTTTCCAAAATGTATTAAGAAGAAAGTATACAATCAACCATCTAGTACTGCCTCATCTGTTCAAGTTCAAGATAGTTTTCAAGACATGAGCCTTTTAAATTCTATCCATTTCTAAGAGGAAGGGCTTTATGCTAGTATTTTTAAGGAAGGATTTTTGTTCCTGTCCATTTCATACAAGGATAGTAAATTTAAACGAAATGGGACATAATGGGTCACAATAAATCTACTCATTTACAGCCATCATTTATGAAAGATGTTTTTTGGATGATGAGAATGCTTAGCACACTATTTCAAAGAAATTGACAAAAACCAGAGTAATCAGAAGGAAGAATTGAAAAGTGGCAGCTACACTTTCCAGCAGGTTTACTTCAGACTCAAATGTGATTCTCCTCTTTTTTAGTCCATTTTCCAAAGGGCCAGGATGACACCTCAACAAAAATGCTATTTTACATTACATTACTAAGCACAGAAAAGCAATAAGAAAAGTCATTCACAGAAACCTACACAAAGACATTTCACATAAGATCCCAACCTCTCTGAATTGGAAACATTTGCAGACCAACACCCTCTGTCCTTTGTTACCTTGCAACGACCTTTGCAGGAAGAGTTTTCTCTAAATGTTCTACTGGCTTCTCCTTCTGCACTCTTCTTTCTCCTCCTGCAAGTACAGTACTTCCTTCACACATTCCTGCTTGGCTCAAAACTGGTCTGCGCAAGAGGACATCTTCATTTCATCTCAAAAGTAGTGGAAGCAAGAAGAGGCAGACTTGACCTCTTTCCCCCAAGGGCCTCTTGCCATTTTCTCAAGCCATGAGAAGTCCCAATGAAAGGCTCCACTTGGCAATATCAATTGAAATCCTTTTCTGAAACACTGAAATATTGCTTGGCATTACAGAGTAGGCCTAGGCCGCTGTCCAGTGTTCCAATCTCCCAGCAGCCAAGTTGGAGAGCTCAGAGGGCCCTGAAGCTCCCAAGGAAGTGAAGAGTCCACCGAAAAACCATCTTACTCCTAGGGTTGAAATTTTCATCCCCATAGAATCCTCCCGTATTTCAATCTGTCCACATTGCATGATCACATATTCTAATCTCACAGATAAAACATTCCCTCAACTTTTGTTTTAAACCCAAATCACACATTTCTAGGGATTCTTCAAGATAACTTTTAATTACATTATCTTTAAGTAGTTTTAAATAACTCACATTTGTTTATACTATGCTTGCCCAAGATTGGCTAATAGCAAGTGAAAGCCCAGCCGGGTTCTCTCAGATTGGTGTGGGCATCTGAATGGAAAGTAAGTCTCATCTGATTTTGCTTGAGATTCTGATAGCATTGTTTAAAACTTCAATGCTATATTTCTAAGATATAATGTTAAAATGTTAGTGTTCATGCTCATATAACCTCTGAGCGTTTATCTATGTCTCTCCATCACTATCGTCTTTGACAGCATGAACATTCAAAAGCAGAAAATAAAGACAACTCTGCTAGCTGTATATGAAAAAAATCATAAATTCTGTGCAAAACTTTTAAACTTTTTGGTTATAAGGTTAATTTCTGATGGATTTCCACTCCCACTCCCCCTCCCCCATACTAAGAAAATAATAAGAGGCCTAGAGATTGCCACTGAAAATAACACAATGCATTTATATTTATATAAAAATGTAAATAAAACAAATGAGACAAAAATTCTCAAGTCTTTTAAAAGATGTTTTTGCCACTACAGAAAGATGATTTTTGCCATTAAAATCAGCATTATTGGAACCAAAACCAAGCTCTAACTAGGGGAAGAGAGAAGCATTTTGAGGCGTCTCTTATGGCCCAGCGGAAGCCTAGGGACAAAACATTTACTGGGACACCAATCTTCAGGTTCATGTGATTTTCCCCCAATATTTCTATGCAATTCAAGTCCATGTACAGAGAATTTAGGACGTTGAACTGCTTCCCTAGGCAAGAATGACAGACATATAATTGAGCAAGGGGTTCTCAGATATTGTCTGTTTTTATTTTTTAAGTGGTTTGTTTAATCAAGTCCAAGTTCGATAAAATAACATATTAAGGGGCCAGCCCAGTGGTGCAGCAGTTAAGTTCGCACATTCTGCTTCAGTGGCCCGGGGTTCGCTGGTTCAGATCCTGGGTGCAGACATGGCACCACTTGGCAAGCCATGCTGTGGTAGGGGTCCCACATAGAAAGTAGAGGAAGATGGGCATGGATGTTAGCTCAGGGCCAGTCTTCCTCAGCAAAAAGATGAGGATTGGCAGCAGATGTTAGCTCAGGGCTAATCTTCTTCAAAAATAAAAAAACATATTAATTGGTAATATTTATTATATATCTATGAGGTGCCAAGCACTGCGCTAAGTGCTTCACATATAATTGTCATGTTCTAATACTCTCAAATATTCTAGGTTATAAAATATTATTATCTCTATTTTACAGATAAGAAAATTGGGTTTTAGCAAGGTTAAATAAACTGCCTGTAGTCTCTCAACAGCAAGTAATAGCTGATACTCTAACTCAGGTCTCTCTGATATTAACTCCATGTGTTGACTGCTTCACTATATAAAGGCAGGAGAGAGCAGATAAGAGGAAGTGAAGTAATCTCTGGAGAAGAGATCTCAGTGTGGTTGAACAATAGGGTTAGTAGGAGTAGATGAGTAAACACACACACACACTCACACTAGAAGAATAGGGTGCTCTGAATAGAGATTGGAAGGTTCAAGTTTCAAGAGTGGTCCCATTTTAAATAAAAAAGAAAACCCAGTTTTCTTTTGGTTAAAGTGTACTGAATAATAAAATCTTTGCAGAGGAGAAAAAAGTAGAAAGCAAGAGTGTTGACTATGTCATCCATTTTGAGGTTCAACTTACCAGGATAATGGCTGCCTTTAAGTAGGAGAGGATATGTTTAGTCAGTTTCCAAAATCTTTATTAAAGGAGAAGTCAAGAGATAACAGTAAAGAGAAGGGATAGAAGATAGAGGGCTGAGTGAGACAACAGTGAAAGAATTAGGGATTTTCTCATAAGACCAGAAGAGTAGCTATCTAAGAAGCCTTATCATTGAACAAGAAAGATGTCAGACTTCACACTTAGCACTTAACACACATTTACTACCTCACAGCTTTTGTGGGTCAGGAATCTAAGCACAGGTTAGCTAGGTCCTCAGCTTTAGGGTCTCTCACAAGGCTGCAATCAAGATGTCAGTCAACGCTGAGGTCCCACCTGAAGGCTCAGTTGGGGAAGGATTTAATTCCAAGCTCAGGTGGTTGTTGATAGAATTTTAGTTCCTCAATGTCTATTGGATTGAGGGCCTCAGTTCCTAGCTGACTCTAATTGGAATATACCCTAAGTTTCCTGCCATGTGTGTCCCTCCAACATGGCAATTTGCTTCATCAAATCCAAAACAAGAGGGTCTGCTAGCAAGATGAGACTCACAATCTTGTAACCTAATGCTGAAAGTGACACCCATCACCTTTGCCATATTCTATTGGCTAGAAGTAAGTCACTAGGCCAGCCTACTCAAAGAGGGGGGATTACACAAGCGTGTGAATTCTAGGAGGGAGGGGTCATCAAGGATCATATTATAGGCAACCTGCTACATGATGTGTGACAGAATGAGAAGCCTTTCCTTGAAAGGAGGGCAGGGGTGACAACACCCTCAGAGATCAGCCAGGTGTCAGCTAAGGTCAAGAACTATAGTGAATATCAAATGGAAGTTTGATGACTCACAATAGTATAGTGATTCCAGTAGGTGTAGAAGAAAGGTTTGAAAGAGAAGAAAACTCAGAAATTGGGTGAGAGAAAAAGAAACACAGAGAAATATGACTAAGAATTCTACAAAGAATAGGTGACCAGAGGGGGTTCTGACAAGTAACAGGGCTTGGGCTATCACGCCCTATTTCCATGGATGTGCAGATTGGAACATGGTTAAGGCAAACACCCACTCTAACTTGTTCTAAAAAATGAGCTGTTACATGCACTGGTAAAGAAACTCAAAACAATTTTTTATTGTTTCTGTGCAATTTCTGTCCAACAACTGCAACAAACTAGTTGACCATGTAGTGGTCACACTAAAGACTTCGAATTTATCCCCTCTCTTCCTCTGCTTACAACTGTCCTTACGAGCTCAGCTATCTTCATATTCTTCATAGGATGGATGCCCCTACAGATCTTAAGATGCAGATGAGGCAATGTTTCTAAGAGGGTATGAAAGGAAGTATTAAAACAGGTCAACCAAACTGGGAAAAACGTGGTCACGCCTGGTTGTCCAAATAGATTTTAAGGGATCATGTACTGATTTTTACAGCTTTTTCTGCTTGGTTAGTAAAATATAAATTGAGGTCTAATATTTTGAGTTCCTCCTTGATTATGGCACAATCAAGGAATTAGAGCCTCTGCTTCTACCAGAAATAATAACTTTCTTAGGATGGTGACTTCTGATGCCTAAACACCGTTGAATCCCATTGCTGGGGAACTGTATCCATTGCTGTAAATTGCTATGCAAATGTGGAAAGATAGGGGTCCATTGAGTCAGAATCCTTACTCCTATTCCATTTGTCTCCTATCCTTAAAAATCTGTATTTCCTTAAAAACCAACACTATGAAACGCTGATGGAATTAAATAGATATTTAAAGCTTCTCACTTCTTCCATCACCTAAAATTAAAGCTAAAATCACCCCCTTACCCCAAACTTTCTTTTGTATTACTAATGATGAGTACACTCTCTGTGGGAATATAAAGATATCTCTCTCTCACTAGTGCTGGGGAAGTCATTTCAGGTCTTTTTATTATTAGTTTAAAGAAGATGTTCTAATAATTGTTTAGCATTCAAGGGAGTTACCAGGCTGTGGGCCTGAGGCCTTTGGAGGTTCAGGGTATAGGGTCTTTCTGAAAGTGATTGTGTTGACTTGAAAAACATTATTGAACAAATCTTATCAAAACGTCTGGCTTTCAGTGGGATGTTTCTTTGCCTTTTTATCTGTCGATTGGGTAGGTTCTGAGAAGAATCCTTGGTGACTGAATCAAACAGCAAAGTACCAACTTGATAGAAATTGGCCAGAAATGCAAAACCAGAATAATATCCTGTTGCTTCTTTTCATATAAGGCAAGTTTGTGGGTAGGAGTAGGGGGGAATAGAGGCACGCCAAACCCCACAGTGTCTGTTCCATGTTTGAAAAGCCTTGAGGAGTAGTGCTTTGTGTCATTCGTCATTTTCCTTTTGAACTGGGTGTTTTTTCTAATGTGCTAAAACACGGGAGTCATACTGGTGATAGAATTGGAAAAATTGTCTTCTGGGGAAAATACAGAGATCCTGAAACAAATTCATCAGAACTGAGGAGTTGAGTGTTTTTTCTTAAAACTCACAAATTTCTTCTCATTTTATGTTTGGTTTCAAAAGAAAAAAGGTTTTTTCTACTAACCTAACATTTCTGCAAAAATAATATACCATATAATTCTTCATTCTTATCTATTTCCTAAGATCCATTGACCATGGATATTTCTTATTCACATTTACCATTTATGTATTTTCATAAAAATTAACCGATGTCTCATAACCATTGTAACAAAGAAAATGGAGCACATTAGGTGTGCTTCTACTGAATGTTTCCATTTTTTAGGCAATCCATACATTTATTTTAATAAAACCTTCTGTTTTAATTCAAGTAAGAACTTACATATTGTTCTTGAATCTTAATCTACTGTATGATGAGAAATTTGAATGTCAATATAATTTTGAAAACTGAAGGACTAATTTTATTTATTACCTTACAGAAGGTAGAATCTTTGGTCATGTAAACAAGTTGGTTTTGGGAAGAGAAAAAATAGAAACATACCTCAAAATTTTCCTATTTGTTCAATGCTATGGAATTACTGTCATAAATAAAATAGAACTTGCATTATTTCAAATAGAAGGAGAATCTTTAAAACAGTAATTCTGACATTTTTCCTCCCAAGTTTCATATTTTCTTTGCTTTTCTAATGATCTGATTATTTCTATGAACTTGTTGGTTCCAGGGTCAATTTCTTTACCTTTAATGTCCTGGCCTAATTTTGGGAGTAGGGGATCCTTTCCTTTGATTCTCTTAACACTCGTGAACAGTATTAAATGACTAAAATAATGTTACTCGAGTAGAGCGAGCATAAAGAAAAAATGTAAATAAATCATAATAAGCATAAATGCCATCAAGCTCTCTAAATATAGACTCTTTATTCTCTTTGTTGAGATTGCTATATATATATCCACAGGAAATGAAAACACGTTACCAAAGAGATACGTGTACTTTCATGTTTATTGCAGCATTATTCACAACAGCCAAATATGGAAACAACCTAAGCATCCATCAGTGAGTGAGCAGATCAAGAAGAGGTGATATATATATACAAAGGAATACTTTTCAGCCACAGTAAAAAGGAAATCCTGCCATTTGCAACATGGATGGACCTTAAGGACATGATGCTAAGTGAGATAAGTCAGAGAAAGACAAATACTGTATGATATCACTTATATGTGGAATCTAACAAAAGCTGAAATCAAAGAAACAGAGAATAGAATGGTGGTAACAAGGGGTTGGGGGGTGGGGGAATTGGGGAGATGTTTTTTAAGGGTTTATATTGGCAACTGGTAGATAAGTAAGTCCTGGAGATCTAATACACAGTACAGGGACCACAGAAAACAAAACTGTATTATAACCATTAAATTTACTAAGAGACTAGATCTTAATTTTTCCTACCACTAGAAGAAATAATTATGTGATTTCACAGAGGTTTTAGCTAATGCTACAAGATCAATCATATTGCAATATAAATGTACCCAATCAATATATTGTACACCTTAAACTTACATGTTATATGTCAATTATATCTCAATTAAAAAAAGATTACTACATTTTACTCCTCAAAAGATATTACTAGGTATGTTGCTGATTGCTCTTGAATTCCTATGAGATAATGGAAAAAACATATATTGGTCTCTGCCCCCAGTTCCTGGCACAGAGCTCCTGAAACCCTTGAAATTTCCTAAGTGATGAGAACACTAGGAACATCTTTTGTTCTAATATTTGGTGTTTGACCCCCGTTCCTGACACAGGGCTCCTGAAACCCTTGTAATTTCCTGGGTGATAGAAGTGTCTTTTGCTCCAATAAGGTGACTCTGTGTGGGCTCCTGGATCGTTCCTGGATGAGAGCTGGTCACCAGAAAGACCAAGCCATGATGAGAAGTTTGGAATTTTCATCTTTGCCCCTGACCCCTTCTCTTAAGAAGGGAGAAGAACTAAAAAAGAAGTTAATGATCAATCATGCTTACATGATGAAGTCTCCATTAAATACCAAAAGTATGGGGTTCAGAGAGCTTCTGGGTCGGTGAACACATGGAGGTGCTGGGAGAGTGGTGCGTCTGGACAGGGCATGGAAGCTCTGCACCTCTTCCTATATACCTTGCTCTACGCATCTCTTCCATCTGGATGTCCATCTGTATCCTTTATCAAATCCTTAACAAACTGGTAAACGTAAGTCAGTGTTTCTCTGAGTTCTGTGAGCTGCTCTAGCAAGTTAATCAAACCCAAGGAAGTGGTTGTTGGAACCTCCAATCTATAGCTGGTTGGTCAGAAGCACAGGTGATAACCTGGGCTTGAGACTGGCATCTGAAATGTATGTGTTGGGGGAGGGTAGTCTTGTGGGACTGAGTCCTTAACTTGGGAGAATTAAGATAAATTGTAGGACCCCTAGCTGGTGCCCAAGAATTGCTTGTTTGTGTGGGAAAAAACCTCCAAACATTGGATGACCAAAAGAACCAGGAGCGAAGTGTTTTGTGTGAGTAGTAAAGGAGACTCACAGAGAAGAGGAACTGGGCTTTTCACAGGGAAGAACTGAGTTTTTCCCTACCTAGGAAGATGGAAAACTGAGTTTTTCCATTATAATTCCCTAGTATCTGTCTGTGCTCTGTCCCTTGAAAGCTATCTTTTATTTGTTCCATCCCCTTCAAGCCAAAACTAAGCAAAAGAGTGCTGTCTAATTCTGCCTCCACCTCCCAACCCTGCTCCAGTTTCCTGAGGGAGGACATCCATTCATTCAACACGGGTTTATCAAACCCTACTTACCATGTGCCACAAAGTGTTCTAAGTGCCGAGCACTCAGCAGTAAATAGGATAGATAAGGTTAATAGCCCTCACTCTCATGGACCTTATATCCTAATTGGAGGACAGGGAAAATCAAGCAAAAATGAATAATTTCCAACAGTGACCTGAAAGAGAAACAGTGTCATAGTGGAGAGGGACCAGGGTTGGAGGAGGGAAACTGCCTTAGCCCCATTGTTCAAGAAAGCTTCTCTGAGAAGGCTGTATTTGAGCTGACTCAGAAATGAGAAGAAGGGGCCATCTGTGGGGAAAACTGGGGACAAGACATCCAGGGAGAGGGAATAGCAACTGCAAGAGTAGAAGGGATGAGCTAGCAGTGCTCAAGAACAGAAAGAAGATCAGTGTGCTATAGCATGGTGAGCAAAAAGTCACACATGAGTTGGAAAACAGGCAGGGGCCAGATCTGGTAGGGCTGGGTATGTCACAGTGAGGAGTTCAGATTCTATTCTAATTGCCATCAGAAGCCACTAGGAAGAGGAGAGTGATATATACCCTTGCTCCATCAAAATAACCAACATCAATTACTCTCAGTAGATTTTCATTTCAAACAACATTTATGCTTATCAGAACCTACCACATTTTCCATAACAAACTTGCATTACTTTATCATTCCCCACTAAAAGGAATCAAGGATTCTGAGAGAAATAGTTTACATCAAGAGTGAGGGAGGCAAAGTACAACATGAGCCTGGAACATCCTGTTGTGCCTGAGAGCAAGGAAAGTTCTCAAAGACTAACAGTGTTACGTCAAAAGACAGAGATCCAGCAGCAAGGAACACTGAATGGCTAAATGTTTGACAATTTGAGCATTAAGGAAAAATTATAACACGTTGAATATTTTCATTAAAAAGTCTCTAGTGATAGTTCATAGTTCTGCGGGGAGGGGAGTGAGGATGGGAGGAAGAAAGAAAGGAAATTCTTTTTAAAGAAGAATGTCAAATAAAAGCAGAAACAATTATACTATTTAAAAAATTGATCCCCACTCCCTCCCCGGCCCAATGCAACAAGTGATTCAAGAAAGGATTATCGGTGGTGATCCTTGGGTGAATGATTTTGAAGAACAGGATATTCACATGATAAAGTGTTATCCTACTGATTACTTAATTACAAGGGAAAAACGTCTCTCTATAATAAAAGAACAACTTAACCATTGATCAAACTTAGCATCACCAATATTAAAAAAAAACAAAATTGACATCATGTAACTCTTGATGTGATTGTTAAAAGATAATTTTTTTAAAGACCAAATTATGACTCATACAGATATAAAATAAATTCATTAAAAATTTTTAATTAACTCATGAATCAGTGAGAGAACCAGGCAGCTATTACAACTGAATCAAAAGAGAATTCAAGGAACAGACACATTGAGAGATCAGGATTACTGAAATCAATGTGCAAAGAGAGGCAAAGCTGGTTTATCCACTGGGAGACTGAAAGGAGGAGAAAAGCCAAGTCAACTGAACCTGAATCGCACAGGATAGAATGTGTATATCTATGGACAAGAGTTAGGTTGCACTGCTATTAGTTATCTATAATTTACAGGATTTTAAGAAAGATTCTGTAGAATCAGAGTCAGATAACCCAGAGGGATTCCTCTACACAATGCACAGTTTTCCACTGAAGCACAACTTACTGAGAAATACACTATTCATATTAATAATGAATATTTATTATGAAATGAATATTAACGTTATATTATTAATAATAATGAAATATTTTTGCCAAAAATGTTTAATCTGAATTTGATCAGACAAAGCTAGAATATAGCACATTCTATAAGATAACTAGTCTGGCCTCTCTTGAAACAGTTGATGTCATGAAAAACTATTAAAAGGTGGCGAGAATGTTCTTGGTTTTAATAGAATAAGAAGCATAATAACTAAAGATGGTAGATAAATCTTGACTGGATCCTGGATTTAACAAGAGACATAAAAGATATTTGTGAGAATATACAGGAAAATTGATATATGGACTTCATATTAGTTGATATTATTGAATCTGTTGATTTTCTTAGCTCATTATGGTTCTGTGGTTATGAAGGTGAAATTCTTTATTCTTAGGTATTACATGCTAAAGTATTTAGGGTTGACATATGACCATGTCTGTATGCTTCAAATATTTCAGAATAAAGATTAATAATGCACACACAGAGAAGAAATTGATCCAAAGGTCAACAATTGGTGAATCGAGGTGAAGAGTACACAGACGTTCATTAAACTATCAATTTTTAAAATACATTTGAAATTTTTAATATAAAAAAAGTTGAAAAAGCTAAAAGCTGCTCTTAGAACAAAATAATGCATACAAAAATGAGTTTAAGGAAAATAATACACATTAAATATGTAGCTATAAAAATTTTTAAATAGATGATAGAGAGAGAGACAGATATGAGAGGGAGAGAGAGAGACGGAGAGTTTGACAATGCATAGGTTGCAAGTCATCAGATATTTGTCAATATCCAAGAATAACATCTCTTTGGCCTCTATTCCAGACTTCCCTTATATCAAGGAATCCTAATCTTTTCTTGTAAAAGATGCCTTTTCAATGTGAAAAAAGTTGCCAATATTATGATTGTCAGTTTTTAGTTTCTATTGATTTAAAAAAATACATAAAATGACAAATTCACCCATGAATTCAAGAAAACACTTTAAAATGAATTTCTATGTCATTAAACACAAGACTATTTGCACAAATGTGTGAATTGGGAATTCATATGTGGATGAAGCATTGTATTTGTTTAGTTTAGAGACTTTTTAGAATATAGAATGATTATGGGTTCTACATTGTTTTTTTGTTTGTTTGTTTGTTTTACCTTCTGTAGTCCAAGAAAATGAACTCAAAATGGAAAAACTTTTAGATGGTGATAAAGAATAGTTTATTTTTACTCTATCATCAAACATCTCCTTAGACAGGAAGATCAAAATTTGGCTCACTTGCCCTTAAGACAGGGAGGACTGACCAAAGACAGAAACCCAGGTTCTGGAGTCAGCCTGACATGGGATACATTTTGATTTTATGATTATCCTTTCCAGATGCTGGACCCTGGGAAAGTTGCTTAGCTTCACCAAGTTGTGGTTTCATCATCTAAGATGAAATAATAATAACAAAAGAGTCAGTAATATCAACCTCTTTGGGATAATTGTGTATTTCTTCATTTTTTGAAACTTGTACAACTGTTTATATCTTACCATACTTCCAAAGGATTTGAGGCAATACGGTGTTATCCTGGGGATTAAAAGGGATAATTCATGGAATATGTCTGTACATAATAGATGAACACCAAATTTGGCTTCTTTCTTCCTCCCTCCCATTTCCTATTTTAAACTTCAGCATTTAATAAGTCTGCGATCTTGAACATTTAACTTTAGTTCAGTGCCTTGACATTACCATTTGCAAAATGGGGATAAAATTTGTTAAAATACTAGGATTTAGGAGTGACATGATCTGTTTCTGGGAGCTTGAGCAAATCACTGAATTTCATTGTGCCCCAAATGTCCATCTGAAAAACTGAGAAAATGTCTGTCATGACTGAAACGAAACTAAATGAAATATTATAGTTGTAAAATGTCTTTGCAAACACTAAAGTGTATACACATGTAAGTAATAGTTACTCTATCAATAAAGCTAAGAAAGGAAGTGGGCCAGATAAAGTCATTTGCCCAAATAATCTTTTAAATTCTACTACCAAAATTGTACTGTGTTGAACTTGGAAAAATATTAGATTCTTGGAAGACATAGATATATTAACAGAATGTCCATAAAATACCTTAAATTTTTTATTTGCATTTTGTACCAACAAGACTTCAACATGGACAAAAGTGATGAAGGGGAGAATTTATGTGAAAACATCTAAATTCCTATGGCAAAATACACCATAACATTTTAAGATATCATTATGTTATTATAATTTTATGATTTTCAATATACCCTTCTCTTATTTGAAAATTGAATACATGATGAATATAACTTATCTATCTTTAAATGCTGTTAGCCTCTGTGTTACCAGAGAGAAATATACACCTTGTAGAGAGAAGTAAAGAAAAAGGGTTATTCTCAGTCTCTTCTCTCCCTGGGAGAAGGTATTACATTACAGATTCCCTGATGTGTCAGGAAGGTTTAATTTATGACTATCTCCCAGAAAATATCCATCATGACTCAGACCGGTTGCATGTATATTTCATTCCATCATTCAAAAAGCAGTGACTTACAGATGGTCAGTAGGGTGTAGGCTTTTGATAAGAGAATATAACTGCTGATCTTGCATCCTTAGAATGGCAAAAGAACTGGAAATGGTTCCTGCTAAATTCTATAGCTGCAACGCAATGTCAACTGCACGGAAAATTCAATTCTCTTAAGGAGAAACCCTTAAGTCATGCAATTTCCACAGGGCTGATTAGTTCCAATCAGAAAGTATGGTACAATGATCCCATTGAAAAATAAGGAGATTGCAACTCAAAGAGGCATATTCTCTCCAGGGTCCAAATCACTTCTAGGTAGCATTACAGAAAGCAACACTAACACTTTTAGGCCATCAGAAAAATGTATTATTGTTGCCAGAGACTAAAGCACCTCACAGAGGCGTGGGTGAGTCCATTCATCTTCCTGAGAGCTTAATTTACTGCTGGGAGTAATTGACCTATGACTCACAGAGGGGGAGAGGAATTTATGTATATTGAGCACCTGCTATAACCGTTCCAGTACTGTGAAATACACCTTTATGTGCATTGTCTTATTTAATTCTCACCACCATCTAGAAATAAGTGTTAATTCTCTCAGTTTACAGATAAGGAAATGGAGGATAGATAGCATAATGTTCTCAAGGTCACAAACACAAGTAGGAGAGCCACATGTGAACAACGTGAATTAGTCTGCTACCAAAGCCCATGATGTCTGGACTACAATGTCACCACTGATGAAGCCCAGAAAGCACATTCCTTCCTTTCATAGTCTTACACTCAACCCTCTCTTGTCCACCCCCCTCAAACACACCTACCCATTGGGTATAGGTGCTGGCTGCAATCTACTCCACCGGAAATCTGGGTTTGATGAGGGTTCCAAATTTTCCCCAGGACTATGCAGTTCTTGAACACAGCAAAGATTGATGAATTATCCATTCAGCTATCCATCTATTGCCAAAGTCCTATTTGGGAAAATAAATATTCAAAAAAATATTTTTGTTCCTCTTCTATGACAAGAAAGGAGGAGAGAAGTGAAATCCAGCTGACAAGATCAAGGAAGGCAAGAGCATCGGAGATACCTTGAAGAATGGATAACACTTCAGTGTGCAAAGACAGCATCAGAAACGACATTCACAAAGTGGAGAATAACATGAAGAAAGGCTCAGAGGGAGGCAAGCCGGAGGAGAAATGTTAAGGGAGACTTAAAGACGGCTCTGAAGTCTTCAGAGTTACAGGGAATGCTGGTGTTATTAACTAAAATTAAGAAAGCTAAGGAGTGATTTGAAGGAGATGACAAGCAAAGTTTTGAACATAGTGGTTACGTTGGTCATTTGGGCATTCTTCCAATTGTTCAAGCTAAATATATTGGAGCCATCTTGATGCCTCTATTTTTCTCATGCTCTTCATTGCAATTCACCAGCCAATCTTACCGGCTCCACTGTCAAAGCATATTTTGAATTCAACCCACTTTTCACCACCTCCATGCTAACCTTTGGCCTCAGCCACCATCACCTTTTACCTGGATTATTACAATAACCTTTTACTGGGTCTTACTGCTTCCATCTTTTCCTGCAGTCTCAGTACAGTTGTCAGAGATACTCTTAAAACTTTTTTTTCCACTCAAATCATTACAGTTTGATGCAGAGGAAAAGCCAGAGTCTTATAATGGCCTATAAGAACATAATCTTATCTCCACTCCCTGACTCTCCCACCTTACTCTAGGCTACTGGCCCTACAATCACAGAGGCCTCTTTGCTCTTCCTGGAACACACCAGCCCTAATCATGCCTTCGGGTCTTCCTTCTTGCTGTAAGTTTTATTGAAAGCTCCTTTCCCTGGTAACAGCACCGTTCTCTCCCTCACTTCCTTTAGATCCTGGCCCACTTTCTCAGAGAAGCCTTCTCCGATGGTCCCCACAGTCCTTCCACAACCAGCCTCACCTTAACCCCCTTCTGTTTTGATGCATTTTTTTATAGACATTATCACCTTACTTTTTTTTTTTTTTAGGAAGATTAGCCCTGAGCTAATATCTGCCACCAATCCTCCTCTTTTTTCTGAGGAAGACTGGCCCTGAGCTAACATCTGTGACCATCTTCCTCTACTTTATATGTGGGATGCCTACCACAGCATGCCGTGCCAAGCGCTGCCATGTCTGCGCCCAGGATCCGACCCGGCGAACCCCGGGCCACCGAAGTGGAACGTGGGAACTTAACTGCTGCGCCACCAGGCCAGCCCCTACGTATTTTTATTATTTGTCTGTCTCCTTCTACTAGAATGTAAGTTCCACAAAGACAGTACATGTGTCTGATTCACTCCTGGATCCTCAGTGCCTAGAATATGCCAGGCACATAATGGGTGCTCAATAAATACTTTTTATATGAGTGAATGAAGTAATTAAAAAATTGCAAATTCAGAGGAGAATTCGACTAGTTATTGATTTTGAAATCTTTCACCATTGATGGAATAAACGGTATGACAAATCACCAAAAGAGAGGAGTGAAATCAAGGGGGAACATTGGAGAACGTTTGCATTTATTTTTCAGGCAGCAGCAGAAGATGGAACAAAGGAGTCTGAAAAGGTGCTATATACAGTGAGATACATATATATATATATAGTGCAACATATAATACGTTATATACTATACTATATATAGTATATGTAATACACATATATGTTTGTGTAATACCTACATTAGTTCATTCATTCACTTCTATATTTATGTGCCTCAGGGGCAAAGTGTGGCAATAAGTCAATTGATCTTATATCCAGCAGATTTGCTAAACTCTCTATTTAGTTCAATATTTTGTCTATGGCTAATGTTTTCTAGAAGTAACCATATCATTTTTAGATAATGATGGTTTTGTCTATTCCATTCCAATGCTTCAGGCTTATTTGTTCTTCTTTTATTTGAGCATTGTGCAAGGCCTCCAATCCTATGTTAAACAGTAGAAGAGGCAGCAAATCGGCTTGCTATTGATCTTAAAGGAGGGCATCGTAAATTTCTCAAATAACTGTAATGTTGGTTATAGGTTTTTGATATTGTTGTTTATAGCATTTATCAAATTAAATGTCTTAGATTTTAAAACCATAAGTCAACATTGGATTTTGCCAAATTTTTTGGCACCTGATGAAAAAAACACATATTTTTCCTTTTCCTTCAGCATACTTTTGTAGCTCATCATATTCATAGAAGTTTCTAATGTTGAACTCTTAGTCGATGACGTTGTATTATTTTTAAATACACTTTTGGTTTTAATTAGCTAATGTTTAATTTCATATCTTTGCATATTGTGATGAAATAGACATTTTTTTCTTTTGTCTGGTTTGGAAACCAGATGACCCCAGCTTCATAAAACGAGCCGGGCAGCTTTCACTTTTGCTAACTCTGGAACAATTTGCCTAGGAGAGGAGTTAACTACACCGGCGTTGGAGGGATTGGGACTTACTAGGAAGGGAGATCTTTGACCGCTGCGTGGAATCATTTACTGCTGATTTGTGCATTCAGGTTTTCCTTTCCTTCATGTATGAAGTTTTGCATTCACACATTTCCAGGAATTTATCGCTTTCATCTAGATACTCAAGTTTATAAGCACATATTTATTAAAAATATTTTATTTTACTATAAAATTTATTTTTTCTGCCCTTTCCCCTTTTTATGCAGTATTTTATTTATTTATTGGCTGAAGTCTATCTTACTGATCTTTACAAAGAATCAGCTTTTAGTTTTATTAATCTCTATTTTTTCCTTGACTTTTCTTTTTTCTTCATATTTCTTTCCTTCTTTCTGGTTTCTTTGAATTTGCTCTGTTTTTGTTTTTCTACATTCCTGAGCTGAATATTTAACTTGTTTGTTTTAAAACCGATATGTGCTTTGATAAATGCGTTTGAAATAAAAATTGTTTTTCTAAGTACTGCTTTAAGACTGTCCCACAAACATCAATCTGTACTATCTCATTACAGTTTTAAGCATTTGAAAATTTCCTTGATGGCTTCTTTTTTTAAGCAGAAAGGTTATTTATTTCACAGGTTATTTCAATTCCAAACCTGTAGACATTTTAGCTATTTTTGCTGTACATTCCTCAATTTATTGACTATCTTTACTGAATAGAGTCTGTATGAAATTGATCCTTTGGAGATTAATAATGAGACTTCCTTTCTGACCTCGCATATGACTATTTTTTAAAAATATTCTATATTTTCTCAACAATAAAATATATCCTCTATTTGCTGAGTAAAAAGAGTTTATATAAATATAGAGAAATATAGATGATACAGATATTGATATAGAGATAAATATGTGTCTGTATATAGAGATATAGAAATCTCAAGTGTATTCAGAGCTATTGTATCCCTGGCTTTGTTTGTTTGCCTGTTTTATTTTGTGTTTTTGATCTATCAGTTCTTGAATGGTGTGCTTTGATACCTCCAAACGCAGTGTTGACTCCTCCAGCCCCCTGCTTCGTTGCATCAGTTCAGGCTTTTTATAATTTTGAGTATGTATTTGTTATGATGCTTATACTTTTGTGTTCTATTATTCCTTTCACCAGGGTTTAATGCCCATCTTTTCTTCTGTTTTCTGAGGAAATTCTTCAATCTGATTTCCAACTCATTATTTCATTCTTCAGCTATTTATTCCATATATTGTGTTTTCTATGTCAAATTTACGATTTTCATACCTAATATTTCCACATTGTTCTTTTTTATAACCTTTAGTTACGGCTTCATATCCTCCCTTACCTCTTTACATTTATTTTACTTCTTTTAAATTATTGAGTCTTCTGTTCCAATAACTGTTTGGTTGTATATTTTTTCTGTGTGTGTGTGTGTGTGTGTGTGTGTGTGCTTTGCAGAGGGTATTTGATCAAGGATCTGATTACGTTAGCCTGTGATCTCACGTCCCCTGGAGGCATTACTTAGTACTCCATCTTGTAAAGAGTACTGGAAAAGAACCCAAAGCTAGGTTGTGGTCTACATCCCCCTATCTGGATTTAAGAAGTAGAAGGATGGCCCAGAGTAAGCCCCAGGCCTTGCTGAGTTGACCCCTCCTGTTTGCTGCCACTCTACAACTCATCTGCCCCAGTTGTACATGTAAATTCTTAGAAACAAGCAGCATTGCAACGAGACAGTCTCCAAACTTTCAGTCCCCTAGTCCTAAGAGTTTGGAGGAGAGGAGGTGAAGAAGAAAGCATCCAAGGTAACTTGTCAGTTCTCACCTGTTTTCATCAATTCTTCATCCTATAAGGGCCATGCTCTGCCCTAACATCCACTGATGTCAGTGGGCTAGTATGCCACTGACAATATCTGGAGAAGAGGGGATCAACTATTTCCTCTGAGACAACTTAGGGAGAAACAGGTAAATGCCTTCCTCCAACCCTTAGTCCACCTTCTAGTCAGGCGGCTTCCACTCTCGGGCTGTTGCACCCAGAAAGCTTTCAGTCTCCCAGGAATTTATATCAGGCAATTATTCTTTATTTTTCCTTCTAGTCCATATTTCTATATTGCTTCTAGAGTTCCTCCAGAGCCCATTCGGAGGAGGAAGCTATGCTGATTTACCATCTTGACCACACTCAAACAATACTTAAGCTGCCATCTTTGTCAATGGAAACTGCTGTAGGCAATCATGCAACAGAACCACTTCAAATTTTAAAAACTGTATTTATAATGTCATACCTCGAGCACAGGACTGTCTCTACTAGCTGAGGAACAATGATCCTTAATGGTATGCAGAATTGTCCAATATTCATTTGGAGAAAAAATATTACCTTGGCCTTCCTTGATTGTGTCAGGCCAGCTGTCATCATCACCAATGAGAAGAGTCTCCTAAATGATGTGTGGAGGTGGGTTTGCTTCATTTTGTTATTTTTCCTGTTGGAATTGCCACTACAGACTTGTCAAAGGTCAATGTGTTATGCTCTTCATTTGAATAATCTCTCAGCCTTGACTATGTCTGTCCATCATGTTAAACAGCATGTCCAATTTAAATGCACATTCCTACAATTTCACCAGAAAGTTGATCCCTGGGACCACTTTGGCCCAGCGTTAGACATTTGGCACCCTCCGCTGTGCTTACTCTAGCTCTCCTAAAGCTATTTGAAAGTCATTTCTTTAAGTAAATGCAGAATTCCTATTACCTTCTCTCAGATAGGTAATTCAGATACCTTCTTTCTTTGTTTTCATCACGGCCAATTAGAAGAAGCAAAGGATTGGTGTTTTTGAGTCCCCTTCTCTATTTATTATCAGCTTGCTTATAATATTGTAATATTTATATTATACATTATATGCATTTTGCAATTATATTTAATATTTATAATTAAATAAAATACATGTTTATGATATATACTATATATTTCTATCATATTATATATATAACAGTATATGTTATATATTACAAAATATATAATATATAAATGTATAAAGTATATAAATATTGTACAAATATATATTTATTGCAATTATATATTGTATATAATACTTATATATTATAATAAATGAAATATTCCTCATTAGAAGAATCTATAGTGTCTGAAAATTGCATTTCAGAGCCATAAATTTCTTAAGAGGCATTTCAAGATGCCTTGTGGCTTCTGAATAGGACATTTGATAATTCTATCCAAATACTAGAAGGCTAGGTCTTTTTTTTTTAATTTATTGATTTATTTATTTTTGAGGAAGATTAGCCCTGAGCTAACTGCTGCCAATCCCCCTCTTTTTGCTGAGGAGGACTGGCCCTGAGCTAACATCTGTGCCCATCTTCCTCTACTTTATACGTGGGACGCCTGCCACAGCATGGCCTGTCAAGCGGTACCATGTCCGTACCCGGGATCCGAACCAGCAAACCCCGGGCCGCCGAAGCAGAACGTGCACACTTAACCACTGCACCCCGGGGGCCAGCCCCTAACTAACTCTTGTTATGATGGCAAACTCCCTGGCAAGGACAAACTGGGTTTAGGTATTTCAAAAAAGCAGGAAAAGAGATGTTTAGATTAGATTAGTAAATCCAACTCTTTAATCTCAATTCCAAATCACTTGAAAAACTTTAATTCTGTTTTTGCACACATCTTTTAAAGCTTTTATTTAAGAAAAGATGTTGGCTACTTCCTCAAATACTTCTGCAAAAAATATTGTATTTGGATAAGAGCATTATTTGTTATTGCTCATTCCTTTTCAAACTCAATAACAATTTTATTTTCAATGAAAGGAAACTTTGTTTTTTTTTAGTAGACCCAGTTTTCTCCTGAAAATGCTAACACCCATGGGCTCAACTGACTGCGCCCGAAGGAAGCTTTGGCACCTCAGCACGCAGCCTCAAGGCATCCAGGTTAATAAGCCATGTTTAAGGTTAATGCCTGTTCTTACACGGTCATCAATCCTCCTTAAAAAGAGCTGCCACAATGGGATTTGCCACACCTGTCAATCAGTTCTACTCAAGAGACCACCGGGGCAGGAACAAAAGCTAACACCAGAGGGAAAATAAAGGTCAAATAAGCTTGACAGTTTGATGTCCATGAATCAGAATCTTATCAGCCAAAACGAAGTTGCTGCTACTTTTTCTGGCCATTCCTGTGCATGTGTCAGATTGAACTGTACTCCTTTATGCATTATTGCATATTACAATGACTGTTCGGTTACTAATAGTTTATTTTAAGGTATTACTTTGTAGGTGTTTGTAGTTATTAAAATTATGAAATAATTAGTGTATGTATTTTCATATGTCTGAATATTTCTTCTTGCCGTATCATATTATTAGCATAATGACCACTTTTAATATGATTACCTTCCGAATGAGTTTGCTCCCATCTTCAGATCAATGTTCTCTACTCTCATTCACTCAAGCAACTTGAGTGAGAGCCTGCCATGTGCTCAACATCATGCCAGGCTCTCAGGATACAAGACTGATTTCCCCTCTCAAGGAGCTTAAATGAGTGGAAAGTATAGATGCCCACAAAATATTCTTCAATTTATATTATTACTGTAACACATATACAGAATTAAGTTCACACTGTGTAAAAAGTTTGTGAAATGCTTTGAAATAGAGGGAAAGATTTCTGGGTGTCTTGGGTGGAAAGTTAGGCATAGTCCAAGCACACGTTTCTAGGTTATTTAATTCTATGGGATCTCTGAGCTTTTCACTGTCTTCGAGCCATTTTACAACTCTGTAATTTGTAGATAACTGAAGATGAGTGAATGATTCTAATACCAAACCTCTTAATCTCAAATTCATGTGCCAATCCCTGAGACATCTGGAGAAAGATTTGTTCGAATTGGCCAAAACAAGAAGGCAGGAGGATAGGTTCTCTCAAATTCGCCTTAACAAGAGAAGAGAGCAAGGAGTTTTATAGAGCTAAGGGGCTTGGCAGGAAGAGAAACAGAGGTGTAATCCATCTTTCTTTCACTCCAGATAAGCCCCTGGGCAATCTGATTTCTGGGGGTCAACTGCAGCTGAGGGCTGGTTATCTGGTGAGCCTTGAAGGCATTCTTTTTTCTTCTGCAAAACAAACTCATAAATCCTTGTGACCTTTGAGTCACCCCTCAGGTTAAACAAGAAAACAGCAAATCAATGAGATTAATTTTATCTATGTCTGTGTTGGGAACAACATTGAAAGGTAATCTTACTGAATATTTACAGTAACCCTCATGTACCCAGCTTCAATTCTTGTCTATAGACATGAAAATTAATTTTGTCTGTTGTAAATACAACTGATTCCTTAAACCACTTAGACCCCGCCATTTCTTGCTCCTTCAACCTCACCCCTCATTTCCCATTCTCTGACATAAGCCAGCTTTGCATATCTTTGTAAATTCATTTCAGCATTATTTACTGCTCATATGTGTAGTTCTTTGAATTCTCCTTTTGAATCAGTTGTAAAAATCTTATCAGTCCCCTCATTAACTAATGAGTTTAATAAAATCTTTGACATATGTTCATTTGTGAGTCATGATTATACCTGTTTTTTTTTTTTTTAAATCCTTTAATAACTTTCAAGATACTTTAAAGCAGGCAACAAACTTATTTTCTTTCTTTTATTTTGCTGAGGAAGATTCACCCTCAGCTAACATCCATGCCAATCTTCCTCTACTTTTTAGTATGTGGGCTGCCAGCACAGCATGGCCGCTAACAGAGCAGTGTAGCTCTGCTCCCAGGAACCAAAACTGGGCTGCTGAAGAGGAGCACACTGAACTTAACCACTAGGCCCCTGGAGCTGGCTTGGCAACAAACTTTCAAACCAACCTCAACATTTATTAATATCTCTTCATTCCCGATATCCTCTCTTTCAATCCTTTTGGGCTGCTATAACAAAATACCACAGATTGGTGGTTACAAAGAGCAGAAATTTATTTCTCAAAGTTTCTGGAGGCTGGAAGTCCAGGATCAGGGTGTCAGCATGGTTGAGTTCTTGCAAAGGCCTGCTTTCTGGTTCATAAATGGTGCCTTCTTTCTGTGTCCTCACATGGTGGAAGCTGTAAACAAGCTCTGTGAAATCTGTTTTATCAGAGCACTAGTCCCTTTCATGAGGGCTCCACCCTCATGACCTAATCACCTCCCAAAGGTTCCACCTCCTAATACCTTCACAGTGGGCATTAGAATTTCAACATAAAAATTTTGGGGGAACAAAATATTCAGACCATAGCATCCTCTATCTACTACCCATATGCACATGCACCAGACATACATACACTTCCAATCCCTCTGAATTAATAGATATTCTCTGAGCACATCATGCACTTTCTGTCTCATTGTCATTTATTCTGTTTGTGTAGTATAACATGCGAACTGTTTCCACTTCTTCCTATGTTAAATTTTTACTCATCTATTGACTCATTTAAAAAATTACTTCTTCTGTGAATATGACCCTAACTGCCCTAGGTCAAACTAAATTTTCCTTCCTCTCTGCTCCCCCAGCACCCTGTCAATACCACAAGAATAGCATTCATCACATTATATTGTAATTATTGCATGTGTGTCTGTCTCCTTTGTTAAACATAAACAGTAAGCTCCTGGAGGGCATATCTGATTCATTTTACATCCGTATCACTTGGTTAGAACCTAGTGCATAGTGGGTGGCTCATTCCATGTTTCCGGAGTGAATGAATAACTGAATGAATGACCAATTAGAATCGCATCATCATAATCACATTTCCATCAATTAGCACATTGTGATATACCCTCTATATGGGAAACTGAACATTAATAAATGCAAAAACATATATTTGTGAACGTCAGCACACAAATTGGCAGTCAACACCAAAGAAAAAGCCAATATTATGATCAAGGAAAAAGAATAAACACAAAATCCCAAACTCATAAATATATTTTGGTCTCAAAGTTAATTGGTAAGTTGGTTGATTAGAACTCAGGCGTAGTTTCCCAGAGTAACAACATAATGTAAGGTATTTAGTTTCCCAGTTCAGCTCCCCAAATCCTTTTTATCCTATGACATATTTGAGAATATATCCATATGCAATGAAGTCGTGGACAAGATCAAAGATTTAAGAGACCCCAGCACAGTGTCTTGACACCTAGTGTACTTTTGCTAATACTTAGAATTTAAAGAAAATATTTTAACTAAAATCTCACTTTTCCATTATTTTGAAATAGCTATTTGAGAAGGAAGGTGGCTTTTAGAGCATAAAGATTAATTAGGTGAACAACAGAATATTTCTGAGTATTTTGATTTGTGTTTGCTTAGAGAAGTCTGATACTTGACTATTTCTGATTTCACTTAAAAATTTATGGCTTCTCTTTCCCTCGACTGGCACATTATCCTTAGTACAACTTTCACCTGATTTTCTTTTTCTTTTTTTTTTGCTGAGGAAGATTGACCCTGAGCTAACATCTGTTGTCAATCTTCCTCTTTTTGCTTGAGGAAGATTGTTACTGAGCTAACATCTGTGCCAACCTTCCTCTTTCTTTTGTATGTGGGATGCTGTCACAGTATAGCTTGATGAGCGGAGTGTAGGTCTGTGCCCAGGATCCAGGCCTGTGAGCCATGGGCTGCCGAACCGGAGCTTGCAAATTTAACCACTATCCCACCAGGCAGGACCTCGCATCTGCACTTTTTTTTTTTTTTTTGAGGAAGATTAGCCCTGAGCTAACATCCATGCCCATCTTACTCTTCTTTATATGTGGGATGCCTGCCATAGCATGGCTTGATAAGTGGTGCATAGGTCTGCACCCAGGATCCCAACCCATGAACCCCAGGCCGCCAAAGCAGAGCAGGTGAACTTAACCGCTGTACCACCAGGCCAACCCCTCACCTGCTTTTTTTCAGGTTCTGTGGCTCTAAATGTTGTTTGGGTTAAGAGAATGTTGGTTGTTCTTTATTTTGTTGTTGTTGTTGTCATGTTGTTTGTGGTGATGGTTTCCCGGGAAAAAAAAAAAGGAAGAGAAAGAAAAAAAGAAAGCAAAAATAGGAGAGAGGGTTAATAATACAGAAAGAAAAGGGGAAAAGGAGAAAATGTCCTGAGAAAGAGGTCAGAAGAGGCAGTAAGTATGTTGGTAAACCGGCTAAGGTGAGGAGAAACCCTGATTTGTATTGTTTGCCAATTTCCACAGTGTGAATATTCTTGTTGTGGCTGATTTCAAAGTGCCAACATAACATCCTGAAGGTTGAGTTGGAAAGAGAAGTGCCCAACTGGCATCTTCCATTTACCACACCTGTGCTCTTGCCAGCTACAGGACCCTTAAAAGCCAGCTGCAGAATACCACTGCGAAAGGTAGTGAGGAAAGAGAGAAGAAAGCGGAAGAAGGACAGAGCATAAGAGGAGCGTAAGAATGAGTGAGGGAAAACATGGATGTTAAAACGATGTGTTTCGTGAGAGTCAAGCTAACAGAGGAACAAGCCAAGTGTGAGAAAGGCCCTCTCTCCTGGATCCAGAACTGAAACAATTCCTGTCTGTGATCTGGTAGGATAATTCCCCCGGGGACCTTAGGAATTCTCTCCCAGTGCAGATATTCCCCAAGAAGACCTGCCCACAGAGAGAGAAAGAGAGACAGACAGAGAGAAATGACTCCATCTAAACCAGTTCTTGTCACATTTTAATTTGCATAAAAACCCCCTGAGGATCCTGTTAAAATAGAAATTCTGGTCCAGTTAGTCTGGGATAGAGCCGAGATGATGCATTTTAAAAGCTCCCAGGTGATGCTGATGCTGCAGGTGTATAAATCACACCTGGAGTTTCAAGGCTCTATCTAGCCTCTTGACATGTGCTTCTTTAAGTGGCAGATGCGAATCTGCTTGTGTCTTATGGGAAAATCCCGATCTCCATGAAGTGCCACATCCTGTTCTTGTGCTCTAAAAGGAATGACCTCATCAGCATAGATTCTGATTAGACACAGATGATAACAATAGTAATCATCTTCAATTCTATCCTCTAAGTGCCATTTATGTGCCATTGGCTAACTTCCCATCAACAGCTAATAAATGTTCTCTTGCTCACACATTATCATAAATACAGTTCAATATAACAAAGAAACTCTTTTTTCTTTTCTCTCCTCTGACAGCTGGACTATTTATCTAACAAGTTCAGCTTACAGTTCTACTTTCTGTCTCTTCTGCCATGGTGTGAATGTTTGTGTCCTTCCAAACTCATATGTTGAAATCTTAACCCTCAAAATGATGGTCTTAGCAGGTAGGGCCTTTGGGAGATCCTTAAGTCATGAGGGAGTCCTCATGAATGGGATTGGTGGTCTTATAAAAGAGACCCCACAAAGCTCCACATCCCCTTCCACCATATGAGGACATAGTGAGAAAGTGCCAGCTATGAACCAGGAAGAGGGTCTTCCTAGAACACTACCATGCTGGCACCTTGATCTTGGACTTCTCAGCCTTCAGAACTTTGAGAAATAAATTTCTGTTATTTATAATGCATCCAGCCTGTGGTATTTTGTTAAAGCAGCCCAGATGGATGAAGACACTTCCTCATACCATTTTTCTTCAATGATAACTATGGCTTTAACATCAAACTCCTGCCTTTAGACTTCAGGAAGTTGACGGGGGAATCTAGGCAAAATCTTTCTTTCCTATAAGGGCTTCCTTAGGCTAATACCCAAACTTCTCTTCATTGTGTCATTAAAAACATTTAAAGAACATTTAAAAACATTTAAAAAATATTTTCTCCATTTACGATGGTCTCATATGCCTCAACTATAAGAAAGGTTGCATACTGGAAGCAAACTGCAATATAATCAATGAAAATCAAGCCAGGGAGAAAGCAAAAATGCCCTAAGGGAAGAAGAAAAGATGAGGTGGAGAAGAAATGCTGGTTTTGCCAATATCTTGCCCTGTTCACTAAGGCGACATCATCATCCATAGGCTGAAAGAAATGACCTTAGGAGCACTGTAAGGAATGTGTGGACTTCCCAGAATGCTCATGTGCTATGTGATTATAAAGGAGATGTCAGTTAGTCAACAGATTCTTATTTTTCCCTTCTAACAAAGGACTCCTGGTATTGTGGTCTACATCAAAGCAGAGGGCTGTAAAAAGGGAGTATGGGCTTTCTGGTGAGATACATCTGGCTTTAAGTACAAGAATCCATCACTTCCTGGCTGTGACTGTCCTTGGACAAATGACTTACACACTTTCTGTCTCCATTTCCCCATCTGTAAATTGGTGATAATAGTAAGACTAGTATCATAAAACACTTTTCCAGATTAAATTGCATAAGTTAAAAAGTATCTACTACATAATAGACATTCCATTAACATTAGTTATTTTTCCCACTTTCCTTCTTAAAAAGAATGAATTTTAAGTGCCAGAAATTTCAGGTCTTGTGAACAGCTGAAAATTTTTAGGAATGGTGAAAATTTCCTGAGGAATTAAATCATCAATCATAAACTTTTTATATATTGTATTTTCACACATGCGTAGTCCCTACACATACATTCATTTTAATGTTAATGGAATTAATTAAAATTTTGTTTTAAAAACCTATTTTTATTAAGACTATTGCTCCTTTTGTCCCATCCCAGTAGAGTTCAATTCACCATTTATTGCTATCATTGGCTTTTAATTGATAAAGGTAATATAATAATACCTTACAGCTGCACTTTTCTGTGATCTTAGATTTAGATTTTTCTCTCATTTAATCTTAAAGCAATTCCAGTTAGGTGGTAGATTAGATATTTTATTTCTATTGCACAAAGAAAAAAATTTATATAAGTTAACAAAGATCACACAGGAAAGCAAAATGAGAGACTGTTATGTCAGTTAACCCTTCAAGATAGATTAAGTTATCTTTATGTTCAGATGGGCACTGAACTTCTGAGAATTTAGGAATCGTGCCCAAAGTCACACGACTGAAATGAATGTGGCTGGATTTTGAGTCCGGGTGTGCCTGGTTCCACAGCTCACACTTCATCCATTTTTCTACTGTATCATTTGATGTACAAAGCTGTTTAAACTTTGACCGCACTTTATATTAATAGTACATTTACCTGTGTGAATTTGTTTTGAATCTGATGCTTATAACAGTTGTGAAATTATGGAGGATGGATATCATTGTAATTTTTATTTTGGCAATTAGAATGGAGGATCTGATAGTAAATATATGGCACAACTAAGTCACAAACACTGTGGTTGGAAGGTTTGGTTTGGTGAGAAGAAAGCATCTGTGCAGGTAATGAAATATGTATATGGACAAGGTCAAATGTTTTACTATAATCCTTCTCCCACTCCACAAGCTTGAGAAAATGTGCAAGCCCCTTACCTAGCCCTCTTTGGGAAGATGCTGTCTTGAAACTCAAGGGTAGTGGCATCTAGAACTGAAGTCGTATGTTTAAACAGGCTCACTACCATAGACACAACTTGCTTTTCTTGGCAAAGCTCTTTTTATTTCCCAGGGAGGCAAGAGTTCAAGTAGAATAAAGAACTACATTAACAGCAGTGTCTGAGAGCTTGCACCTGCCTCAAACAGGCAGCTTGCAAATTAGTCCCAATCGATTGGATTTCCAGAGAGAAAGAGAAATAAAAAGACAATCAAGTCAACCTCCTACCCCCGTCCAGCCAATGGGACACATTATTCATGTCTCAAACTCAGTATGTGCTGTTTATAAATAGTTCCAGACCCCAGGATGCCAAATAAACCCTCTGCTATGGGTACACCATTTGAGGTGAAGCAAGACAAGCTTCAAGCCTAGCGTCTGTACTTGGGATTTCCAGAAATTCATTGAGCATTATCCTCAAGCATTCTAACTGGTGGCATTAAGATTTTATTAGGGCATTCTGAAAAAATGGCAGACCCTGGCTGCAAGCGAGGGGTGCGGGAATGCCTGGTGAGCATAATGAATGTATGAGAGGGAATGCTGCCCACTTATACCCAGAACTCCACTGCTGCAGCCCAATAGCAAAACTAAAGTGTGGACCTCCTCTGGTTGAAGAAGAAGTGAGGGGCACAAGCCCTATCTGATAAACTGTCCATGTATTATCCCTAAAGTATCTTCCTGGAACAGAGAGGACTTTGTATTAATCAAGGTCTAGTCATCAAATAAAGAGGTCGTGCCAGGTGGTTCAATAGAGGAAATTTAATATGGGGGACTAGTTATGAGGGTAGTGGGATAACTGAAAAGCCAAACAGGAGGTCAGTATAAAACTCCAGGTCCTCCAAGACGCAGACACCAAGGTGGGATTAGGTATGGAAAAGATTTATTAGGGAAAGCACCTGCGCAGTATAAAGCAAGAGGGAACACAAGTAGGCAGTTAGAGCCTTCCAGAGAGTCAGACAGACCTAACACCTGTGAAATGAAAAAGGGAAGGAAGGACTGGGTAGGCAAAGTCTCAGGCTGTAGCCACAGTTCTGACAAAGTCTCAAACAGGTGAATGGGGGTCACTAAGCAATAATTGACCATTAGAGGAGTCCTGCATTGAGTAAGAAGGAACTGGATCTAGTTCCCCTGCCATTTTTTGATCATTGGCTGGAAGCATCCTGGAGAAAATATGGTCTTGTCCAACACCAAATGGATCCATTGGGTGGTGAGGCAGCTGGGCCTGTCAGTTAATTATGTTCCTCTTGTATTAAAAGGAAACATCTAAGCAGCACTCCTCCATAGCAGCCACAGTGAGGAAGCCCAGAGATTAGCAACAGTAGGAAACCCCTACCCACCCTACTGCTGGAGAGACTAAGGGAGGAGATGATGTTACAGTGTTACAGACACCATTGCCCTATAGGTGCTGAAACAGAGGAAATGTGGGCCCTGAGGAAGAGTAGGTATAATAACAACAGAAGGTGATCAAAGAAATAAATGAAGTCGGTAATTAAAATCTGTGAGATGGACCCAGACAATTAGCCCTCCTGACTGGAACTGCTTTTTAAAAATTAATTTTTGAATATGGAGAAGTTCTCATGTGGAGAAATTCCACTTCCTGCCCATATGGAGTAATAGGGACTGTATTTACCCAGCTGCCTGGAACAGCTAAAAACTCAGATGAAATCTGTGAAAGAGTTATTCTCAAACCATTGGACTTCAAACAATGAAGGGCAATGATCCCTGAGAGACAGGAAACAAATTAGATGGTCCCTACAAATGCCCCCATTTTACTACTTGGAAGTATCTAGGCTGTGGCACATGGACTGGGAATTCAAGCTGAGCTTGGTGAACCTCCTGAATTGAGGAGACAGAGCTGAGTCTGGAGAGACCAAGACAACCAAGTGTTTTCAGCACAGGGTATTGGAGATAAGAGAACTTCACAGAGAGAGAACTTTGGAGATCTACAGAGAGTACCTCTCAAATATTCAGCTAAATACTAATCAATGAACGCATGTGAGGAGACTCCTTACGGCCAGTGAAAGAACCACCAGAAAGATTAGAGGAAACATTTGCAAAGCTCACAGAGGCTGTACTCATCAGCTAGAGAAGACAACTACATAATTCATCAGGCATCATGAGTAAATTATTATTGACAAAAGTTTTGTCTTAGAACCACCGGAAAATAAGTCCTAGACTAAATGCTCTGCTGGTCCCATCAAACAAAATTTTGAAGGAACAAACTGTTTCCAAGTAACAACCACATTCCAAGACAAAGCTCAACAATGTTTATGGAAACAAAAATGTCCAGCATGCAACAAAGCAAAATTTAAATTGTCTGACATCTAATAAAAAATTACCGGACATGCAAAGAACTAGCAAAATACCACACATAATTAATGAAAACTGACCTAAATCAGTAAAGATGATAACATTAATAGACAAGGATATTAAAACAGCTATTATACTGGGGTAATTTACAAGAAGGTAGAGAAAAGATTAAGTATGTTGATAAAAATGGAAGAGAGATATATATGGATATAACGCGATAGGTACTATATATGGAGCACAGGTATGTACAAAGGGCTATGAAATCATAGACGATGGGGGAGTTAATTTCACCCAACAGATGTGAAAAGGATACATAAAGTTCACCTTTCAAATAGCTCTCAAAGAATGAGTGGAAGTTCAATCACAGAGTGGAGAGATGGGGGCAGAGGAAGCAGCCTGTGCAAAGTCAAGGAAACATAAGTCAGTAAATTTGTGGTAATTTTCTACACAGCAAAAGAGCACTAATGCAACTTGCCTTCAGAAGGAACGTCTGTTTGAAGTCACAAAATAATTGCTTATCCCATTCTTTAAAAATGTCCATAGTAAAAGCCATTATTCCTCCACAGCTGCTATTGGAGAGCTTAGTGGACATTACTGAGGCCCAAATCATGACTTCCATGAAGGTGAAACAGCCTCTGACTAGTCTAGCATTTTAATTTCCAAGTTATTATCAATATTAAATTTATTCTTTGATTTGTATTGTGTGTGCGGTTCTATATAACCAACATAGCTCTCATTTGTTCCTACTAGTTTCCTCTGCACCATTCTCTAAGTAACTTCTTTGGATTCCATCTTGGTGGGATCACTGGTAACTTCTTCATTGACTCTTTATTTCCAAGGAAGGTTTTTAGTCTCCACAGTTGACAAAACAAAGTGATGCCCGGGTGCCTATTAGCAATCTACAATCTCAATAAAAAGAGGTCCAAGTCACAAGTCATACAACAATCTTCTGATAAGTATGTGCTACATACAACATTGGACATAAAAGAAGACTTCCTCAGGCCTCTAGAATAATGGCTGAGGCTGGCGACATGGGCAGAGTGTTAGCAACCCATCCTTCTGTATTATTTGAGGGATTCCTATGTCTCCTCCACAGACACTGCCTGAGCTCAGACCTTCTGTACATCCCACCAGGATGGTCACAAAAGCCTTTTAAAGCCATCTTTTCTCTTTTAGGTATATCCCTACGTCTAGCGCAGAAGGTCCAGACCACTATTCCTAAGATACAAATCTGCTATTGACTATCACTCTCATACTGAAAATCCTCCTCCATATCTATCCTCCAAAGACAGAGCTAAATTCCTCAGCCTTGCAGTCAAGAATACTCAAAATATGGCACAGAGCTGTCATTCCTTCTTCAACTCCCAGGCATTCTAAGCAGCAGCCACAATCAATTTCTTAACGTTATACACCCCTCTCTTTTCTGATGCTATTTTCTCTGCCTTTGATTCCCTTCACCTGCTTCAACACCCGGCTCAAATGGCATTTCTTCTGGGAAGCTCTTTGGACTTGTGTAACAAGTTTGATACATAGAGCTTCTTATACGTAAAATTAAAAAAAAATTAAAATAAACACAGAACTGAGGTTCAGAGAAAGAGTTGACCCGTTCAGGGCCTGAAGTCAGGTCTGGCTCTAGTGTTCTTTCAGATTCAACTCTTTTCCATGTCGAATGGACCCAAGCCTAGTTGGTTCAGCACATGAATTTTCATACTGGGGTATTTACATATGTGTTCATGTATATGTCATATGTGAACAAGTGTATCTATCTATACATCTATTTATATGTGTATATATATATGTATATAGTATGTTCCAATATGGAACATTCACCGTTGCATGTGCACATATGTGTACCTATGGATGTATGTATCTGAGTGTGTACATGCATGTAGTCTATGACCAAGCATGGACAGGTATATGACAGTGTATAAGTATGCATTTTGATATGTGCAAATGCATGCTTATACATATATGTGTTCATCATTCACTGACTCTTGTATATTTAAGTATAATGGTGTGGCTGGGCATGTGAGATATAGCCAGTTTGCCACTAATGACATCTGTGTGGCCTCACTTTTTTGCTTGTAAGTCAAGAAAGAGCACTTTGGTTTCCCTTGGACAACCTGCCGTCCTCCATCTGATGTTAATGTAAATGAACTGAAATGGAGCATGAGATCAGGGCAGGATGACTGCCAATTCCATCTCCACTCCCAGCTGGGCCACAAATGGAGCCTGGTAATTCATCCCTCTCTGCTCCCCAGGCCAGGAGTCGGGGTCTCTTTCCATTACCCTCTGTCGCGACCTTGCCTCTGTTTTCTGAGCCCCAGCCTTGTTTCCTAACAAAGGGTTCAGCAAAAATTGTTTGGCAAGTGCAATCTTTGGGTCTCCTGGTACAATACTCACACAAAGTCCAGAGAAGCACATTTCTCTATCTTCTCTCTCTCAGAGGTCTTCTTTATTTCCTTCTCATGGACTCTTTTAAGTGACAAATTTCCAGCCAGTGTCTGGATTTCTCTGTTAATGTGGTTTGAGACTCTTGAGGACCCTTTGAGCTCAAAAGCTGTGTTATCCTGAGGTACAGACATTCCTGTGTGAACTTTAAACTCCACGGTCAACACCTGTGTTGACAATACTCTTAAAGTGCACAATCATTAGGGATTCCCCAAGTATTTAGTAAATATGCATTAAAACTATGTTTTCAGATTTGAGTCCTTTTTCTCTTTTGCTTGTAAGACATGAACTTAGACTTTCTTACTGACCCTGGTACTCCTACTTCTGCTACTACTACTATTAGAGAAAAGTGAATCAGAGAGTTGAACATGTATGCAGTTTGCCTTTTAATTTCCACCTTCCTTCTAGACGCCTTTCTCTTCGATAGAAATGGTTAGGGTTTACTACTACTAAGGCCGTATTAAGTGACTTGCAGCTCATTGATCAAACCTGTCATGCTCTGGTGTTTGTCACCTATGAGGGTCATTAATGAAGCAAGTTTTCAGGGGCCATTACAGGCACAATTTCTGATTCTCCTCACTGCAGTCAAATTCTCTCACACTGTAATCAGAGTGGTCTTTTAACATGCAAATCTGATCAAGTCACTCTGTTTAAGATTATCTAGTGGGTTCCCATTGCTCCTGGAGTAAAATTCAAAAATTTTAACGTGGCTTAAAAGGCCCTGCCTATTTCCCTCCCCCATCTTCCCAGCCTCATCTAGCGCTGCACTCCTCCTTGAGGTTTTGCCCAGAACACACTGGCCCTCTTTCAGTTCGCCTAATTCACAGTACTCCTTTCTGTGAAAGCTCCTTCTTTAGCTCACGTTGTTTCCTCTCCCTGATGTTCTCTTTCTTTCCCCTCCACTCACTCACCAAATTTCTTAACATTCAGACTTCAGTTCCAATGTCACTTCCTTCTGCACCCCCCAACACCAGGTCAATCGCCTAGTCAGATTCCTTCATAGCACCCTTCATTGAACCCTATACAATTTCTAATTGGATGGGTCCTCCATTGGACCCATTACAGTTAGTAAGTCTACAGCTATTGGCATGATTCTTTGTTTAATCTCTATCTTCTACTAGACACAGGATAAGAACTGTGTAAGTTTGGCTCAGCAATATATTCTCAGTACCAAATATTGGCAGTTGATACATAGTAGGTGCTCAATAAATATCCACTGAGTGAATGAATGAGTCTGTGGATTGAGGCTCTAACCCAACTGCAGCAAAGCATGAGCTTTGGTATGCATGCTGCCCCCTCCATCTCTCAGGATCCAGTTCCAATACCATACACTGAATAACTTCCTTCTGAAGGTATATTTATGGTATTTAGTGGAGCTGGTTTGCTGATGAGGGAGAAATAGTTACTCTATACCATTCAAACTGCCTTTCTGAGATAAGAGAACAGTACTTACGAATCTTTTGTAAAGTTTGGCAATTTTCGATTTAAATATTTACCATAAGGTCAGTTATGGTGTTTACCATGAATACATAATGCAAGGCAGATGGTAATAAATATTATAATAGATCTCAAAAGTGCTATGACAGCCAAATAGAAGGAAATTAATCTCTATTGGGGAAATCTGGGGAGGCCCCAAGTAGAAGCTAACATTTAAACTAGGCCCTGAAATTTCAACCCTGTTCACGTGGCCACATCCTGGCTAACTCCAGCCGCCTTTGCAGTTCACCTTAAAAGCCACTTCCGGGGCCAGCCCAGTGGCACAGCAGTTAAGTCCACACATTCCACTTTGGCAACCTGGAGTTCAGATCCCGGGTGCGACATGGCACCGCTTGTCAAGCCACGCTGTGGCAGGCGTCTCACATATAAAGTAGAGGAAGATGGGCACCAATGTTAGCTCAGGGCCAGTCTTCCTCAGCAAAAACAGGAGGATTGGCAGCAGATGTTAGCTCAGGGCTAATCTTCCTTGACAAACAAAGTCACTTCCTCTTGGAAGCCTTCTCTGACACTATCCCCCACCAAGTTACATGTTCCCAGTCTCCTTTGCCCATTATCACATGACCTGTTTGCCCACCTTGCTAACTTCTAAGCTCCATAGGAGAAGGAACTGAAGCTGTTTACTCGTGACTCTATCTGCATGGTTTAGTGCAGAGTCTGGCACAAGGCAACCATTCAATAAATACCCACCAAGTGAATATATGAATGATAGAAAAATGAAGAGTCAAAGCAAGAAGAGCAATCCACGTGGGGAAACACCATAAAGACCTAAAAGAAAGGAAAGCCTGGTGTGGCCAAGTGTACATGGATACAGGGTTCCATGAAAGAGAGAGAACATTTGAGGTGGCTAAGTGTATGTTATATATGGAGGACATAGAAAAGGGGAGATTTGAAAGGCCACCTGGAGCCAGATTTTCAAAGGCCTTGAATCATAGTGAAGAACTTGTACTTTTTGTCATCAAAAGGAACCACAAGTTTCTTACTTAAGAGGATAGTATCATTAGATGTGTACTTTATAAAAATCATTTCAGTGGTCAGTAATGAAAAGATTGGAGGAAGGGAAGACAACAAAGGTGCAGAGAACTTTTGGGAAGCTACTGTAATTATCTAGTTCATGATTCCTCAGCCTTGGCATGTTAACATTTTGGGCTGGTAATTCTTCATTGCAGGTGGCTATTTTGTGCATTGTAAGATGTTTAGCAGCATCCCTGGTCTCTACTCACTAGATGCCAGTAGCATCTGTCCCCTAAGGTGTGACAACCAAAAATATCTCCAGAAATGGCCAAATATTCCCTGGGAGACAAAACCACCCCAGTTATTTTGAGAACCACTGATCCAGGAGATAGGTAATAAGGTATAATCAAAATTAGTGGTCTTTAGGATGAGAGAATGGGTCAGATACCAAGGACATTGAACAAAAGTGACTTACCACAGGGAACAACTGTTTGTCATTGTGCAACACAATGGGTATTCTGCCTTTGGAAGTAGGGCTCCTCAGAAGAAGACAGGTAGATTCCTCTTACAATGCTCTTCTTTCTCCTTGAAACCATACGGATAACCAAGTTCTAGAAATTTCCATCTATTCTGTCCTATTTAGTAGTCAAGAGGCCATCGTTCTTCTTTGATAGGGGAAATCTGATTCCCTTACGGAAATCAGTCCATGGACTTTGATTGAGCTCCTACCCCTGGCTCCTGGGATGGAACAGCTAACACAGACAAAGAGGGTACCATCATGACACCTCGAGGGAGTGGCCCATCTGAGGAAGGAGTCAAATGGAGAGTAGGAGCCAAGAGAAGAAGGAGGAGAAGCAGATGCCCAATCACGTTATCTGTGCTCCTGAATCCTACCACGCCTGAAGCTAGACCATCCTTGGACTCTTTAATTCAGTGAGTCAATAAATTCGTATTTTTGCTGAAGTCAGTTTGATTTGGGTTATCTGAAAACTGAGGGTGATTCATATTGTTCAAGAAGAACAATAGTTACCTAAAAATATCCAAGAAGCAGCATTAATGAGTACAGAATGAGCACTCAATATAGAATCAAACCTCAAAGTTGAATCTAAGTACAATCATGCATTCATCTAGTCATCATTCATCAAACTTTTATTGAGTGTTTATTGTGTACTTGGAAATGAATCAGATTCCAGGACCGTATTCCAGGGCTGTAACAATGAACTAAGGATGATCTTACTTGCAAAGAACTTATACTCATGCTCAACTGATGGGTGTCAACACTGAGTTCATATGAGAATCACTTCAGGTAGTTTTAGAAAATGCCTATGCTTGGGTTCCATGCCAGATCAGTTCAGAATTTCTTAGAGGTGAGTCAGACGTTGGTAGTTCTTGAGGTACTTCTAATGATGGCTAGGGTTCCATTCCCATTTTACAGGAAAAAAAAAGCTGAGGTTAAATAATGGGTTCAAGAATACACCACTGATGAGAGGCAAAGCTAGAATTTGAACCCAGATGGTGTTCCAGAGTGCTCTAGAACCTCCTCTTAATCACTAATCAGTGTAATCTGAGAAGCACAGTAACACTGTGGTAAAGTTAATCCAAAGTCGTGATGCACAGGCCAAGTTTATTTTCAGAATTCTCGGCTTTTCCTTTCCCTTCCCTTATCTTGTCCTCACTGATCCCAACCTCACATCCATGCTCTCCACATGCACAGAACTCTCTTCTCTGTCCTACTTAAAATATTATTTCCAGAAATTATCTGCTACCCTTAACTGAATGCAGAGCTTACATAAGTCATGGTACTTCCCTACCCAGTGACAGTCACATGTATACCTTGATGGTAGTATAGTATGCAGGCTTTGGAATTAGAGATCTGAATTCTCAACTCTTTCTCTTTAACTAGCTCTGCAGTTTCAGATAAATTGCATAACTACTCGGAGCCCTGGATTCCTCTCACATAAAGTGGGAATCATAATACTTCTCTAGCTGTGTGGCTGTGAAGATTAAATTGAAATATACTCACAGCTCTTAGCATAGTGCCTCGGACATAGGAGACGCTCAATTAATGACAACTATTGCTATTAAGATTTCTGTGGATTCATATTGATTTTCATATGGCTGAGGTTGTCAAAAATATGTAATAATAATTAAAACACTCAGTATTATAGATTACTTACTATACGCCTGACACTATTATCATTGCTTTACATTATTTTCTCAGTTATTTCTAAAAATAACTCTATAAAATAGGTACTACCACTTTCCATATTTTTTAGATAATAAAACAAAAGCAAAGAGATACCACAGAGCTTGCCCAGGAAAGTATTAAAAGACTTAAGTAGTCCTAGCTCAAATTCTAGGAGCTTCCCTTTTGGAACAAATATCAGCATTACTCTTACCATGTGCCAGGCATTTGCAGTGACAAATGTTTGCATATATTATCTTATTTAATCTTTACAAGACCACTTTACAAAAAAGGAAACAGAGGCTCAGAGACATCTTGTTAATTGCATGAGCGTGGTGTTCCTCACTCAAAGCTTGTGTGCTTTTTTTCCTCCTAGAAATGAAGGCTTAATTAGATGTTTTGATAAATTGAGATTATGTGTACCCCCCAAAAAGGGCTTCATTTTCAGACCCACAAACCCCAACCCACCAGAGCAGGAATCTAATGCATTTCCATTTCCTTGTACTGTATTTTACTAAGCTGTCAGCATTCTTCCCCTCTTTGCCTGGCCAGACATTGATATCTCTTCAGCCATCCAGAGTTCCAACAAGAAACTCTCTTCATCTTGGGATGACCCACTCAACATCTCCTTCATGAGTCTACTCCCCTTTGCAAACACAAGCTACCCTTGTCTAGTTTGAATTGGGAAAAGTTCCTCTATTTCAGATTAGACAACTCCCGTTGCATTAAAAGAGAAATTCTGGCAATATGTTCAAATAGGGTAACAGCCCAAGTCTATCGCATTGAATTAGTGGCAAAGATAGTTCCCATGACTTAATTAATTCTCCTATTATCAGCATTCACGCTCTTCAACTGAATCTCATTTGCATATTCCCATAGAGCATCATTATTTAAGTTTAAAGGCACTTAAAATCAAGTCCCCCAATGGTTATATGCACTCAATGAGGGCTATTCAAAGAAAAGCAATGAATAGACACAAAGAATAGACGATGGATTGTTTTCAAGCCTGCTCTATTTATGCCCACATTCCAACAATGCTCATTGAACACCTACTATGTGCAAGATACTGAACAATGCATTTCACTTTTTAAAGGGTATAAAAGAAACCATGCATTTAAGATGATACTATGTTGTCAAGTTATTGATCTGTATTGTACATATCTTCTGCTCATAGGCAGCTTCCACACAGAAACATCTGGACTCACATTGAAGAATTTAATTACTCAGATCCAAGTGGGTATATCTGTTTCCTGGTAGCTGGGTAATTGACTTATAGCTGGCATCCTACAGATATAGCCCAAAGCTATTTTGACAAAGATAGAATGAAGAGAGTTTTTTTAATGCTGCTAAGAAAAAGATCTTTGCAGCCATGCTGGACACTATGCAGGTAGCCACGAAAACAACCAAATTGTAATTGCTATTTGGTTACATCAAAATGCTACATGAACCTTCTCATTAACACAACAGTGTAAAAAATCATAATATTGCTCCATATTTCGCCTCTGGTAAATTTTCTGAGGCATTTACCTGCTCATGTGCAAAACAATTGTGTAAAGCTGGCAATTTCCCAGGAATGAGGGGAAGCCAAGAATAAGTTTAGATTTTGAACAATAGTCAGGTAAATTAAAAAAACATTGTTTTGAAATCATTGTTAGTCTAAAAATCTAACATTAGAACTTTGTGTTAGTATAGTCTCTGAAACAAGAATATAAATTTAAACATTTTAATTGTAAAATGATAGGTCAATTTGGATTATTTTTCTTTTAATAGACTTTCATTAATTTCACCTGGTCCTTAGCCTCTGCAGATCCCTGGAATGCAAGAAGGCGATTTCTCCATGCATTTGATGGGGGAAGAACGAAGACTGGAAGAGAAGGAGGGAAGGAGGGAGAGAGGAAGGGAAAAATGAGAGTAGACACACCTCTCCTTACACTCAGAGACGCTCTGCCATGCAGCTCCATTCCCTTCTGTCAAACAGCTTCCCACATAAAAGCCATCTGTAAAGGGAAGGAGGTGGCAAAGCAAGCTGTTGACAGTATGCAGCGAAGTTCATCTCTAGCTTTATCAGGAAGAGAAATGGAAAGCGGAAGCCTAGCACTGTCGGTTATTTCAAATGTACTGTTTTGCCCAAATGATGGAGAAACATTGTTTCCTCTGTCTGAGTGCACCCTGGTTCCAAAATCTATAGTGACTCCTCACGCTTCTCAAACTTTAATGTGCCTACGAGTCACCTGGAAATCTTGTTACGATGCAGATTCTTTTTGGGTGGGTCTGAATTCTCCACCTCTTACAAACTCCTAGCTGATGCCTGCTGCTGGTCCGTGGTCCATGCCTCAGCACTCAACGTGCCCAGCCTCATCTCCCTCTTCTGAAACTCACCTACACCACAGCCAAGTTGAACCACTTGCTCTTTCCTAAACAGATGTTGTACTCTCTTGCTCCCATGCCTCTGCTCCTTCTGATCCAGTCCCCTAAAAGTTCTCCATGCTCCCCTCTGCATATCCCTCCAGCAGGAAGATCAAAACACGGTTTCTATTGTGCCATGCTGCCAAGTCCTTTTCAAGGTAAGTGTGCAGTTCTTTCTTCCTCTAATTGTACTTGCTGCTACTTTTGCAGGCTGTTGGAAAACTTTAACTCTTCCTCTCACTTTTTCTCCCTTTCATTTGAATCCATTTCATTTCATCTCTCTCTTTCATTAGAATATTAAGTGAGGCATGCTAAAATCCTGTGCTGAGGATGAGCATTCTGGGATAAACGGAGTTCTTGCCCTCTTGGCTTTCACAGGCTGGGCGGGAATATTTGGAGAGAGCAGAGGTGCAACACGATAAGTCAATACAATATAGAGGTGCTCTCAGAGGGGAAAGCGGGAACAGCTCTGAAATGACTTAAGAGCTGAGTCCGAGAAGAGAATGAATTCTCTCCAGGCAGAAAAATATATATCACAGGCAGCAGCACAGCAAGGAAGGAAGAAAAGGCACTGTACGTGAGGGAGAGAGAAAGCCATGAGATGCTGCCACCGCAAGGCAAGGAGCGTCAACTTGGCCTCCACTGCTGAGATTCTCTGACTTCTTCTCAAGGGCTCGAGGCCAGGACACCCTCCTTCAAACCCTTCACTTGACAAAGTTCCATTTGGAATTCTGGAAAACCATGCTCTTCTAGCCTCTGAAGGACACACAGAAGCCCTGAGTTGACGGAACACTGAGGCTGCTTGCTGACACTGCTTCTCCAGTATTGTCTAATCCACAACGCACACACCCATATCTTCAGTGGCAGCAATTTCCATCCCCAATCTTTGTGTTCCCCCAGAAGCAGACCCTGAAGCAAGGGATCGAGTGCAAGTAGTTTATGTGAGATGTGACGACCAGTAGGGGAGTGGAGAAGTGAGACAAGGAAGACAATCAATATACTATGAAGCCAGCTACCACTGTGGGTCACTGGAACTTAATTCCACAGGAGAAACTCCGAGAGCCAGTGTGAAACATACGTCTCTGAGTTACTCCACGGGAAGGCAAGGGAGTGGGGGGTGTTTAGACATCCATTTCCACCAGTCACTAACTAAGGGCTGCTAGGGCAGGGGATGACACAGGAGTTACTTGCCAGACTCTTCTGGAAAGAGTCTCTTATAGCAAAAGAAAGACCTTAGGCAAAGAAATGCAGGAGCTGGCAGTTGGGAACCTAGTAGGTCCGTGCTGAACTGGTGAGTTAGGGGGGCTGTGAGCGGAGTCCTGCAAGTGTCTGCCAGAGCCAAAGCCAGGCTTCCTTCCTCTTGCCTGCTTCCAGCACCACCTCCAGCCCAACTTTCCAAGCATCTGACTTTGCTGATTCAGTCTCCTGTTTTCGGTTCTCCTCCAATGGAAACTTCTCTCCCCACCTGCTATGCAGTACAGTGCACACTGAAGTACTCAGGAAGTGTTTGTTAAATTCCATCTGATGACTCAAATGTGATGGAAGACGTGGTGAATTTATTTTAACATGATACTGAAATGAAATTGAGATGACTTTACATCAGGTGCATATTTTACCTGTAGGTCAACATCTATATTACATCCAAGCCCTCTGGTAATTGATAAAACTTGTGAGAGAAGATTTTCTATTTTTTTTTATGTCTCTGAGCCTACATATTCTGATTCAATTATATCACCATGCCACACTTATGAGATTATATGACATTGCCTCTTCTCTGCCCCAATTGTGCACAATCCTGCAATATTAGGGAGGCTTTACTACAATTCCTAAGCCTCGAGTATACTTCCCTGGTGATTTGCTTTTACATTCTCTTTTTGAATCTTATTAATGGCACCAGACTTAGAGCCTAAGTGCCAGCTGCCGCGTTTGCCTTTTAGTCATTTGGCTTTCTTCTGCTGCAGGAAGGAGAGCTAACCTCTCCATCCTCAGACCAGATGCCTCAGGTGGTACAACACCACCCGTGGCTCTAGCAGCAGATATGTGACTCAGGCCCAGCCAATCAGAACATCACATTCCCTTTGGCCACTGTAATTGGTTCTGCATGGGCGTGTGACCATTTGGAACCAACGAAAGGCAATATGATGTTTGCTGGAACTGTTTAGAACGTCTTTTCTTCCGGACCTGAACCTGGGAGGATATTGGCCTGGATCTGCTGGCAACCATCTTATTGTCAAACCTGAGCCTGAGAACAAAGAGCCCAGGGAATAGAGCAGAGAGACGAAGGAGGCTGAGACTGGCTTGATGAATCCAGTCGAGCTTGAAGCCGGGGATCTTTCTGGCCTTAACAGTTAGATAAGAGAACACATCTCTTTTGGCTGATGACAGTTTGGTTGGATTGTCTGTCACTTGCACCCAAAAGATCTCTAACTGATACAAAACCCAAGAATCCCAGCTTTAAAAGCCACTTCTGCCTCTTGCTAGTTCAGTTTTTAAAGTTCAGTTTCCTCAGCTTTCAAATGGAAAGAAGATATCCCCCTGACAGAGCTACTGTGAAGGTGAAATGAGATGATAGACACAGCTCCCTCTGCACACTGTCTGCCCCAAATGTAGGAATCTGTGAAACCTAACTGCCTCTTTTCCCCTCCCACCCATCTCCCTGCACTGCCCACTGTCATTCTCTAAGCATAGACCAGCCCAGGAAAAGTAAATTTATGCACATTGGCTGTATTTTCATAATTGGTAAAATCAGAGAAAATGCACTCATGGAAATCCTGATGTTCAAGCACTCCAGGACCAATACCAGGCTGCATGCTGAGGAGGGTAGGGGCTCCCAGCTGGACACACACTGCAATTAAGAAGACTTGGGCCATCTTTGTGACTTGAATAATTTATTTATCTTCTCTGGGCCTTAGTTTTCTTCTTTCTCAAGTGAGAGGAATAGTATAGAGATGGTCTCTAAAATCTCCTTCAGCTCTAAATTAGTCTATGCCTCATTTCCTGCAACGCCTCCCCTCCTACTTAGTAGAGACTAAAATTCCTGCTCTTGTATTCAGAGCTGGGCCAAGACTGGGGTGAGGCAAGTGGGGGGCCTAGGGCAGAATATATAAGGAGACACTCGCTCTCAGATGCCGAACCTGCACTAGCAGAGCCCTAAGAGTAAATGTCTCCCTAAATTTTGCTCCCTGGGCACCAAACTTGATCACCTTAGTCTTGGCACTGAAATGCTCCACTTACAGCAGCCCTTGCCTAGGATATATGGAAACTGAATGCTGTGCTCACCACAGCTGGTTCTGACTAGCTAATGCTGCTAAATAACCTTGAACTTTGAGTTAGACCCAGAAAACCAGACCTTTCCTGGACCCAACTGAAGACATATCCAGACCTGTGATTATGGGACTCATTTTAACTGCAGACTTGTGAATCATATCATTCTATTAAGAGATCAAGTTTTCAGTTTTGAATGAGCATAAAACCAAGAACCTCCCCCAGCCGTCACCCTGGCCTTTCTAGCACATTACAAGTACCACCATCACCTCAGCTTTTCATAGAACAGCTTCTTCATTGCTGCCAGTCCGTATTTGGCAAGTATATCGACTGAGATTCTTAAAAAACAAAACAAAAATCCCCAAAACAAAAAATATCTCTGATTCTATTTTATTCTTTGACAACATGCATATCACATAGCCTTGGGAGAAAGAAGTTGATTTCTCTTCATTTATGACGAGACAGATATGATTGAGAAAAGAGGTGAGCAGGGAAGGAATATTCAAACACTGGGAACAGTGTAGACAGGATGAGAACAAGAAGGGGAGGCAGGAATTGGGTAGAAAGGGAGCCATTTTCTGACTTACGTTTCTTTGATGTAAACAGTCACATGCAAATGAGTATATAAATGTATCCTTGCCAAACAGTAGGCTCTTTTGAGCATTGGTCAAATACTGGCCACTTTACATGTGATGTCTTATTTAATGCTCACAACATATGAGAAGACAGTCATCTCCATTTTATAGATAAGTAACCTAAGACTGGGTCAGAGTCATTTGCTCAAGGTCGCACAACTCAAACGTGGTTAAAGAGTCTTTGTAGAAAATGAGGTTGCTCTGACTTTAAAGACAGCTAACCCCTCTTCACAATTTTGCAAAGAGTCAGTGTGATGTTGAGAGACTATTTGCCCTTCATGTTCCCAAAGGTTTCAGTATTTCTGGTCATCAGCTAAGTTGCGAGGGGAAGGAGTTTTAACTCTGGCCACCACGGGAGCTAGAATGAATAGCCTGCTCCAGTAAATAGAGCAACAAAAGAGCTCTTGTTGGAGAATTAGAGATTCTGATTTCATGCCTGCTTTTCCAGCAAAGTTTCACAGCTGTGGCTTTAGCCATGTTTGTAGCACGACTCTCAATGTGAGGGTGTCCCTAGCAGCAGCTGTAATATTCAAAAGGAACATTAAGGCTGTCTCCTCACACATACCTTCTAACATGTTAGTAACAAATACCCTGCTGATGGCCCTGAATTTTGACAGCTCTAGAAGAGAACATTTTCCATGGCTATTGTCCTTTAAGGAAAGCAGTTTTGTGAGTGGATTCTTGTGCAATTTGCCTGGTTTCTTTACTAATCCAGAGCTTGCAACTTGCCTCTTTCTTTAGAAATTGAAAACTCAGAAAAGCCATCTCAAGGAGTCACTCCAATGATGTTGCACCTGCTATTTTATGGTTCTCTGAAAAGGCATTTGTTGGTGAGAAACACAATTAATGTCATTTAGTTCCTTCAAAACACCCAATAGTGGATGCAGAATTATCAGAGAAGAAAGTGAACAGCTCTTGAAAGCGGTAATTGTACGGAACATACATTTAGAGCAAGTGTCTGGGTCAGTACTGGCTCCTTCCGACGGACAGAAGGATGACTCTGGCATCTGTCCAAGGCAGACATCGATGTTTCTTAGATTTAGTAAGAGGCATATATACAGAGTAAAATTAACTACCTAAAGGAATGCGGACCATTCTGGGGAGAATTTTGTTTAATGCTTGAATATATGTGTTTGTCCTCACTTCAGATTCCATATTTGATGCAGTTATTCACATGCAAATGAGTCCTTGATATGTAATGTAATAAAGGGAATACCTATAGAACATCTTTTGCAATTGATGTAATCAGTTAGCTATTATCAGTGGTCTTTTATAACCCTAAAAATTTCAATAATCAGTTCTGATTACTCCTTTTAGGCTATTTGTTGCACCTACTAAGTATATTATATTTGTTTATTTCACTATCTCGCGTCAACTCTCTCTGACTATGAGGCTCTTGAATACTCCATTACACACTCAGCTCAGTGAGCTCCCGTAAAGCTCTGGGTTCCTAGCACCTGGCATGTAACTGATCCTCAATAAATGCTTGTTGGATGCATTGACTTTCCAAACTGATCTCCAGCTATCTTCATATATTATTTCTAATAATTTCTTAACAACAATATATATGAAATCTGTTCATCGACTGGGTTGCTCCATTTTTGTGAGAGAAGTAGTTAAGAAATTATAAGAAATAGTGCATACCCATAAAAACATATAATACATATTTATGTATAATATGTATTATATTGTATTATAATATAAAAGCTTAAATATTATATATAATATTATATTATTATAATATAATATTATATCAACTCGTGTGAGAAAAGAAGCTCCCAGGCAGTGATCAAAACCATGGAGTTTAGAATTATGCATGTATTTGTTTCACCCCTTGAAATAGCCTATTCAGAAATAACCTCTATAGTCTAGGTTGAAATTATATACATAAATATTCATTAGGTATACCTCCTTTTTATATATATAAATAAGAAAATAGGTATGAGAATGTTCCTGGCAGCTTTGTTTATAATAGCAAGAAATATGAAACTATTTAAATAACCAGGAATAGGGATATAGATACACAAATTATATAATATTCATACAATGGAGAACTCTACAGCAATGAAAATAAACTGAGAGAACAGCACTTGTTAGCGTGGATGGGTCTCACAAGCAGTGGTGAGTGAGAAAACCAAGATGCTGAAGAACACATGCAATTTGACACCATTTATAATAAGTTGGAAAACAGCAAATCATGTATTTAGGACTCCTCCTTATGTGGTAAAAGTCTAAAAAATTGCAGGGGAAAAATAATCACTGTATTAGCCAGAGCAGGTAACTCAAAGCAAGTTCTCTCCTCACTCATGTTACAGTCCAGTGAAGCTGATTGTGAAAAATTGTTCCACACAGTCATTCAGGGACCCAGTATTGTTCCTGGTAGTTCCTTCTCTTTGAGAACTTCAGTGCATTTTCTACATAGCCAGCTGTAAGGCGGGCTTGGAGAATTACTTAGGAGTTTCTTATGGGCCAGATCTAGAAGTGATATACTTCATTTCATTCATATCACGTTGGCCAGAATTCTGTTACATGCTCTGACCTAGCTGCAAGGGATGTTGGCAAATGTAGTGTAGCTTTACACCAAAGAAGAAAAGAAAAGGGGATTTTCTGAGTAGATTTCATTGTGATTGCCACTGAGAGGGTGGGGAAGTAAGATATATCCAGGGGAGAAGAAATGGAAGGCTTCATCAGTACTGCTGAGTTTTATTTCTTAAGCTGTGTGGGATGTGTACACGAGTTTTGAGTTTTGATTATATTTTTCTTTAAACATTAATTTTTTTTTCCTGAAGTAGGTCATAATACAATAAAATGTTTACTGAAGTAATTAGATAGAAGGTAGGAGCTCTAATCAAGGAGACTGGGATAAAAACAATTCTTCCATGTGGAATATGCAGGAGAAGTGAATCAGAATTCTAGTCTATAATCCTGAGGAAAAAGTAGGAGTTTTGCAATTTGGAATGATACAGGTGCACAGGACCGATCCCTGTTTACACTGAGTTGTCCTTTGAGTTAAGACTGATTCAGGAAAGGAGTGGAAAAGAGCACCCTTGATCCTACTGGAGAGGGGTGGAGAGTCCAAATACCTAATTCTCCCATGCTACTCTTTGGCTCACTAGAGTTCTCCACTGCTATGTGTCCTGACATTTATCTTCTTATCAAAGAACCATAAAATCAGAGTGGGAAGGGTTTGCAGAGGAACGCACTCCTATCAGCTTTCTCCCAAGGGCAGGAATCTCCTCCAGCATCTTTGACAGGTGATGCTCTAGCCACTGCTAGAACATTTTCAATGAAAAGAGTTCTAGGCTTTCTCTATGGTCCTGTCTGTCCATTATACACTCCCTCAGACCCTACTTCCTCTCAGGAGAGGGCTGGATAATCCAAGGCCATCTGCACTATGTTGTCACCTGGGCTGCTTGCCTTGGTAAAGGTAATGGCCTTTCAATGTCTTAATCCAATGGATGGTCCCATGGTAAGCCTGATGGGGAATGTCTAGAAGCACATAAAACTTTCATTAGATCTTGCAAGTGCTCACTATTACCTTCTTATTTCCAGACAAATTTCTAAGGTAACACTTTCCTATCACAGGACATATATCCAAGATCAAGGATAAAAATTCTTTTTTGACTACCTAAAGTTGATATTCAGGCTAGGGGCCAGTCTCATGGTCATAAAGATGTTATTTCCTTACTCTGGGGTCATGGGAAAATTTGATTAGACCTCTTTTCTGATACTTTCTATATTCTGCCTTCAAATGAGAAAGCAACATTTGAATATATTCCCTCCAGTATTTGATGAGTTCCTCACAAACCTTATTAATCACACCAGTCAGCCACAATCTCTGGTTTGCAGACGGTAGCCAATAATAGGGGAAGAATATGGACATAAACATTAGGAAAGTATAGAGGAAAACTGTTTGAAAATATAGATGAAATATGAGATCACTTCTATTTAATAGGAGCTATTAATGACTATTCCGCTACACAATAAAAAATAAATTATAGTGGGACTCATACAAGATTTCAATGAGAAGCTAGTTGAACACTTAAATTATATGCAAATTGGAAGGCTTTCAGAATGCAGATACAATGGCAATAGTACTAAAAGATCAGACCACCAGGAGAATGAAATTTCCTCCTTTTCCTAGACATTGTACAGTCAGATGTATTCATGTGCTAAAATTCATGAAGATGCACATTTTTACAAAACAAGAGAGAGAAGATTGAAAGTAGTGGTTCCCAGTTCCTAGACAGGAGTGCTTAGTTTTGAAAGTGTCAGCTTCCTCCTTCCCACTTGAGTACAGATCCAATTGAAAGATAAGCACAGAAGTCAGATAAAAATTATGACTTAAGTCCTTGGGAAAATCAGCTTGTTAATACTTTCCTGAATTGAAAAATTCTGCAGCTCAGTTGTGCTTGTGGCATGGCTGACTGCTGATGAGATGGAGTGGAGCCATGCTCATTTCATTCTCGCAGATCACCAATCAGAAAAGACACTCTTCCTGAGTGGGCAGTGATGAGATGAGACAGCCCAAGAGCCACATCAATGGGAACTTCTCACATAGAAGCAGGCGAAGTAGTAAATAAGTGCTCCCCATCAACAAGTAGGATTCCCAAATTCTGTCGGTAGCCTGATAACTCATTACCCATAAAACAATGGGAAATATGCTAGTACAGTGATTTTTGGTCACGACCCAGTAGAATACTGACAGGTTCTGCAGAAGCTACATACCCCTCCAACACCGAGGAGGAGCAGTACTTGCCCTTCCGGTAGCCCCAGTGAATGCTGATAGAAAGGCAAAGACAGTCGCAGTTAATAAATACATAAGTAGGTCTGAGCTTCAATAGCAAGGCACAGAAAGAATCAGGGAGCATGAAATAAAGCTGCTTAGGATTCTGCTGACTGGTTTGGGATAGAAATAGTGCTGGCTGGTTGTATGCTTCTCTGTCAGAGTCTGAGAGGCTCAAAGGGATTGTTCTGGAAAATCCCGAAGCAGTTATAAATTTATGGTCGCAAGTATTCTGTTGTTAATGTGCAATTCTAGCTGGGATTTTAGAAGTGGGTATTTCAATTCAATTTGAAAAAAAGACTATGAAGCCCAAGAAGCACATCAATCTTTTCTAGTATAATTACATAGTCTTGTGGTTTTGTTCTATGAATCTACAGCGATACATATGTATATGCATTTGTTCTGTGAATTTATATATTTATAGAAGCATATCACACATTGTCAGATATTAGAAATTTCTTATTCATAAATTGTCCTAAGTAAAGTGTGCCTCTTTAAATATCAAAACCTCTTAAGTGTTAAATGTTTTACATTTAAAAGCTTTCTAAGTGGATTCTCTAAATTATTAAAAAGAAGATTCTGAGGAAAAATTAACCGCTTCTTGATCTCTTAATTTCATTATCATGAACATAGATGACTGTGGAATGAACTTGAGTTATTGAAATATTTGGAGACGTTTTCCCTTACACGTAATGCCTGTCTATGGTTCCAATCTCTCTGTCATTATCTGCTGTTAGATATTTTTAAGATAAAATTTACACACAGTGAAATGCACAGATCTTAAATGCATAATTCAGTGAGTTTTGATATGCGTTATACTTGTGTCACCACCATCCCAATCAAGACATAGGGTATTTCCATCATCACAGAGAGTTCCCTGTGTCCCATGTCCCCTCCCAGTTAATCCCTACTCCTTCCATAGGCAACCACTGTGCTGATTTTCATTGCACAAATTACCTCTGCCTATTGCTGAATTTCATATATATAGAATCAATAGTATGCAGTCCTTTATGTCTGACTTCTTTCACTCAACAGGACATTTTTGAGATCCATCCATGCTATTGTCTATATGTGTGGTTACTTGTTGTATTGCTGATCCGTATGCTATTGTTAGAGTAATCACAATATGTTCTTCTATTCTCCTATTGCTAGATGTTTGGGTTGTTTCTTATTTTCCTATGATGAATAAAGCAGTAGTAAACATTTATATAAAAATCTGGATAAACATATGGAAAAAACTTGGGACCCTATATCAAATCACATGCAAAAATTAGTCTATGAGAGATCATAAAGCTAAATACAGAAGCTGAAACCATAAGGCTTCTGGGAAAAAAGAAATCTAGACTATCTTCATGACCTTGGGGTAGGCAAAGATTTCTTAGATACAACACAAAAAGTACTCAACGTAAAATAAAAGCTTATTAGATAAATTAGATCTCATGAAACTAAAATCTCATCAAAACACAGTTAGAAAAATGAGAAATTATTGCCAATGTATAATAGGCATTGAAATGTTTTGGCAATAAGTTTGATAAAGGAATTGTATCCAGAATAATAAAGAGCCCTACTAATCAACCATAAGAAGACACATAAAAAGTTGACAAAAGCTTTGAAAGGACACTTCCCGGTGGAAAATATGTGAATGGCCAATACATATGTGAAAAATGCTCAGCATCATTAGCCACAAGGGAAATATAAATCAATAACAACGTTATGCCATTGTATAACCACATGAATGCTAAAATTAAAGACTGACAATACCAAATGCTGGTGAGAATGTGGAGCACTGGAACCCTATACATTGGTGACGGAAGTGTGAAATTATATAGTCACTCTAGAAAATTGGCAATTTCTGGAAATCTAAACATATATAGCTACCTAGAAATTCCATCTCTAGGTATTTACACAAGAGAAATTAAAACCTATGTTCTACAGGGTTTTTTTTGGAGGGGGATGATTTTACATATGATGCTTTGAAGAGCTTTCCCTTAAGGTAGGACAAAAACAGTACAGTCAAGTGATGCTAGCATTATCTGAGCACTCACTGTGGGCAAGATATTGTGCAAGGCAGGTTATACCTGTTATTACAGGAGGTATGTGACTTTCCTGAAGGTAAGCAAATAATAAATAGGGGATAAGGCTTTCTTTTATTACTTTATGCATTCATCAAGTATTTAATAAGTTTCTGTCAGTTTAGGGCACTGTTCTGGGTGCTGAATATACTTCCTGAAAAAAATGATTAGGGGGGCTGGCCCCGTGGCCGAGTGGTTAAGTTCACGCGCTCCACTGCAGGCGGCCCAGTGTTTCGTTGGTTCGAATCCTGGGCGCGGACATGGCACTGCTCATCAAACCATGCTGAGGCAGCGTCCCACATGCCACAACTAGAAGGACCCACAATGAAGAATATACAACTATGTACCGGGGGGCTTTGGGGAGAAAAAGGAAAAAAATAAAATCTTTAAAAAAAATTATAAAAAAATGATTAGGTTTCTGTTCTAATGGTACTTAAATTCTAGCGGGGTTTGGAGAAGCATAAAATATCAAATTAACAAATAAAAAAGTGGTTCCTGACAGTAGAAACTATGGTGAGGAAATTGAAACAAAGTAACAAGATAGAGCACTGCAGGGTGGAAGCACGCTAGATAAAGTAGGCACGGAAGGAATTTCTGAGACTGTTTGGATGATACTCCAATGATAAGAAAGAATTGGTTCATGAAGATCAGGAGAAGAATAATCCAGATAGAAGGAGCAGTAAGAGCAAAGGTCCTGAGGTGAGAACTAGCCTGATGAGTTCAAGGAGTAAATAGGAGAGGGAAGGCGACAGGAGATGAGGTTGGAAAGGCAGGAAGGGGCCAGATCATGCAATGCCTTAGATGCTATGGTAAAAATTTCAGATTTTATTCTAAACTCAATGGAACTCCGTTGGAAGGTTTTAAGCTAAGGTTTTAAGATCTGTGCCAGGGACATTGTCAAGGCTCAATTGAAGATAACCACAATGATTTCAGTAGACTCTGACGTGAGAGTTGATCGTATTGCTTTTTAAATAAAGTCAAGTACACTTTCACTTATTAATTTATCCACTCGATAAATTTTAATTGAGTACTACTATTAGCCAGATACTTTTGTAGACACAAACAATGCAATCACAAATTGCACAATTAAAACCCCTGCCCTTATGGAGTTTAGGATCTATTCTTGTGCTTCTCTAACCTGGTTGCATTATTAGAATCATTCAGAAAGTTAAAAATAAAGGGGGGGGGGAGAGAAATTAACAGAGCCTATTACTTTTTCTTCTCTCCAGATTATTTTAACATGCAAACTGAGGCGAGCACAACCACTCTTCTCTTAGACACATGGGGGCAGCATGAGGTAGCTGTAGAGGTTTACAAAAAAATTTTTTTAGCCTTGTTTTCAAACAAATATTATAACAAAGCTGAAGCATAAATAAACTTCAAAGTGCAGCCTCTGTATTGGCCAGCAAGAGGCAGAGGTGTGACTTGAATCCGTCTTTCTTATTGCATAGCAATAGTTTTTCCATACATGCCAGCTACAAAATATTTTTAAAAAATAAATAGCATCCTCTTAATTACTCCTTAAGTTTGCTATTTAGTAATTCAATTTTCTATTCAATTCCTTTGTTTGTACAAAAAGCTACAGGAAAAAAATAATGTATAATTATGAACATTATAAATTAAGTTGATATCTTTATAAAAATTGTTTTAATCTTATATTCCAACTCTGGAGTTGATTACGGCAATGTCATGAATTAAAAGAAAAGGAAGAAGAAAGCTCCAATAATATTCATTTCTGCACAGAGTCTGAACACTAAGTTTGCTCAAGATTTTGTTCCTTTCCCTTTCCCAGCCTGATAGGAGCCTTAAGACAGGACATGGCGTCTGTGGACAGAAGTATGTCCCTGGTATGATCAGTAAGTTTGTGGGGATATTTCCATTTGGAAGATCAGGTTGGCCTTATTTTAAATAAAGATAGAATTTAAAGAGAAGAGATTTTTATAGTGACACAAATCTTCATTTTTGCTTGATACCAATCTGTATATCGCAGGTGACTTATGTCTAACATACTTTCAGAAACAAATAGAGAAAAACAAACTTTTCTTTCAAAGCCAACTGTAATTTTATATTTTGCCAAATATAAGCTAATGTGGAACTTCATGGAACAAGAAACAGCAGGAATTTAACCAAAGACACAAACGACTTTGTTAAAATTCCGTGTTAATATAAAATGTGCCCTCTAGAAGACCTATTGTGTCAGTGCATAAAAATAATTCACTTGTATTGCACAAGTAAGTGTTTTGCATGTGTATGAAGAGGTTGATAAACCTTTATTAGCTCTCAACATCCCTTACCATCAAGAGATTTAAAATATGTTTCTGGGGGAAATTAGATCAAGATGCAAAGGCTGCCTTTAGTTGAGTTTTTGAATAAACATTCATTTGGTTGAATGAAACAGGTTTGAGAAAAATCCAATATCTGATAATTGTGTCTCTAGATGTTATTGTCACCCACTTCATCCAAGGGGGCAGCCTCTCTCATCCTGGCTCGAGTACAATTTTTAGAAGACTCAATAATTCATTTCATCCATGTAACCCTCCACCCCTATCCAACTCCAGAACTATTAACAGGTAATATTTACATCATATGCCATGTGAAAAAATTAGTAGTAATTAAAACCAAAAATTGAGAACTAGTTTGATGGGTTCAAGGAGTAAATCCCCCACAACGGCCCTCTCTGGCAATGAGGTGCCTCAGAACCTTTCTTTCCTTCTCTTCTTCCATCACAGGGTCCAAGACTGATGCCACTATTCCCAGCACTTCTGCCCTGACTCTAAGCTTCTCTAATTAGGGCAACTACTGGTCCAAAGATACCTTTGTGCAAATTAAAGAAAGACCCTACCTTTGGAGGACATGGCTCCTTCTCCAGCTGGAAAGCAGCTGGGTTGGATTTCAACATATTTTTCTCCAGTCTAGAGTCCCCAGTGGCCCTGTACCTATCTCCCGAGATTAAAGAACCCTACCCTCCTCGGGATGAGGTTTAGTAACCTTCTATTGTCAGAGTGTGCTTTCCAGGGTCTCGCCAACTCCCCATAAATTTCTAATTAAAGAAGTTACACAACAAAACAATTTTTTGGTAAGAGAAGAAGGAGAGGGATTTCTGATGTTAAAATAACAACAACAACATTTCATCCTTATTCTGGCAATTAAAATAATGTGTTCAGCCCTGGCCCCTGTCCTGGGAAGACCCACAAATAGGAAAGGTTAACTCCCACCAGGGTGTCACTTAGCTCCCTAGAAGAGAGCTTTATTCAGCCTTAAACGTAAGACAATGAGTTTAGAGCTCAAAGTGGAGGAGGGAGAGGATGCCAGCTGTTACTCTCCTTGGGTTTTTTCCTAAGTCTTTGGAACACAACCCTGAGGTTGCTTGGCTAGTTTCTTTCTGAGTCAGTCGTTTGCAATTTTGGGTATATTTTTCAATAGGAACAACATACCAATAATGGTTAGGAATAATTGTGACTACACCCATAAACAGTATTATTTTAAGATCTATACTGAATAAAAAAGGATTGTGTGGACTAGCCAGAGGATCTAACCATTCCTATGAAAAAAGCCTCTCAAATATGGTTGTATTCTATATGTAGCAGTAAGGAAAGAAGAAATGGAAGAATGCCCTCAACAGATTGGATGACGGCCAACCACATGGGGAGGGCAGTCTACACTACTGAGTCCACCAATTGAAATGCTCATCTCATTTGGAAACATCCTACAGACACACCCAGAAATAACATTTAATCTGGGCACCCCCCCCCCATTTATACTAACACATAAAATTAACCATCACATTTGCCCTTGGGTATCAAAGGAGGCTGAGTGGAGAACTTGGACTTCTATGAGAAAAGCCAATCTCATAAGGTTGCGTGCTGTATGGTTCCATTTATAGAATATCCTTGAAATAGTATATTATTAAGTGGAAAAAAGAAAGACAGAGAAAATTATGTGTAGTATATTACCATTACCTAAGAAAGGAGGAGGAAATGCACACATATATATTTTTTTTTCCTTTTTTAAAAAAACGAAGAATAAAGCAAAAACTTAAAAGAAGTGGTTCCCCGTGAGGAAGAAGGAAACAGAAGAGGGGAATAAGGATAGAAATCAAATTCCTCTGGATACGCTCTATTTAAGGTATGCCTTTGGAACACATTAATATTTTTTGTATAATTACAAAAATAAATAATGAGTAATCTCTACAAATTACAAGTAAAATAAAAACGATTAACTTTAATAGTATACTGACAGTGGCATAACCACGTGAGAGGAAATATTTCAAAGACTTTATAACACAGTAATTTACTGAACATCTTTAGTGAGATATACCCTAAGGATAAAAAGAACTACAAAAAATCTTAAATTGATTTTAATAATCATATTGCTGGTGATAGGGTTTATATTGTTATTCTGAGTCTGTTGTGTGTGAACTATGTGAGAAAAAATGAATGATTATATTGGTGCCATTGAGAAATACAATGCTTGGCATAAGAGAAAAGAAACAGAGATGTACAATCAAAGCTATTAAGTGAAAACTGTGTAGTCCTAATCTGATTTATAGGTATCTACATAAACTCATGACAATTTATCTTTATCTCCTGGCTCTGTCCACTGAAAGGGCTTAGAAATAATAGCCAGCCCAGCAGCAATGAGTACTCTTAGTACCCAGATTGTGGTCTTCCACTTTTAAAAGAACCCAGGGATCTCTAAAATACTTATGGATGAAGTGATATGATGATGTGGTGCCATGCCATTAGCTGTAATGTCTAATAAGGTTGTATTGAAAGGCCTTAAGACCTCAGGAGTCAATTTAAGAGACTCCTCGCAGTCAAAGATGGAATAATTTGGGGATGAAAAGAAAAACCACAATGGATTGAAACATTTCAAACACGGTTTTATCCATGAATTCATAAGGTTATTAAAAGAAAAAAAAATCTCATTCTCTTTGGAGTATGTTACACAACCATCTAATTTATTTTGAAAGCTGGAAAATAATAAAGGAAAGGATCAAATATTTATGCTTCCTTTCCTGGAAAAACTTACCTCAGGGAAAATAAAATAGCAGACAAAGGAAAGTTTCTTCATAGGTGCATTTTAGCTGATAAGTGAAGGAATGGTAGAATTAGAATGTTGTCATTTCGCAAGCCATGATGACAGACTGCAAGAGTGGATGGTGCATCATTCTAGACAGTGATTATCACTGGCTGCTGACATCTCAGACAGCTTGCTGATGGAAGAACAAAACACCGCCTATGGGGAATTCTTGCCAAAAATCAAACTAAATCTGGAACAAACTTCTAGAACCAACCACCAATTTAAAGAAACACAGGGGTCAGAAGAACGTATTGAGCACCAGAAAAATCCAGTGGCTGGCCTGGTGGCGTAGTGGTTAAGCTCCTGCACTCCACTTGAGTGGCTTAGGGTTCGCCGGTTCAGATCCTGGGTGCTCATCAAGCCATGCTGTGGCAGCATCCCACATAGAAGAACCAGAAGGACTTACAACTAGGATGTGCAACTATGTTCTGGTGCTTTGGGGAGAAAAATGAAAGAGGAAGATTGGCAACAGATGTTAGCTCAGAGCCAATCTTAAAAAAAAAAAAAAACATCCAAACTGTGAGGAACTAGAGACTAAAGATCTGATTTCTTTAAAAAATAAATAAATTGTAAGGATAAAGAGAGATCAAGGTCACGAGAGATGGAGGGAGCAAGCAAGCAAGCAGAATAGGGAATCTATAGATTAAAGCTATTAAAAGAAATACAAACCATTGCAGTGCAATTTATGAATTTATTTTGATTCTGATTTGAACAACTTGACTATTTAAAAAATTAAAGATGGTAATAAAATTTGAATCTCAGCTTGAATTTTCTATACTAAGAAACTAATGCTGATTCTGTTCTTTGTATGATAATGACATGGGATTGTGTTTCTAAAAAGAATTCTTCACTTTTTGAGGAAAATATTGAAATATTTATGAATGAAATAATATGATGATTGGAATTTGTCTCAAAATAATTGGGGAGAAGTTTGCATGAGGATATAAGTACAAGCAATTTGACCATAAATTGATAATTGGCAGAGTTGGGTGTTGGATGTAAGGGGTTTATTAAGCTACTCTCCCAAATTTGTATGTATGAAATTTTTCATAATAAAAGAGTTTGCAAAGTACCCTCCAGGATGAAGGCAGTGCCTTTGGTGGGTATGAGGATTATGAGACAGAAGCAGCCAAGGTTATTGGGCTCAAAGCAGGAGGGCAGATTTTCAGGAGGGTAGAAAAGTCATGGTCATTCTATATAGTAATAAAAATGGATAAATTACAGAAACAGGTAACAATATGAATGGCACTTGCAAGCAGTGTATAGAGCCAGACACAAAAAGATACATACAGATTTCGTTTTTCTAGCACTCAAAAAAAGGCAAAAGGAATCTATTCTTTTGGGATGCATTTAAAATGGATAAAATGATAAAGAAAAGCAAGGATGGGATGATACCAAATGTCAGAATACTGGGTTCTCTCTGTGGGGGGAGGGGTGCAGAAGGTCTTCTGGGGTTCTGGCGAAATTTAATTCTTGACTTAAGTGGTATTTTCCTAGGTGTTCACTGTATAATAATAATTTAAACTGTACATATACTTTCTGCACCTTTCTTAATATATATCACATCTCTCAATTTTAAAAAGAAGATTAAAGGGAAAAAAAGTGCAATGATTTATGAGCAGCTTAATGGAAGGAGGAAGGCTGCGCCCCCGGCAGGATTAGTCTCAGTGTAATCCTGAGACACTGTGCAGAGGTGAAGGAGGCGAGCTGCCCTCTTGCAGAGTGCTATAGAGTGACAGAGTGAAGAGTATCCTATTGAAGAGCAGGTGGACATTCCTCAAAATAAGGGCATATGGAGAAGCGTGTGCTTTTGCAGTGATGAATCCAGAGATGGTGACCTTAGTCCAGGAGGCTAGTGGCTGAATGGGGTTTTGTCTGGGGTATTAGAAAGGGTGGGACAGAGAGAGTTGAGTCTAAGGAATAGACTTTCTGAATGGGACTCAGAAATACTCAGTGTCCAATGTGGCACAGGACTGAGGTTTCTGCTGGGTTCTGCTTCTGCTGGTAACTTCCTCCTGATCAGGGAGGTGAGATGCCAACCCATGCTGAGGCCACCAAGGTCTGTGGGACCTAACAGCCATCAGCCACTTCTGACTCATCAGTTTGCATCTTTTTCCTCTGTTTGCTACAAGACCGTGTGTGCCATGAGCACCAGTGTATCTCCTGAGCCCAGTACAGTGCCTGGGAAACTGTAGGTGTTTACTAAACCCTTGTTGAGTGAATGAGTGAATGAAGAATTTCCACTTTACATTTGTAGAAGCTAAGTCTAGAAGAGCCACAGAAAGGCACAAGAGCCAGCAGTGGAACAGATTACTTAATACTCAACACTTAATACTCAAACCTGTTTTCCATAACTAGCCTGATCTTTCATTCCACAAACTCGTCTGCATTTTTTGGGACCCAGATTTGGGCAGCTGGGGTGAAGATATTGCAAGGAAGGGAGTGAAAAACAGGTTCTCATTCCTTTAGTAAGTGGTCCTTCTACATTTTTTTCAAAGTGAAGTGCTGTTCTTAAATTATTTCTGCGTAAAAACACTGTGGGGAAGAGGAGGGAAAGAAAGGTTGTTTAAGGAAGCTAAGGAACAGCAGAGAGAGCGAGAGGGATCAGCCAAAAATCGAACCAGACCGGAAGCAGCGGAAACAGATCAATGGAGGAGACTGAGCTGCTTCACGTTGAAAAGGTCGTGGGGGCGGGGAAGGAGGTGGAGGAGGGTTGGGAGGGACAACCAGCAGAGTGAAAGGAGCTCGTTCTGATGACTAATAGTGAGAAGCCGAACCCTGTGCCCTGCATGCCTGCTGCAGATGCCTTCTCATCAGTCTCCTTGCCCCTGGCTTCTCCCAGATTCAGCCAATGCTCCTCACCCTCCTCCAGGTTAGCATCAAAGTCAAGAGACCTAGGTTCCACTCCAAACCTTAGAAGAGCTCTGTCCAATACAAACATCACACGAGTCTCGGAAGTCATTTTACACCCTCCAATAGCCGTTATGAGAAAAGCAAAAAAGAAACAGGTGATATTACTTTTGATAATACATTTAATTTAACCCAATGTATCCAAAATATTATCATTTCAACATGCAATCAACATAAAAATATCAATGAGGTATTTTATATTCATAGTAAGTCAGTGAAATCCCCTGTGTATTTTACACTGACAGCACGCTCCAGACTGGCCCCATTTCAAGGGCTTCATAGGCACATGTGGTGAGCAGCTACTGGCTTCGACAGGGCAGGGCTACTGTGACCCTAGGCATGCCACGTCACCTCTGTGAGCCTTAGTTTTTTCCTCTCTAAATGAAGGTTAGGCTTACAGGATCTCTAAGTTACCTCCAATATATTACAGACTCATACATTAGCAGCAAAGGAAAGCTCTGTTTCACAGCAAGGACTCCACCTCTCACTCTAGCTAGCTGGTTTGAAGAAGTGCAGCAGAGCCTGACAATCCCAAACAGGGACACAGATCCACTCAGAGACCAAGGGAGCAGGCACCAGAGACAGTGTCCGTAGCATTGCCATTGCCTCGCTATCGGCCAGCATGCCATAAATACAAATCTGTTGCTAGAAACGTCAAGTTTATGACTTCACATCCCAAAGGGTTCCTTTGTGGTGTTCCCTCAACCTGCAGAGATGAAAGAAAGGCCATTAAATTGCACAAACCACCCAACTGCTGCTAACGAATGAGGGCTTCAAAGGCAGAACTTTTGTAAGCAGGAAACCCTAAGACCTTAAGGGTCCATTTGGTTACATAAGTTCTTTAAGGGAATTTAACTAATACTTTTTTCTAGAATATATGCTGCTGGAAGTCACACATCTGTTGCACTAGTGGCAAAAGGGAGAGATCTCCCTTCCAGTAAAACTATTCCCAGGGAGATTTTCTCCACTGCCAAATTCCGGGAAGACAAATGTGTTCCAGTCATGTAGCTAGCTTGTTATGGAATTCTCTGGAAGCTGTCCGAGTTAGAGAGAATTCTGCCTCACCTACACTCTGGCTCCAGCCAACCTCTCTGAGTGCATCTTCCCCCACCCTCTTACCTGCCCGACTTGGAACATCTTTCCCACGTCCTAGCCACAGTCTCACTTCTTCCCCACCATGCTCTGCCTTTGCATGTGCGCATTGTCTGACTTGAATGCTCCCTCGTCCTTCTCCACCATGCAGATCCCATCTCCACATTCAGGTCACAAATCACATAGGATTTCCTCTGTGAAGCCTGTTCTAATTCTATGAGGCAGAGTAAGCAGATTCCCTTTGCGCTTCCACAGCTATGTGCATGATGTCAGTGCTGTAGCAGCTGTCAGTGATGTGTGCCAAACTCACCCTAGTGCGTAAATGGACGGACCTGCATTCAAATCCTGACTCCGCCATTGACCAAGCTTCATGTTCCTGAGCAAGTTACTTAACGTCTTGCAGATGCCTCATAAGTAACATGGAAACAAAAATAGCTACCTAATAACACTATTGGGTTCTTTTCGTTAATCTTTACAGGACGTGACTCAGCAGTGTTTATTAGGACTTACAGTATTAGAAGTACAGCTGTTTATGCATTAGTCCACTCAGAAGATATCTACAAAGCATCTACTAAGTGCCGACACTATTCTAGATGGAGAGGAGAGATTCAGGTAAATAAATGACTCAGCCCTGCCTGACAGCAGCTGATTATCCCAGTAAACAAAGCCTCAGTCTTTGATGCTGGAACATTAGCTTCCTTTCCCCTTGTTCTCTCCTCTGGAAAGTGAGTAACCAGGCAGAGACTGCCTTTGGTAACCGGCTCTGTTGGAATGCCTGTTGTTTGGCTGAAAAAAAGGAGACTGCTGGAAAGTAAACAGCACAAAGCTATTTTCAGTAAGACAGGCCTCAGTAGGCGTCCACATGGAACCAACAACAGTGATAGCACACTCTAAAAGATGCTCTGTCTCTGTCTTCTTTATATTTATTTCACATTTCCGTGGAAGCTCTGCCCCTACTCAAGAGCTGAGAGCCACAGCTGAGAGTTAACAGGACAGGCGAGCGGTTTAAGGATGATTGTGATAAAACCCATCTCCCTAATAGGTCCAGTTTCCTATTAACAAAATGAGAGGAAATGCAGGAGTTCATTCCGATTTAGCCATGCCTCCCTTAGGAAGAGTTAGATTTGAGAAGACAAAATTAAATTTTCTATTCTCTAAGAAAGGAGGTGGCCTGGAGAGGAGAATGGCTATCCCTCTGGTGTGCAGGGTTGAGAGGGATGTCTGGAAGGGCTTCGGCGGATGAGGGGTTGGCAGGGGCGGGGCCAGGGGCAAGACGTTGGAAGCAGAGAGCTCAGGGAGGGGCCAGTCGTAGCAGGGACTGGAAATAGGAAAGCCAGGGCAGATGCCCTAGGGTGTGAGGGATGGCTCTGATCTAGCAAGTTCCTCCCTGACATCAGCCTCAGGTCAGCAGAAGTCTTCCAGACTCCCTCTTACTATGTAGAGAGGGGCTCTTACTACACTGCCAAGTTAAGCCAGAATGGGCAGGAAACCCTGAGAGCTTCAGATGACAGAACTGGGAGGGCAGGGGCTACGGGATGGCATGTGGCTGATACAGCAAAGCAAGAGTCAAGGTTGCAAAGCAGAACCCTGGGTCGTGGTGCAGAGGGGCTGCCTACCAATCCCACTCCAGGAGTGCCATCAAGGCAAGAGGATCCCCGGGAACTTTCTTCTCCCAGAAGACTCCATCCTCCCCCAGGGATCTGGGTGGCAGCCCCTTCTGGTGCTAAATAAGCTACAAGAGTGGTCACAATGTAACGCTATGGGCTTCCTTCCCAAGCAAGTTACAGATTGAGAAAGCCCAAGGCTGCTTGCAACCTTCCTTATCTATAATAATTTTTCTCTTGTTAGGAAAGATATCTGGGTTCAAACATGGGCCTTAAAGACAAGAAGATGAGAAAGAGACAGAGAAGAAATATCTCAGAGCTCTGATTAAAACAAAATGAAACACGTCATTTAAACAGGGACAGAAGCCTCCATTAGCTGCAAAACTGCCCTAAACAGAATAAAACCTGGTGACAGGCGGTGACATTTATGCAGACGAATGGGAGACAGAAGTACTGACCTGGCATTCTGACGACTGTGTCATTAAAAAGATAGAGGCGAAAGGCAGCCATTTCTGCAAAACCAGGCAAATATCCAAAGTACAGAATGAGAAGGTGAATAAAAGTGGCCCACAGCAGCAGAAATTTCCTTCTGTCACGATCCACCCTGAGAACTCAGGGAGCTGCCACTCAAACGCACCCCTGGGGAGACAGCTGAGGCTGGGGAAGGAGAATTTACTGTAAATTAGAAGTTCAGTGGGCGACTCTCAGATCTGCCCTCAGGGGTGATCTCAGGAAGTCTTAACACCTCTGGGCTTGTTTACTAGATTGTAAAGTATTTTCTCCTTCTCTCCTGGGCCTGGATAACAAGGTTTTTCTTTCACATTTGGCTTTACAGATATGATTCTTTCTTCCAGACCCTAAGATTCTCTTTAGGTAAGAACTTTGTCTTACTCCATTTTAATTTCTTATCTCCGGAGCCTACTTGTTACAAAATGAATGGATGGAAGGAAGGAAAGGAAGGAGGAAGAAAAAAGGAGGAGGTGAAGAGGGAAGGGAAGGACAGCTGAGTGAGGCAGTGTGGAATAGTGCAAACTTAACTGTTTCTTTTTGTCTTTTTTTTTTTTTCTTTGCTGAGGAAGATTCACTCTGAGCTAATATCTGTTGCCAATCTTCCTCTTGTTTGGCTTGAGGAAGATTAGCCCTGAGTTATCATCTGTGCCAATCTTCCTCCATTTTAGATGTGGGTCGCTGCCACACAGCACGGCTGACAAGTGGTATAGGTCTGCACCAGGGATCCAAACTCGCGCACCCTGTCTGCCAAAGCAGAGTGCACCAAACCCAACCACTACACCGCAGGGCTGGTGCCAAACTTAACTGTTTCTTAAAATCAAATCTGGGGGAATCAGGTGTACCAGGCGCTTGAACTAGACTACAGAGTGTTAATTCCCGGCCAAACTAGCCGTCTGGCAAATTTCTTATTCTCTCTGTGCCTCAGTCTCCTCATGGATAAAGGGGGCATTGTGATACAATCAATATATTTCTTAGGGCTGTCATAGAATTAGAGAACCTAGTGTATACAAATTGCTAAGCACAGTGCCTGGCACTTACAGGTACACAGTCAATATTAGCAATTATTGCTATGTAAAAAGAAGTAACCGACATGAAGCTGATGTGGTTGAATCGAGTTTGGGGATACAGAGCCCCATCTTTCTACCTTCTTCCTCTCCCCATGGTGCTGCAGAAAGCCCTTGTGCTCTCTTTGGATATCAGAAATCTGTGGAAAGCAGTGAGAATCACCATAGAAAGGACTCAAGTGTTGAAACTAGACCTGGGTTCTAATCCCAGATTCATTACTTAGAAGAAAGGCAAGTTACTTCACCTCCCTGAGCTTCAGTCCTCCTCTGCAATTTGGGAATTAAATACACCAGACAGTTGCTGTGAACGTGTCGTGAACATGAATTTTGCTTCCATCCCAGCTAACCGCTCCCTTTTCTAGGTGCAGAGCAGTTCACTGCTATTTTCCAGGAGCGTAGAAGAAAACCCTCCACTTACACAGCTACAAAGGAATCTGACAACCCCCAGCCTGCCTTAGACGTGTGAGGTGGTCCTTTCTCGTGCTTGATGGACAGCAGTAAGTACCTGGGGTCTCCTGCAGCCAGGCCTGTCAGCCTGCTGCCAACACCAGGGATAGACTGCAATTTGATGGAACTGCCCCTTCCAGAGGCCACATCTTTAGTAGACAGCAAAAAATGCAAATTAGGCTTTTGAAATGACTTTATCAATTGTCAGAGTAGGATGCTCTAAGATGGCTGGGTGACTCTGAGCCAATATGAAAAAAGAAGAAACCCACAAGTTTCCAACGAAATTTCATAAATGAATCAAGAATGACAGCTATCTCGTTTCAAGTTAGATAGTAACCTGTTGCAGAAAGAAATATAATTTCCAAACATACATGGCAGTGTAATGTTTGGTTCTAAGAAGGAGGGAAAAAAGAGCACTCCATACACAGGAAACTAAGCATTCCTGACTCCCCATCCTCCCACTTTCCTCCTTTCCTCGAAGCTAGATTCCAAATAGAGGAATCAAAGAAATGGAGAGCATTAGCTTTAATTCATGAATTCTTTCAACAGATTTTTTCTCCTTTTTGTTAATTAACTTTGTATTATGGAATTTTTTTTTTTTTTTAAGATTGGCGCCTGAGCTAAAAACTGTTGCCAATCTTCTTTTTTTTTTTTTCCTGCTTTTTCTCTCCAAATCCCCCAGTACATGGTTGTATATTCTAGTTGTGGGTCCTTCTAGTTGTGACATGTGGGATGCCGCCTCAGCATGGCCTGATGAGCTGTGCCATGTCCATGCCCAGGATCCGAACCAGCGAAACCCCAGGCTGCTGAAGCGGAGCACATGAACTTAACCACTTGGCCATAGGGCCGGTCCCTGGAAAATTTTTAACGTGTATAAAAATAGAATAACCCAATGAATTTCCTGCATTCACCAACCACTTTCAACAATTATCCAATCTTCTTTTATCTCTACCTTCACTCACTTCCCTTCCCTCTGTAATATTTTAAAGAAAATCTCAGACATCACATCATTTCATCCACAATATTTCATCCCAGCCCTTTACTGATCACCTTCTATGCATGCTTGCCCCTCGGCAGGCAAAAATAGCGGGATGATTCCTTGCCCTCACAAAGCTCATTGTCTTGAAGAAGGAAGTAGATCTTCTGAAAGATTTAAAGTTGAGATATTTATTTATATAAAAAAATATTGTAGCGTGTGAACAATGCTGGGCACAATTCTTAATGCTTTATAATATTAATTTATTTAACGTAGTCCTCCTAACTCCCCAGTGAGGTGGGTAATATTATCATCCCCATTTTATAGATGAGAAAGCTGAGGCACAGAGAGGCTAAGTATTTTTGCCCAAGGTCAGAGAGGGTGCACACAGTGCTATGAAGGCACAGCAAAGGATGTAGATAATTCTGTCTGGGGCCGTGGAGCAGTGAGTAGAAGCTCCCCACGTAGACAAGCAGAGGGAATAGCATGAGGAAATGTCCAGAAAAAGATAAAACTCAACACACAGGAAGCAAGAGTTTTGGTGGCAAACCAAGAATGGCTGGAAATGGAACTGGAAAGGCAGGTGAGGCCAGGCTATGAAGGGCTTTTGTGAGCCATGCTGTGGACTGTGGTACGCCCGAGGCTTCTGGCCAGTCAGCAGAGATTAGGCAGGTGAATGATAAGGCCAAATCATATTAGAAAGATAACTCTGGAGACCGCACAGAAGATGGAGTGTAAGGGGGAGGAAGAGGAAGCCTACAAATGTCCAGGTAACCTGGGAGGCGATCTAGCTGGAACCAGAGCAGTGGAGTGCAAATGGAATGAAAGATATGAAAATGGAAATCAAGTGACATGATGCTAACTGAGACTCTATTTCTCAGAACTTTGGCCGAGGCTCAAAGCCCTGAACCATCAAGAGTTAAGTACTGCAAATTCGGAAGAGAGTTGCTGGACACATCAACAAAGAGCTTGCTGAGAAGTGGCCAAAACCCATTCTGAAAACTTAGCCCATCCCCCACCTCCATTCTCCATATAAGAGCAGCTAGAGGTTTGTCCAGGAGAATCACTTTGCAGAACATTGTTGGGAATGTAGGGGAGAAATGCTCTCCCCCACCAAGCAAAGAAAGGCAACTTGGTGGCCCCCAAGATCAGCAGGGGACCAGAGTAGTAAGAACATTCTTGGGAGGACATAAGAGATATTTCTTAGAGTTTGGTGGAACGGAACAAGGTGTCTGTACTTACTCTGGCAAAAGGATGGCTGAAGCTGCCAGCAGATTTAGGAGCTCTCCAGCAGGAGAGGCCTGGAACTTCAGAGTTCACAGGCAAAGATGTTGAATGTCTCCACGGGTTAAGAGACAGCCTACCTGGACCACACTTTCCTGGCAGGAAGAGGCACGAGTTGCGCTGCTGGCAGCACATACTGAGAGTTAGAGCCCACCATGTCAGTGGGAGAGGACTGTGAACAGTGCAGCATCAGAGCGCCTTGAAAGGGGCGAGAGTGTGCACAGCAAAGACTTAACATAGCAGGCCTGACTGCTGTCCCATGAGAGGCCTGCTTGCAAGGTTGGCCTTGACAGGCCGTGACTGGTGTCTGGGAATTGGGAGTGATCCCACCGTTCTCAGAACTGATAACAGTTCTGGCTCCCTATGCCTAAACCGTCTGTACAGACAACACGGTTTATGCTGAACACCTGCTTTCCTTCTGGGAGTCCGAAATTTTGGTGTGTGCCAGACAGAGGCCGCCTCCATTCCAATCCCCAACAAAAACTCTGGATGCGTAGTCTCTAGTGAGCTTCTCGAGTTGGCAGCATTTCACACGTGTTGACACAACTCGTTGCTGAAGAATTAAGCACATCCTGTGGACTCCACTGGGAAAGGTCTCTGCAAGTTCATGCTTGGTTTCCCTTGGACGTTGGCCTGCATGTCTATTCCCTTTGCTGATCTTGCTCTGTAACCTTTTGCTGTAATAAATTACAACGGAGTCCTACTATATGACGCGAGTCTTCCTGGTGATTCATCAAATCTGGGGGTGCCTCCAAAGAACCCACCATTGTCGCCTAAGAGAAGCCATGCCAGCACTTGGGTGTCTGCCAGACAGAGGGTGCAGATGTCAGATATGATAGCATCAGTCATGTAAAAACCATTTTTAGGTTTTCATTTCTCAGTTTTCTCCTTGAGCTGATCCTGGGAAAGCAGAAGCGACACGGGCCATGGGGGAGAAGGGGAGAAAGAGCCAGTGAAAAAGGAGAGGCAAATGAGCAAGTGGGATGGAAGGCAGCACCCCCTCCCACTTTGCAGATTCTAAAAATATGAGTCTAACTTCGGCTGGGGTGGGGAGGAGAGCTGAGGGGGCAGTTTGGAAGGGATGGGATGGGGAAAAATACTGAGCTGAATTAGACATCAAATTTTGATATTTTTAATGTCTGAAAGTGAGACTGTCATAATAACTGAAGGTACCTAGAAAGAAGGTAAGAAAAGCCACATGATCTGCCTGAAATGATGTCAGGCTGGAAATGAAGATCCAGACAGTGTGTCTGAGGACAATATGGAAGCAGAATAAATCTATCTCTTGATGGAATCCTACTGAGTCCAGATCATTCAAAAGAACTAAAATCCACTTTTTTAGCACAAGCAGGTGTTCAATAAAACCACATGAAGCATACAGGTAAATATGTTCACCTGTGGTTAAAAGAATACCGGCTTTGAATTCTAACTCTCCTATTTCCTAGCCGAGAGGTTTTTGGAGAAGTTTCTTAATATCTCTGATGCTCAGTTTATGCTTTCACAAAATGCAGACTTGAATATCAGCCTCACACATGGCTCACACATGTCACACATGGGTCACTATGGGAACAAATGAGAGAAGACACATTAAGTGCCTCGCACCTTTGAAATGTTTGGAAGAGATGTAATTTGTGGGGTTGTGTGTTGTCATGGTCTTAATTTTGTTTGTGGGCTTGAGTGCTTGCTCAAGTTTGCTCAATGTGTAGTTGGTGAAGCTGAGATTTGGACCCAAGAGGTCTGATTTCTTGACTGCTTCCCACAACTGGGTCAAGCTACCACCAGACAAGGTCCCTATTCCAAACATTGGTCACTATATCTCCCATAACACAATACTGGGCTATCAATTTGCTCAAAGGGAATTTGGCTTGTGTTTCCTTCCTTATTAACATCACTATAATGACAGATTGAATTTTATTTTTCCAATAAGAACAGACATCTTTGCATGCTTCCAAAGTAAATCTCTACCCATGCCTTAGATAATGCAGATATGCCTGAAATTCAAAGCAAGGAAAATATTGAATTCAAACAAAGCAAGTCAAAGAAGGTATTTGTCAAGCCCAGGCAGCATTGCAAGCCACCCATCACGGCCATGGAATGTTTCTGGGAATGGAGGACCCACAGCCATCTACTTGGCTGAGATACTCAAGAGAACCTGGCTCCCTCTAGAAACTGCCAGCTGGTCTTTCTGACAACAAGAGTTGGAAACACTCCCCCTATACAGTTCTTGGGTTTCCCTCTTATCTTTTCCACTGAATATTTAGTCCTGATTGGAGAGAGAAGGCAAAAGCAACAGAAACACACACATTTAGCAAATATGTTTTGAACAAAGTTTGTGCCTTTCTGACCTTCACTTTCCACTTCTGAGAAGGAAGGAGACAGACTAGATTAGTGGTTCTCAACCTTGGCTCATCCAAGATCACCTGAGAGCTCTTAAAAAATACAGATGCCCAAGCCCTCTCCTGACCAATTAAATCAGACCCTCTGAAGGTCCGGCTGAGTATGGGTGTTTTTCAAAACTCCCAGATAATTCTAATAAGAAAGCCACCACTGGACTAGATGATGCTTGTGGTTATTTCTATCTCTAATATTCATTTTATGATCCTTTATTTAAAGTGTGAGCATAAAGCAATGAAATGGCTTCCCATACTTCTCATGAAAAGCCATTGAAATGTTAAGGTTTCTCTTAGTATAGTAGATGAAATCTAGGCCAGCCTTGTGGAGAGACCAAGTCATAGTATGGTTTTAGGAACTTTTCTGATGCTCAGTATCTGGGAGGCAGTGATGAAATCTAAGACCAGAGGAGTCAAAAATTCAAATACTTACAGGGTCAGACAAGAAACATAACGCTGTCATGGAGACCAGGTATAACAATAGAGATGGGTGGGGTTTGTGGAACTAAAAATGTGTGCACTGCCTATAGGCGTTCAAACAAGCTCTCTACCGCCTCCCCCCTTTTCCTTCCTCCTTCCCTGCTTCTCTCTCTTCCTTTCCTAAATATCCTGGTGGCAGAAGGAAAGATTAACCTGCGTGCTTAATTCACCTGTGGGTCACCTGTTTGAGACCCCTACTCAAAACGTTCTGATACCTTAGGAAAAAAATAATGAAAATATTGCAAAAGCATCTGTCTCATTACTAGACCTTCAAGACATCATGCCTTCCACATTCCATATTGCGGTGGACAATAACATTGAGGGATAGACAATAAGACCTACTGTCAAACCCTGCTCCAAACCTACCCAACCTCCTTTTCTTCATTCATCTCTGTGGTAGTGGACATTTGGCTCCATAATCTTAAATCAAATATCTGCTTATAGTCGTTTGGTTTCCATGTGCCATTCTGGTTTTCCTCTTGGGCTCACTGCACCTCCTTCTCACATAGAATTTTGAGCTGCAAACTCCTGTGATGATTGCATGTCCTGCAAGTTCAAGGAGGAGAGCCTCTCTAACCTCCCCACCCCTGGAGGGTCTTACCAACCAGCTGTCCTCGAACTCAGGGTTTCTCAGTCTCGGCATCATCAACATTTGGGGCCAGATAATTCTTTTACTGAGAGCTATCCTGTGCATTGTAGGATGTTTAGCAGCATCTCTGATCTCTACCCACTAGATGCCAGTAGCAAATCCTCTCCCCGAGTGGTGACAATTAAAAATGTCTCCAAACCTTGCTGAGTATTCCCCGGGGGACAAAAATCTCCCCAGGTAGAGACCCACTGCTCTAAGTGCACACAGCATCCTAGTGCCTACAAGGAAAATAGTACAGTAAGCTCCATCAGTTTAGGACACAGCCAGCATAATATCCAAGCTTCCAAAAGAAAGGCCCCAGCTGAAAAGAAAACAAGCTTCAGTAGGATCAGCTGTGTCAGTTCCATTTAATTGTAAATTTGGACAGGCTCTGCTGAGTGAAGTACAGAATGTTTCTCGCCTTGGGCACTGATATTATATTAGAATAAAAGCAACCTGAGAGGCATTTGTTTTTGTGGAAAGTGCGTGCATGGGCAAATCTCCGCTCATCAGATTGTTTTGAATTGATGTGGAAGCTATAAATAAAGTGTTCTCTCTTTTTTGGGCTGGCTTTGATCTATTGTTATCCTTTCTTTTTCAGAATCCTTTAAAGGCAATTTTCATTCAGATCCTTCATCAGGGAAGCAGGTGGACTTCAATAATTCCACTCAAAAGCTTCGGTCGCTGTCTGTGCGTCAATCAGCCGAATAGCCCTCTTCCCTAGATGGGTGTCTCCTTAATGCCCTGGAGAACGGAACATGGATGGACTAGGTTGAGGTAAATAGGACAGGCATGTAACGTGAAGAGAACAAGTTTGACTGATATTTTCTTTCTGTGTTAAGGTTATTGAATAATTGTGAGAGAATTACTGCCATCACAATTCTCATGTGCCCTGGAGGAAGGGGCACAAAGAAGAGATGTCTCCACCTGGGGTGAGAGGCATGATCCAGAATCCTTGCCTCCTCCAGTTTGGTGATTAACAATTGAATTCTCTGACAGCAGCCTGCGTTTCTGCAATTGCCGAAATCCACATGTGTAAGATGACAGGAGCTTCCATGATCACAAGACAGTCGTGAGTCTAAAATATTGAGCATTAGCGTGCCAAATGGTTGTAGGAGGAAAGAGTGTGGTAGGGAGAAGAGAATGACCCCTCCCCTGAAATGATCCCAGTCCTGCCTCTTACTTGCTTTGTAGTATGAACCCCTCTGAGAATTCAGTTTCCTCATATTCAAAATGAGAACAATCATACTTCCTTCATAACGTCATCAGAAGTTTTGGAAATTTACTATGGCAAGTGCCTGGCATAAAGCCTGGTCCATAGGAGGTGCTCCTCCTCCTCCTCATCATCATCATCACTCTCTTCTTTCTCATTGTCATCATCACTGTCATCATCACCACCATCGGCATGATTGTCATCATCACTTCTTAAAGAGATGAATGGGTTGGCAGATGTGTGCTGTTTTGTTCTCCATTTGCGGTTAAACAGGACTCTAGTTATTCTTTCCATGGGATGTTGAGGGGAGTGGAACAATTTTCCCCAGCATTCTTATTTGTAGAGAAAAGTGCGAAATTCCCCAGAGGTCCAGGTCCTTGCAGACATTCTGTGACTGAATGGATAAAAGTAGCCTTCACAAAGACTTAGTTCAAAGGTTTAGAAGGCTATGGAGGGGTTGTGCAAACTGAGTCTATGCTTCCCTGCCTTGCCTTTCCTTGAAGAGCATGGGCTGTGATTTCATGGAAACTGAAGACTCGCACATCAACAAATAATCCTCTCTGCTCAAACTTGAAGGCCAGCATGGATTAGAGAAGCAGTGTGGATTAATGGGTAGGCCATGGACAATGAAGGCAGATGCACACAGACTCAAATTCTGATTCTTCCATTAAATAGTTGAGACTCTTAACCATCTCAAAGCCTCAGACACACGTGGAATAATTCTTACTTCACAAAGGGTTATCTTTTGACTCAGTTCCCACAAGGATGTGTGACAAACTCCTAGAGAGAAGGGTTGTGTTCAGTAGAAGGAGCCCATTAAATACAGGTGTTCTTAAAACTAGAGGCTGTAAGACGCTGAGGCCAAGGAAACTGTTTTGCCCCAGGTCAGAGTTGAGTATCAACGAGAGAAGAGTCTTTCCTTCACTTCCACTCAAGGGAGTGGCCACGCTGTGTAAGGCTAGTGGGAGGACTAGAGGGAGGACTCCCTTAAGGAGATGATGTTAAAATGCAGTTGCTCCGAGGCACAAAGGATCAGAGAGCCACAGGGAAAAATGACAGAGGCATCAAAAAAACTTATATACTCAAGAGGAGAGTCAAGGTCTTCTGTGAGTTCATGAAAGACAATCCAAGAGATCCCTTGACCAGAAAGGGAGGATCAGGGAGAGTGAGGGCCCATAGGTTTTGTTGTTTAGGATCAACTCAGAAACTGCTGCCTGTCTATTGTGACCCTTTGATACCTCCAGCTTGTGTGCCATGGGAAACAGTGTCTACATGTGGGTTGACAAACTGCTCATCCTTGCAGCAAACAAGAAAACATGCAATGTAAGGTTTGTTGGAAAGGCAGAATTTTGTCAAAGAGCTCCTTATGAGGGATGAGGAGCCCAGTTCCTAGACCCAGCTTTGCCCTACATGTGACACTGTGGATACTGAATGAGCCTTTGATGATTTGACTCTCATTCAAAAAGTCAGTTGTTGAATTTGTTACAGAATCCTCATGTGTCGGCGATTTGGTAGTAATTCTGTGGTTCCTCTACCTGAGGCACTGGGGACCTGGGTGTGAGGTTCTTGTGATGTACATGAGTCAGCAGAGAAGAGCTGCCCCTCCTGCAGTCAGCGTACATCTAGAATGGAGAAAAATCTCCCTGCACTAAACCTAGCAATTAGCCCAAAGCGCTCAAGGAATCCATTTCACTCTGTCACATAATTTGGCACTCTCTATCTTCTCAACTACGTGTGGCCAACGCATTGATCTTCCCTAAGGAAAACAAGATATCCTGGAGAGAAATCCAGTTTTAACCAAAAGATGACATATGCACCTCAGAAGGGCATTCTCCCCCTGCAACAAAGCAGTTCACCTGCCCTGTTATACAAACTTGAATTGCTCACCTAAGGCTTCCAGTGGCCCAAGGGAAAATAAAAATTAAAACAACTTCACTTTCAAAGACTTTAGAGACTTTTCCTCATTTGGAGTGTGTGTGGAGATGAATTTTAAGCACAAATCTGTGCTTACTGGGTTTGAAGCAAATTGGAATCTTGACCACGAGGAATGAAGGTGGCTAACCTAATTTGAAGACTGAGTGCAGGCAAATGAGTGCATGTGAGCTTCTTGGGACCTGGGTCTTCCTATTGCCAAACCCGAGAGAGAGAGAGAGAGAGAGAGAGAGAGAGAGAGAGAGAGAGAGAGAGAGGAACGATGGAACGATGCCTTTATCTTCTGGGCAGGTAGGTCCTTGAGAAATGCTGAGAGCTTGCTTCCAGCTTTAAAATGATGTGACTCTGTGGGTCTGTGATTCTGTGATCCCGCAAAATTAGTTGGTGAACATAGAAATATACCCCGACAGGTTAACAGCTAATAGTAATAGAAGTTACCCAATCTACCCATTATTAAGCACGTTCTATATGCCAGGAAATATTAATCGGAGTTCTCTTTTTTCTCTCTCTATTCTTCCTACCTCTGTCTATATAGATAGAAAGATACAAATATAACTTCACACAAATGGATCCATGAGGTTAGCATTATTATAACCATTTTTAGATTTGGTAATTGAAGTTTGAAGAGGTTAAACAGCTTGACCTTGATAACCGGCTAAAATACAGAAGAGTCTGCATTTAAACCACACTCAGTCTGACTCCAAAGAATTTTCCACTGTTTCTTCCTTGATGGTCATGCATTGGATACAGGCATATTTGTAGAAACATAAAAGTGATAAAGAGTCATAATCATTGTGGTTTAATCAGTATAGTGTTTGGTTAATGGTTGCTAGAAATATCCTCCAAAGAAAAGAAAACCTGGTGGCTGTTTCCTGTGATGATTCAGTATCACAGGACAGGACTGGACCTCAGCGTGGGAGGTGTGAAGTTTGGCAGGGCATTTCCTTCCGGGAGCAATTTAGGGTCTTGCTACTCAAGGTACAGTGGGTGAACCAGTGACATTGACATCACTTGGGAGCTTGTAAGAATTTCAGGCTTTGTCCTAGGGCTACTGGATCAGAGTCTGCCTTTTAACAACATCTCGGAGTGATTCTCATTTACATGAAAAGTTTGAGAAGTATTGATTTAGGGCACCAAAGTAAGAATAATATAAATTGTTCACGGAGCCATGGACACCCACAGATCTAGGCTTCTGGGGTGTTGTGACTTATGATTTTAAAATCCTTTGCTTTTACTAAGAACATAGTATATAATAATATGACAACATTTATTGAACACTAACTCTATCTCAGGCACAGTACTAAGCATTTTGCATATACTATTTTACCTAATTTGTATAACAACTCTAAAAGGTGGCCAGTCAATATCCTCATTTTGTAGAATAGAAATTGAAGTTTATAGAGATCCATGAACACGTTCAAGGTAATTTACCTGGTAAGTAGTGGTTCTGGGATTTGAGCCCAGTGTGACACTAGGGCTTGCACTTTGAATTGGTTAGTGTACTATGCTGCCTCTCCAGGCCAAGCAAGAAACACCCAGGGGAGTTAAATGGAGCCTCGTGCTCAAGGAATTAAGCTAGAGCTACAGATTTCAACAATTGTCTCGCTATACACCAGTGCAATCTCCCCTCAGTTACCAGGTCTGCAGAAGGAAATTTATTACTAATTACCCTGTTTGTGGATTAATTAAAAAGTAAATTAAGCACAGTGATCAAGCAGTATGAAGAATCACAGGACAAATGGACATGGTTTACCTCCTGTTATGATACACTGATACAGACACAACCCCACCTATAGTACATGCTTGCCAAAAGATGTTTAACCTGGATCGAATCAGAAGACTGACAAACCCAGAGAAATTATTACAGATTAGAGGAGACTAAACAGACCTGCCAACCCAATGCACTGTGCAACCCTTGACTGAATCCTGAATGGGGCGAATGGTGGTGGAGAAACCTATAAAAGTGATTATTGGACAGTTGGGTATATCTGAATATGGACTCTGCATTTTAAATAATGGAATTGTATTGGTGTTAAAGTAATTGAGTATGACCATTGTGCTGTGATTGTGTAGAAGAAAGCCTGTTTCTTAGGACGTGCATGATCAAGGATTTAGGGTTTAAGAGTCATTCATTTGTGCTGTTTCCTCTTACAAAGCTCAGAGATAAGAGAGGAAGGAACAAGATCAATCAGATGTGGCAAAATGTTAACGATTTGTGAATCCAGATGAAATAAGCAGAGATGGTCATTGTAGTATTCTTTAAACTTTTCAATAGGTTTGAAACTTCAAAATTAATATTTGGGAAAAATGAATTAGTTCTGATTTAATATTATTTCAATAAAGTAATTCCACTCAAGTAAGAGAAGAAGGGTAGTGTGTGGTTGGGGACAGGTTGTAGGGATGAGGGGCTGAGGAGAAAGTCAAGCTTGGAAGGCTAGGAGTTACCAGTAACCTAGGTGACCCAAAGGTCGGTGGCCTACTTGTGAATGTCATCTGCATGCATTTTGAAGTGTAAAAAGGAAGTAGAAATTGCAACTTACAGAGGGATCATTGTCGATGTTGGTGTGGTTTGTCAGCCCTGCTTTGCAATCACGTTAGTAGCTGACACTAGAGTCACAAGATTGCCCCCAACACCCATCATTTTGAAATAATCTCCCCAAGCATCCTCTTGCCTCAGTTCAGACATGTTTTGGAGAGTTCCTCATGGCCACTCACATGCTTCCTTTGCTGAGGCATTGGTCCTAGGCAGTCACGTTTGTCTTACATTACCCTCACTCCTAGGTGCAAGTGATTGGACTAAGATTAGACACCTAGACTAAGCTGGACTAGTCAGGTTTCTCTCCCAGCAATCTGAAACGCTGAGAAAATGAGTCCAATTCTGGAGAATGTGAGCTGAAAAACCAAGTTAGGACGAGAGCAAACTATAGTCAAAAGTAATCTGAAGTTATTTATGAAGGAGCAGAAACCATAAATGTGCAGAGAAAGGTAGTCGCCTGCAGAAAGGAGAATGCAGTGGGTATGTGGAGAAAAACAGAGGTGAAAGACCTTAAATTCCAAGAGAGTCAGAAACAGCATAGGAGCTGCCTCAGCTGAAGGATCCTCAATGCCTAGCTCCATTTCCTATTAAGCGTGAGTTCCTCCCCATCCCACCCTCAAAGGAATCCTCTCTTCCTCCTTTCTTTGAACTAATTAGGTTAAGTATTCAGTTCTTTGAATTTGCTCATTTTCCTGCTAGATGTGACTTGTCTTCTCTCCCCCTTTGGCTGGAGTCCCCTCATCTGGCTACCTCCTCCTTGAGTAGGCAACATCCACAAGCCTCAAACTATTCATTTTTGTCTCCTCCTCCTTTCATCCAATTCCTATCTCTGGTCTCTGAGCCAGCCCTGCTCCTGAGCTCACTTGAATGGCCACAAGATTTATTTTGCTGTTTCTTTCATTAACATATGGATTGCTGGGATATTTATTCTATTTCTCGTATACTGATTGTGAAGCCAGGTACCTGAGAGTTACTGTAAATATTCAATAAGAACATGATTACCTTTCGACTTTGTTCCCAACACAGACATAGATGAAAAGAAGTTTATCTTGTTAATTTGCTGTTTTCTTGTTTAACCTGTTGGGTGACTCAAAGGTCATGAGGATTTTTTTTTTTTTTTAGGAAGATTAGCCCTGAGCCAATATCTGCCACCAATCCTCTTCTTTTTGCTGAGGAAGACTGGCCCTCAGCTAAGATCTGTGCCCATCTTCCTCTACTTTATATGTGGGCCGCCTGCCACAGCACGGCTTGCCAAGTGGTGTGTAAGTCCACACCTGGGATCCGAACCCGGTGAACCCCGGGCCACTGAAGGAGAATGTGCAAACTTAACCGTTGCACCACCAGGCTGGCCCCAGTCACATGTATTTTTTAACATAAGGTGATGTCATATGCTATCCAGTGTCTTAGAATTTCAGAAACTTTCAACATGTGAGTAAGTCAATGGTCAGTGCTGTGCGGATAGTATTAGCATCACAGAGTTTTGCTAATTCTCCCCAAACTGAGAACCAAACTTCAGTGGTTCCATATTTAAATGGGGTAAAATAAATGATAAAAGATCACAACTGAAGAAAAAATTATTACATTGTCTTTCTGTAAATGACTTTTCATTTCATTGTTAATACCTGGTTTCAATTAGGCCCTGTTATGATAGATTTGAAGAGTTTAAAGATAAAGACCTTTGGTAATATGGTTTAAGAGATGAGAATTTCCAATTCTTAGAAGTCTAGGTGGAATTCCAGTGGAAAAAAAGAGAGTCTAGCCTAAAAGGATTGGATTCTCTCCTAGTTTTGAAATGTTAGGACAGGAAATGCTTTGGCACCATCTACTTATATAATTCACAGTTATCCATCAACTTTCACTCCGTAAACCCCTCCAACGTCTGACTACCTCCTATCCTGCTGGAAAGGAAAGTTTCTTTTTCCTCCAAGTTCTAGATCAGAATCACTTCCCCTGAGTTCCCAAGAGAAGGAATGGAGGCTATGGGAAGTCTAGTGACTTATTTAAGGTTGTGTTAAGTGGGGAGGGAGAAGTGGATGCAGATGGTCAAAAGGAACAGACTTCCAGTTATAAGATAAATAAATACTAGAGATGTAATGCACAATATGGTGACTATAGTTAACACTGTTGTATGGTATATTTGAAAATTAAGAGAGTACATCCTAACAGCTCTCATCAAAAGAAAAAAACAATTTTTTCTCTTTTTTCTTATATCGATATGAGATGATGGATGTTAACTAAATTTACCATGGTAATCATTTCAAGGTATATGTAAGTCAAAGCATTATGCTATACACCTTAAACTTTTACAGTGCTGCATGTCAATTATATCTCAATAATAATAAAAAAAGACTTAGAGACTTTCAAAAAATCCTCTTAAAAATGCCAGATACTCCTATTGTTGAATTGACCCTCAACTCATTTTAAATGGAAAGAAGCTATTGAAACTTTAACTAAAAGTTTTATCCCTTTGTTCCTAATCTCCAAACTTGTCACAGGATGTTCACATTTCATTTTGTAATTGTAATAGTGGAAGTCATTTTACATGTCTGCAATTTTAGCTCTCATGGAAGCTGGAGATGGCTTGTGACAGCTCAAGAGAGCTGATTGTTGTGTTCAGGAATTTTATGAGCCAACTGTTAAATATAGCCATTTTAAATTACATAAGCTTAAAATTTAATAATTATATTTAAAAAACAAAAGCTTAATAAATATTCCAAATTCATCACATCATAATTATTTTACTATTTTTTGTTGCCATCTGTGTTCTTATGTTTATGTGCATCCATTGGTTCTGTGTGATCGAGATTCTATATAGTGGTGCACTACTGCACATCTCTTCCCAACTTTGCATTCAGTGATGTCACATTTGTAGCTTGAAATTTGTCATTGAAGTATTTACTCCACTCAAATTGGAAAACACTACAAATCAGGGCTTTTCCTATCTCTCCCACGCCCACTGTGCAAAAGAGACAGGCATTATTAAAAATTTGCCAGTGCACCAATGCGTAAAAAGACGCATTCATTAGTGGAGAGGGTAGGGCTTTGTGAAAAGAACTTGGTTTCAAAATCAGAGAAGCTTGAATTCTCATTCTAGTTCTGTCATTTACTAACTCCATGGCTTTGGGCAAGTTATATAACTTGTCTGAACCTCACATTTCTCTTCTATAAAATAGGAAGAATATCTGCCTCTTAAGATTGTTTTACTTTATTTTGAGATACTGACAATCTAATACCTGCTAGGTATTTTTAAAGGTGTACTGTCATGTCAAAAATTTTCAATAAATGCTAACTATTATTATTTTTACTACTCTACTAAGTTAGCATAAAAATGTAAAGTATAACTCTGAGAGTTATTGTGTCAGATAAGGCAGGGAGAAAAGTCTTCCCTTTCTGTAGTAGAAATAACTGTGATAGGGCTGAGAACAATCCAGTGCTAAATAAATAAAGAAGAAGGAAAGAGAGAGGGAGGAGGGAGAGAGGGAGGGAAGAGATGAGGTTGCAGAGGGACACAGGAACAAAGTGTGGAAAACCTGTGTGCCCCACTAAAGAAACAAGACCCAGATTCTCAGGCCAATTAGCACCCCTTGAATGTTTTCAAGTAAGAGACTATCACAATCAGATTTGTGTTTTAGATAGATTATTCTGGCCTCAGCATGAAAATGAAATGGGGAGGCCAAAGCCGATGAGTGAAACTAATTGAGAAGGTACTGTAAGGTTGAAGTGAGAGAGGGCAATGGTTTAAACTAACGTACAACAGTGGAAATGGAGAGCAAGAGATGGCAAGAAAGGTGCTAAGGAGATCTCTGCTTACAGAAAGGCCTTGCCATCTGCCCATCCTTCCTGCAGAGATAAAGAGTAGCTAGACTAAATGCTTGGAATATTTCAATCTATCGTGAGTTTGGAAAAATAAATTCTTACCTCCCTCTCACTGTATTCTTGATTAAAATGACCATCATTGAGCAGCTCTAAAAAGATAACAGTATTAAATACTTCTTTATTGTGTAAAAATTAACTAAAAATAAAATGAGAAATAGAAAAGCTACCTGGAACTTTCTAGCACAGGGGTTGACAAAAATTTCCGTAAAGGGCCAGACAATAAATATTTTAGGCTTTGAGAATCATACAGTGTCTGTGGCATCGACTCAGTTTTGGGCTTATAGCGTGAGCAGACATTGACAATACTTAAATGAATGAGGATGGCTATGTTCCAATAAAACTACTTATGGACACTGCAATTTGAATTTCATATAATTTTGAAGTGTCACAAAATGTTCTTTTTAATTTTTTTGCAATCATTTAAAAATGGAAAATCTATTCTTAGTTCACAGGCCATATGAAAACAGGTGGTAGGGTTGGATTTGTCCTACGGGCTATAGTTTGTTGATACCTGGACTAAACCATGGAGGAAATTTGATTTTGAAATGGATATGATTTGAAAAAATTATTTAATTAGAAACAAAAATCCAAAGAGACAGAGAAGATGTTTGCAGAATGTCTAATGGGCTCAAATGAGCTCATTGTTCAGGCCCATAGATGACAGCCCAGGGTGCTGGGACCCCACATATAGATATCAAAACCCTATTGACAGCTTTTGAGAAGATAGCTCTAGGAGAGAGGCCAGATCTGAGATGAGCAAGTTTCACTCTGATTTTCAAAAAAAAGTAGTGTGTATCTTAGAAATGACATATTATGAAACCTGAAGACGTTCCCTAAAGAAATTTATGTGCTGATCATAAAGTAGAAGGATTATGTATCCAAAAGAAAGAAATCATTTCAGGACAGAAATCCAAGAATAAAGCCACAGTAGGTGGGTGGTTCAGGAAAGCACCACAGATATATTATGACAGGATTTATCAAGGCAAATGTAAGATCTCTCCTGACATCCTTTTAGAATCAGGGGAGAAATCATGATTTGATGAAAATCCTTGTGTTGTTTTTTACAGGAATGAGTCTAGTGGTTTTCCTGGTCATTTCTATAAAGTTTCATCCTCTGGGAAAGGAGGAAGAAGGGAGCTAGGGAGAGGGAGAGAGATTGAAAAGAGGAGAAAGGAACAAAGAGAGAGAGGAAGAGGAGAAAATTCATTTTTTGGAAAACACGAGATTTTACTTACTGCCAAGATTCTTTTTCTTTTTAAACACTTTAGATTCAAAAGTCAGTCATGAGTACATGCTGGGGGGATAGTCTCTGACACTTTCAAATCCCAGCATTTTTAACTACTCTCCAAGTGGTTTATGCCCACTAGAATTTACAAATTTCCACCCTGTTTCTTGCCTATGATCCTAGAGAACAAGGACCGTGTTTGTTTTGATTACAACTGCATTCCAAGCACTTAGTACAGTGTCTGGCACTCAGATGACATGTAATGGACATCTTCCTCCTGCAAATGCTGAGTGGGGAAGGATTTTTGGACAGGAGAGGACTTTGGTGTCCTTCAGTTATATCACCTGAGAAGTCTATCTGCTTCAATTCCCAGCATGAACCTTCCACTCTCTATGCTTAGTGGCTCCAGTGCTCAGGTGAGTGCCTGAAAAGGGAAGGAGGGCCCTATTAGCATTCGCTGGTGCTGCCAAGGCTTGCTTTGTGGTCACTCTGTACCCCACTTCCAGCTCTTTGGCTATGCTAAAGATAAATATGTTCCATATCTAAAACCTTGACTGATTGCCCCTAGATTGTTTTCAAAGATTTGTCACATAAATTTTGGTGGCCTTCCACTTTCTTTGACTAGTCTAATCCTTTATCACTCAGATCTAGTGTCTTCATGCTACCACCTATTTGTTCAAATGTCATTCTTTCCTTCATTCATACATTCACAATTTACCTGACGTGTATTGAACATGTCTCAGATGTCAACATTTTATCATGTGCTCTGAATAAAAAAATAAATAAGACACGATTTCTACATTTAAGGAACTCACATGATAAGAGATTCTTTTATCACAACTAAAGAAGGTAAGAGATATAACAGAGGATGCCTGAGAGTCAATGGGAATTGATCATCTTATCCTTATCGGGTGAGATGGGGAGTTGGCAAAAGTAATACAAATGAGGAATGTGTGTTTCATACATTCATTCTTTCAGCAGACATTTATCAAGCTCCCATCAAATACAAAGCACAGTTTGGACTTTCTGGGAATATAGCCTTGAACATTCTAGAACTTGAATGAGTTCACTAAATGATCAAAAGAGAAGGAATTCCAAGGCAATGGTAGTGGCCAGTATAAAGGGATGGAGACAAACATACAGAGGGCCCTCCATAGTATCGCTCTTTTTCTTTTTTTTTTTTTTTAACCCTTTCATTTCTTTTCAGAACTTGGCAGTCTCTCTTCCTGTGGTACACCCTAGGAAACCAGACAAACTTTTGGTAACTTGGTAGTGTAGACTCTTTCCCGGATAATTATGTCCCTAGGGCTTTAAAGAATTTCGTAAATGAAATTAAAGACATTTAAGGCAGTCTGGTAGGAAGCATAAATGTGTTAAGAGATCATGAGCTGACCACGAGGTCCCTCTCCTGGGCCTTCTTTAGTTAGCGGTAAGGCCACCTGTGCAGAGAGCTGTGGGGTTACTTCTAAAGAAAGATCCAGGGCTGTAGAGAGGGCAGTGTATCTCCCTAGGTCCTAGTAGAGCTTCTGGAACTGCCCAAGTAATTGTGGGCAAATAGGGTTCACTTTTTTAGATACTCAGAAGAAATGGACTTGCTCACACTCAGGAGTGGTCCTTGCTGTTAGAAGCTTCCAAAACAGAGGGAAGTAGGGTGCTGGGGTGAGACAGTGTTAAAAGCAGAACAGATTGGCCGCGCTTTTAAAAAAATGTTTTCCAGCTTCATTTGAATGATTTAAACACCCCGAGCCACTATATTACATACAAATATGTGTTTTTCACCCTTCCTGTCTGGAGCAAAAGTCTTTTCCTCTTTCTCCAGCCCCTTCTGACAATTTGTAGCTGGCACTGAGCATTTTGAACGTGGTGTTTTGATTTGGAAGATGACAAGATATTTCTTGAAACCGATTTACTTCATGCCAAATATGAAATTGGATTTGTAATGGTTGGAGCAGATGGAAAACCCATGAAAAAATGCCAGAGCAGCCACATCGCAGGTCCAGGGGCTGTGAAATGAGGCTGCTTTCAGATGAGGGTGAGGTGGTCCTAGGACTTAACTCAGGATAAAGTGAGAGGAAAATCAGCAAGGTTATGGCGGGACACTCCACCCCCTTCAAATTGGTGTCTAGTTCTAAATTTCTCGGAGACTCTGTTCAAATTGATTTTTCCACTATTAGCAAGGAACAAATTAATGGCAATGATCAGAAACAGAACAAGAAGCTCTCATTCCACTCCCTCTGTAAGCATAGGGCTTGGAACTCACCCAGTGGGTCACTGGGGAAGAGGAGCCATGAGCACAGAACCTGCAGACCTCCCTGTGGGGATTCTGTAGACCCCTCGGGTGGGGATTCTGTGCCTCAATAGCTCAAAAGAACTGCCCCTGGATCATCAGATTCAATGGCGGTCTGTGGGCCCCCACTTCTCTCCACTTAGACCCCTCCTGCTTTGGATCAAGGGCTATGGGAACACTACCAAGAAAAGACAAAGGCTACTCTTAGCCCAGGGCAAACTTTTTCTTGCAACTTGATACAATTTCGCAACCTCTTCCTGCTCACATTTTATAGACTTTATTCTGCACCAATCAGGCCTGCTAAGTAGACTATCTGCAAAATCTGTGAATGGTCTTTGGTTTTCTCTTCCTTTGGACAAAGCCCAAGTTCCTTGTCATGGTCCATAGGAATCTCCATCCTTTGCCATTTTTCTCCTCTGAGGCCACTCCCCTCACTTTCCCAGCTCCCTATTTCTTTATTACCTAGTCATAATGATGTTTGTATTTGTCTACCCCTGGCCTTTGCACGCAGTTCTCTTTGGTGGAAGCACGCTTTCCACCCTTTTTGCCACCTGGCTAGCTCTTATTTGTCCTTTCAGTTTAAGCTTCTATGTCAACTCACTACCTACTGAAATTTAAGATAGTATGTAATCTCTCCAACCCTCACTTATTTTATTTGTAAAACAAAGATTAAAATTAACATTTCCTTTTAAAGTTGTGATGAAGAATAAAGGAGGTTACTCTAGAAGTTCAGATAACTTATAACTACTACCACCTACGGATTCTTCCTACGTTTGCTCTAGCAGTGTTCTATATATTTCTATATATTTATGCAAGTGATCCTCATACCACCTAGAATCAGGTATTTGGGGCTGTTCCTTCCCTATTGGTGCTTAAGCAAAAAGCAGGAAAAGCCTCCCTTTCTTCAGGACACTTCATATCCATCTGTTGGAAAATTGTGATAATACACCATTTCTGTTAGAACACGATACTCCATTGGCATCTGCTGTGGAACTTTGGCAATAAATATACCAATCTCTCATGTTGATGTGAATGGTGCTCACTCAGAGCTGGTGCCTTGTGCACTGTACAACTTGCACACCTGTGTGCAGCAGGCCTGTAGATAGGATTGCTACCCCATTTTACAGATGAGTAAACTGAGGCTCATAGAGGTTAAGTAACTCAGTTGAGATTATACCAAGAGGCATCACTGTGCTTTGAGCCAAGGCAACCAGCACAATGCCAGCTACAAAATAGCTTCTCATTGAAGATCAGGTGCAGTTTTTGTCATTATTAGAACTGACTCAAATAGGCAAAGTGGAGTTCACTACAGATTTTTTGCCTTAAAAGGGAGATTATTCTAATGACAGTATAATGGATAAATTAGAGGGGGAAGGTAATTGCATTACATGTATGAATTGGTCCATCATTATTAATTGGTTTTGCAGTGTAGTTTAGTTTTTGATGCTGTAATACAGCCTTTTATGTGTGCATTCAAAGCTTTGCTAATTACTAAAATGCTTTGCATCTATGACATACTTTATCCTTTTGAAAAGGTCTCTACATTTACGCCTGACAATAGCCCGGATTGGAAATGGCGCATGGTATCTTCTAGATTCCACAGATGTGAAAAGGGAGAGTCGGTGTCTAGGATGGTCTCCTGTTGCCGTATTAAAGGACTGGGCAGGTAAACCTTAAATCTTCTGCCCAGGGACAACGATGAATCCCTGAAGGAACTGGCCCTGGGGCCCAGGCTGCCTGCTGAACCTTCTTTCCTAAACCCATTGGGCAAAACCCCCAGGGATACAAAGCTAGGAGGCAGCGCCTAACCTAGATGGCTCACGTTTACCAGCTGGTCATCAGCCAATATCACTTTGTACAGAGAAGTGCTGAAATAGAGCTACACTCGGGGAAACAGGGAGGCAGAGGGCCAAGTCCCATTGCCTCTTTTGTAGATTTGGGACACAATAACATAGCATAGAGTTTTTGTGAGGATTAAGTGAGTTTATACATGTATTTAGAATGCCTCTTGACACACACACACACACACACACACACACACACATTTCTCCCTCCCAGAGGTAGAAGTCATCAGTTCTTCAGTGTCTGTTAGGAATCAGAGAAGGTTTCAGAGAGGAAGTGACTGTCCTGTATATCTTCCTCCAAAGATTTAAGTAAGAAGTTCCTTGAAAGAAGAAACCAGAGGATATACCACAATTTAACTCCTAGTCAGCATTTTTTGAAGTGTGGGTCAATCTGGATAAGTAAATAAGAACTTGCCAAGCTTACCGATAGACCTATTTTTTGGAAATGCTAATTTTAAGGATATTTTTCAAAAGTAGAAAACACTTCCCTTTGGTTTTAAACTGAGAATATAAAACATAATGTAACCTTTTCCTGATGACTCAAGATCAGCCTTTTGCTGTTGGTAATCTTTTCTCAGGGCACCTAGGAGCTATTCCTAATCAGCCACCTACATTTATGCAGCACAGTCTGGTGAAGGGCCTGAGAGGGACATCTCATTTCTAATAAATGAAATGACCAGGCCGTGGCATTATGCTTTGCTTCTTGCCAACCTGTTACATCAACTTCCACTTCCACAGCCACGTTAGATACAGAAATGTGGCTTCAGAGAAGTGGGAATTCAAGATGCTTCCTTCACTTCCCCTACAGTACTTGGATACACACTGGGCTGAGCAACTCTGAACTTGACAAATCTAAGAGTCCTTGGACTATAAGGCACATCATTAGTTATTACCACTAAAAAGAAAAGATGCTGTCAAAGGGTGCACTAGATACCAAAGATGACAAAATGCATGCAAAAGATGCTTCAGAAACAATGAAACAGCATTTGTTATAAAACATACACCATCCAGAGATATGAGTAGTTAGCTAAGGAGATGGGAGGGGAAGTGGCTTCCAGACAAGGAGAGCGAGTGTGCAAAGGGTGAGCTGGGAGTGAATTTGGGATAACTGTGTTTCCTGTGTGCTGGTTGCTATGGTCAAAAATGTCTTTGTAGGTGGGAAGGGTGTTTAGAGTAAAATTTCCCAATAACTTAGAAAATTTGGGCCCTGAAGCATGGAAAGGTGAGCCATCAACATCAGAGACAAAACAGCTGTTCAACTCATTGACACATTCCAGACCTCCCGAGTCAAGGTGCTTCCTTGTTTATTACTCAGAGCCCTTCTTCCGGGAATGTCAAGCCCCCTTCTTTCCCATCCAGGGGAGTGAATGCAGAGAAGTCTCCTTCTTATCACCAGTGCTTATCAGTCTGGCCTCTCTCCCCTTCCTCTTTGCTGCCTTTGATTTGGGTTTCTGACTTATGAACAGACGATATCATCCCTCTTTCAGGGACCCTGATAGTTAAAAAGAAGATGTTTTAAAACATTTTGTGCTAGAACCAGAAAACCCAGCAATGACTAATCCTGAACACAGTGGATGCTCATTCATTCTTTGGTATACGACTGAGTCACTTGCAGAGTCCTGAGTCCCAGTCTCCACTTTCCATTTCATCACTGGAAGGCTTTTAGGCAAGTTACTTAGCCTCTCCCAGCCTTAATTTCTTCGTATCATGAGGCTAAGTCAGATATGAGTGTAAATTGTTTAGCAAGGTGCCTGGCACATAGTAAGCCTTCAATTAATGGAAGCTGAAAAATCATCAGATTTGCTGAAACCTATGGGAGCAAAGATGAAGAAGACAGACCTTTCTCTGGAGGAGCTTGAGGTTCACTGTGGGAGACCAGTGTATAAACAACTGATTATACTCTGGTGCAATGGGGCTTTGATGGAGGAGACCAATGTGTTCTGGAATAGCCCCTCCCTGCACCTAAGGAGGTGTTGGTGGAGCTGAGTGTGGCAAGGAGAGCGGGTGCTTGCCAGGTGGACATGTGGAAAGAGAAATCCAGGCAGAAGGTGAATCATGTGCAAATATGTGGAGGCTGAGCAAATGGTGCTCTGATTTCATACGGGAGACAGGAGGGAGGAAATGAGATACACAAGTAGGCAGGGAGCCTGACGCGAAGGTTTTGTATATGGGGATAAGGACTTTGAATTTTGCCCCGTAGGAAACTGGGGAGACAATGAGTAAATTTCAGTGAAGGAATTTTACACATAGTTCCTTCACATCCACTGTAATGTGGTTGATGGGCTGCTGTGTGTGTGTTTTGGGGGTTCAGTGAGGGAGACCAGGTAGGGAGGCGTCTTCAATAGTGCTACCCCAATTCCAATCTTATAGACACACTCTGCTGTCTACAACTAATTCATTTTAATGAGTTAAATTTCTCACTCACTCTGGAGGTGAATATTCAAAGCAGGAAGTCTAGATTTAGAAAACTATGTTTTTCTATCATAATTTTTGGTGTATCCTCCCTCCTGACCCTTAAATCGTACTCTGCCATCTCTCACACTAGCCTGGGGCTAGCACATAAAACCCACAGACGGCAACCCCAGCTCTGAGCAGCTGTCCATCTGTCTACTCTCTCTTAATAACAACAGTCATCACTTAGTCATCTACAAATATAAGCAGAATGTCTACCATGTATCCGGCACTGAATTGTAAGGTGAAAATAAAAGGTAACTAATACAGCCAAAGTGCCTGCTTTCAAGGAATCTGCAGACCAGTGGAGAGCTCTTTATAGACTAGATGCATTTCCTCCCCTGTGCTGCTCCCAACAATGTTGTAAGATGCAGCCACCATTTTCCCCGTTTTAGAGATTAGGAGACAGGATTATGGAGGTTAGGTGACTTGCCCAAAGCACACAGATGGAATTTCTTTTTTGTTCTTAACTATTTTTCTTTTATTCTTAACCAGTACCTCGTTAGAAAGGGGACCTCTTTCCCATTCCTGTTGTCTCCTTCTTTGTGGAGGGAATCCCTCTAGCAAAAACATAACCAGCTCCTCTACTCCCTCCAGATAAGGAGGAGTGACATGAGATGACTAGCAGTTTGGAAGGAGAAACTGAACACCTAGTCCTTTTCTCTCTCTTCCTCTTGAGAAGTCTCAAAGCATACCGGCTGTCTTCCTCCATGCCCCTCCCCCATCACCACTGAAGAATGTTGGCATCACCTGGTTAAGTAACCTGTCCATGGTTACATATAGATTTGACACCAGGCAGGCTTACCCCAGAGTCTCTATTGTAGGGGAGGAAGACATTTCCTCTATCTTCTCTGGGTTCCTCTGGCTGGAGAATGAATTAAATTCACATGAGACAGAATAGCAGGAGAAAATTAAACAAAGCTTTATATCTCCCATGTATACATGGGAGAGGTCAGGCAAGCTAAGCAACTCGCCAAAATGGCTGAAGGCCCCACATTAAGTATCATCTCAGCTAACGACAAAGGAGGATGTTGCGGGTGGAGGGGGAGTCGATCATGGGAGATTACCACTCAAGTACAGTAAACAAAATGCAGATTTAAGTCCTTGCCTTTGGCATCGATTAAGAGTTTCTAGAGAGAAGGTCATCCCCTTTCTTCTTCCTGGTCCAGAGAGGGAGGCACCTTTACAGATAGAGATTTCCTTTACAATGTAAATGTCTCCTAACAAAGGGCAAGCAAGTTTCACTCCTCAGAGCCTCCTTCCCTGTCCCAGTTTATCAAAAGCAATCAGCCTCAAATAATCCTCATGCCAAAGAGACATATCTTGGCGTGGCCAAGACCAGTCCCCCATACTATCCTTGACCACTGTATTAGTTAGCTAGGGCTGCCATAACAAAGTAGCATGGTCTGGGTGGCTTCAACAGTAGAAATTTATTTCCTCAAAGTTCTGGAAGCTAAAAGCCCAAGATCAAGGTGTCGGCAGGGTTGGTTTCATTCTGAGGCAGCTCTCCATGGCTTGTAGACAGCTGTCTTCTGCCTGTGTCTTCACATGGTCTTCCCCGTGTGTGTTTTTATCTTAATCTCCTCTTCTTATAAAGACACCAGTCATATCGGATTAGAGCCCAGCCTAACAACCTCATTTAACCTTAATTGCCTCCTTAAAGACCCTTTCTCCAAACACAGTCATATTCTGGAGTAGTTAGGGCTAGAATTTCAACATAGGAATTTTGGGGCACACAATGCAGCCCACAGCAACCGCTATGCTAGATTGTCTCTTTTGTGACTAGACAACATTGGTACAAAAGTAATGGTAATGTGAAAGAAGAAGCTATGTAAGCTCTCAGGAATGGATAAACAAATTAACGTGGGAGTTGAGAGGAAGAAGGAATTATCTTGAGCTCCTGGAATGGGGCAGGGTTCTTGGCCATGGGCAACAGAGACCAACTCTGGCTTTTCTAAGCAGATAAAATGCCTCTGAATGCCTCTTCCACGCTGAATTCATTCCAGTCACTTCTGCCCTTAGACCTCTCCCCTTGAGACTCAGACTCCCAGGACAGAGAGTATAATGGCGCTGGCTTGAGGCATGTGTCCACTTCTTGGCTTGGGAAATCTAGGACACTTGGAATAAGGCTGCATCCAGTAGAAGTGGGTAGTGCCCTGAAGAGAGATCGAGGGGTTGTCACCATGCAAGGGGCAGTAAATACTGAGTGGGCAAAAATTGCACTACAATGGGGTGTGCCATCCTGATATTATATCTAGAGAAACTGAGTCTTATCTTTAAGAGACCTGGGACTTACAAGTTCTGCTAATTACAAATGACATAGTCTTTCTAGTGACCCCATAGTGCATCAGCCTGCCCACTCCCAGGGGAATAAACATATGAGTAAATATATAAATAAACAAGAGAGCAAGTACATGAGGAGACGAGAATTCTAGAATTTTAATCCACTAATTTATATATACTCTTCCTTCACTACTAAATTGAAGGCTCAGGTATGCTTAATAAGAGAGATTTCTTTGTTTGGCTATCATTAATATTCAAGAGAGGATTTGAATCCACATAATCCACCTTTTGCAAGAGAAGAGCCAGTTCTAGTTTTTCCTCCTGTCAGTTCATCCGGGCCCTGACAAGCCGAGGATTCTTCACACGCAGCTCAGCTCCTGCAGGTGACCTCTGCTGTCCTGCCATTTGGATTATCAAGCCTGCCAGGCAGAGGTCACGTCCAACTCTATGTTTGCAGTAACACTTGATATATTTGTGGGTCTCAAAAGATGTAAATTAACATTAGCAATGTGGATAGGTTTGTTATGTATATGAGAGAGGGAACATAGCAGTTCCATGGGGAAAGGTAATTGAGATGGGGCGGGGGAGGGAGCTGCTCCTGTTATACAATTTATCAGTATTTACTGAGCCTCCAATTATATGTTAAATGCTACACAAGCCCCCAAAAAGAGAGGTAAAAGAATAAGCCAACAGCTAATCCTAAGAAATGTTTCATCTTTATAGTTATAGATTTTATAATAAAGCCTGAGCTCTGGAGTCTGAGTTTCAAGGCCAGCTCACAAGAGCATGTCACTTCCATGGTATTTTTTCCAAAATCCTATAAGCCCATACTAATTAGGAGAAAAACATCAGACAAACCCAGGCATTCTACAGGATACCTGGCCGGTACTCTTCAAGACTGTCAAGGTCATGAAAAACAAGAAATGATTAAGAATTTGTAATAAAGCAGAGGAGAATGAGGTGACATAACAATTAAATGCAATGTGGTACTGGACTGGATGCTCAAGGAGAAATAAAACTGTACTGTATTTGTAGTGTCTCACCACAAAAAAAATTATATTCACGTAACACGTAGGAGTATGATCTTATTTGGGAAGAGATTATCTGCAGATGTAATCAAGTTAGGATAAGTTCATACTCAATTAATGTGGGCCATAAAACTGGTATGACTGGTGTCTTTATAAAAAGAAGGAAATTTGTCCCCAGAGATGCAGACCCAAGAGGAGACGCCCATGTGAAGATGGAGGCCGATATTGGAATGATGCATCTATGAGCCAAGTGTCTTAGTCTGTTCAAGCTGCTATAATAGAATGCCACAGACTAGGTAGTTTATAAACACAGGAATTTATTTCTCACAGTTCTGGGGGCTGGAAGTCCGAGGTCAGGGTGCCAGCATGGTTAGGTGAGGGCCCTCTTAAGGGTGGCCAACTTCTCGTTGTGTCCTCACATGGCAGAAGGGATGAAGCAGCTCTCCAGGCCTCTTTAATAAGGGCACTGATCTCATCCATGAGGGTGGAGCCCTCAAGACCTAATCACTTCCCAAGACCCCATTTCCTAAGACCATCAGACTGGGCATTCATCTCAAGGTATGGATTTGAGAGGACACAAACATTTGGACCTCAGCATGAAGGAACTCTGAGGATTGTCAGCAACCACCAGAAGCTAGAAGAGGCTGAGAAGGATCCTCCCTTAGAGCCTTTGGAGAGAGCATGGCCTCTGGGCACCTTGACTTTGGACTTCTAGCCTCCAGAACTGTGAGCGAATAAATTTCTGTGGTTTTAAGCCCCTCTGTTTATGGTACTTTGTTATAGCAGCCCTAGGAAACTAATATAAGGCTGTTAATAGAAATGATGGAATCAAGGTAAAGGCTGGAATTTACTTAATATTAATATATTGATGTTGGTTTCTTAGCTTGACAAATGTTCCACCATAATATAAGATGTTAACATAGGATAAACTGGGTGAGGGTCATAGCTGACTGCTATGTTTGAAAGTTTTCTATAGATATATAATTATTCCAAAGTAAAAAGTTTATTTTGGAAAAAAGTCAACTCAGAGGCTGTGTCATCTTTGGATGGTCACCTCCCTGAGCTTAGGTCTCTTCATCCATGAAATGGAGATAATCATTGTCTTACTGAGGGTTGTGTTTAAAATGCAATAATGCATGTAAAGTACTTAAGGTCACATTTTTTCTCATTTTGATTCTGTGGCTTGGTCGATTTGCCAGTCCTTCCAAATTCATGTCACAGTGAATTTGCCCAGTTCATGCCCTCAGCTATGCCATTGTTTGAAATGTCAACAAAGAAAAGGGCAGAACCCTTCAGGCTGCTGCTGGATTCAGTGGCAGCGTCCCCACTGACAGGGAGAGCCTTCCAACTTGCCATGAATCCAGCTAACTCATGTATTCCATCTTGGGCTAAAATCTAGCCACCTTATGAATCATCATTGCCCACATGTCCACTCGTTGAATAACCTTAATGAAAAAAGAAGTGAGGTTGGTCTAGTGCAGATATGATGCTTTCCTTGTCTTTTATAGGTGACCATGTAACATCCTGGTTAGGTGGAGGCAGGTTCACTGCTTTCAAATCTTAGCTCTACCACTCACTAGTGCTGTGCCATTGGGCAAGTTGTTTACTCTCTCTTAGACTCAGTTCCCCCATCTGTAAAATGAGGATAAAAATACCTTCCTGATAAAGTGCTATAAAGTTTACTTTAAACACTGCATGCAAAGAGCTAAGCCACAGTTCTTTGCACACAATCAGCATTGTCACTGTCAGTGTGTGTGGATACCCATGTGAATGTGTGTATATGGGCATTTTCATAGTCTGCTGCAGTGACTGACATAATAGAATCACAAAATTTTCTGTTTCAGAAAAAAAGTCTGTATAAATGAGAACACTATGGATTGAAGAGAGATTGTGACTTGACCAAGGTCATAGTCCAAGAGAATGGCAGGTGTACCAGTGACACGGGACTCATCACTCCTCCAGGGTTTACTCCGCAGGGGTCTCAGGAATGACCTCATTGCTTTTATTCTGTAGATATGGACACTGAATCCCAAATAATCTAGAGGCTTGTCGGGGGCACCATGACTTGCTAGTGGCAAATATTCTACCTCCGCCTCGTGTGTTCCAAGTCCTAGTCTAGGCTTACTTTCTACCTCTTCTGGCTTCTCAATAGCGTCTAGTAAAATCTAGCATAGAGCATCTAGTCTGCACTTAGAGTTGACGGTTGATGTCTAGCATCTCAGAAACCAAGGGCAGCTCTGAGAGTTGTCAGACCTTTGGACAAGGGCAGTGAGGATGAGGACAGTAAAGCCAGGGCAGCACTGATTAAAGCCTCATGCTCTGCTGAAAGACCCATGGCTGCATCTTAACGCAAATACTGAAGAAGGCAAGCTAATGCCAGAGGCTTTGGCAGTGTGCATCACAGCTAAGCCGTACTTTGGGCACTCGAGGAAGCAGCACGAGTATTTGAGCCCAGCTCTGCGGCCTCACTCATAGTGGGGAGTTTTGAGCAAATCACATCTCGTCTCTGTGCTGCAGTTAATACTAAAACAACGGTAGCAGAGGGTTGCAAAACACTTTATGGTTTTCAAAGATATTTTGACTCTTAGCCATTGTCTCATTTGATCCTCACAACAAACCTTCAGGCTATAGTTGTTATTATTATATTGGAGCCCCTCTATTATAGATAAAGAAACAGGCTCAGTAAGATAGAGTGTTGTTGTTTTTAACAACAAATATATATTGCCATCAATGAAAATAAGGAAAGTAGTCATTGTTAATATTTGCTGAGTGTGTATCACTGTTCCAGGCACTTTAAATGTATTTGTCATTTAATTCTCACACAACTCTGTGAGGTTGGTGGTACTGCTATCCAGTTTTACTCTAAGTCACAGAGAGCTTAAGCAACTTGCCTGAGGTCACACATCTAAGAAATAGAGGATTCAGGTGACAAGAGATTTTCATATATTGAGGTATATGGGGTAACTATTTGAGTTCAAAACTAATTTGGCTTGAACTAAAGAAGCCTGACTTATGGTCTATCAAACAGACATTGTACATCTGCTTTAACCATTTAAGAAAAGAATGCACTGTCTTAAGGTAACAATGCATTATCCCTCATATGCCTTCTTGGTAAGGCCCTATTGGTAATGTCCGGATTAGTCCCTTTCCCAGACCTCAGGGTCATGTTGACCCGCTAATTTGCAACTGAATGCCTCTTTGAAACTTTGATGCATATGTATCCTGGGTGAGTTTAATGTATATTCTTTGTTCTAAAAAGATATAAGACTGTACTGAAAACCATGCTTCTCCAGAAAGCTTTCTTCCTTTGTGGAAAATGCCTTCTGAGGTTACAATCCTCACCCTGGCTCAAGTAAAACTCACCTTATCTCTCTTATCTATAGATGGTTATTGGTGGGGCCGGCCTCCTGGAAGACTGGTTAAGTTCACGCACTCCCCTTTGGCAGCCCAGGGTTCACAGGTTTGGATACTGGGCACAGAGTGACACACCACTCACTCATCAAGCCATGTCGTGGCAGCATCCCACAGAGAATAACTAGAATGACCTATAACTAGGATATACAACTATGTACTGGGGCTTTGGGGAGAAAAAAAAAAGAGAGAGGAAGATTGGTAACAGATGTTAGCTCAGGGCCATCTTCTAAAAAAAAAATAAAACCTTTAAAAAAAGTGACTTCCAAAGAAATTCTTTAAAAAACAAAAAAGAATGGTTATTGGTTATTTTGCGTCAACACAGGATATGAACCCAAGCAATCTGGTTCCAGACCCCGTGATCACACCAGTAAACTATAACAAACATATTCTCTTGCCAAACAATGAGCTTTTGAGCTGAGTAGGACACAGATACACCTTTCTCCTTAAGGAGTGCACAGACTCGTTTGGACAACTGATATGCAAATTAGATCCTCACAATTCCAGAAGATAAAAATGTATAAGATTCACGATCAGAGCAATGTTATATGGGTGACTAAAGTCAATTTGGTGGAGCTTGGATTAGAAAGCAAGCCTCCTGAGGGCATAATCAATAGTCATTCTTTCTTTCATTTGATAAATACAACTAAGTGCTAGAGATTGGGAATAATAATGGTAATAATAAGACATTGGTCTCCTGAAGAACCAATAATTATGGTCCAGAGAAAACATTTTCTAAATCAGTTCAAGCCTGCAGCCTTGGTTTCAGCATGAACACAAGGGGAGTCCATTGGTCATAAACTGAAGTGAGGACTATTCAGCTCTCCAATGCCCCACCCCATACGCCACCCTCCCTCCCACCCACCACCATGAAGAGGCACCAGAAAGAATTCTTTTCCACTTTCATTAGCAGTGGTGGCCTGATTTAATATAACCTCAAGCTCAATTGCTTTCACTAAAGCAAACTTAATTGGGATGCCTTTAATCCCCACAGAGATTTCTTCTCAATAAGCTGGATGTTGGCTTTGCCATGAGAACTGTGCTTTCTGCTGGGGAGTCTGCAGCATAAGTCTTTTGGAGTTCCAGGAATGCATCAGTGGTCAGTACATTCTTCAGATGACAACTACGGTTTTTGAACCAATCCTCACAGAAATGTCTTTGAAGGATGTAGTCAGACTTTGACATCTTCTCCCTTTGGGGTCAGAAATATCTCAGAACACACTTTCCTCAATGTTTTGAGGATAGGGCAAATGAGATTGCAATTAGAAAAAGCTAAAGATGGAGTTTTGTTCTTAAAATAACTCTGAAAACTCAGCTATAAATTTCACTATCATGCTCAGAGTACATGAGGTGAAACTATAAAATATGCCTGCTTTGACAGTGTGACTTCCAAATATGGTTACAGTTCTCTCATTTTTCCAAATAATCACCAGAATACCACCTATTAATAGAAAGACTAAGACTTGAACCTCTCCAACAATTGCCACAGAAGTATATAGCCATTTCCATTCCGTCCTGAGGGGCAGAGGGGTTGATTCTGTACTCTCTACTCTGTATTCTTATTTCTAAATAGCAAGAGAAGAAAGAACTCAGGTCTAATCTGATAACTATCATTTCTTCTCACTGCTACATTGTGCCACTATCAGACTGGCCCTGCATAACTTGACACTTGATACATGACCATTGCTACTAAGAAGACTTTGTTGATCTACGTCACTGGCCAGAGTACAAAGAAGCCCCATGTTGGAGACAAGCTTGGCCACTTGGTCCCAATGTTTGACCAGTGTGCCTGGGTCCAGCTTCAACCACTACTTTGACAATACCAGTTTTCTCCTGTCCCCCTCCACTTAGAGTACTTCCATGACCCTGAGCCACCTATGTAGGCTACCTCTTAGGGGAATGTTTTTTTTTTTTTTTAAAGATTTTATTATTTCCTTTTTCTCCCCAAAGCCCCCCAGTACATAGTTGTATATTCTTCCTTGTGGGTTCTTCTAGTTGTGGCATGTGGGACGCTGCCTCAGCGTGGTCTGATGAGCAGTGCCATGGCCGCGCCCAGGATTTGAACCAACGAAACACTCGGCTGCCTGCAGCAGAGCACGCGAACTTAACCACTCAGCCACGGGGCCAGCCCCTTAGGGGAATCTTTTTGATCACTGGGCTTGAGTTGGACCACCCTGATCCATCCTGGCCCATCTTCCTAGCTTCAATTTTTCTAGTTTCTTTTTGTCCTTGGACTATTAATGCAAACTGGTCCTCCTTTTCCTCCTCGGGGACCAGTTTTGCACGCCAGGGGTCTCAGGGATGGATATCTTGACTAAGGTTGTACCCTTCTCAATCACCACTACTCCTCATGGTTGCCTGTTCATTCAAAATCTAGCAAATGAAGGGGTCATGCAATGACTCTCTTGAACAAAGATCTCCTTCAGGACTTTTGTCACCACCTCTACTTCAAGAAGAGGACAGTATTTTTCAGGCATCCCCTCATCAATTCCAGCCTGATAGCAGCAATGTGCATGCAGAAAGGAACAACTATTGAAGGGTATGAGTGGGATGCGGGCTGGTTCTTTGTCATCATAACATAGCGATGTGTTACGTCCTCAGAATATCTAGGGTGGCATGGAATCGACATTGGACAAACTGCTTGGGGCAGGGAGGAAAAGCACCAAGAATAGAGTGATAGATGGCTTTGCCTACCCTTTTCTCATCTGGCGTGGAAGTCAAGCCATTAGGAGCAAGCCTACCTGTGCTTATCAGCTGACCAGCGGAGAGGGACCTCATAGAGGAGATGAGAACTGAAAGGGAGCTCCAGGACTGAATTTTGACACTGGCATTATTATGAACGGATTTAGCCAGCAGCCCTCGAATGTGAACCTTTGAGATAGCAGAGCTAGCAAGGCTGCTGCTGTGAACCTGGAGTACAAATTTGTGCAGAAAATCTGCCTGTGGTGCTGAAAGCCGTGGGCCCTTACCTGTGTTTGTTCCAGAGGCCCAGGCAGCTGCCCTTACCTGCTCATCTTTTTCCAGGGTCCTCCTGGTCAAACAAATCAATTAAAAACATCAACTGCTGGAGGAACACAAACACCGGCAGCGGGAGAGGGCCTGGAGGGCTAAGCTCTGTTTCCAGTTACTCTGGGTTTCCAAGCACGTTCCAAAAATATAACCCCCACAGCCATGGCAAACCTGCCTTTGATGAAACACAATGTACGATCTCTGATGTTGACACAGAACAGATGGGACTTTGATTTTGTTTTAATCTGTTCTTGATAGAAGAGAAATAGACATAATGGATTTTTGGGGTGGTTGGGTGTTTTTTCCCTCATCACATGCATACCTAACACCGAGAGAGTCCTTCAATTCTGTCTCTCTGTCATTGATCCTTTCTGTAACTGGGAGTCTCTGGTAGACTGGGTCTTGCTTTTCTTGTCAACCAGATAGGAGGAAGGTTACTGCCCCCACGTCCCTTCCATCTGGCTCAAAAAAGCATCTGTGGGAGCTGCACACCAGAAGAGTGTCCTCAGACTGACAGGCTTTGAGATAGTGGCTTGTCAACAAGGATCTATAAAGGCATGGCTGAACAGTGGCCAAAAGGGGCAGTATCCTCACCTGCCCCAGATATTGCTGTAATCTAAGTGAAAACAGTGGGCATTCCATGCAAAACTGGCTTCAAGGCAAGTCCCAACAGACTGCAGCCGATACGCGCCTCCTACAAAGGTCTTGCAAAGCCGACCCTGGGTACAAAATGTCCTTTTCGAATCCTCCCTGCAAGTGTGGACAGAGATCCTTTGGGCGTGGCCTGAGCACAGAATGTTCTTTGGTCGTGGGATGTCCACCCTCACATGATTCCATTCCCGTGACAACAGTTGTTATAAGGGCAGATTGTAACAGACAGTGAAACAGGTTGGGCTCTATTATATTAACCCCAGATTGTTTGATTAGATGATAACGAGTATAACTGGATAGCTGCTGAAGCCAAATTTCCAATTTAATTTACTGTTGAACTTTCCTTCTTCCTACCCAAAAAGTACCCTTCAAGGAGAAATTTGTTTTAAAAAAGAGGGAAGAAAACATACTGAGGAACTATGGCTTATGTTAGTAGGTGTTCTGTCCTATGTTAAGAGCGGTGTGGCCTTTGGTGTCAACTCAACAGGCTCACCAGGTACCGGATTGACTCAAAGGGATGGAAGGAGGTCTTGTGTGGGAGAAGGAGGCAGGTTTTGCTGGCCTTCCCAAGCCCTCCTCATTCTCTCACCACTCTCAAGGGGTTGGGGGTATGGGAGGAGGGCTACAGGAGGTTTCCTGGTTTATAAAACTGGTAGGATTACAATCTGGAATCTTGTCTTATGCTCTCCCAGAATCTAGTCTCTGCAGCACAAATTAAATTGCCCTAACTATATTTCTGAAAGAAAAGTCTGGAAATAGGGATACTTTCCCAAAAAAGATTTTGCAGAGAAAAGGACAAGGTCGTACAGAAATAAAAAATGTTTACATATCCAAAAGAAACAAGGTCTTTAGCTTGAAGAGGTATCTGCACCCCTATGTTTATCGCGGTATTATTCACAATAGCCAAGACATGGAAATAGCCTGAGCGTCCATTAATTGACGAATGGATAAAGAAAATGTGATGTAACTCTCTCTATACGGTGGGATATTATTCAGGCAGAAAAGAGGAAATCGTGCCATTTGTGACAACATGGATGGAAACCTGAGGGCATTACGCTAAGTGAAATAAGTCAGACAGGGGATGACGAATACTGTTCAATCTCACCTGAATGTGGAATCTAAAAAAACTGAACTCATAGAAACAGAGAACAGATCTGTGGTTGCCAGAGGCAGGTAGTGGGGAGAGGAAAATGGTGAAAAGGTACAAAGTTACAGTTACAAGATAAATAAGTTCTGGGCATGCAATATACCCCATGGTGACTATAGTCCTCAATGCTGCGTTGTCTACTTAAAAGTTGTTGAGACAGTGGATCTTAAAAGTTCTCATCACAAGAGAAAAAAATTGTAACTATGTGAGGTGATGGATGTTAACTAAACTTATTGTGGTGATCATCTTGCAATCTAGAGATACATCAAATCATTATGTCATACAATTTAAACTAATACAATCTTATATGTCAATTATGTCTCACTAAAACCAGAAAAAAACTTACAGGGAGATAGAGAAAAGATTGCTGGATTGTCTTATTTTGTAAGCTAGCTCCAGAAAAAGAAATCTATTTCTACTTTATATATATTTCACATGTGTTAGAAGCACATCCTCTTGGTGACTCTACTTTCCAGACTCAATATCACGTATATAACCAAGAGGATGCTTGTCATTTTGTTTGCCATGTTCCATGGCAAGGCCAATGATATATTATTGTTACTCAATAATTGTTTTGACTTTTCAAAAAATGTGTTTTAACTGTCATTTTTTTTCTTTTTCTTTTCCTTTTTTTTTTGGCTTGGGAAGATCAGCCCTGAGCTAACATCTGTGCCAATCTTCCTCCACTTTATATATGGGTCACTGCCACAGTGTGGCTGACAAGTGGTCTTGGTCTGCACCCAGGATCTGAACCTGCGAACCTGGGCCACCAAAGCAGAGTATGCCAAACTTAACCAGTACACCATGGGGCCAGCTCCAGTTAACTGCCAATTTTATAGTTAATGAGCATTTCATAAATAAGCAGAAGACAAAGAATGCCCTCATTACTGATGATAATAATGAAGATGATGTTAGGAGTAATGAAGAGAAAACAAGATAAAAAAAAATGGCCTATGTAGGGTAATCTACCAATTTTCTGATGAGTAGGCACAAGTAAAATGGGAGTTCCAGGGCCTGAATTCAAATCCCACTCCTAGTTCTTAGAATGGTTAGTTGGCAAAGCACACTATGTCCCATCCTCACTTTCTTCATCTTTAACATGGAGAAGACGATTCCTCACGAGCTGTGAAAAATCAAATGAGAAAATTGTATGTGAAAGCACTTTGCAAATGGGTTTGTACAAACATAAGGAGGTAATTTTATTATCAATCATAAAGAATTACATATGTCTTTCAGCATCCACTCAAGTGTTAAGACATCTTAACCACAAACTATCTATAAAAATGCAGAATGGCCAAGAATGACATATTCTTTTTTTATTGCTGTGTAACAAATGACCGCAAACTTTGCTGTTTAAAACAACACCCACTTACAATCTTATAGTTCTGGAGTTCAGAAGTCCAGGCAGGCTCTACTGGGTTCTTCGCTTAGGGTCTCAAATGGCTGAATTCAAAGTGTCAACTGAACTGGGTTCTTATCTGATGGCTCTGGGGAAGAATGTGCTTCAAATCTCATTCATATTTTTGCCTGAATTCAATTCTTTGGGTTGTAGGACTGAGGTCTCTGTTTTCTTGCTGGCTATCAGCCAGGTACTACCACTCTCAGCATCTTGAGGCTGCTCTTGATCCTTGCCCCATGACCCCCTTCCTCTCAGCAACTTCTCTTATGTCAAATCCTCTCCCTCTGACTTCCTTTATACCACCAGCTAGAGAAAATGCTGCTTTTAAGGTGATTAGATTATGTTCACCAGGATAATCACTCTTTTGATTAACTCAAAGTCAACTGATTAGTAACCTTAACTACGCCTGCAGAATCCATTTTTCCATGAAATGGAACATAAGCATGAGTGTGATATCTCATCATATTCACATTCCTGGGGATTAAGATTAGACAGCTGGGGAGGGGGGCATCTTAGAATTCTGCCTACTACAGATTGCGAACCCATTGGAGGGTAGCTTTGAACATGTACACTATGTCTCTTCTCATTAAGATGTGAGGATCACATTTATATACTTGCAGTACCTAGCACGATTCCATGTTCACAGCAGGTACCTAATGTGGGTTTGTTACATAGAGATATAAGGCTTCTTTGGGGACATCTGCTTTGAAATCTCAGCTTTCATAAAGAAAATAAGGACAGAAAGTGTTTTTGATCCTGTTATTAACTGCATATCCACCTTGTGCCTCTGTCACCTAGCAAAACACTCAACATATAGTTAGTCTATAAGAAATAATGTTGAATGAGTAAGTGGATAAATGAATGATTGAAAGAATTTTCCACTTAGGCTTAACGAATAATCTCCTCTGACATCTGAATATCAAACTAAGGGTTTTTTTCCAAAAAAAAGATGTTGGGGAAAGCTCCATAGTAAAATTGTGTTTTTGATTTTACCTTTTAGGCACCTTTTTTTTTTTTATTTCCTCAGGGATTTGTTCCACTGTGATGTACTTACACTGAATAACGCTGTTCCCCTTCAGCATAGAGGGACCAGTGCTTCCAGACTAGAGAGAGATTTGCCTACATCAAAGCAGTGTTCTGCGTCAGGCATCGGAGGGCACCTGAGAAAGGGCCAACTCCACAAGCCTTCTCTTTGAAAGAATTCAAGAACCTCACCAGTCTGCTAAGGAATTTGACTGCATGGTGCATCATAACAAGCTAGATTCTAGCTCAGCAAAAACTAAGCGGCTCCTACCAAACAAAGCACAAAAAACTCTTCCATCATGCATCCACGAAAATGACAAAGCCTCCACACTGTTTCAAAGCTTCCTCCTTAGAAGCCTGATTGACCGATATTGGATCGAAGCGAGGCAGCTTAATATCGAAGATGACAGCTGGCAGTATAATGGGGAAACGCAACCCACCTTGCTGTGGATAAATCAATGTTCTGCTCTGGGCCATTACTGCATTAGTGGCTGGTTATCATTTAAAAATAAAAACCTGCAAATATATTGGGTTACACCTTCATCAGACTGTCTCTCTGGAGGATCCTTTTATGATTCTTCTGTTTTCCAAGTTGCACAAAATAATTTCCCATTAGCCATATCCTAACATATTCTACTTACTAAACCAAAGCCATTTACATAATGGGTAATTTAACACACACTCTCACGCTTTAGCTAATTATATGTGTAAACAAATACCTTGCTAAAGGTTGGCCACACATGGAAAATGCAAAACAACTGGATTGTGGTGGAGGCGGAAGACGGGAGCAAGGTGCATATGTGTTAATATGTGTTACAAGTTAAAGAGCAAAATATACTAACACTACCTAATATTTATGATAGCACTTGCTACACTGTTCTAAGCACTATATTCGTATTAATTCATTTAATCCTCACAGAAACTGTATGATGTAGGGTGTGCTGTTACTACCATGTCCCGCTTGGAGATGGAACTCTGATGCAGAGAGTTCAAACAGCAGAGCTGGACACTGAACTCAGGAAGACAATGCTCAGACTCTGCTACTGCTAGTGTTCTCAGTGGTGGGCTTTCCAAACTCCACAAACATTTCGCTATCATGTGACTAGGTGCTGCCTCCTGCTACCGAGTGGCTGCAGGTACCTTGCTCCATTTCTCTAAGTGTCAGTTTCCACATCTATAATATAGGGATAAAAATAGAACCAAGCTCCTAGGGATGATTACAATAAGGATCATTCATTTCTTCATTCAAAAGATGTTCACTGAGCATCTAATAGGTGCCAGGCACTGTTGTGGACAGTAAACAGAAGAGACTAACCCCTTCCCTCACGAAGCATGCCTCCTAGAGCAGGGAGCAGACAATAAACAAGAACATAGTAAAACCACACAGACTCTACAGCCACTAAAGCAGTAGAGAAGGGGCCTCTTTACTGCTCTGATCATGTATGAGCGTAACTTTTGGAGTGAAAAAGCCATTGGGACATTGGACATACCACAGAGATATTGGTCGTGCATGCAGTATTCCCTTGCTCAACACACACTTAGAAAAGTTCATTTTTGGTTTCAGGATACCACGTTTAATGAATGATGGAGGCTGTGTCCGCCTGCGGTCTGTGCAGGTCTGTCTGTGGGACCAGAAAGTGATCTTTCTAATGTAGATGCTTGAAAAATGATCATTTTCTAAGGTACCTACAACTGAGGAATTCTCACCTTTTCCTTAGGTTTTACATTGTGTTTGGCTTTAGCATAAATCAAAGAAAACGTTGGCAAAGATAGTGTAACTTTCAGGTACCAACTGCATAAAAGGCTCTATCTCAAGACTTCACTTTGGTGCAGAGAATTTCTCTCTCCAAGAGCTGGTCAAAGCCATCCACAGAAATGGAGACCAAGAGATGCCACCCCAGGAGAGAGAGGTTGATGAGACTTTTTAGCAAGGTGTCAGCTTGTATCATCAGAATCCAGGCTGTACCACTTACTATCTGGGTGATCTTATACAAGTTACATAATCTCTTTATTCTTTTTTTTTTTTTAAAGATTTTATTTTTTTCCTTTTTCTCCCCAAAGCCCCCGGTACATAGTTGTATATTCTTAGTTGTGGGTCCTTCTAGTTGTGGCATATGGGACGCCGACTCAGCGTGACTCGATGAGCGGTGCCATGTCTGTGCCCAGGATTTGAACCAACGAAACACTGGGCCGCCTGCAGTGGAGTGCGCGAACTTAACCACTCGGCCATGGGGCCGTCCCCAACCTCTTTATCCTTGTTTTCTCCTCTGCAAAATGGGGGTTATAGCAGTGCCTATTTCACAGTGGTTACAAGTGTTCAAACATCTCCACTTGAATGTTTAAATAGGCACCTCAAATTAAACATATCCAAACATATCCAAATTAAACCTGATGCTTCTGATTTTCATCCGCGAACTACTCCTACCCTAGCCTTCTCCATTTCAATAAATAGCAATTCCATTCTTCAAGGGGCTCAGTCCCCAAACAAGCAAACAAAAAAGTAAACTTTCTTGATTCTTCCCTCACATCTCATATACGTTCACAAAATTCTGCCACCTCAATCTTAAAAAATATGTCCAGAATCCAACCACCTCTCACCTTTAACTGCTGAAACCCTTGTTTAAGTCACTAACATCTCCCACTGGATTGTTGCCTTTTTACGTAATGGTTCTTGGCTCTCAATAGTCAATTCTCAATGCAGAGGCCAGCAGGATCCTTTAGAAACATAAACCACCTCATGACATTCCTTAGCTCAAAACCCTGCAATGGCTTCCCTTTTCACCCAGAGTAGACTCAAATCCTTACATTGGTCCACAAGCCCTACACAACGTCCCTCCTCCAGCCCTTCAAGCTTGTGTCCCCTCTTGCACTCTCCTCAGGTCACAATGGTCTCCTTGCTGTTCCTTGTCATGCATGCTCTTGCCTGGGCCCTTTCCCCTTGCTGTTCCCTCTGCCTGGAAGTAACTGTTCCCCCAGATATCCACATACAAGCTCCCTCAGTCCTTCAAAGCTATCCTTCAAAGTCACCTCTTAGACAAGGCCTATCTAAACACTGTCTCAATTTCCATCCCCCAACCCTCCAGCCAACCACACACGTACACACTTCTTCTTCTTCCTCAGTTGTTTTTTTTTTTTCCTGCATTGTACAAAACCTTCATTACCTTCTAGCGTAATTGATAAATATTTATTTTTAAATAGCCTGTTTCTCTTCACTAAAGTACAAGTTCCGTAAAGGCAGAAATCTTGTCTTTGTTCACTCCTGTATCTCTGTCACCCAGAACAGAGTTTCTCAACCTCAGCACTGTCGACATTTTGGGCAGGATAATTCTATGCTGTGGGGGGCTGTCCTGTGAACTGTAGGATGTTTAGCATCATCCTTAGTATCTACCTATCAGATGCCAGCACCTCCCCAGCTATAAGAAGCAAAATGTCTCTAAATATTGCCCAATGTCCCCTGGAAGGCAAAATCTCTCCCCATTGAGTTTCACCGACTAAAGCAATGCCTAATGCAAAGCAAAGGACTGGTAAGTACTTATTGAAAGAATAAACGAATGTTAAACGAGTTAATATCTTAAGTACAGAGAACAATGTTTGGCACATAGTAAACACCCAAGAAATGTTAATTACGATGAACGTGTTGTTTTTATTACTGTTGCTGAGTTGTTGCTTACATCTAGAATAAGTCATGGAGACAATCAAACTGTATTAAGTAGAGCCCTAGGATTTGATACAGATTTCATTTTTAAATATATTCAAATTATTTTTAAAAACAGAAGTACAAAACCTCACACTGAGAAGTGTTAACACATTGGATACAACCAATTCATTAACTTGTGTTGCCACGTTAACTTGTTTTTGTGCAGACCTCAGAATACATCATCTTCTGCCATCTCTGTGCATATATTTTAACTTCTTATAAATGTGTCGCTGATTCGGAAGGCTGTAGTTTGGCACTAGTGTTTATTTTTATTCCTGTCTATTCCTGTCTATTCCTGTCGGCTCATGTAAAACTATTCAAGCAAGTATTCTATGGTAGAGTTGTATCAAACATACATTGATTTAATCTGCCCAAATTCAACTATACAAGCTTGGCCAAAAATTAAAGAGAGAAAGCATAATTTTCATTCAACATGAATCCCTAAATGCAAGCCAATTACTTCATCTGGTGCTCAAATAAAGTAACAGCAATCTGTTCTACCCTGGAGGAACAATTGACTGGATTAGATTTAGTAGAAAGACGGGACTCTAGACACAAAACTGATATACCGTATTTAATGGGAGATTTAGGATACTTTTCATGGGCAACACTGACCATGTATGTTTACGGTCCTTTCTTATCTACAGTCTCAAAAGCCAAAAAGTCTTTGAAAAACAGCATTTTGGAGTAAATCATTTGGCCACAAATTCTGCGAGGTTATTTATGGTCATTGTTTCCCCTCAGAAGAGGGATGGTGGACCAGTAACTGATTTTCAACTCACTTGCTGCTTTTGAGCCTGATGCCTAAGTAAGATGTTACCTAATGGTACAGCAATACCACTGTTGAGCAGACCATTCAAGAAATGCTCCCTGCCTATACTCCTCCTGTGAAAAGAGTAACAGAAATGGGAAGAAATGCAGCATATAGATGGTTTCTGTGCTTAATATAAGTTTGAGATACTTCTTGTCTCATTTTTATGTTTATAATATCAATTTAAAGTAGTTGTGATATAAACCATAGTAACCACTAACCACAAGGACTGAATATACTCAATGCAAAGTCTTATTTATTATTATAATAATTATAATCATCATCATTGTCATGGCTGATGGTTCATCTTGGAAACCAAATTTCTTATTAGCATTCCTTCACATTTCAGCAATGGTTTATTTGAAGAGCATCCTGGGATTACAAGGCAAACTGTTAAAAACTGTTCATCTGCTCAGACATGTATTATCTTCTCTGCTCAATGCAGACTATCAATAACATTGATAAATCTCTAATCATTCTGATCAAATAAGAAAAGAGGACACAAACAACCAACAGAAGAAATAAAAGAAGGGACATCATTACAGCTCCAATAGACATGAAAAGGATACTAAGGAAATATTTTAAACACCTTTATGCCAGTCAATTTGATGACAAGTGGACAAATTCCTTGAAAGACACAAATACCAAAGATTACTAAAGAAGAATAGATGACTTGAATAGTCTTATATCTACCAAAGAAGTTGAATGCTAAGTGACATCCTTACTAACTGGCCTAGATGGTTTCACTTTTGAACTCTATTAAATGTTTAAGAAAGGGGTATTAGAGATTGTTTTGGGGTAGACAAAAATAATCTATATCTCAATTGTGGTTCAAGTTACATAATGTATATGTTTTTCAAAAGTCTTCAAACTATACACCTAAAATAAGGGGTGAATTTCACTGAATGCAAATTATACCTCAATAAACCTGAATAAAGAAAAAAAGGAAAAAGGGTAACATTTGGGAGCCAATAACCTGCTATTCCCAAATGCGAAGGAGAGTTTTTCAGTTTAACAATAGAAACATAAAAAGAAATTAAAATGAATATCTTAGCTGAAAGTAAAATATACACAAACCTAAAGAATTTTGTCTCCCTTTTACTTTCAGACCCCAGGATTTTATTAAAGCTTGGAAGTGTCACTTGTAGTTCCAATTGTCATCATTTTTATTTTATTTTGTCCCACTTTGTGACTGTCAAGGGCTGAATTGTGTCCCCCACAAATACATATGTTGAAATCTTAACCCACAGTACTTCAGAATGTGACTATGTTTGGAGAAAGGATCTTTAAAGAGATAATTAAGGTTAAATGAGGTCACTAGGGTGGGCTCTAATCTGATCTGGCCTGTGTCCTTATAAAAAGACATGATTAGGACACAGACACACACAGTGGGAAGACTATATGAAGACACAGAAAGAAAACAGCCACCTGCAAGGCACGGAGAAAGGCATTCAGAAAAAATCAACCCCGCAGACACTTTGACCTTGGTCCAGAATCATGAGAAAATAAATTTCTCTTGTTTAAGCCACTTGGTCTGTGGTACATCATTATGGCAGCCCTGGTGGACTCATATAGTGACTTTCCCTGTAGCGTGTGCATAATAAATACAGGTTAAGCTCTGAATTAAGAAGCTATGATCTCTATCTGGCTGGAGCCAAGCCAAGACCTTCACAGAAAAGACAAGAAACTACCAATGAGCTTGTCCCAAATTGAGTCAGATGTGATTCAACCAAGCTGGACACCAATCTCAAGTTCAAATTCAAGTTCATTTTAACAGCACTAACATGTGAACCTTCTCTGTGTGAGTTCCTGATGGCATTTGTGCCTTGTTGGTGCCCACATTTGAAAATAAACAAAACAGACATTGGTTAATTATATATTTTTCAACCTGAACAAATTTATTCCCGAATCCAGCCCAGCGTTTGCTCGCTTATTGCTATTCTAAATGTGACAGTGAGATATGCAGAGTGACAGAGTAATTTTCTACCAAAAAAAATCACAACAATAATTCAAAGAGTCCCCTCAAAAAAGAGGAAGTGAAGCTGGGTACCTGAGGGTTACTGTAAATATTCTAGAAGAACATGATTACCTTTCAACCTTGTTCCCAAGGTAGACAGAGACAAAAAGAAGTTAATCTTGTCAATTTGCTGTTTTCTAAACAAGAAAACCTGAGGGGTGACTCAAGGGTCACAAGGACTTATGAGCTTGTTTAGCAGAAGAAAAAGAACAACTTCAAGGAAGTTACATCACCAGATAACCAGCCCCCAGCTGCTGTTGATGCCCAGAAGTCAGATTGCCCAAGGGCTTATCTGGAGTGAAAGAAATGGGGACTTATACTTTGTTTCTCCAAAACACCTTCTGCCAAACCCCTTAGCTCTATAAAACCCCCTGCTTTCTTCTCTTGTGAAGGCAAATTTAAGAGAACCTATCCTCCCGCCTTCTCTTTTTGCCCAATTTGAATAGAGCTTTCTCCATCTCCAAGCACCATGTCTCAGTGATCGGCTTACTGTGCATCGGGCACATGAACTTGAGATTAAGAGGTTTGGTATCAGAAGGAAAGGAAGAGTAAGGATATTTATTTTCAACTAGCATAGACTGAGCATGTTCTCTGTACCAGCCATTGTGAATCCTGAGATAGACAACAATGCCTCCCCATCAAGGAGCACATAGCTTTGGAGCTCAAAGGCAGTTCACTGAAATGCCTAGTTGACAACACGGTTATTTACAGCAAGGACTTTAAAACCAGAACAATCTGGGTATGAAGTTTGGCTTCATCATGTTTTGTTCTGTTTCATTTGCCAGGTTTTTAATCTCTCTGGAGCCTCAGTTTCCTCATCTGAAAAATGGTAGTTTTATTGTTGTTTAGAAGGAATGTATTAATTATCATCATTGATGTTTACTAGAAACTGTTATCATGTGGATAAGAGTTTGAGACATTGCAAAGTACTTTTACATACATTATTGTTTTTATCTCTAAAATGCCTTCCATGAAGTCAAGGGAGGTATTGTTAGAGCTGTTTTATTTGTAAGAAAATTGAGTCTAAAGAGGTTAGATGACTTGTCCATGGCCACACAGGGAGACAGTTTTAGATTCAATTCCAGGTCTGGAAACTCATAATGCTGTGTTCTTTCCCATCGGTACACTGCCTGCCCCCTCACGAAAGGTGATCTGGAAGGCCTCTGGTTTGCTTTAGGCAAAGATTTATTTCAAAAATCCATCTTCCCTCCTGCAAGTTAAAATCAACAACCCATAAACCAGGCAGACTCCAACCATGCCAGACAAATGCTAATCTGCTAGACGCTTTTTGCTAAGATGACTGATATCAACAGTGATGATCTTCACAAGAAATTCACGCACATCCCCTGAGGCTTCCTGCCTGGAATCAGGTCATTTTAAGAACTCATTTAATACAACCATGCTTTGAAAGGCAACTGCTATTGGTATGCTCAGAAGCATGCTATCAGAAGGCAGCCCACTCCTTGAGCCTTGGCTGCTCAAGGCAAGGGCCATTAACTGGCCTCCCGGTTCTTCATCACAGAATGGGATCTGAGTGAACTTAGGGTCAAAGGCCATTTGCCTGGGGTGTGCTCTCTGATGCAGACATGTCTGGGCCTGAGCCTCGGATGTAAAGCAGTATTGCTCAGACTTTTTTAAATGTAATCTTCAGTTAAAAAAAAAAAAAAATATATATATATATATATATATATATATTTACATCATGATCCAGTTACAAGCATGTTTGAAAATAGTGGTTAGAGAAATCAGTTTAGTGAGAATAACCAACATTTTAAAAAATTAATTGAAACAGAAAGGAATGAAACAATAGAGTAGAATAGAAAATAGAGTGCATTGCATGTAGTAAGGATCAAGTATCTATCTATCCATCTATCGATCTATGAATTGGAAGATCATGTTTAATTTATTTCTTACTGTGGGTCATAGTTAAATGAGTTTGAAAGACCACAGTCTAGAGGAGTGCCAACAGAAGGAGGTTGGAGTCACTGGCAATTTGAAGGAAAAGCCATAATCAGGTCTGAGAAGAGGAGAGAATTCTCCTCCTCCCAGGACTTGGTTTCCAAAGCCTCCTTATCCTCATTCCCACCTTCCTTGCTTGGCACCCACGGCCATATGTGATCGCACCTGCTGACATCTCTAGCCTCATGGCTGACCACTCTGTTGAAGTAATTAAACAAGGAGGCCATTAGGGTAAGGGGGCTCTAATGCCTTGGGAGCCTATGTAAGCAAGCCAAACCTGAGCCAGACTCGATGCACTCAAATCTGAGGAAATGAAACTTGGGAACAACCATCACAGACAGCCATCTAGGCTTTCTCACATAAGGCAACTACTTAAGCTATAGCCAATCATAAACTTTCCTTGTTTTGCTTCCACGGCTTCTCTGTAAAAACTTCTCCCTGAGCTCCTGTTCATGGAGGGCTCCCTACCACCTTTGGTTTGGCACCACCCATCTCGAATAATGTATGCTCAAACAAACTCTTGAAATTTTTAATGTGCTTCAGTTTATCTTTTGGCAATTCTCATCGCCATCTCACCCTAAGCCTCAGCAATACCAAATTATTTGCTGTTTGGGTAACAATCCACGCTTCTCCATCCCTACAGGCTTCTGCTTATATATTGCTTCCATCGGAATTCCTGTTCTCACTGTGACTTTGCGATGGTAACTCCTATTCAATGCTTTCAATAGTTCAGCTACATTGTCACCTGTCTCCTCCAGGGAGCTGTTGTAACCGAAAGTTTGGTCTCTGAACCCGATGCTAATCCAAATAACGAGAACAGAGTCTTGAGTGGAAGAGGAAAGGTTTTTACTATGCCAGGCACAGGGAGCAAAGCAAGGGCTCATGCCTCAAAAATTGCTAGCTCCCCGATGAGGAATGGGTAGGGATTTTTATTTGGGGTTTTGGGTAGGGGAGGGGGGAACATGCAGCTTGTGCAGCGCGGTGCTTTCCCACCAGCCTGCATTTGGCCTTGAGAGGCTGCTTGCAGCAAGGCGGGGGGAGGGTGAGATAGGAGGATGGCAGGTGGGCGTCCTTCGCTGTTGTCTTGTCTTCTCGTTTGAGTCGGGTTCAGAGCACCGGGAGTCGAGGAGTTGAGGTCTGGGAAGCCTCCGCTCCCTGATACTCTTGAGACAGTGGCTTTCCTGGCAAACTCAAGGACACATGATTAGCTAAACTTTAGTGTGCCTCCAACTCCAGGCCACCTGGGCTTTTAACAATTTGTAACTCCCATTTAGTCGTAAAGCTCAAAGAGTCCAAGTTTAAAGAAACAGGTATTTACATATGAGTGGAGCTAGAGAAGCAGGAAAGAGGGTGGTGGGTTTTAGTTTTAACCCCATATACGCTGGGTTCAACGTGGGGGAACTGATATCAGGGCTGATGTTAAAAGCCTCTAACACTGTCACGTATCACTCTGCATTCCTTCATTCATTCATTCAGCATTTAACAAATATCCACGAGACACGGACCAAGGTACTGGAGATATTGTGGTTAACAGGACAGGTTAACTGTCCTTTTGGTGTTTACCTCCAATGGATGGACAGATGATAAACAACCAAATATAATGTCATTGAAGAAAAATGAAGCACAGTAAGGGAGAGGTGAGGTAGTAGAGGAAGCCTTCACTGAAGGGGGAATTCTGAGCAGGAAACTGAGTTAGGCTGCAGAGTAAACTATCCGTATATCTGTGGGAAAAGTGTTTCCGAACAAGGGAATAGCAAGTGCAAAGACCCTGACAGCTTGGTGTTGCCTGCTGAGCAGGCTGGGTTCCTTATTCCTCCTCTATGCTCCTTCACGCCTTCTGTATACCGTTACACTGAATTATAATTCCTCCTTGTTTGTTTTTTCTACTTAAATATGAGCTCCTTGATGGCATCTAAGAATTAGTCCCTTCTACATATTTGAGTGTGTGAAGAAATAAACAAATAAATGATTAAGGAAATGATTGACAGAATGAATAGGTGAGTGCAGTGTCTCTGTCCCTTCTTAGGAGGGGAGCAGGAAGAGCAAAGGAGAGGATATAGTCCCTCCTTGCCTATATAGAAAAGGAAATGGGGGGCTGGCCCAGGCCCAGTGGCGCAGCAGTTAAGTTCGCACGTTCCTCTTCGGCGGCCTGGGGTTTGCCGGTTCATATCTCAGGTGCAGACCTACACAATGCTTATCAAGCCATGCTGTGGCAGGCGTCCCAAATATAAAGTAGAGGAAGATGGGTATGGACATTAGCTCAGGGCCAGTCTTCCTCAGCAAAAAAGAGGAGGATTGGCGGCAGATGTTAGCTCAGGGCTAATCTTTCTCAAAAAAAAAAAAAAAAAAAGAAGAAGAAGAAAGAAAAGAAAATTGATACTCAGAGAAGAAAAGCTACTGCCAACGGTCTCACTGGAAAGGAGTGGGGGAGTCAGGGCTAAATTCCAGGTCTCTTGAGAGATGGAGGTCCAGCTGAGTGATCTTTCCATTAGGCCTGTAGCTACACCCTGAAGGGGAGAGAGAAGCAGGAGAGACCTGGCTGTCTGTGGTCAGCATTCAAGAAAGAGGAAGACTCTGAGAAAGGTACATTTTGAAAGGCAAACTCTGGAAAGGAAAAAGCAACTTTCCCTAGAACTAATCCAGCTGATCTAAGCAAAACTAGAAAAAGAGGTGAGTGGATTGGTTAATTCTGTGAAAACTATGCCCCATTAGGCTGAACCATCCAAACTCATTAGTCTGAAAAGTAAATTGCCTTTCAAAATATAGCTGTGTTAAATGGGTGTTTAGAAATTGCTCTTGGCTCTGCAAATATTCAGCCTTGTGAAAAGAGATGCTGGGCCCCTGAACATGTTTTCAACTGTCTAGAAAATGAAGTCGAGAATATTAGAGCTAGAAGGAGAAAATAAACTCCTCATTTTAATAAATTTAAAATGAATTTTTATTTTAAGTAAAAATAAAGTCCTCATTTTATAATGAAGATAAAGGGGCGGGGCAGTTGCTTGCCCAGGCCGTGCCTAGAACCCAGGCCGGTTCCCTCTCTCCCCACAGTCCTTACATCCCGCCATACTGCCTTGAGGTTGCCCACTGCACGTTATTTTTCTCTTCAATTTTGTGAGAGAACATTTCCCCCTAATTATAGGATTGGGATTTACAAAGATAATTGAAAAGTGCTAGATGCTATTGGACTTCTCCCAGATTCCAAGATGTCAGAAGAAAGACTGCAACATTATCACATCAATTTGAGTGTCAGATGAAAAGAGTTCCCAGGAATCTTAAATCCAAGGACCCTTTCCTATCTCATGTTTCTCTTTGAACTCCTGCACTTCAAATAAAGCTTAATGCGAGCTGATCTCAGAAATAACCATTTTTCTCAGCACAGCTTATATTGAGAGAAGATTTGAAGATTCCTCCCAGATAACAGTAAGGTTGGAAACATGCTCAGAGATAGTAATATACCTTGGAGAGTTATTTGCTTTTTCCATTTCTCTCTTTTTTTTTGAGGAATCTCAGCCCTGAGCTAACATCTGCCAGTCCTCCTCTTTTTGCTGAGGAAGAATGGCCCTGAGCTAACATCCATGCCCATCTTCCTCTACTTTATATGTGGGATGCCTGCCACAGCATGGCTTGATGAGCAGTGCCATGTCCGCACTTGGGATCAGAAGCGGTGAACCCTGGGCCGCCAAAGTGGAACATGCGCACTTAACTGCTGTGCCACTGGGCCAGCACCATGCATTTTCCATTTCTTAACCAAGAGTCAAAGACAGAATATTGTATATTTTTTAAACAAACTTTTTTATTTTAGAATAATTTTAGGTTTACTTTTTGTTGCCAAGATCATACAGAAAGTTCTCATATATCCCTCACCCAATTTCCCTGGTTGCTAACATCTTACATTACCATGGTACATTTATCACAACTAAGGAAACAAGATTGGTAATCCTTATTGACTAAACTCTATATTTTATTTGGATTTCACTAATTTTTACCTAATGTCCTTTTTCTGTTCCAGGATCATTTACATTTAGCAATTTTTTTTTTCCCTGAGGAAGATTACCCTGAGCTAACATCTGTGCCAGTCTTCCTCTATTTTGTACATGGGTCACTGCCACAGCACGGCTGATGAGTGGTGTAGGTCTGCACCCAGGATCCGAATCTGTGAACCCCGGCCACCGAAGCAGAGTGCGCCGAACTTAACCACTATGTCACTGGACTGGCCCCTACATTTAGCAATTTTTAATTAATTTACATCATATTATATTTAATCATTAGGTCTCCTTTGCATTCTCTGGCATCCAACAGTTTCCTCAGACTTTTTTTGTTTTTGACGACCTTGACAGTTTTGAGAACTACTGGTCAGAGACTCCACATACTGTCCCTCAACTTGGGTTTGTCTTATATTTTTATCAGTTAGACTGGGGTTTTGGGTTTGGGGGAGAAAACCAATAGTTGAAGTGCCGTTCTCATCGCATTATATCAAAGGTACATGCAATCGATGACATTTGTCACTGATGATAACCTTGATCACCTGGCTGAGAACTGGACCAAATAAAAATGACACAACTTTTTAATCGTGTGTCAGAAATCACCTAATTTGCCAACACTCCTTCCACTGCAGTTTTCAGGAATACAGAAAGACATGCAGTTTTCAAAACACACCACATTCTCCTTCCCTCTAGTTCTTCATTCATGCTGCTGCCTCTGCCTGGAATATACTTTCTGTATATACCCCCTGCAGGTTAGGCAGGGTGGGGCATCCCTTCTCTTTGCTCTTATAGCATAACATCTGGCACGCTGATTTGTCTGTGCTGACCGCTCTAACACCTCCCCCTCATCTGTGAGCTTCTGGAGGAACATGACCTTGTATTTTATATTTTTATCCTTAGGATCTAGCACATAAAAGGAATTTAAGAAATGCTCATTGAGGGGCGGGTTCAGTGGCATGGTGGTTAAATTCATGCACTCTGCTTTGGCAGCCTGGGGTTCATGAGTTCAGATCCCAGGCGCAGACCTACACACTGTTCATCAAGCCATGCTGTGGTGGCATCCCACATACAAAATAGAGGAAGATTGGCATAGATGTTAACTCAGAGCCAATACTCCTGAAGCAAAAAGAGGAAGATTGGCAACAGATGTTAGCTCAGGGCCAACCTTCCTCACAAAAAAAAAAGAAAGAAAAGAAATCCTCATTGAATAGATGAATGAATGAATAAATCTGAGCTTCACAACATTTACCAGTCGTTATTATCTCCATTTTTAAAATGGGGAAACTCAGGCTCAGGGATACTTGATAACTTCCCTAAGGCCACACAGCTAGTAAGGGCAGAGGTAGGACTCAATAGGTTCTTTGGCTGTGTCCTTCGTGTCAACTTCAGTGCTGATATTCTAAGAAGCTGAAACCACAAGAGTCCGTCTGCTACCTGGTGATGTGTGTAAATCCCTTCGGAACGGCAGGCTGTTACATGCTGTCTCACCTCTTCCTCTAGGTTCAACTGTACTAACTGGGGCTTCACTACGGTGTTCCAATATAGTTTAACGTACTTGGTATTGAACCTTAGTTGTAGGAGCCCTGTATTCTCTCCTAAAATGTGATGCAGGGTCCCCAAGGGACTCCAAAGGCTTGTCTCTTTCAAAGTGAGTTCAAGAGTGTGCCTAATGTTAGAAGACCAAATATGATCGTTTACATTATTTGCACTCTGTTCATGATATCTTTTTCTAGAGAAGCAATTGCTAGTCCTAATTTGGATATAACCAAGAGTCCCAGGTCATAAACATCACCCAATTTTGAGTTTGTCCTTATTTTACAGAGGATGACACAGAGATTTAGAGAAGTTAGCCGCCAGTGGAAGGTCACTCAGCCAGACAGGGATGAGGCCATGTCCTAAATCTCCTCTCAGTGTCCTTTCTCACTGTCACTCGGCCTTCACTAGAGTTGGCCGAATTCCTGAATACTGTGTAAGTACATAAATTCCCCAAAGAGTATGATGAAATCTTAGCGTTCCTGACAACAGAATAAAGGAAATATGGGCTATAAGTATAGCTCTTCTCCCATCTCTTCTTTGTCCTCCTTTCGCTCTCTCTTTTTTCTTCCTCTTCCCTCTACTTGAGCAAGTGGGTTACTAAGAGACAAGTGGGCAGAGTTCCAAACTAATTATAACATCTAAACTTAAGCCATAGCTAAACAAACATATGTAGATTTTCTAGATGAGTTTCAATTTCAAGTATTCTCTTCACTCTCTCTGAAGAATTTCTCATAGTGCTAAATTCAAAATGAGAAGCTCACCTCTCACGGCAAACGTAGGCAGTACTTCTGGCCGTGCTGGGGAAGCTTCAGCTGGATGGCAACACAGGTGGAATTCTCCTTCTTGGCATTCTACATCCTTTTTGTTTTCTCTCCCAAAGTCCCAGGTCACTAATTCCCCTTTAATTGTTAGTTAAGCATCCTATCCACTCCCATCCACAACTGCCTATCCAAGGACATCCCAGCTACAATGGCAATAGTCAAACGACTGCACTCCCTTACTCTGCTTTCTTCTGACGGCCTTCAAGCTAAGAATGGTTTCTGTATTTTTAAACGATTAAAAATAAATTTAAAAAATAATATTTGTTGACACATGAAAAGTATATGAAATTCAGATTTCAGTGTCCATAAATAAAGTTTTGAATTTCATCAACTAAAAATTAGTAGCAATTAGTTCTCTCTTTTGATCTAAGTACCTAGATGATAGCCTCAATTTTGCCTCTTAGCCTACAAAGCCTAAAATATTTACTATCCATCTCTTTACGTAAAAAGTTTGCCTCCCTTTATTGTAGAGAAAGATTGTAAGGTCGTGGTTAAAAGCTTAGGTCTTAGAGACAAGCCGACTTGGATGGAACCCCCAGCGGTGGCACTTCAAAGCTGGGTGACTTTGGGCGAGTTACACGCCCCTTGCAAGTTTGCTCATCTATTAAGTGGGGGAAATGGCAGCTGCTCTGTAAGAATGTTGTGAGGATTAAATGAGATGGTACGTGTAAGATACTTGAGTATGTGCCTGGCATATAATAGGCACTCAACAACTGTTGATTATTATCAGTGTCTACATCATCATCCCTGTTATCTTTCTCATAATTATTAGAGCAATCCTTCTGAAGCTCAGTTCTGAAACTCCAAATATCTCTAAAGTGGGTCCTCTACAGAAACAGTGATTACTAAGAGAAAGCTGATAACAAGCAAGCACACAAAACTCCCTTTCGGGCTTCTCAGTCTGAAGAAGTTCTGATAACAAGGAAGCTGCATATGGGACTCTCGGTTAGAAGTCGCTCTAATTAAGTTCATACACATTATGGAGTCTACATGGCTTAACCTTCAGAAGAGAAGTATTTTCATATTAACAGAGTTGCTTATTGCACCAAATAAATATTTGATTGTCGAAATAAGTATATGATGAAGGAAGGAAATTGGTCAGTGATGGTAGAGAAAGAATGCATATCTAATCTTTTCACACATGAAGCACTCTTCCATCAGTCCCTGCCATTTCTAGCTCACACACTTCTCGCTACTCCCATTTGGGATTATTCAATAACTCTGTGTCTGCTTCCTCCAGCCTGGTACACATTTATGTGACATACACACATACTTTAATTTGTCTTTAAGAAAGCTAGTTTTATGTATAAACATAGCATTGCATTATTTTGCTTTTAAATATTTATTTTCATTATAAATGCAATATAACCATATTACTGAAAATTGGGGAAAGAAGGAAATAAAAGGAAGAAAAGCCAACATCTCAGATCTGATTTTTCCTGAGCATAGGCCTTGTTAGAGTTGTAATCATCATATAGTTATATTCAGATTGCTCAACAGTTTCACATACTGCAATTTTCACTTAGTTGGTGAAAGCATTTTTCTATATTATTGTATAGTCTTCATAACCATTGCTTAGTTGTATGCAGGACACAGCTATCCCAAATGACAACTTTGAGGGAATTAAAGAAAGACTCTCCCTTTTCCAAGCCAACACAGTCCCACACCAGGTACACTGCTGGGCAAGTAGAGAACAGACTAGATTTCAGTCTCTGCAGATCTCCACTCGCCCTTGGTTGAGTGGTCTTGTGCAGTGAACAACCTAAAGCACTATGCAGGGTGGTCCCGACCGTATGTATACGTGTTCTCCACATCTTCATCATGAGCCCTGGACTATGAATCACAAGATGCCAGCTGTGGGCCCTTGGGGCTGTCACTTCACTTGTCCTCTTACTCTACCACCTGAGTTTTGGATCTTCTTACAAGGTGTGATTGTTGTATTAATGCCAAGGACAGGCAGGGGAAATAATGTGGAATCACAAGCAGGACTCAGGAGTCAGGCACCTGGGTTAAAATCCCTCTCCTCTACTGACTGTTGTAGAACTGAGGTACAAGAAAACACATATGTGGTCTTTGTCCCCAGTTCCTGGCACAGAGCTCCTAAAACCCTTGAAATTTCCTGAGTGATAGGAGTGTCTTTTGTTATTCACGACAAGCCCCTTTTCACCATATCTGCGTTTATACTAATAAGGTGTCACAGGGTAGACGTCCCTAGATAGCTTCAGGATGGCGGCTGGTCATCAGAAAAACCAAACCTGTGATTAGAGGGTAAGAACTTTCAGCTCCCCCATCCACCCACCCTACCCCTGACCTCAAGGGAGGGAAGCGGGGCTGGAGATTGGGTTATTAAAACTCTTGAACAGCGAAATTCAGAGAGCTTACAGATTGCAGAGCACACTCATGTGCTGGGAGGGTGGCGTGTCAAAGAGGGCAAGGAGGCTCCTTGCTCGCCCCTAGCCCCCTATCACATACCTTGCCTTACACATCTTTTCCATTTGGCTGTTTCTGAGTTCTATCGTTTATAAGAAACAGTAAATGTAAGCAAGCATTTTTCTGAGTTCTGTGAGCCATTTTAGTTGATTATAGAACCTGAGAGGGAGAAGTCATGGAAATTTGTGGTCAGCTGAACAGAAGTGTGTGTAGCCTGGGCATCCCATTTGCACTTGGTGTCAGCAGAGGGGGCAGTCTCGTGGGGCCTGCACTAACTCTGGGTGGTTAGTGTCAGAATTGAATTGAATTGTTGGACACTCAGTTGGTGTTGGAGAATTAGCATGGAAAAACAACATACATTTGGTATCAGAAAACACCACACAACACCCTTCACTGACTACCACTGACAGTTCACAGGTTAGGGGAAAAGACTTCCCCAGCAAGGTCCAGGCAGTCTCAGGCCCTCCAAATCCCATCCATTTACAACCTCCCACGAGTGGCAGTGCAGACACACTTACTAGGCAAAACACTCCCAATATATACAACCACGCCAGACAAATTTGGAGATAAAATTACTCTCAACCATAAGTAGGAAGAAATTAATTTTGGAAGTGCTTCATTAATTTGAAAAGCTTGTCTCTACTCATAGCATTCTAAATCACATTATCCCACACAGTAGACTTGAGTCCTTTTATTCATCCTCCCCTCTTTCCAAACTGGGTCTCATGGAAGTTAGAGGGAAAAAGAACAGAGCCCATGGCAAGGGCTCCTTCCTTCATTACTGGAAGAAAATCAGCGCAAGTGCTGCCCTAGCAAGGATTCAATTAAATTCTTAGCCAAAGGCCCTTGTTCTCTGTAGTTTCTATCTAGGGAAAGAGAGGAGAGAAAGTTCCTTGATGTCTCAATGACTCTAGGTTTTGCTCTTAGCTTCAACATTTCATTCATATCTCTGTAGTGATGCTCACCGTTTCAGGATTTATCTTTTTGCTCACTTCCATCCTCACTTTCACCCACTCCACTAAACTGTATGCACCTCAAACACAGGGTTGACTCCCCTTGCACAGCAGAGACTAGCAGAGTGTCTGGTCATAGCAAGACATCCAGTTGTCGAAGCAAAATACCCAATAGCCATTCTAGATAGGAGAGATAAGGTCAGTTTTCCTTGGGGCAGGGTGAGGATGATAACCTCGGAGGGCAGTTTCCACAAAGGAGGAAAGCTTTCTGGAGAAGCATGGTTTTCAGTACAGTCTTAAACCTTTTTAGAACAAAGAACATACATTAAACATGTGCAGGATCCATATTCACCAAAGTTTCAAAGAGGCATTCAGTTGCAAATTAGCAGGTCTACATGACCCTGATATCCTGGAAAGAGAACTTACCTGCAGGAGTCCTAATACGGGCATTACCAATAGGCATTGCTAATACTGGTGTCCTAGGAGGGGAAACGTGCATTCTTATCTTAAAAGAGTGCATTCTTCGCTTTAATGGTTAAAGCAGATGTACAATGTGTGTTTGATAGGCCATAAGTCAGTCTTTTTTAGTTCAAGCTGAATCCGTTTTGAACCAGAATAGCTACCCCATATACCTCAATATGTGAGAATCTCTTGTCACAGTAAATAAGTGAAGGAGTTTGTGGGTGTTGTGTGTGCAAATAAGGAACAAATCAATCAATGAATAAATAGCTAATTGGGATAATAAGGCTCATCTTGCAGGATTCATGTGAAGAATGACGAAGAAAACTTTAGGAAAGCATTAGGCATAATTCCTAGCCTTTTCCAATGCTCAGTCAACATTATGTTTCCTCCCTTCATTTTCTAAACATAAAAGCTCCAGTTCAGCTTCTGTGGCTTAGGACATCATTATCATTTATATGTTGGTGTACTCTTGTAATTGGACACGTTTATGGAAGCCTCCGCTCAGTTTTGGTCTGTGCTTTTAGCTGTGAGGCATATTATTTCCTCACGATGTTACAGTGTAGTCCAGGGAACAAATCTCTATTTGCATGTTGGAAGCAAAGGGTCTCCTTGCCAAGAATGATTAGGGGCTAACTGCAGCATCTATTTGGGATTATAACAACTGGATCTCTTGAAAAAATAAAGGGTACCAGCTGGCTCCTTGGTGTAGTGGTTCAGTTCAGCACACTCTACTTTGGTGGTCTGGGTTCACAGGTTCAGATCCCAGGTGTGGACCTACACCACGTGTCAGTTGTGCTGTGGCAGCGACCCACACACTAAATAGAGGACAATTGGCACAGATGTTAGCTCAGGGAAAATCTTCCTCAGAAAATAAATTAATTAATTAAGAGTCTATATAGAAGAAGAGAGTCTTTAACCTAGAGGGAAGAAAAAGAAATATATCAGCATACTGCAAGAATTTAGGGAGAAAGTGGTTAAGAATATCTTAATTTAAAATGATATTTGAAAACCACTCAGCCATTAAAAGAAGATATTCTTTAACCTAAAAGGGGAGGGGAAGAGATATATGAAAACATGGCAATAGTTTAGAGAAAAAGTTGCTAGGAAGATCTTAATTTAAAAGCAGATACTAAAACTATTCAGCCATAACCAGTATATAAACACAAAGCCTTTCCAGACAGTATATTTGATCATTAAAAGAGAAAGCATTTTCAAGGATTGATTTTCTATTTTATTCTGTTTAGTTATGTGTGTATATATACTTTCTTTTATCTTTACTTAATGAGAAGAAGTAAACGAAAATAGACCAGGAATCACTAAGTCAAGTTATATTCATTTTAGCCCATCAGAGCATTTTTTTTTTCAGAGAACTGGGTGACATAGAGAATGTCTGAAATAAAGTAGGGTTTTCTTTTTCTTGAGAGTGCCCAACCTCCTCAAAAACAAAAGCAAAAACAGAACAGGGCTGCCCGCTGAACTGTATGCAACTGCAATTTGGCATCCATAAACAAGCCACAGTTCTCTTAAAATCTTCAAAGTCCTGGCCATTGATTCCCTTGGATAGAACCACAGCACACACTTATATATGACTGATGAGGATCCAGGCTGCCCCAGGGGGAAGCCCAAGGCGTCCTGCCCTACATACTGATCTATATCATCCTCCAGGAGCATAGGACATCCTGACCCGATCCGACCTGATTCTTACCCAAAGTTATAGGACCACCCAATAACCAGGAACCACCTACACTGATACCATGTTAACGATTTTTTTCACGATCTTTCCTTTGTCTTGTAAAGAAATCACTCTATACCTATGCCTTATAAATTTAGCTCAAACTCTCAACACATTGCAGCTCTTACTGCCCATGGGTCCTGTCCCCATGCTACTCCATGCTATTCTCTGAATAACAGAGCACTACTGCCAGACCTTGAGAATCCAAGAAATCTTTCTTTCGACTCCTCGACTCACAAAGCCCGCATCATGATCACCATTTATTTTCTCCTTTGTGATGACAAACTTTTTTGTGGCTAAACTTCAATTAAGGAAGAATAAAGAGAAACCACTCCTTCTGGAGAAGAGCAGAATTCAAGAGGGGGGCTGCTGGCTCAGATCTTCTAAGCAGGAGAGGAGCCAGATTATTTGTGTAGCTTAATTTATATCCATTGTAATTACAATATGGTGTGTCTGATGCCGGTAATGATCACTTGGAAGCCAGCCACGTTTCCCCTCCCTGTCTGGCTCTGGTGGCGTGTGACTTTCAGCTATTCTTGCCCAGCCTGCCTTCTATTGTCCATAACCAAAGGACTCTCCAATTCAGATTGCAAAAAGTCCAGCTCGGTACCCACGGCCAAAGAAGAAAAGGAACAGCACATAAATATATCTGACAAAGTCATCAGGGATTAGAAAACAGAATCTGGCAATAAATATGGTAATTAGGTAATTTGAGACTTCCCTCGCAGGGTTCTTTGAAAATGCAATCTCAGAACTGGAGTCCAAAGCTGATTTTTGTACCATTAAGGAGAATTATGAGAGAGTCGAAACTTTTTAATGACATTTAAGTATTTTTCATTGGCGAGTTAATAACTTTTCTGTCCACGCTAGGGAAATTTTAATGATGCAGTTAGGAAAAAAGACCCCCACCCCCACCCCAAGCTGCCCAGTTTTGAAACTGGCAACTCCAGCGCAAACTCCCACACTTCTGGAAGCCCAGACGCAGCTTGGCTTGAGTCTATAATGAGTACTTAGTGGATGCTTAAGAATTCCATTCAGCTGCTATTTAGGAAAAAAAAAAAAAAAGAAACAGCGGTCTTTTTTTCTCTAATTTAATAGCATCAAAGTTTTAATTATGTTTTACCATTTCACAGGGGGGAGTTTTGGCTGTTTAATCAATCTGCAGGTTGTCGTTCAGCTTAGCGTGTTTGCTGTTAAGAAGCCTTCATACCTCGAGGAAGGCTTCCCTTTGTTTTGGCAGATGAAGAGAGAAGGCGGCCAGAAGTGACTTCCTTCAAGAGGTCACCTCTAAACACCCAAGACTGAGTTCTGAGCTCCTCTTGGGTGCCTCTGCATCTTGTCTTCCCCTGTATCCTGACAGGGACACGTATTGGGATCACTGGTTTTCTTGTCTTTCCTCCCCCAGCTTCGAGTTCTTCCAAAGAAAAGACCATGTGCTTGCTGTTCGCTCTGGGATTCCTGGTTCCTCCACAGCTCCTGGCATATAGTGACCTCGAAACAGATATTTATTGAATAAATGAGGGAGTAGAGCCCAAAGGAATAAAAGATGCTCTCATGACATAAAAATTCAGTGTATTGGAAAGATTTCATGTTCTATTTTCCTGTTAAGACTATTTGCATGATTCCCTGTACTGTTCTAAAATATAATCTCTGAGGGATGAGATAAGAGGACCTTGGAATAGCAGTTCTCAATCTGATTGATAATCAAAATCACACTCAAAAATTAAAATACAGATTTTCTTGTGAAATTCTAGGGTGGTGATCTGCAATACCATTGCTTTATATTATTACTATTATCGTTTGTGGTGTTGTTGTTATTAAGATCCCTAGTTGACTCTTTTTTCTTTTAAAGATTGGCACCTGAGCTAACATCTGTTGCCAATCTTCTTTTTTTTATCTTCTTCTACTCCACACAGCCAGCTAGTACATAGTTGTATACTCTAGTTGTAGGGCCTTCTGGTTCGGCTATGGGGGACACCACCTCAGCTTGGCCTGATGAATGGTGCCATGTCCGTGCCCAGAATCCCAACCAGCGAAACCCTGGGCCGCCAAAGCGAGCGCAAGAACTTAACCACTTGGCCACGGAGCCAGCCCCGAGAGATCCCTAGTTGATTCTGAAAAACTGGAGCTCCTGCTTTTGAAATTAAATAATCCAATCCTTTCAGTTGATCAATGAGGGTGCTTACTCCAGAAAGGATGAGACTGGTCCAAGGTTACAAAGCAAGTCAGTGACAGAGGTAGGACTTGGACCCAGGTTTCCCGATTCCTGGGGTTTTTATGTCTTTCTTGCCCTTCAAGTCCTGAAGAGTTTACTGAGCACCTATTATGTGGCAGCACTCTGCTGATTATTGGAAATAAAAGACAAAGAACAATAAAAGCTCTTCTTTATTGAACACTTACTATGTATGTGACACTGAGGGAAATGCTTTATATAATAAATCTGTGTAACATTAATATTATTACAGTTGAAGTGAATTTCAACCTAAAGAGGTTAATTTGCCCAACAAATCACTTGCTTTTAAACAGCAGGCCCTAGGGGCTGGCCTGGTGGTGCAGCGGTTAAGTGAGCACTTTCCACTTCTCAGCCTGGTGTTCGTCGGTTCGGATCCCCTGTGCGGACATGGCACCACTTGGCAAAAGCCATGCGGTGGTAGGCGTCCCACGTATGAAGTAGAGGAACATGGGCACGGATGTTAGCTCAGGGCCAATCTTCCTCAAACAAGAAAAAAAGTCATAAACAGTGGGCCCTGGAGAGATAAGATAAGCACCTGGAGAAGTAATTCTGGGTGACTTGATGGGCTTTTCTCTCCCAACCATTCTTCCTCCTCCCTGCCTTTCCTGGAGTTGGTGACTTCAATAAGGTAACTCAGACTGGGGCAGAAGACAGACTCTCTTCAGCATAATATGGGACAGAAGATGGGTTCACAGGAGCTAGTCTTTGTGGAATAAAGTCTGTAGATTTTTTAAAAATATAATCCACTTGGAGACCAGAGCCCTGTGAAGTCCACTGTTTCTCCTTCTGCCTCTATCCTGCAGACCTGAAGCCCCTGCTAGGCCTCTACCAGCTGCAGAAACAGACAGATAAGAGAATAATTAACAATGAAGAGAGGACTTTGCTTGACGGTTGGACAAGGGGAGTGATGGCGTAAACGGCTCACAGGGTTGATTTGGGAGGAAAGGAGATAAGTGGGAAAGGGTCCAAGGTGATGAAGGTGGCTGAGGAATGTGCTTGGAAATCCTAGGACAAAACCCTGAAACTCATGAAATGGAGCTCAGGGACAAGGTAAATTATCTAAAAAAGCCACTCCAAAATGCCCATCACCATTTTCTGGATTCTCTATTGGTTGGGTTATGTCAGTAGGAATGTGAAATATATTGCCCAGGACTTCATGTGCTCTTTGGGTTTTTCCAGCTAACATGAACATGTTATGACACTATTCCACCCTTCCCTTCCATGATGGGGTAGAGCAGGGAGCAGAGTGATGAGTACATTCCAGAAGTGCTATGGAGCCGAGATCAAAAAAGAAACTAAATCTGCCTGACAACAGGGTGCAGGGGATAGAGAAAATTATCAGGGAAGGCTTGGCAAGACTTGAGCCAGCTGAATGCGCTCACTAGGCTTCAGGAAGGCCAGTGCAATCGTGGGGGCAAGGCTTGATAGCACACAGAGGCTGGAAAGTGTGGCCTGTTTAGAAAACACGGCATAGGCAGTGGTTCTCCTGTTCTGGAAACTTGCTGAAATGCAGATTTTTTGGCTTTCTCCCTGAGACTCTACTTCAATAGATTTAGAGGAAAATTTTTTCATTTATTTTTTGAACTTGATGTACATAATTAGAATTCAGGAAGTCCTTGAACCTGGATGGGAAACATTTTACATCTTTATTTTCACTAACCTCTAACTGAAGTTCGGCATTTTGAAAGGAGGCAACAACGTAGGGTAGTATTAGCCATCTCTGTGACGTCACCAACAGAAACCACACGTATTGTGAAGTCATATCACTGTTGTAGATATCTTGAAGTAATGTTTATACTGAAATAACAGAATTTATGAAACGATGTTAATTCTTATTATACTTTGTGTTAATAAATAAGCTTATGTATTACTTCATCAGAAAATTTATATATACTTATAGAGATAGAAAACTGTGTAATCAGTTTCCTTTGTGAGTCTATGTGCATGCATTTATAAACATTGTTGTGAGAAGGGAGTCCAAAGGCCAAAGGGGTCTGTGGCAGAAAAAGTTTAATTACTTCTTTATAGGCTAAATTCCAGGAATCTCCATTTTTAATATGCAAACCTGATATTTTTGATGCTCCTGGTCTAGGGACCAAAATTTGAGAGATTCTGGTGTAGGTTATATGTTTGTATGTGAGAGTGCGTGCGTGCGTGTGTGTTTGGAATTAGGAGTCAAATGAAGTGTTAGAGAGCAACAGTGCATGAAAATGAGACTGGAAAGTCAGCTAGGTCTAGTTTGCAAGGCTTTCCAAAAAAGTTTAAGCACAGCCCAAAGAATGTCACACTCTCAAACTTAAACGTGAAGTCATAAACGAATAATGCATACCACTTAGCCACCCAACTGAAATTTATTCTTCACTCCTTACAGTTAAACCACAGAAGCAAAGCTACCAGGGTTTATGTCAATAGCGGATTTATGTACGTGCTGTGTCTGTTATTAGCCTGATACTCAGGCCAAGAACAGAAATAAAAACAAATAAGCTGTGAGACAAAAGGAAACAGGAAATTCCAAGAAACCAGGGCTCCACCTGCATAACAAAGGTGGAGAACTGGGGCTCCACCATCTTTCGCTTCAGGATCATTCTGGAAGGATGACCTACAACCCACTATATCCAAAGAAGAGGCTGCCAGCCACAGAGACAATAAGCACGTCCACCCACAGCCTAATTTCAAGTGTTTTATTTGACCTCTCATGTTTTAATTATAAACCACATTCATTTGTGGATTCAAAGGGAGCTAAAAGCTAAATTTAGTATGTATTTACTGCAAGCCGGATAATTTATGTACTTGATCTGATATAACTTTCAGGGAGCTACTCCGATCCCCATTTGGCAGTTAAATGAGGCTCAGATGGGGTAAAGATCCTGTTTAGCAGGTAGAAGTGCTATTAACCACATCAACTCTTGCTAATTTTAAAATTCCACGCTGCTTCTCTAATTTGTGCTGAGGAATTTCTACGGTTTTTGGGGGAGGAAAATTACATACTGTGTTTCTTTAAAAACGAAATCAAGTTAAAGACAGCAACGTACATTCATTCATCTCTTCAATTACCCAAACTCAGTCAAAATTGAGTAAAGGGAATATTTTAAGGACAAAGAGAACAGGAGAGGACATAACAGCAGCAAAATCTTGGAAGCTGCAAAGCGGATGGATGATTGATATGACGTTGTAACTGCAAAGGGCTGACCTGAGGTGTGCAGTAGGAAGCTGGTTGTGCCAGTGTCACACATGTCCCCAAAGAAGCAGAAATTGGTGGTGCTGTATACCTAAGGAAATGGAAATATTGGGGGCTAACAACAGGACGTTTTTTTTTGAAAGCAGGTTTAAGGAGCAGTCAAAGCCCACATTTCTTTCTCTATGAGTTAGAACCAAGAGTCCATTCCTTTCCCACTGCAGCAAAAAACCTGAAGGTTTATCCTTTGGAAGGATAAAACAAAAGGCTGTCTGGCTTGCGGGATTCCATACACAGACAAAGATGGAGCCTCCATATTGCAAAACATGGTATAATGAGGAAGTTTACAGACGATTTGCGACCCCCTCCCCTCACTCCTTACTCAACTCTCAGGACAAGCTTCTATCCTGCAGGAAGGCAGGAGATTGGAGGCGCCTTCTTGGAGACTCTGACTGGCCTGGTGATAAACACGGAGATGTCGACCACCCAGGATCTCCCTTCAAGGAACAATTGACTGCACAGTTTAGGGGAGCCATGTCAACTCCTTCAGGTGTCTAGCTCAGCCGCTGGAATCCTCCTTGCCCAAAGTAATGCCCTTCCTGGGATGGCCTGCATCCAAGGACTGATTAAGTTGGGGGTATACAGGTGGCCATTTCCACCCAATATGGGACACTCTGATGGGCAACACTCCCTCCAGGGCACCTGGCCAGTTACGGTGCTCTGGTTCTGCGGTCTGTGTACCAGTTTGACTGCTTTCTTTAGTCCAGTCCTGCTCCTCCCCCTCTCCTTCACAGTGTGGTCTCAAATAAACATCTTGTGCCTCAATTTTGTCTTAGTGTCTACTTCCAGGAAACCAACCTGCAACAGCTCCCCCACCCACCAAATAAAGAACTAAATACAACATTAACCATTTCCCAATGAAATGGACAAAGTAATACTTCCCATGGTGAAGCCCACATTTGAGGAACCTGATGCAAGCACTCAGACTTCTAACCAGCTCTCGAGAGCCAAATACTTAAACATCAGACACCCAAGTATGGCTCGACATCTTACGGAAGACTTTAGCATGAAAAGTAGAATCCAAAACAAACAGGCTACACAAAGCTTTGCTCTTATCAAGATAAGATATTGTACCCATGAACCAAAAGAGGAAGTGTAAAAATATCAGAGAAACATAAAAAGCTCTTAGAAATGAAAATGATGATACCAGTAATAGTTATCACCAAGAACTCAACCAAAGCATTTGAAGGTAAAGTTGAGGCAATTTTCCAGTATCTAGAGTTACAAAAAAAGAGAGAGAGAGAGATTAAAATGAGAGCAAAAGAAAAAACAAACCAACCAAAAAGCCTGAGTTTGACTCCTAGAGATCCAACACCCAAATGACAGCAACTCTAGAAAGAAAGAAGAGAGAAAATGAAAAGAATGCCAAATAAATAACTCAAGAAGTTCTCCCCCAATGGAAGGACATGAGTTTCCAGAGTAAAAAGGCCACCTAATTAATACTTCGTAAATGGAAGTTTTTTTAAGAAATCCTTTTTTTTTTTCCTTTCAGGGAAAGATTCACCCTGACCTACCATCTGTTGCCAATCTTTCTCTTTTGTTATCTTTTTCCTCCCCAAAGCTCCAGTACATGGTTGTACATCCTAGTTGTCATTCTAGCCATTCTAGCTCTTCTACGTGAGCTGCTGCCACAGCATGGCTACTGACACATGGGTGGTATGGTTCTACGCCCGGGAAGTGAACCTGGGAGGCTGAAGTCATGAACAGTGAACTTGAACCACTAGGCCACCAGAGCTGGCTCTGGATTTTTTTTAAAGACTCAAACCACGCAAATCAAGGGGTGAAAAAACGGAAAAAAAAGAAATATCTTATAAATTTCCTGAGAGAGGTTTCTTTGCAAAGGATCAAGAATCAAAATGGCTTTGGACCACACAGTTTTAACAAGAAAGGCAGAAGGAACGCCTTCAAAATTCTGAGAAAATCAAATTATTCCTGCATAACTCTAAATTAAGGGTGAATGTACAATGAAGATACGTTCAGAGACACAATACCTCAATAATGTTACCTCCCATGCACCTTCTCCTCAAGCATTTCCTTGAGGATGAGCTCACAAACAAGAGAAGAAAACAAGAAAGATTCAAGGAGTGCATGAGACAAGGGATCAAATGGTAGAAATCTGGAGGGTCCAGCACGATGGTGAGACAGAGGCAGAAGGATGGCTTTGTCTCCGAATAGAGAAGGCCCTGGATGGTACTTCTTTAAGAAGATGAAACTGAGAGGCCCCATTATGTGTCAGAAAAGGAGGAAAGGACATTTGGACAAGTAGAGAGACTGAGAATTACTTAGCGAGATGTACAACAAAGAAAACAAACATGAAAGACAATTACTAACGTCAGCGAAAAATCTGGGCCTGAAAGGAAATGCAACTCTAATATATGACATAGTTTACCTGTAAATAACATTTACATATTTTAAATAATGTAAACACTGTATATCTCACCATACTTAGATAAAACATTTAGGAGGACAGGAAAGGGGGAAATTGTGTATCTTTGGTGGGGGTTTGAGAAGGGGTGTGAAAGATTACTAAATCCTCATATTCTACAGGGGATATCAAATAAACAAGACTGAAAACTGAACAGCCAAAGAGAAATATTTAGAGACATGGAAGAATATACCCCATAACAAGGGAGAAAAATGTTTTAAGCGGTTGTCTCTGCAAACCTAGGAAATGAGAAGGAGTGGAACATAGCTTTTTGGGTTTGTTTCAATAAGGCTTGTAGAACTATTTGACTCTTTAAACCATGTTCATAGACCCCTTTAATAAAAATAAAAACTAAATTTTAGGGGCCGGCCCGGTGACGCAGCGTTTAAGTGTGCACGTTCCGCTTCAGTGGCCCGGGGTTCGCTGGTTTGGATCCTGGGTGCGGACGTGGCACCGCTTTGCACACCATGCTGTGGAAGGCGTCCCACACATAAAGTAGAGGAAGATGGGCACGGATGTTAGCTCAGGGCCAGTCTTCCTCAGCAAAAAGAGGAAGATTGGCAGCAGACGTTAGCTCAGAGCTAATCTTCCTCAAAAAAATAAAAGAAAACTAAATTTTAAAAAGAGCAGCACCAACGAGACTTGTGTCTCTGTGACCACCAGTATTGAGGTGAATTAGGGTTGCCTCCCACGTCCTCTCTTTCCCAGGCTGCACTCTGGGTTCCTGAGCTCCTTAAAACCTGCTGAGTCTGGAAGATGGTGATAGATGATCCAGACTCTTCCAGTGAAATGATGGTCTCAAAAATGGGGGAGGATGCGCTGGGGATTTAGAAGGCAGAGTAGCCGGAAAGAAGTATAAATTACCCCACCACAAGCTTCACAGAAATGCTGACACTAACGGTTGCCGGTAAAATTTTTGCAGTAAGTGTCAGTGTGATGCCAGATAGCTGAGACAGTTGCAGAAAGTGTCCAAGTTTCCCTCGAAATGTTCTGGCAGGACAATTGGGCTCCATCCTTAAGAGTGCAGCAGTTTGGGGAAATATTACAATTGGACAGAACCTTAGCACCAGGGCTCTCTGGCTCTGCTTTCCCCTTGTTTGTTGCAGGGAAAGGGAGGAGGGTAAGAAGGACGCAGGGAGAACCACCATTTATTGGCTCACTGCAATCATCTGCCATGTGCTTTATCTGAAACAGAAAGAAATAAAAAACCAAAAGCCCATGGCCTCTAGGATTTGGTCTGGACAGTGGAGAATAAATTCTTTTCATGTCCTCTCTCCCCCTTCTCCTAGCAGATGCTGCTAATAGGGAGAGGGTTATCTTCAACCCTCTTTAAGAGTAGGGGAGGGGGGAATTAAAAAATTCTTTTCAAAGTTTCCGTCTTACTTAAAGTGAGTATATGCAGTGACTGGCTCAGGAATTTAGGAAAACACCCTAATGTCCTTTTTGGTTTGGAAAGACGAGTCTCAGCTGTGATACGGAAGGAAGAGGCTGAAACAAAGGGGAGATAATGTGCTCGGAAAAATAAAGGGGGTTGTCATCCCATCCCAGTGCCCCACTCCGCAGCCAGGAGTCTGTAGGGTGGAGTCCTTGGAAATGGGGAAAAAAAGAGATAAGAGAGAATTGATGTAGGGAGGTCTCAATTCCCAGGAAATCATGCGAGGCAGGGTCCTAAAGAGAACTAGCCTGAAAATAGTCTACCCGCGGGAATGGCTAAAGAAAACGGCTAAGAAGAGTGTTATCAGATACTCACTTTAATGGATGTTTTTGTTCTTTGTGGTAAATATCTGCCATTACTTTAAAAAGTAAAGTCATTAAAGCAAGAAGAGCCCTATAATGGGGTACTCTGGAGAAAGGTAAACATCTTCAGAAATCTTGGGGAGGATGTTGGACTTCCCTCAGTTACATAGAATGGAGGCTTGAGTTAGTTTATTTAAATATTCACAGAAAGTGTGACACAATAGAAGGCAGAAGAACTCAGGGACATTAAAACATGTCTCTTTTAACCATCAGGACAATGAGAGGGGATCATTATCTTTTTTAGCAAGAGTGTCCCTCTTTGATATTTGCTTTGTGGATAATGTTCACAAGTCACTGTCAGAGCATACAGTGGTAGAGGAGGGAGCTGAAATATCTGGTCACCCCCTTCTAAGACACTAACTCTTCCCCATTTCACACACGCAGGAATCCCCAGGGGATTAATGTCAAGGGGAGGCATGATTCCAAAGGGTCACCTATTATATTGAAGGTTAGAAAGCTTTCATGTTGAGATAACAGGAAAACTAAGTTGTTAGTAAATTCCAGAAAATGTTTGAAGGTCAAGAAGACATTTGGAGAAAAATATAAAATATGGAAAAGCAAACTACATAAGAAAATTGTATGTTCTTGCTATCTCAAGAACGTAGAGTAAGCCAAGAACACATAATCTGATTAAGCAGAACTGAAGTCTCCATAAAGACTGTGTAATTCCTGGTTACCTTGGTAACCCCTTCCTGAGGATCACGATGTGATAATGAGAAAAAAACACACATGTACCCGTGACCTAGCAAGATCCCCTTGAGGGAAGGTCTGGGGAGAAGTTTGGGAGTGGAAGGACTGAGTTTGGTACAGAGGAACCCAAGAGGATGATCTTGGGTACTGCAGACCCGGGTGCCTCCTGCTGACTCGGGCTCAGTCAGGGTAAATAATAAACTAAATGTCTGTGGATCCACAGTGCTTCTCCTGCCGCACCACAGGCCTCCCTGCCTGCGGAGGACTTTGCACTGAAAAGCAAAAGCACTGTGCAGGAGGTGGTGGGGACTGAGTCTGGTATGGTTGTACCTTCCTTCACTGTCTGCAGGGCAGGTTGGGCCCATCAGAGGCCAATTCCACATCCTTTCACCTCAGTTCCTTTAACAAAAGGTGGAGATGTCAACAGCGCCCATCTCAAGGTGTTTTTTTGAGGATTTAAATGAGTTACTACACAGAACGCACTTTGAACAATGCTTGGTACATAGTAAGATTCTTAAGGCGTTAGCTATTAATACTGTAGTTGTTACTATTATTTAATGGAGGAAACTGGAGTAGAACCCAGAGTGAGCACCTTGTTGTCTATCTGGGCACGATGTCTGTGAAGACAAAGAGGAGGAAATGGAGGAAACGGCATTAGCTGCTAAATAGAAGATGGTTTGGGGCAGGTCAAGTTTAAAATGCAGAGCTGGCTCAGGGTCCTTGGCTCCCACAGAAACCACAGTTCTTACACCAACGATGACGCTCCTTCGAGAGTGAGCTTGTCCAATCCCCAGTGTTATACTCTGTGACAAGGACCCCACATCCCAACAGGATCAAACCTCGGGCATTATTGCTTTGCTACCAAATACCATGTCTGACTGTAAGACACACATTGATTTAATAACAGACTTCCAGAAGGGGGCGGGGAGTGGAGAACTAACCCTTCATCAAGGGTGCACATAGATGTTGTCGTTTCTCAGAGCTTATAATTACAAGTCTTCATCTTCTGAGTTTCGGACGCACTGAGAATAGATACCAGTGTCAGCTAGGAAATAAAATATCAACCTCATCGCGGATGAAGCTGGATTGGAGAACTCCTGCTTGGATCTGCCGCCAAAAAGGAGGCTTGCACTTTGCCAAAGTCTAGAGCACCACCCTACGTTGGGTGGAGTGTGCAAAGCAGTGGGGCCACTGCTAGCCCTTGCAGAACCTTTAGAGGCAATAGAAAGGTACCCTTTCTGGTGAGTGCAGCTCTATGGGTGCACGGCTTGGCACATAGAGTGAGAACTGCATTTCAGTCCCCGCTGGACCTCGGCTGGCTGGGTGCTTCTGTCAGCACATTAACACTCAGCTATTCTGCCAAGTAAGGACTCACTCCTCAGTCTGCCGCACAGAGAACTTCAGCTTGGCTCCAACCTACTGAACCTAACAGGGGGCCAGGGAAACCACGGGCCTCTAGACTGCCTCTCGAAGAGGTCCTGGAACCAGATGACCTTACTACGTTGAAGATGAAGCAAACAGAGTAAACATCACACTAATTCAACAAGCCAAGTGGGCTGAAAAGGTGAAGACAGGCAGATGATGCAGGAGCAGTGGCCTGTAAGGGTCCATCGCAGGCAAGTCACACCCACTAAGGCAGAGATTTTCAAAGTTTGGCCAAGAGCCACAATAAAAGACATGCTTTATGTCGTCACCCAACACACACACACACACACACACGACTGAAATAAAGCTTTTAGAAATTATATTTATAATGTTCCCTATATTTATATAATGTAAATCTCAACCTTTATTGATTTCATCATCTCAAATTAGTAATAACTCTAGTTTGAAAAACTTTGAACTAATGGAAGTCAAACTCTTGCCCCCATCAGTCAGACAAATTATTTGTCCTTCCTTAGGGAGAAGTGAGTGAGGGGAGTGGAGGGAAAAGCAGACATCACCTTCCTGATACTAAATAAGGGGGATAAAATTCACATTCTAGGAGCCCCAGAAATGTGGGGAGGAAAAGATAATATGACCCCGCCTCTGGCAACACAGACACAACAGTCTGAATGATGGACGACAATTTCAGAAATACTGAACTGGTTTTAAGTGCTTCTTTTAATTAAAGAAACATGATTTTTTTTGAACTGTGACTTGAATCGGAAGTATTTTTTGTTTGTTTTTTCTACAAATATGCCCACTGGATGGTCTCAAAATCTGACCAAATCAATGCATTATCTGAAGTGACTCAACTGGAACCAATCAAAACAACAAAATAGTCTGAGCTGAACCAATATTTTATTCCCTTCAAACCTCAATGAGTCCTGAGACTGAAGCCTTCTGAAGCGTTGGTCCTAGCCAAGGCCCTTGGCTCCGAGCTGCTGTGCCTCCCTACCTCATACCCTATATCTGAGTCATTCTCAGCTGTTCTCAGTTCCCCCAAAGATCCCCAAATGCTCCAAGCCTCTGCTCATACAGCCCCTTCCATTTAGATTGTTCTTCCTTCTACCCCCCGCCTCCCTACCTGCGCGGCAACTACCTACTCATCTTTCAGAACTCTACTGAAGAATCACTTCACACATTCATTAATTTGCTTTCTCAACAAACTTTAATTGAAGATTCACCATATGCCATATTAGGGAACCCAAAGGTAAACAATACATGGTCCCTGTTCTTAAAAAGCTTACAATCTGGTCAAGCACAATAGGCACTTATAATGTTGTAGATGTCACCCCCCAGGCAAGCACACAGGCTATTATTAGAGCACAGAGAGGGAGCCCTCAAGTCAATGTAATGGGCTGTATAAGGCTCTCTGGAGAAGCTGATGCTTGACATGGCTGAAGAGGTGAAGGAGAGAGTGGGGATTTTAGGGGACAGCAGTAATGGAGTTAAATACCATTATTCTCAATTTAGAGATGAAGGAACTAAGGCATAGAACACTCAAATACATTTCCCAAGGTGCAAAGTTATCAGTTAACAGAGCTGATATTTGGTCTCAATGCACGCTAACTCCAAGGCAGGTCTCTTAATCATTAACTCTGACAATCTTTCATTTGCCATAGGAATCCAGACAAGGAGGCATTCCTGGCTGAGACTAGACAAACAGGAAGAAGAAACTGAATGGGACAGGCAGGGGCTGTTAGAGCCATAGTGGAGCCAAGTACCAAGCCAAGAGACGATTGCAGAGGGGCAGGGATGGGGACAAATCCTGGTTTGCAGGACCTGCAATAAAGCAGATCTCTGCCATTAAGTCCTTGTAGAGAATCTATATCAATGCTATGTGTTGGCTGGGTACTAGTCGTTTCAAATCAAACCCAGCTAGAGAGAAATCCTGTCTCAGATAGTTATAAGAAGTGTGTCCTTGGTCAAGGAGTTTAAACTTTGTGAGTCTCCCCTTCTGTATCTGTACAATGGAGACAGTGATGTCTACCATACGGGGCTGTGATGAGGTTTAAATTCCATGAGATTAAATGTGTAAAACACGAAGCATAGCTCCTGGGACACAACACGTGCTGAATTCACATTACTTCTGCTTCCTCTTTGCATCCCTTAGGTTTTCCCTCTCTCGCTGAGGAGATATCCCTGGGTCCATCTACTTCCTCTGCCACAGAGTGAGCAGGGTCCCGGCACCCAGCCCCATTATAGTACAACTGAGTCCTTGGCAGCAAGCTTACTAGGCAGTGACTAGAAGCACAGTCACAGGGCACCAAGCAGAGCTTGTTAGAGTGAAAATGGAAAGAACAGAGTCCATCTTTCAGTGCTGCCAAGGGAGCCAGGAACCACCCATCCCCGGCAGGAAGGAACTGTTAATTGTGTCATTAATAATACTTAGCATTGTCCCATGCTTCTCCAAGTTAATTAATTCCACTCCAAATCCTGGAAAACAAATGACTGAGTGTGTTGGAGACAGGCCTCTGTTCCTGAGACAGAAGAGTAGAGAGTGTGTCCTCTGCAAGCACCGGGGAAAGGAAAAAGCTGCATTACCATTTCCTCGGGTCAAGTTACCCAGGGTGGGAGAGGGCATTGAGCCCTAATGGGGACTTATCCTGCACCCCGAAGACCCTCTTCAAACAATAATAATCACCCAAGGGTACAAAGATACAACAAGGCTCATTCAGCCCAAGACACATTGCCCAGAAGCGGAAGATGTTGTTAAGCTGGCGCCATGGTCTGGAGGTAAAAGTTTATTCCTCTCTTTCTCCAGAACACAGAATCAATGTGCCAGAGGGCAGGACATGTAGTTAGCTGGTGAACTCTGCTGTCCTTTAACTCAGTGGACACTCACTTTAAATATCAGAATCTGGGGGGTACCAACAACCTGACCCAGTTCCCTCCCTTCACAGGAGTGCAGAGTCAAGTGTGAGAGACAGAAGAGGCAGAGAAACAGTGAGAAAGCTACAATATAAAGAGAATTACTCAGCTACGGGGAGCTCAAAGAATGTGTGGCAGCCTGGGAGGTGCCGAAAGGATTCCTGGAAGAGCACATGTGTGAGCTGTTTGAGAAGATGATTAAGAGACAACAAAACAAAGACATGGAGAGATTGGTCCAGTGAGGACTAGCTGTGCAGATGCTTAGTTAGAGTCAAGAGAAGGCAAAGCACATTCAAGGACTTGAACACAGTTCCATGCAACTTGTGGAGCTGGGGAATTGCAATTGGACAATGACTTCTGTCACTGCAGAGTGAAGAAAGACTAGTGGGAAGACACACAAAAGTATAGACATGTATAACATATGAGGAGGGCCCGGAGGAAGGAAAAGGATGAAAGGCGGGAGAGACTACTTCTGCCTTCAGGGAAGGCTCAAGTCAGTGGCAGGCTAACAGGTGAAGGTCCTGGCTTGATAAAGCCAGAAAAAGCATTTCTCAGGCACATCCTTGCAGGAATCTCCTATCCCACAGGATTCTGATTCAGCAGGTCTGGGTTGGGGCCCAAGAACCTACACTTCTAGCAAGCATCCCAGGTGACAGGGATGCGAGACATCCACAGAACTCACTTTGGGAAGTGTGGTGGAGAGGTCCCGGCTCCCAGCCGGGCCTCACATGCACTCTGACTCTGGTCTGTTCTGTTTGCAAAGAAATCCTGGATGTGACAGCAACTGTCATGAGACAGGCAAGGTGCTGCAGAGGAGGTTTTCTTATCTTCTTCCGGCGTTCCACCTTATCAAATCTAGAAAAGCTCCTGAAATAGAAATTTCCAAAGAGTCTGTCCCTTAGAGCAAGTTCATTGATGTATTTTATTTGAAGGCACATCCCAGCTCCTAGCACAGAGACTGTCCAGGCAGACAATGCATGCTAGTTTAATTAAGGGAACTGATCTCCATTTCTTTTCTGAAAAGTGTCCTGTGCAAATGCTAGCAGCCATCATGCTTATTTGTATGGAAATAATCTGCTGAAGTGACTTCCTGTCCCAATTTCTCTCTTAAAAAATAGGAATCTACTCTCTAGCTATTCCAGGATCACAGCACTGGACCAAAGATTTTGTGTGTTTGTGGTGTTATGTTGCCTGTGTGGGGACTGTGTGGTCACTGCAAAGTGCAATGGACATAAAATTCAGGCGAGTGACTTTGCTACTTGTTAGTTACAGACTCCTGGGAAAGTGACTGATTGTCTCCATATTTCAATTTCTTCTTTAGTAAAGTGAGGAAATTAGACAATTTATTCATTCGTTCATTCCTTCAATAAATAATAATCAAGCACATCCATGTAGTCTACCAGGCACTACCCCAGTTGCAGGGAGTTAATGATCAGTAAGGCACACTCCATCCCTCTCCTGATAACACAATAATGAACAATGAGGCCGCCTGCTCTCCGTACAATCACCCATTTCCAAAGTTTGGAAGCATCTTGGAACTGCCCTCCTTTTTCATCCTCCTCTCCATCACTAAGTCTAGATAATTCTGTTGCCTAAATAATGCTATAATCAATTCTCTCTTCTCCAACTCTGTTATAGCACAGATACTCCAACCACCTGTTGGAGAAGTGGTCCCTGGCTTTCCCATGACTCATTGAAAGCTCATGCTCTTCCGTGGGCCCCAGCTGAGCTTTCTCCAATGTAAATCTGATTTGGTTCCTACATTATTTACACGCCTTGCCCAACTCCCATGAGCCACTAGATGATCATTAAGAGCAACTGCTGACTATGTACCAGGCCTTCTTCCAAAGGGCTTTATATATTTTAACTCATTAATTCACAGTAACGATTTAAGGTGGGTTCCATCATTGTCCCCGTTTGTGCTGGTTGTCTGTTAGCTGCCATCTCCATTCCTGCCCTCCTATGTTCTCCTTTATCCCGCATCGCGGGTGTGGAAGCCTGTAAAATACATGTTCCAGGCTCCCTGGTCACTGCCTTCTGGTTGGGCCTCTGCCCCTGGGAGGCCCTGGGGAGAGCCTGGAAAGCTGGAGGAAGGAAGAAGTTTGCTTTTGCACTGTTTTCTTTTCCCCCTGCTTCCGCTGGTGCCTCCCTCAGTGGTAGCAGTATGAGTAAGAGCACAGCTTCTCTGTGCCCAGCTGCAGGGACCTCCTGCGAGCAGTAGCAGCAATACGGCCTGCAGCAGATCAGCAGCACATGCAGCCTGCACTCCTGCCAAGGGCTAGTAAGCTTCCTCACTTCTGAGTCACTCTCTCCTCCTTTTTACTTCTCTCCTCTTCCCAAACATAGTAACTAATCACCTGCATGAAATCCCTCTCTGCTAGAAATATCTTCGATGCATTCTATTTCCTTGACTGGACACTGATGGATACACCATTTAACACAGAGGAAACGGAGGCACAGAGTCCCAAGTTAAACAGCCAGAGAGTGCCAGAAAGCACAGATAAAGGAAAAAAACAAAAGAGATACTAAAGTCAATCAAAGCTCCTTAAGCACGTCACACAATGCCCTTCATAACTGTCTTCCTCTCTCCATCCCCATCTCACAGCCTAGTTGGAGGGTGGCATTGTGTTTTGTTATTGTTTTGGTTGCTGAATGAATGAATGAATAAATGAATGAATGCCAAATGCACCATACTTTTGTAAAACTCCGGCAGGATCTGTAGCTGCAGCAGATGTTTGATAACTCAGTGAGGAAATACATAATAAACTAATGAATAAACTCCAAGCACAAGACAAAAGGACCTGAGAAGCAACCCCCTACCTCTGCATTCCTTCCAGCCTCAGTGTCAAACCTGCTTCATCAGAGACACTGAGCATTCACATTCCTTATACAGTCAGCATACAATAAATGCACATTTGTTAAATGAATGAATCAAGCAAGCAAGCAACAATGTCATCCATCAAGCCATGGCTCAATGATGTTTAAAATTCTAGTTTATCGAAATATAAAATTTTCCAGGAGTACAGCACAAAAGAAAACCATTACATTTTCCTGAAAACGAAAACCTCCAACATGGCAGCCTACAAATAATTAGACGTTATCATCTCTAACTTAAAAAAAAAAAAAAAAAAAAAAGCCAGTTAACCTCTGGGGACATCCTGTATGAAAAAGGAAAAAACAATGAGTCATGGATTCTAACCTCCTATTTATAACCTGGGTCCACAAATGATCTGTTGCTAAAGGAGAAGAAAGCCATTAATCTCCCAACTCAGGGAGCAATTTTATATTTTGAATAAAAACAAGATAAACAGCATTAAGGAGGGAAATAAATCAGATATGCAGCAATTAGTTTGAAAGGAGCTGGATTTTCCTGCCTAACATTCTCTTTGGAATTTAAGCCTCATCCATCAAAGCGAAAAGTGTATCCTATGACACGGAGATTTTCCCTTCCCTTTTCAGACAAAATTAGCCAGTTGATCTGAATAGTAAATTGACAGGACCCAGAAGGGAGTGCAGAAGTGAAAGGATTGAAGTAGAGGTGGGAGTGGATGCTTAATAACATTTGGTGAAGCCCTGACCCCTGCACTTTTAACCTCCTAGCATCTGTGTGATTTTTTATTCATTAAGTTGTTCATTGTCTATCTGTGAAATCTTAGAAGACCTGGGATTTTTAAAAATTAGAATCTAAGAGGGCCCTTATTCATTTTCTAACCCAGTGTCCTTATTTTACAGATTTAGAAAGCTCAGCCAGTGACAGCAACAGACTTGCGTAAGTTTGCGCAACATCAGCTGAGTCTCCAGGACCAAAATCCTGGCCATGTGCCTCCCAGCCCTTTTCCACAAACCTCTGTAACGACAAAAACACCAACAGTCGTAAAGTGGCTCCTTACTTCTGGCAATCTTTGATTTTAGGCAACACTTTCTGGGTAGGAGCCTCCTTTATGCTAAATTATGGAGAAAGTCTGCTTCCCTGTCAGTCTCCACTTTCTGCACGATTCCTCAGGCATTTTTCTTTCTAATCAAAAACCCTTTCGAGATTCCTGTATCGCTCACTTGCACCTTACTCTGAATTCTAATTATTATGTTTCCTCTCTCCATTATTTTGGAATATCTTGCTAGAATTTTTTTCAGCAACAGTTTGGTAAGTGATTCATTTGAAGCACAGACATAATAAGTCTCTCCAGATAGATTTACAAGTCCTTGCATAGGATTTTTTTAAATATTGTGTATAGAGCTGTGTGAACAGTTTGTCTCTTTCATCTCTCACCATCCCAGCTATTCAGTTTGGGTTGATATAGCCAAAGATTAATAATCATATCAGTGGAAAGAGCAGGGAGATGTCGAAAGGTTAAGGAGCTTATCAAAGCATTGGTTTCTAATAGTAACATAATAATTCAAAAGCTGACTATAAGTTAAATGCTCGTCAATATCGAATAGTTAAACTACGGTTCATTCAAACAACACAAAACTATTTAGCCATTTAAAATGATACGGAGAAGAATACATATTAACATAGAAAGAGGTTCAAGGTGCATTGCTAATATAGGAAATGTGAAGATTTATCAATGGCACTTATTATATGATCCTACTTTTTACCAAAAAAACAAACAACAGAGTTCTACTGAAAAAAGCATGTAATGATATTCCCAACTTGTAAGAGATATATATATGCATATATAACTTTTGTATTGCATTTTGTAATATGGCACATGTATTCCTTTTGATAAGAAAAGCAACACAATGTTACTGTTATTTTTTAATATAAAATAAAATTACCCAAACAGTTGCCCTGCACCATTAGAAAAACAGTGTCAGAAATTACGCCTGCGTGTTCTCAGTAAATTTGTAAATATTGGGGAGGAGAAGGGGGGCCTTGGTGATCCCATGATCTCTTCCACCACTCTGCTTTCTTTACTTTATGTGTTGGTTTTGTTTGTTTTTATACATGAGTTTTTGTTTGAACAAAAGTTCCCAAGGGCAGATGTGTGTATGTGTTTTGCTCAGTTTCCTTTTTTGATGATCGTAATAAGTCCTTATCTGTGAATATTTTCTTGGTGTGCACAAAAGTAGGAACACGAACAATTCTGTTTGACTATGCTTTGATGTATCAGATGTTGTGCTAGGACTTTTCACAAACACTATCCTGTTTCCTTGTCATCAAAGCTCTGAGAAACTGGCGTGATTTCCACTAATTTTAAAACGCAGGAGGAGAGGCTCAGAGAGAGGCAGTGACCTGTTCATGTTGTCTCAGGCAGACAAGGGTGGGCCCAAGAAAGAAGCCCAGAGCTGTGAGAACCAAGTTCTGTCTTCTTGCCAGCTCGCAGCACATGATCTACCAGTTTGGCTGGGGTTATGGGTTGAATTGTGTCCCCCTACAAATTCGTATGTTGAAGTCCCAATCTCTCAGTACCGCAGAATACAGGCTTATGTGGAGAAAGGGTCCTCACAGAGGTAATCAAGGTAAAACGAGGTCATTCTGGTGGGCTCTAATCCAATATGACTGGGTCCTTATGAGAAGGGGAAACGTGGACACAGACATGGCAGACAGAAGACCATGTGAAGACACAGGGAGAATGTGATATGAACATGAAGACAGACATCTACAAGGTAAGGAGAGAGGCCTGGAACAGATCCTTCCCTCACACTCCTCAGAAGGAACCAACCCTGCTGACACCTTGATTTGAGACTTCCAGCTCCCAGAACTGTGAGACAATGAATTTCTGTTATGAAGCCACCCAGTCTATGATATTTTGTTATGGCAGCCCTAGCAATCCAATGTAGCTGGTCACCTGGGGAACACATGAAACATTAGTTTTGATGGCAGAAAGGGTGGCTTTAAGAATGCACGGAAGTTTGGGGCCACTATATGGAAAAAAAAAGTCTTCAAGGAATGGAATGGGGAATGGAGGAGAGAAAAGAAATGTCCAGTAGAAGAGAGGTCCCATGAAGCCCTGTTGCCTTCCTCCCCATGCTGCCCAGGCCAGCCCTGCCACTAGGAATAAATCCACAAGGCAAATTATTCAGAACCATGTGTACTGGGGCCAGAAATGCATCATTTAACTTTTTGCAGTAGATGTACCTTTTTCATTTGGTTTTGTTTTAGGCTAAAATTACAATATTAAATTTTAATATTCAAACATTAGCAGGAGTTTGCATTCCCTGAACGTCCACCCACCTCTTTCCTCCAGCATACGTGGAAGGGTGACAGAGAAGAGCAAGACACAGCATGCTGGAAAGAGGACCAGGCTATGGCTGCTGGTCCTGTCCCTGCACTGAAGAGGCTGTGTGACCTTGAATGCATTGCTCCCCTCTTCTGGGCTTGGTTACTTCCTCTGTCAAATGTTGGAGATGACCTGAGCGCTCTTTAAGTTTCCTCCTGCTCTAAGTATCTGCAAGTCTCTGTATCTCTAGAGACTAGAAGGAGCCAAGTAGAAATCAACAACAGATGGCTGCTCAGGAATTGAGTATCTGTCTGTACCTTTGCCATCATCAGAGCTGGGAGGGGTGTTGGAGAGCCATGGAAAGCGAGCATCTCCATGTGTGGATAGGTGTGTGACCTGAGCAGGGTCTCTACAGATCTTTAGAGTCCTAATCAAAGAAAAGTTCATAGTGCCTGTTCTTATCCTCTTTTGTCACTGATAAAACATAAACATTACATGTATGCTCAAAATAAAAGATTTTCTGACTGAGAAATCTCGGATTACTTATTGAAGCTTCTGTGATCATGTAGGTCTGACTGTGCATGTGTGTGTGTGTGTGTGTGTGTGTGTGTGTGTCACCTAGGCATGTGCTTCAGTTTCCCTGGTATCCCAGTCTTTGTGGGGGTAATTAAGCCTTGAAAAGCAGGTGCTTCAAGACTCCCTTTTCTCTGCTCTAAGGGCTGCCTCCTAATTTCTACTATTGGTGAGAGTATAAGTTAGCATCTCTTTACTTCATACTCAGATCTTCTCTACAGACCCCCGGGTTGAGAGTCCCTCTCTGTGACTGATACCCTCACCGTCATCCACCCAAGAGGAAAATTCACCCAAGAGGGATTTGTTGCCAAAATTTGGAACGACATTGGGTAGAGTTAACTTATTTCTCTTCTGGCCTCCTTCTTGATCAGTCCCACAAGACAAATCCAGCAGACTGCAAAAATACTAGAAGTTCTTCACTGAAGAGTCAGGGAGCGCCAGAAGAGTTTTGTGACATAGTGAGAGCAAATGATGACTTTCCAACTAACGTATAAGTTTCTTGAAAAATGCTTCTATTCTTAGACCTCAGAAGAGACACTGTTTACCATATAATATAATCCCATCAAGGGAGTGACATCCCACCAAGTTTTCCATATTCTGTTGGTTAGAAGCAAGACACAGGTTCTTCCTACACTAAAGAAGAAGAGATTATAATTCATTGTGTTATAATCTTGGTTCATGGCCCCCTTCCTGAGTCTTCAAGGCCAGCAACATCAGGCCAAATCCTTCTTGGCTGCCATCTCCATGGTTCTCCCTCTCTTCCCTCTCTTCCCCCTTTAAGGATCCTTGCAATTACATTGGGTGCAGCTGGATAATCCAGGATTGTTGCCCTATTTTAAGGTCAGCCAATTAGCAAACATAATTCCATCTGTAACATTAATTCTCCTCTGCCATAAAACATATTCACAGGTTCAGGGAATCAGGACATGGATGTCTTTGGGGAGCCATTACGGTGCTTGCTACAACTATTGATTATTTTTTGGTAGAGGGAAGTAACACTTGTGGTTATTATTCTTTTAAATCCTTATCTTTCAGAGATACGTATTGCGTAGTTTACAGATGAAAAGATATGATGCTTGAAATTGGCTTCAAAATAATACAAGGGAGGAAAGAAGATAGAGATATGAAACAAAATTGGCCATGAGCTGATAATTGTTGAACCTGTGTGTTTGGCGTGTAGTGGTCCACTATGTGATTCTGCCTACTTTTGAATACTTGTAAAATTTTGCGTATTAAAAAAATAATAACTGAAAAGAGACACCATGAGATCTTAGCATAAACTGAGCAATTCTGTGTGCTAGGTACTATGCTAAATGCCTCATTTACATCATATCCTTTGGTTCTCACAACTTTATGAGGAAAACATTAATAGTCCACTTATAAATAAGAAACCTGCTGCTCTGAGAGATTAAATGACTTGCCCAAGTATACCAAGAACCAGGTGCTGAATTCAGATTTCCTTTGATTTCAAAGCCTATGTTTTTTTTTTCTTTTTTTTATTAATGTTATGATAGATTACAAAAAAATATGGAATGCTTCACGAATTTGCGTGTCATCCTTGCACAGGGGCCATGCTAATCTTCTCTGTATCGTTCCAATTTTAGTATATGTGCTGCCGAAGCGAGCACTCAAAGCCTATGTTTTTAATCACCATTTTAAGTTAAATCAGCAAATACAGATTAAGTGGCTACATAGGGCACTGGGAAGTTGACACTTTTTAGAAGATGTGCTGTTGCGTCTCAAGGAGATCAAGACCTAGAAAGTATTTGTTGAAGTGCAATTCTGGTCCTGGCTCAACCACTTACCAATGAGGAGAGGCAAATTATTTCATCTCTCTAGACCTCAGGCCCTTTACCTATATCATGTGATCATGGAATCCATTCTGCAAATTGCAGAGGACACTAGAGAAGATCATATGAAGTCATTTAAGTAAAAGCCATTATGAACAGTAAAGGGCTGTATAAGTAAAAAGGATGAAATGCAGCAACAACAACGATGATAATGTGGTTGAAGACAAAAAGGCTCTTGGCCCACACAGAAAGGAGGAGATTCTTAGTGTACTATACTGAGTTCTCCAAAGCCCCATGGTTTTTCCTTCATGCGAAGCCCTCAACAAATTCACATATAGTGAGGCTGACCCTGGGAACATCCAAGACGGCGACATTTCAGAGCAATTGTGGAGAAGCTTGGGCATCACATTGAAGTCTCCTCCAGCTCAGGGACTGTGCTTAGAACACAGGGAGAGCCATGTATGAGGAACAAGAATTATTTTTGACGTGTAACTGAGAAATCATGACATGGCATATTAACAAGGAGACAGGAACAGATGGTGTCAGATGCACATTAACCTTCAACATGATGTCCTTCAGGACCTGGTCCCAACTTGAATCTCCAGCTTTATCTCCCACCACACCCACACCTACACCCAGTCATATACCCTTCACTCTGGTTTGGCTTAAAATGCAGTTTCCAGGAAAGCCACACCATCTCACTGCCTTCTTACTCACAATACTCATGCAACAACACTCTCCCTCCACCTTTGCTTGATTCTTCCTCACGCTTTACGATTCAAGCCAGATCCTTCCTTAGGAAAACTTCCTTGATGCAAGTCTAAGTTGAATTAAATATCCCTCCTTTGACTTCCGCGAAAACCTATGATTTCTAAACTATACTTTTGTTGTCTATTTGAACACTAGACCAAGAACTACTGAAGGCAGCAACTGGCTTTTGTTTCTCTATCTCTAGCGCCTATAGAAGAGCAGAGAATATAAAAGGTGTTTCGTGATATGTGTTGAATGAAAGATGGTATGTCACAGAAAATAAATATTATTTGACATATCCCTCCTTTTAGGGGATGGTTCTTTGTAATTGAAGGTTTCTTTGCTGAGTGCTACATTGGTTGTGAGTGTGCAAGCATGGACACAGCAGCTTGAGATCTACTTTGTTCATCATAGTTAAGAGGAGAGAGACTTGGAGAAGCACAAGATCAGGAAAGGTGGAGGAGGACTCCTTGGGGAGATGGCTATATTAGTTTATGTAAGGTCAGCTGCTATGACAGATAAAGCTTGAAATATCTTTGACTCAATACAATGAAAGTTTATTTCTCATTCACATAAAGTTTAATTCTCTCTTACATAAACTTTATCACTCATGTAAACACCTAAAAGATGATCCTGATGGCAAGGAGAAGAGGTGTGAACTAGAGTTAGAATTAGTTCTGCCCCATACAGAGCCAGGTTGATGAAGGTTTCAATACCATCAACAGTCTAATCCCTTGACTTTCAACATCGAGCCAGCAGAGAGAGAAAGAAAGAGAGAGGCTTGTCTATGGGAGGTTTTCACGGGCCAGGACATCGGGAAGGGGTACATACCACTTCTACCCATATTCCATTGGATAAACTCAGTCACATGGGTATATCTACCTGCAAAGGAGTCTGGGAAATGTAGTTTCGGTATGTGTCCAAGAACAAGAGAAAACGACCTTCGATGAATGCATAGCAGTCTCTCCCACCAGGTCTGAGAACTGAGGAATTTTTGTCAAAAATGAGGAAGAGAACTGTCAAGACAGAAGGCAGAGAAAGGGAAGGAAGGGGAAGGAAAAAAGACAAAGGAAGAAAAGAAGAAGGAAACAGCAAAGGAGAATCTGAAGGAGTTCATGGTGAATAGTGTTCTGTAGCCTTGACTCTATTATCCCTAAAAAACTCTTCAGTGTACTACCTTGTTCCATCATGATTGTGCACAAGTGGATAGATTTAAAAAGGGACCAGTACTCAAGAATGAGGACAAAGCTAACATGTGGGTTATAGAATGAATAATTAAAAAGATTACATGTTTCTTCCAATGATGGTTCCATTTGTCAAAACGTGATCGACACTCCTTTTGGGTAACTGCCTCCAGAGTCAATTTCCAGCCTTGCAAGAAAATCACAGCCTGCGTTTTTATTTTTTTTTAAAGGAAAAGTCACTAAATGTCTGTGTGTGCTTGGAATGGCACCATTTAAAAGATGATAAGAAAAAGTCCCTGCCCTAGAAGCATTTGCAATACAGTCAAAGTATCAGAGCCACATGTGACTTAGGACTGGCTATCTCCTACAACCTGTGGTCCCCGTTCCTCTTAAGGTGGCCCACTGGACACAATTCTCTCCTTCTCTGCTCCCTCTAGTCCTACGGGTAAGAGCCCTGCTGCTCACTAGTCCTGGAGTATTGCACTATCCCTTGTGGCTTCCTAATACTGCCCATACCTTTTTAAATGATCCTTTATTAAACTGTCTTTGGAGCATCCTCCTCTGCGTGAGCCATCTGTTTCCTGTTGGAACCCTGACTAGTCCATAGGGTGATCTTGGGCAAGTCTCTTACATTTTTTGAGCCTTTGTTTACTCATCTGTAAAATGCAATTAAGTGTAGTTCCTTTCTCCTGGTCCTAGGCAACTTTAGTTAAGGAGAATGCTGTGGAGTATGGGAAAGACGATGTGCATGGGAGAAGGGCAGACCAGGGTTTAAATCTGACTTTTGCTCTTACAAGTTGAGTAACCCTCAGCACTTTGCAACAAATTTCTTTTTTTTTTTCTTCCTCTTCTCCCCAAAACCCCCCAGTACATAGTTGTATATTCTAGTTGTGAGTGCCTCTGGTTGTGCTATGTGGGACACCACCTCAGCATGGCCCAATGAGCAGTGCCATGTCTGCGCCTAGGATCTGAACCAGTGAAACCCTGGGCCCTTAAAGGGGAGTGCATGAACTTAACCACTCAGCCATGGGGCGGGCCCCAACAAATCTCTATGATTCAGTTTCTTGTGGGTAAAAGGATTATAAAAAATGTTCAACAGAACTTAGAGTTTCGGCTGAGACCCCAAAGATGGGAACAAAGCTAAATAGCCAGGTAATCTACAGAGAGGAGCTGGATCCCTCCACATGAGAACTGCTAATTGGTAACCAAATCTGACACTCCCAAAAGCTTGCTTACAAGAAGTCTAGAAGCCTCCTTGGAAAGAAAGAAATTCTTTCAAAAATGCTTGTAATATTGGAGATGGATTTGCTTCCACTCACCCACAGCAAAATGAGGAAGTCTAGGATAATCAGTCTTGGAAAGAGGATTTGTTAAGAGAAGGAAGACTGGCATCTCGCTCTCAGGCTGGATACTTTCTGGGATGCAGAGATGCAAAGACTGGTCCCAAGCTGCCCCTGCAGTGGAGCGTAGTGGAGTTCTTGAGAGATTTTAAATTCACCCCCTGGCATTGAGAACATAGATACTAGTGCCTAGCTTGCTTAGAGAACATTAAGGGTGAGGCTCCTCAAAGCTGCCCACGATGGCGGAGCAAGTGTGTGTGCATTTCACCAGGCCCAGGTGAATACCATGGAAGGCAGCTTAACCAATCTGCTCAAGAGAACTAGGGTACCACAAGGGGCTGGAGCTGAAAGAAGTTACAAGAGATTAGCCTAGCACATTGCCAAGTCAGTGTCTCTGAGGAAGCTGCATGAAAGGTGCCACCTGGAAGACTACACATTTGGATCTGATCATTTGGAGCACCTTCAACAGCCAAGAGAGCATCACAAACAGAATCTGCCACCTGATCTCTCACCCTTCCCACTACCCTAACCTTGGAAAATCCATCAGCAATTAGGGGAGTCAGGTAGGCGGTGGAGCAAGGAGAGTTGAAGAATGGGCCAAGCACTCTATGCTTTTACCGAAGCATCTGGACACGCCTGAGCTGGGCAGAGCGGAGAAGCTTGAAACTGGATGTGAGATTAAATTTTGATTTGGGTTGGAGTGGACGTTTTAATACTTGAAAGTGACTGGGAATCTACCTCTCCCTGATACACCATCAGTGGAGGGAGAAGGCAAATACAACTAAGTGAGTTTGAAGGCCATGGGGAGAAAAGGAAAGCTATTTCCTGATTATATCAACCAGGTCCAACCTATTTCCAACAAACCTATTCCACTTACTTTGCAGAGTATTTGTGAAGAATAACCGAGAAAGCACAAAGTAGTGCCTAGCATGGTACATCCTCAACATTACTAGTATTATTATTAAAGATTTCAATCTACATGTTGCACGTGCAAGTTAATAACATATGAAGTAGTCACATTCTGACAGGGTTAATGTAGAAGACCGGTTGCCCCAGTGAGCTCTGAGCCCAGGAATCTGTTTTTAGAGAACCTCAGGCTCCTGAGTGGCCAGGAGCCTGGCCAGGTTGGTGTCCAGAAGGCTAAGAGCAAAATACAAATTGTCCATATGGTCTTTCACAATGGTCATTGAACTGATGTCTGGCTCAAGTCCACACCACCACTTGCATATCAGACCCACATAACAATCTTCAAACTCTTACAGCAGCATACAAAATGTTTTGACTCTGGTTTCCAAATGCACTTTCAACATGCCCCACTTTGCCTGTTAGTTTCTTCTTCCTGGAAGCAGTCTACTCTGCTATTTTGGTCCTAGCTGTCCTCTCAGAACAATCACATTCTTTCTATTAAGACTAAAATACCTGGGTGTCTATGTTCTTTTAGACTTCATTTTTTTCTTAGTGATTCAGCAACTCTACCATTTAACTACTACATCCTTTAAAGGCAGATTAGGTGAATAAACTCACCTGAATTGAACGAGTGAGAAAACACAGGCTGAGACATTAAGGGACTTGTCAAAATTCACACATAGGACACAGTTAGGACCTCGCTAATGCATCATTCTTCAAGAAGACTCACTCTCTGGTTTTACACCCTTGGTAAATATTTGTGGTTGTACTTGTGGGAGTACATTTGTGGGAGCACATGGAAGCCATCAAACTTCCTATGTAATACATATGTCCCTTCCTGGCTGTATCTGTGTGGCAGAGGATGGAGGGGGACTATTCTTCTTTATCCACTTCATGGTTAGTATTGTGGAGACTACATGGATTCAGAAAGCCAATTGGTACTAGAGTCTTGGCTACAACAGTTTCATCTACCACTACTCCTTTGCTGTGCCACACCATCTCTGTACACAGTTCTTTCATTGACCTCTGGGCAAGGAGTGAAAATCCCATAAGCCAAGGAGAAAGGGAGTTTACTATTTTCCCTCCGATTTTTGGCTAAAATATACTGGGTATAGTTTACAAAATATTTCAACAAACCCTCCAGGTTAGCGTCCTCTTAACATATATAACCATGGGAATCTCCCGAAAGATATGGAAAATTTTCTCAGAAAAAGAAGCCCACAGAAGACATAGATACAAATTTTGCATAAATATCAGAAGGCTGGTGAACACTATCCATACAACTTTGCAGAGATCCATGAACTCCTGGCTAAGATTCCTGTCCTCATGGACGTGAAACAGCACCTTCTTCTTGGGCACCCTCAGAGCATCAGTAAGAACCAGAGGATCAATGAATCCAAAGTGGTTCCTCTTCCAAGGAGTGCAGGAGGAGGGGAACAAGCTCACTGGGATGAACATTACTGAAAGGTGCTGTATGGGAAATTTTCAACAGGTACTCCCATGCGTTTTCTTGCAGCAGAAAGCAACGTTTACTAATGCTGAGGATTTAGGTAAGTTTGCTTGAAGTCCATTTTTGATGTGTTATTGTGATTCACATTAATATGGATCGTCATAATGTATACATGGACCACGGACTTTTGTCAGCCAACAAATTTTATAAAAACATTTTCAAAAATGTTTGGCTCACTCCTTGAAAGAGAGCTGCTATATGCCTTATATTGCAGGGCCTCTGATTCCAGCATCCTCTCTTCTCCTCTACCATCCAGGTTGCATAGGAGAGTGATGAGCACATGTTGGGAACACAGTAATCGCAAGTTAAGAAGAATCCCTGCCTGAACCTCCTTGTCAGCCCATAGGTGGTGAACTTGTATCAGAGAGGGAGCTGGTACCGAGAGCAAGGGGAGTCAGCGTATCGTTCTTTCTATTAAATGCCATCTTAACCGATTTTACCACTAAACAGATTTTAGTAGAATGAGGGGTGGGAAATATGGAGATGAGAGTAGAGGTCTAAACCTCTAATGGTGAGAAGAATGATGGCAAAAAGATTCTAACTTTCACAGACTGAGAAAAGTTGACTGGAGAAAGAAAGATACAAGAAAAAAAATCACGACTAACCTAGAGGTGAACTGCTGAAGGACCCAGCTCATGGCCCAGTGTCACTGCGGCTTAGGAAGGCTCAGCAAACCCCTGCAGCGAGAGCTTTTACCTCTGAGAGGACGTGGTGGGGTGGCTTTTAAGCCTTCCTTTATAACAGTTGTAAGCATGGGCGAGCGAGCCTGCACCACTGTGCTCATTTAATAACAGAAGTCACCTTGCTACGTGCACAGCTCTCTCCTCAGCTCTCTTCTCTTTGGGAAGCTTAAGACCCGTTTGTTGCTTAGACAGAGCTGTCGGAAATAAACTCATTCAAGAAATGGAGGTAGCAAAAAAATATAGGAACCCTCAAGGGAAGTTACTCTTTCATCAACATGGTCGCTGTCATCATATCATCATGATTACCTAGCTAGACACAAAAGTAGTGTTGAGTGTATGCACATATGTGTGAGTATACACACATATATATGTAGTGTATACATATACATCTAGTATGCTGGTGTATGTGTGTATAGTATGCGTGTATGCAGAGTGTGTGTTTGTGTATAACTTCCCAACAACACTGAAAATGTAGGAATTCTTAATTTTCATTGCATATATGAGCATACTGCAGCTCACAAAGACTAGATGACCTCCCCAAGGACTCTCTCTCAATTATCAACAGAACCAGGATTATGTTCCTGAGGTTATTGGCTCCCAAACCCCTCATGGTTCCATTATTTACTCTATTTCCAATTATTTATTTAACAAATATTTGCTGAGATTGTCTACTATGTGCCAGGCACCGTGCTAGATGGTAGGGATACCAAAATGAAAATGTGCCGCCCTCAGGAAGCCCACTGTCTGGTATAAACTATTGTCTAGTAACATATTTTGGAATTTGCTTTAACCATTAAGGCATTGTACAAATATGAGCTGCTTCTGTTGGACAAAGCAATGTCACCCTGGTCATTCACCCATTTCTTAGGGAGCTGTGCCAACCTTACTTATAACCTTTGCATCCCTTATCTCTTTTCCCCTTGGGCTGACCTCCAGGCTGCAGGTGAAATGTCTGCATCTGGTCTCTGTGTTCCTTTCTGTTGGTTCCCTGTTCATGGTTCCCTAGCTCTGTCTGACCATCACTGTCCCTGCTCATCTGCCAGCATCCCAGGTCCTGGCCTTACCTGGTCTGGTCCTGAGCTCAGTTTCTTAATGCTGTGACCAGTGACTCAGTTCACTTTTGAAGAGGAAGGAAAGGCAAGGAACCAGATCAGAAAAGTTCCTTAGAATGCTGAGGAGGAAGAGTCTAGCTCTGAGAGACTGCCCAAAGAGAGGGTAGAATAAATTTGTAGAGTATAGTGATTATAAGCAAGGACTTTGAGTCTTATAAACTTTTTCTTACTAGTCTTTCTAGCTACGTGACTTGGGAAAAAGACTTAATCACTCTCTGCCTTGGTTTTGTGGGAGATAATAATAGTAAACCCCTTATATGGTGATTCAAAGTAGTGATTGAATTAATAGAGCAAGATAATTATCATTATACAGTATTTTGACATTTAAGTCAAGAAATATTAAATAGTCATGTGAATACCTAATGAGATGTGGTCCCCATGGCCTTTGTGCTGGATGTGTTCAGTCCACCTGCCCAGATCCACTCTCATCCTTCTTCTCTGTACCCCAGGAGGTTGACCTGGATGAATCCATCAATGTGCTCCCTTGCTGTTTGCCTTCTAGTTGGCTTTGGCCAATTATAAACACCAGCAGAAGAAGAGGGAGGGAGGAGAGTGGGGTCGGGTATTTATTCTCAGAGTTACCCCTGGAGCTAGCCACCTCCCTCCTCCTTGGGTCTTGCTCATGTCAGGAAGCTTTCTCCACACAAGCCAGGCCCTTTCTGTCTCTGTTCCACATACCACGTCTTTCCCTAGGACCCAGGGCTAGTAAAGGAACCTTGCTCTTAATAGCCCTGGTACTGCTTCTTCCCTCAGGTTTCCTTACACCTGCTCACAACATTGTAATTTCTCAATTAGACTCTCCTTGAATGTGACTAACCTGAAGGTGATGTCTTTTACCAGGACCCTGACCGATACCACCTTCTTCACTTTGCCTTATATGCTGCTTCCCCTGAAAGAAGGCCAGAGTCCAATTCTGAAGCTCTTCTCGGTTGAGTTTCTGTTGGTGAAATGATTGAGAATAAAGCACTCGTTAAAATAAATTATGCTGGGAGGACAGGTCAGGCCCTGGAGGAATAGAGGAGAGTGTTGCAGAGAGATTTTAGTCCCAGAGATGAACAAAGCATAAGGGAAGAGCTGACAGTTGGAACTAGGACCACCTACATCAATTCTCTTGCCTCCCGAAATTACCCCACCACATCTTCCTCCCCATCCAGCACCCCCAGATTCCCCTTCCTGGACTCCTGAGAGCATATCTGAGATAACACCAACTCTAGGGGGCTACAAATTGATGAAGATGATTGATGAAGAGCAGAACAGGTGTTCAACTTCACTGGTAACCCAGAGAAAGGAAATCAAATGATAATAAAGGTTTTAAACAAAGAAGGAAGACCTTCTAAATCAGGGCGCATTTTTAAATTCACAATTTTAATGCAAAGATTTCTGGTTTCAGCTCAGAGATATAAAGAGCTAGAAAGAACACTGCCCTCACCCTTACAACAAGAAAAAAGCTAGACAGGCTGCAAGTTAACAATTTTTCTTGAACGCGACAAAGAACTGAGGCCATGAAGCTAACCTGAAATCTGGGAAGAAACAGGCATCTACAGAGGAGATACAGGATCCGAGCATTTTGCTCATTTACTAACCTGGGACAGACGCTCTGGAAGCTGGTAAGAAGGTTTAGTTAAAATCATGTGTGTGAAATATACATATATATATATATATATATACACATACACACATATATATATACATACACACACATATATGATTATATATGTTATGTGAAAAAAATAATAGATATATATGTGTATATATATAAATTTACACACATACACACGGTGTGTATACACTAATTTGAGTCAAAGACAGTGTAAATTATACCATGCTTAGTTCATTTCACAACGTGGATTTAATCATTCTCATTGAGTCCTTTGTTACCTCTACTTTTATTTTACTTTTAATTTTTAAATATTTCAAACTTACATAAAATTGCAGAGAGTCAGACAAACATCCACAGAGCCCCCGCTCCCCAGGTTTAACCGATGCTGACACAGGTCACCTCCCATATTTCCTGCCCCTCCTCTGTTTGGATGAGGCTTCTTGGGCTCAGCAGACTTCCAGGGGCCCAGGACAATGCCACCCCATCTTTGCTGTCCACGCGCACCTCACCGTGCCCGGAGAACTGTCCCGCACATTCCCCTCTTCTTTAGCAATCCAGCTCCTTCTTCTCCCCCTGGGACTCAGCGTGGTGACAGACAACATCCAAGTTCATTTCTGTCTCATTGCAGTTGGTGAGATTTTGTTTTTTTGTATAAGAAAAAGGACCTGCTCCCAGCCTCAGCTTTGAAAGAGAAATTGGCCTGAAACAGCATGCTCCTTGTCACACGAAGACCCTAATAATAAAAGCTCTGGTTTTTGAAGCCCTGATATGTACTAATTCATTTAACATATTGACCATTTGTCTTTCCAGCAACACCGTGAGGTATATGGGTGAACCCTGTATTACAGAGGGGAAACTGAGAGCTGAAGGGATAACCAGCTCGCCCAACCCCACTGGCCCAGCACATGGGAGAGGGGTCATTCATATGTGTAACTGTCCAGCACCAAAACCTGTACTTTTCTTCAACAATGAAAGCACAGACTGCCTTTCATTTTATATTATCTGGATCGGTTACACATAGGCCTTTTCTATGTTTGTGGCCGTATTTCAGATAACTGAGGTTAAGAGGTAAATGACCTCCAAGTTAGTGAGGACTACCTTATTCAAATGGATGTTTCTTTACAGCAAAGCCTTTAGATCCTGGACGTGATTATTTTTCTTTTTTAACTAAGCTGGAGGAAGGGCAGGGCAGAACTTCTTTACACTGTGTCTTAGGCCAGGCCCATTGAAGCAGCACCTGGGGCAGTGATTTGGGTGAATGTGATTCACTGACTGGGGAGGGCTCTCAGGAGAGAGGAAATGCAGGAAGCAGGATGGGCAGGGGAGGAGGCTAGGCAGGGATGTGGTCTCAGCTGGATCTAGCTCAGCCTGATGGCAGGGGGAGCTCTGGAGCATGTTGCCACTTTGAGGCAAGGGGGCTGGCCCTTGTAGAAGATGGGAAGCAGCTTCTCATGGAAGCTGGGGAGTCTGCGCAGGGGTGGGGGAAAGGAAATCTGGATTGGGAACCAACATCCCAGTTCCACGGCCCTCAAACATTTGAAGGATTGAATGATGAGAGCCATTTGCACTACTGCAGAAAGACACAGAATAATTAAAAGGTTTGAATAGGAACTAAAGAATCCCCACTACCTTTTGGATGACTGGATACATTGAACCAGAAGATTAAGTATAGGGAGATAGGAAAACTAGTCTTAAATGATTAAATTCTTCTACCACTTACAAAACCATCAAATTAAAGGGAGAGTGAGTTTGGTCACTGGCTGACTACCTTCCAAACTTTCTGCTGTTCCTCCTGATGTGTCTTCACCGAGGCCCCATTGCCTGCCTCGAGATGGCTGATTTCAAGGCACTATCAAGACAAAAATAAAAATCCCATTTACTTTCTGCAGGAGATGACTGTCTGCTCCCTTTGAGCTGGGCCAGAGGGAGCATTCAGAATATATTGCTGGAAGTAAATGGCATTTTTCAGCTATTTAAATTGCAATTCACCCCTGAAAACTCCATTTTATTGAAATTCCTGGTTAATACTATTTCCCATGCTCAGGTATTCTCCCTAAATACACATAGGAGATGCAGGAGCCCAGGGCGAGACTGTTGCAGAGACAAAGCCCCTTAAAGAAGACTCAGGCACTCACATCCTCATTGCCATGTAGCAAGCCAAACTCAGAAAGGACTGACTCTTAACATGGCAGGCAGGTGTGTGGTAGGGCAGAAGACACTCCACTCAGAGTCAGAGGAATTAATTTGCCTCTCACTAGCTGTGTGCTCATGAACAAGTCATATAATCTCTCTGAGCTTTTTGGTTCACATTTCTAAAACGGGTTTAGGAATACCTTCCCCGCCTATCTCAGAGAGCTGTTTGGAAGATCACATTAGATTAACTTTTTATGAAAGTGCTATATAAAACAGTGCTACACAAATGGAATATAGCTGAAAATGATGTATCTTGTAGCCAAACGCTTGAAAACCCACACTTAAGCTTATGGTAGGAAGAATTCTAAGATGGCCTCCAAGAATCCCACCCCATAGTGGATATTCCCCATACAATCCCCTCTCCTTGAGTATGTGCAGGTCCTGTGAATATGATAGGACAGTAATTCCCATGATTAGGTTATGTAATGTAAGACTCCATCTTAACAGACTGGAGAAAGATTCTTCCTGCTGGTTTTGAAGGAGTAAGCTTCCAGATCATGGTTAGGACCTAAAAGTGGCTTCTAGATGTTGAGATGGACCGCTAGCCATCAGCAAAAAATTAGAGAGCTCAGTAGTAAAACCAACAACCACCTGCCAATACCCTGAATGAGTGTGAAGAAGACCTCAGGCTCCAGAAGAGAATACTATCCAACCAACATGCTGATTTAAGGCTTGTAGGACCTGAGCAGAAAACCCAGTTACTCTGTGCCAGAACTTCCGACCTACAAAACCTCTGACATAATACATCCGTGTTGTTTCAGCTGTGAAGTTTGTGGCAATTTGTTACAAGCTATAGAAAATGTATATACAACTGACTGTTCTGAAATGGTCAACTGAGGACCTCTGAAACCCACTTCTCCATAAAAGCAAGGAGAACACCAGAGAAAACTGTCAAAATTAACTTTTTCAGCACTCTGAAAAATTATCAAAGGCTTGCAACAATCCAAACAGCATTTATTTAAGAAAAATGGCTGAATCTTGGCAAGGAGAATGTGCCTTGTGGCATTTTAACTTGACTTATGCCCAGCACCCTCTCTCTAGCAATTCAGTAGCACAAAAAGACAAAAACCTCACAACTACAGGAGCTGTGAAAACCAGCACTTAGAAGCTACTGAGGGAAGCAAATGGGTTTGGAGCTCCCCAGAAGCCCCATTCCCAGAGAATTGTCACTATTTGACCTGCCTGGCAGTTCCCTAAAAAGCTCCACTTTCAAGGACTGTCTTTATTTGACCTAATCAGAGCTTGCTCTTTGTGAAGAGCCCTACCCACAGAGTACTTGTTAAATACAATCAGTGGCAATTGCTTAATATCACAGCTGACTGAGGAGGTGTTAATGGTTACAGCTAACAAGAGGTTGACCAAAATTTTTAAAAAGAAAAACTGGCTAATGAGATATCCATAGGGGCCTTTGAAAAGTTTCAACATATTCCTGAGAATCTAGAAGCTCATATGCATTTTCAGGACTGTGCATATGCCCAGGAAAGACTGGAGAAGGTCCTACTCTCTCACTTCTGGTTATCTTGAGTCTCCACCTGAGCAAGGAGTAAAGGATAAGATGGAATTGTAGACCGTCTGCCAGAACACTGAAAACATAACTCAACACACACACACACAGCCCTTAAAAAGGCTGAGAGATTATAAATTCAAGGAATTTTAAGGAAATCTCTGTCTAGTCATTAGCTAACCACTAAGCTAACTGAATAGAGACTTCAGTGGCCACTCACAACAAAGAATATATATTTTACAGAATTAGTCCAAAAAGTCACTAAACAAACAAATAATAGCAACAACAACAAAGCCTGGAAAAGACAGAGAATCTGATTTCCAGAGTTGACACATTGCATTATTTACAATGGGCAGTTTTCAATAACAATAGCAAAAAAATAGGAGACAGGCAAAGAAATCAGCAAGCATGGCCTAGACAAAGGGAAAAATTAGTTTACAGAAACTGTTCATGAGAAAGTCCAGACATTGGACTTACTAGGCAGACGCTTAAATCTGTTCTCATAAATATATTTAAAGAACTAAAAGAAACCATGTCTAAAGAATTAAAGGAAAGTATGAGAAAAATATGTCACCAGATGTAGATTATCAATAAAAAGATAGAAATTATGCCCAACTGGAGATTTGAGCAGGCAGAAGATTTAGTAAACTTAAAGACAGGTCAATTGAGATTGTTCAATATAAATAACAAAAATAAAAACTAATTAAAAAAGTAAATAAGCAGAGACCTACACCATTCTATGAGGGTCACATTATCCTGATATCAAACCAAACAAAGGCATCATAAGAATCAGATCAATATGCCATATAAATATAGATCAAAAAATCCTCATAAAAATACTAGCAAACTGACTTCACCAACATATAGAAAGAATTGTTTACCATGAATGAGTGAGATTATCCTAGGAATGCAAGGTTGGTTCAATACAAAAAACAATTAATATAATACACCATATTAATAGAACAAAGTTCAAAAAATCACATGATCATCTCAATAGCAGAAAAAATACCTGACAAAATCCGACACTCTTTCATGATAAAAACACTCAACAAACTAAGAATAGAAAAGAATCTCCTCAACTTATAAATGGTATCTATGAAAAACCCAAAGCCAACATCCTATCTAATGGTGAAAGAGTGAAAGTTTTTCCTCTAAGATCAGGAACAAGATATCAGCTCTTGCCATGTCTCTTCAGTACTGTGCTGGAGGTTCTTGCCAGCACATTTAAACAAGAAAAAGAAATAAAAGCCATTCAGATTGAGAAGGAAGAAGTAGAATCATCTCTATTTGCAGACAGCATGATCTTGTTTATAGAAAAAAGTAAGGAGTAGACTAAAAAGATAAATTAAGACAAAAAATTGAGTTTATCAAGATTACAAGATACAAAGTCAGTATACAAAAATTAAATATAATTCTATACACTTTGAACTATCTGAAAATAAAATTAAGAAAACAATTCCATTAATAATAGCATCAGAAAGAACAAAATACTTAAGAACAAATTCAATAAAAGAAGTGCAAGACTTATACATTGAAAACTACGAAACACTATTGAAAGAAATTAATGAAGACATAAATAAATGGAAAGATATCTCATGTTCATGGATTGGAAGACTTAATATTGTTACAATGGTAATACTCTCCAACTTGATCTGAAGATTCACTGCAATCCTAAATCCCCAGCTGGCCAAAACCCCAGCTGGCTTTTTTGCAGAAATTGACAAGTTGACCCTAAAATTTATATGTTAATGCAAGGGCCCCAGAATAGCCAAAACAATCTTGAAAAGAAAGAACACAATTGGAGGACTCAAAGTTCCTGATTTCAAAACTTACAACACAGCAACACAGTAATCAAGACAGTGAGGAAGTGGCATGGTGATAAGCATAGAGAACAATGCAATAGAATTGAGAGTCCAGAAATAAGCCCTTACCTTGATGGTCAATTGATTTTTGACCAGAATGCCAAGACTATTCAGTGGGGGAAAGAATAGCATTTTCAACAAATGATGCTGGGATAACTGGATATCCACATGCAAAAGAAAGAAATTGGGTCCTACTTTAAGACCATATACAAAAGTTAACTCAAAATGGATGAGAAACTTAAACTCAAGAACTAAAACTATACAACTCTTAGAAGAAAACACAGGAGCAAGTCTTCATGGCATCAGATTAAGCAACGTTTCCTTAGCTATGACATCAAAAGCATGAAATAAAAGAAAACTATGGATAAATTGGGCTTCATCAACATTAAAAACTTTTGTGCTTGAAAGGACACTATCAAATAGCAGCTCTATTCATAATAACCAAAAGGTGGAAGCAACCCAAATGTCTATCAACTGATGAATGGATAAACACCATCTATTTTAGCAAATAATGCCTTATTGGAACACAGCCACGCTCATTTGCTTACATATTATCTTTGGCTACTTTCATGCTATAGTGGCAGAGTTCAGTAGCTGCAACAAAGACTGACCACGTCATCTGTAAAACCTAAAGTATTTACTATCTGGCCCTTTTCATCAAATCTTTGCTTACCCCTGCTCTAGAATATATGGTCATTTGCGAGGGATTTTGAAATAAAATAAAGAAAAAGAATAATAAAATCATTTTTTTCTGAGTGCCTACTATGCTCCCAAACTCTACTAAGCAAGAAGTAGTACAGCATACACTTGCTTAGTCACTGTATGATCTTGGACAAGTTCTGTGAATTCTCTGAGCCTCGGTGTCCTCATATCTAAAATGGGAACAATAATAATCTCTGCTCCATTGGGTTACAGCGCAGATTGAGTGAGGTAATATGTATTGTGATGAGTTCAATTGTTCCCTTCAGAAAAGATATGCTGAAGTCCTAACCCTCAATATCTCAGGATAGGACTTTTTTTTGGAAATAAGGTCATTGTAGATGTTAAAAATGAGATCATACTGGAATAAGGTAGGCACGTCCTCCAATATCACTGGTGTCCTTATAAGAAGATGGCCACGTGAAGACACGGGGAGAATGCCATGTGACAACGGAGGCAGAGATTACACCTCGGGCCACCAGAAGCTTGGAAGAGGCAAGGAAGGATCCTCCCCCAGAGGCTTTTAAGAGAGTTTGGCCTTGTCAGCACCTTAATTTTAGACTTCTAGCCTCCAAAACTGTGAGAGTACAAATTTCTGCTGTTTTAAGGCACCCAGTTGGTGGTATTTTGCTGTGGCAGTCCTAGCAAGCCAATACACATGTGAAGCTCTTGGAACAATACCTGGCTTGTGATAACTCCATAATCCATGTTAGAAATTATTCTAGATGTCTTTACCTCATTGCTTCTGTTAATCTTTAAAATAATTTCATAAGGTGGGTGTATTAGCTGCTTGGGCTGCTGTAACAAAATACCACAGATTGGGGGGCTTAAACAACAGAAATATTTTTCTCACAGTTCTGGAAGCTAGAAGTCCAAGATCAAGGCGCCAGTACGGTCAGGTTCTGGTGGCAGATGGCCACCTTCTCGCTGTGTGCTCACAAGGTGGAGAGAGAGGGAGGAAGCAAGCTCTCCGGCGTCCCTTTTTATAAGGACACTAATCCCATCAGGGGGGCTCCACCCTTATGACCTCATCTACACTTAATTACCTCTCAAAGGCCTCACCTCCAAATACCATCCCATTGGGACTTAGGGCTTCACCGTGAATTTGGGGGAACACAATTCAGTCCATAGCAGGAGGTATTATTAACTCTGTTTTTTATGTATGAAAATGGAGTCTCAGTGATTAATACATAAGAAAAAATATAAAAGGATGATAGTATTAAAAGGAGATTTCTGTAGATGTGTGACTTCCTCGTGGATGTTTTTGCTCATGGCCATGTATGCTCCATAGCGACACTGGTGTCACAGGCTCTGGAATCAGACAGCCTGAGTTCAGTTCCACCTACTGCTATTCACTAACTCTGGGACCTTGGGCAAGTTACTTAACTGCTTAGAATCTCAGTGTCCTTACAATTGAGGATATTGCCAAATGGATGATTCTTAACCTCATGGAGTGGCTGTGAGCATTAAATGACAATATACATGTAAAAGGGTGTCCCAGAATGCCCGGCACAAAGTAGATATCGAATAAAAGTTAAAACTTAATATACAAAGATGTTCGATGCAGCTGAGATTATTAGAACAGATTCGGAAAATCTCAATATCCAACAATAAGTTATGGTTCATCCATATTAAGACATGCTATGCAAGGATAAAACAGAATAAGATGGATGTATGTTGACTTCCTGGGTTCTTTTCCTGTTCCTACCTCCTGTGTGACTTTAAGCAAATGATTTAACCTCTCTGGGCCTCAGTTTCCCCATCTAAAATATGTAAATAAAAGCAGTATTTATTTCACAGAGTTGTCATGAGGTTAAATAACATATAGTTCATACAAGATGCTTAAAATATTCCCAGGCAGCACATGAGATATATTAGTGATTATTATATTATGATTTCATTTGCATGGAAGGAAGGAAGGGTAATTGGCTAATTTCTAGAAAGAGATATAAGAATCTGCTACTAACTGTTATTTCTGGGGAGTGAGACCAGGAAGGAGAAGAGAGAAAGGCTTCAACTTTCCCCTTTACCCCTTCTGTGTTATTGGAAACAAACCAACCCTCAAATTATCAGCTGTCTCTTGTCTTTCTCATATAATGAAGAACAGACCCAACGGTGGCTGAGTACTTTCTTCTCCTGCCAGGCAGGGCTGCTTTTCAGCCAGGAACCTGAGTACAGCAGCTAAAAATTTCCATTCCCACGGTAAATAGCTGCGTTTAGGTAGGGGTTACTCCTAAGGTAAGGGTTAACTCCTGGCCTGCCGGTGGGCGTCTGGGATGTTGATTCAGGATGACTCTGTTTTCTTTAGGGTCCTGTAGTCCAGGTTAGTAAATATTTTGACTCTCACTCTTGGTGCCAGGCACTGAGCTCAGGGCTGTGCACCCATTGTATCTGACTCTAAAGAACTCTTCAAGGTATTTATTCTCATTTTCCAAGTGATGAAGCAAACGTTACTTATTACTTGACTTGCCCAACAGCAAACAGCTCATCAGCGGAGTCTCTCTGGCTCCCAGGGTCACGCTCCGTGCATTATATCTTTGCTTTCATTGGCTCACGTTCCCTCTCTAAAAATATTCATGAGATCTGCTTCAACAAGCTATTTTCAAAAAGTTTGTTTTACCAGCTTTGTAGTGCTGGCTTGTCTCAACAGGTTTAGCAGTTTCAAAAGAAGAGCAGAATTATCAGCTCTGTGAATAATTAACGACTCGAGTTTGGTCTCTGGCCTAAAATTGACCGCAGAGTTTCATTATTTGCCCCGAACAGAAACAGAAGGAAAATTTCTCTCCATCAGCACTTCTCAATGCCTGGAGAGGTAGAGAAGCCAGAAGAATCATTCTCACTCTGTTCCCGCTCTGAAAGATGAAGTCCCTGCCCCAGGTCAAGGGGGCTGAACCAGGCTTGAAGACTGGGACTCTACTCCATAGACACCGCACGTGGTTTTGGAGATTACATAGTCTCAGGTTTGTCATTATTAGCTGTGTAACCTTGGGCAGTTACTCATTCCCTCCCACAGCTTACTTCATCACTTGTAAACGGGGGCGATAATATTTATAGGCACTAAGCTAATATTCTGCAGTGATATTAGCATTTTTCAGCAGTCATTAACCAATCCAAATGCTGCACACGGAGCTGCAGCAGAGTGCTGGAGGCCCCAGCTCTGCAAGCATGTCCTTGTTAGTGGAGATATCCCTGGGGGTCCCAGGGCAGTGGCCAGGGGGCCAGGAAGATGGGAGTGCAATGGTGGGGAGGGGTGGGTTTCAGGGAAGCAGGTATTTATCAACTGATATAAAGTGTTTCAGTATTTTAACAACTGGTACAGCTGTACAAATGACTATAGGATGAATCTGGGTCCCTTGCAATGTGAGTTTGCATTTCTAGGGGATATGCTTGGTCCTGTGGCTAAACTTTTTTCTCATATGATTCCATGTAATCTCCACAACCACTCCAGAAGGTGCTACTTCAGGCCCATGTTTTCAGATGAGAAACTGCCTCTCTCAAAGTTACAATGGCTAGTAAGCGATAGAGCAATGATCCAAATTCAAGCTGACCAGTAGCAGAGCCTGACTCGTACCTACAATGGGAGAGAGAAGGACATCCTGGGCAAAAAGCAAACTGAACTGAGAACACAGGTAGGAAAGTGTGAATAAGAGAGTTGGGCTGTAGGACGATTCAAATGAGGCATAAAAGAGCTGCTAGACACACAGAATCCTTGGGCAAGAATGACATTAAAAACATTTATCCCCCCTGCACTTTACAAATGGAATAAAACGTTAAGAAAAGATGAATCTGCATGCAGGGTAGATAGAGATTCTTTTGCACTGTGCTTATTCAAGCAATTTTGAAATTATGCCCAAATAAAAAGTTAAAGTAAAAAATCAAAGTCCTTTGCACATGGGGCTCCCGTCTTCCTTAGCTCTCTGTCATCTCTCAGTTGGATTGTTCAGTTTCTTGCCTTCAACGCATTTTTCAGAGTAACAGGGGCCACGGAAAAAGATCTAAGTCTAACATTCCACCTCCCCAACTTTCAGCAGCACTGCAGAAATCTGAAGAGAAGCCTTTACGATTATGTGATTTGGGAAATGCTTGCAAATGACAGTGAGTGCAGCTACTGGAAGTAACTGTAACGTGGCAGGAAAAGCATTGGCCCAGGAGTCAGATAACTTGGACTGAGACTTATTTGGTCCCTTTCACAGCTCAGCGATCTTGGAGGAGTCATAACTTCCTCTGTAAAATGAGAATCTCAGTGCCCACTTCCCAGGTTATGCTGGGGATTCACTGAAATACCATTTGTAAGATTCCAACCATGAAGTCTGGCCTACAGTATGTACTCAAAATTAAGAGAAATAAATATCTTATTTCTCTTTCCCTGAGGCTCAATTTCCACACCTGTTCAAGGAGAATAGTAATACGTAATACGTGAAGGAGAGGGTGCCAAGACCAAATGCGATAATCTGTGAAAGGTGCTTTGGAAATGCATCACATTACAAATGACTATTGTCATCACTAGAGATGACCAAGGGGACTAAAATGTCCTCTTGCCCCTAACTACATCTCACAATTGAATGTCTCCTTCTGTCTTTATTACTTTCAAGTTTCTTCTGACCCTTTAATCTGATTTCTCCAACAAGCACACAACTATGGAAGTATTATATATACCTCTGAACAGGATTCATATTTCCCTAACATGCCTAACCCAGGGCTGTGGAGGCACCAAACACGTGGTAACTGGCATTTCCCAAGTAAGGGCTAAGGATGTAATAGGCATTAAAATTTAAGGTTTTTCCAAGGTGATGCTGTAAACTGGTGAAAAGAGAAGGCTCTGGGTATTGGCTCTCCTTCCCAGAGAATCCTCAATTTTGAGATTTCGACTGATCAGAAAACACATTCACAGGTCTGGAGATTAGGGTGCAGACATCTTTGGGGGGCCATTATTCTGCCTACCACATCATCTTACTACAAGGCATCATGGTACAGTTAGGAAATGTTTGGCAAAATTTTAGTTTCAGGTACATGTATATTCAGATATATACATATATATTTCATACATATACATACACACACACATAGACATATATGTGGGCATTTAGTTGTGATACACAGTGCATTTCTTATTGCAGGTCAAAGTCTGAAAAATACTACTCTAAAGCCAGGAAGGAAAACCTTAGTGTATTTAGGAAAATAAATCTAGGCCTGTGCGGGTGGAATGTCCCCTGCGAGGGGGAGTGATAAGAAGTGAGGTTGGCAACATCAGCAGAGGCCAGATTGTACAGGCCAACAGGCCACCATAAGGAACTTAGATTTAATTCTAAGCACTACTGGAAGCCACTAAAGGGTGTAAAACAGTATGCTGCACACTCTGATTTACATTTTTAAAAGAAGGATAATTTTGGATACCTTCCACTCCTGCCTTTCTATTGTTTGTTCATAGATTGGACTCTAGAATTCACCAGGCTGATCGAACAACCAAGTGCTTTGGAGAGAATTAGAGTGTTTGTAACAGAATAAAACTGGTAAACTGGTAAACTGGTAAAAACTGCTAAAAAAAAAAAAAAGTTCTTGGAAACACCAATGAGACTAGCTCAGGTGATAAAAAATAAATCTCTCATAGACACTCAAACACTATACTACTTTTTGCCTATGAATAAGTAAATATTTTCAAACACTTGAGAATGTTATAAGCATTACTGTAAATTGGCACAATCTTCTATAGAGGTCCATATGGTCGTTCCTATCAAATTTAAATTTTGCATAACCTTTAATCCAGAAATTTCACTTCAGTAATTATATCCTCCAGAAATACTCACATATATGCCAAGAACAGGTATAGCAAGATGTTTGTGGTATCATTTATAATTTGGAAAAATTGGGTATGATTTAAATGGGCATCAATGAGAAAATGCATAAATAAGAAACAGAAGCTTTTTACCATGGAATACTCAACAGATGTTTAAAAAGAATGTTCTAGACATTTGATGTAGTAATATAAAATAAAGTTGATTTATTGATGAGTAAATAAAGGGGGGGCAGAGTAATATGGGTAGCATGATCTAATTTAAAACACTGGAAAATATATGCAGATGAGCATATCTGAATGTTAATAGAAAAAAGTCTAGAAGGAACACACAACACATCTAATATTGATAACCCTTGGTTAGAGTGAACAAGGTGAGAGAAGGCAATGGAGGATGTCCTTTACTTTGAGTTTATATACTTTGGTATTTGAACTTCTTTTATATTAAGCATATATTATTTTTGAAATATTAAAAAAAGTAATAAAATTACATTAATAGAAAATATTCATCGTCTTAAAGGGCACGCAGAGAGAGGCATTAACCCGGGAGGAGTAAAACAGTTATAGCTTCATGACGATATCAATGCCTGAGCTTCCCCTCTTAGGTTGTCAGGTTGGGTAGAAACCAAAGATTCAGATGGAATGATGCACGAGGCTTGGCTTGGTGTGTATGTGTGTGCATGTGTGTGTGTGTATGCTTACGTGTGTGTATCCACATATATTTATGATTTTCTCCTAAACTCCTGGGGCCAGATAGTTTGAACCATTACAAAACCAAAGGTTGCACCATCTCTGACCATCTTAACACTGGTTAGATTTGTTTGGCTTAACCAGCTCCAATCTGAAATTCATCTATGAGATTTTGGATTTGAGTTATGAACACTGGGCAAAACTGAAGAAGAGAAAATGGATAAAGACACCAACCAATCCCTGAGCATATACCTTTGTGCCAGGACTACTTCTGAGGGATTTATGTATATTACCATGAACCACAACCCTGCATGGTAGATGACATATTATTCCCACTTTACAAATTAATACACTGCAGCTTCCAGAGCCAGGTGAGGTCATCTGCCCAGGTGGCAAAGAAAGAAGAGGTGCTGGGGTGACAGCCCAGGGCTGACTCCAACACTGGCCCATGTTTTCCACCATGCCTCTCAGCTCCCTCAAAACACAGAGAGGGCAGCCTCAACCCTCACCATATTGGAACTACTCGGCCATGCCTACAGTCAGCTGAATGATGGTGCTAAAGATAGGAGAACACTTTTACTGGGGTAAAATTAATATCCTTTCAGAGTTTCCAATAATGTACCCTAGTTGGCTGAAATTTATACCAGCACTATGAAAAAGAGAAAAGGAATTACTAAGCAATTTATAGCATTTGTTCTCATGCTCCACCTCCCCCCAAGCCATATACCAAAGACAGATGAGGTTTTACTCCTAAAATAAAGGATTGACGAGATGGGAGCAGAATTATGTCAGAATCTTTCTCTGATAAGACCTCTCCCTACCTACTTACCTCTCCCTAGGAAACCTATCCTGGACCCTTCCCCAGCCCCAGCACGTGGGGTTAGCTGCCAGCCTCCCCTCCCCCAACCCCTCACCAATGTCACCATAATGCCTGGTGCCTGCCTGTTCTCTATCATCACACTTTTATCACAAGGTATTGCACTTACTGTTTGCCCATCTGTCTTCCTCAGCAGAATGTGGGCTGGCACCTGGAGCACAGGGACCACATGGCATTCCTCCTTCTAGCCCTAGTGGGTAGCACACTGCCTGATAGGCCTGAGTGAATACTTAAAGAATAAATGAACACAGTTCTAGACAAGAATGCCATTTGGAATTGCAATGAAAGCAACAGGGCCTTGCAGAAAAGTATCTCTTAAGGCTTGATAAGACCAACTGAAAATAGTCCAATTCTTAGCTGGGGGAGAGAGGAGGAGAAACGAAGGAGAACATGTCTTGCGTAAAACTATTCTGTATGATACTATAAAAAATAAACGCTTTTTATAAAAAGTACTAAAACTGATGTCCGCACAAAGAACTGCCACCATTTAATGCTTCATGGCTTTATGAAGAACCTTGCTCTTTCTGAAATATAAGAAGAAACAGACTCCGCTGGAATAAAGTAGACTAAATCTTGCATATCTATTGAGATATAAGAGAATTCTCTCCATGGGCTATAATGTATTGGCCAAGAGTACAGCCAGGTAGCAAAGAGAAATGTACTCTAGAATGGAAAAAACAAACAAACAATTGGTGTTCCAAAAGCAAAACTGAAAAGTTAAAAAAAAAAAATTCTAAACACTCTTTTTCCAAAACAAAGGAGACACAGATTAATTTACTCCTATCATTACCTTTTTCCTCATCCATGGCCCAGATTTGGTTTCTAATATGAAAGATCAAAACAAAATTTGCCAGTTCAAGAAAAAAAGTTTTGTGTGTAGTCCCTACTTTTCACAATAAAAGCACTCCCTGAAATTCAGTCATCTTATTATTAATATTATTATTATTTCTTTCTTGGTGAGGAAGATTTGCTCTGAGCTAACATCCATTGCCAATCTTCTCCTTTTTTTGCTTGAGGAAGATTAGCCCTGAGCTAACATCTGTGCCAATCTTCCTCTATTTTTTATATGTGGGATGTCTCCACAGCATGGCTGATGAGTGGAGTAGGTCCCCGCCCAGGATCGGGATGGGGATCCGAACCAGGGAACCCAGGCTGCCGAACTGGAGAACACAGAACCTTAACCACTCAGCCACAGGGCTGGCCTTATTAATATTATTAATTTTTTTTAAATTTATATATTAATTTTTTACATAAGTGAGGTGTAAGACTATGGCCAAGGAATCAGTATTAATTAGTACTCATTAATTACTTAATAAGCAGAGCAACTAGGAACTTCTATAACCTTGTCAAAGGATAAAGTTGCACTTGATGTTATCATAGACTCCTGATGGAGTTGGTGCTCCACACACAGAAGCATAGATCCAGGGTCCTGGCATAGTAAAGAGACCTGCTCAAGGTCATATATTATATTCGTAGCAGAGCTATATGTGGCAGAGCCAACCAATATGGCCACCATGCCACACCTGAGTGCCCCATGATGCGCCTGATTTACATGATCTCATGTAAGCCAATTAACAGCCTTAGGGAGTAGGCACCCCTAGTGGCCCCAATTTTTAGATAAATCAAAGTGGCTTAAGAAGGTACTAACTTGCCCAAGGTCACACAGCAGATCAGCAGTTGGAGTCATGATTCAAAGCAGGCCAGCATGACTTGCCGTCAGCCTGAAGGGGGAAAGGAAGTGCTCAGCCACAGGGAAGGTGGGGGTAATTATAGGAAGGTCAATTACTGGGCTTGTCAGTGTTACTCACGATGAGCACGTGAAATCCCTCCTGGCTGAGAGTTGCCCGTCCTCTTGCTCCTGCGTCTTCTGGCCTCCCAGGCTCACTACCTCTAGAGCTACTGCAATAAGAGCAAAAGCAGACGTGCTATTCAGATAATGCTTCAAGCCACATGTTGGAGCAGAATAACGTCCTAAGACTTCTCCATGGCTAAGGAGGAGGGTGGGGTTGCCAAAAGGGTGGGTGTGGTCAGACGATCTTTCAGTGGAGAACCCTAGCCTAGGGCTTTGGAGACCAGCATTTCTGTTCCAGGCCAGAAGCTGTCATTTGTTAGCCATGTGACTGTGGACAAATCATCTCATTTCTCTCAGCCTGTTTCCTCAACTACAAAATGAAGATATTAGCACCTATCCAGAAACACTGTTGTGATGAATAAAATAGGACAGCGCAGGCAAGGTGACCTCATCATTGTTAAAATGATTACTGCAATAACCCTTCTTATCCTCCCTGGGTTTTCCAGCACCTAGGACCTTAAAGGTTCCCAGGAAACATTTGGTGAATTAATTAGTAAACATAATAAAATGTATAAACAAGTTAAATGGTTCATCTACTAATGACCAAAGCTCGAGAAACATTTCAGGGGCAGGCCCCGTGGCCAAGTGATTAAGTTCGCACACTCCGCTTCGGCAGCCCAGGGTTTTGCAGGTTCAGATCCTGGGCACGGACATGGCATCGCTCATCAGGCCATGCTGAGGCAGCGTCCCACATGCCACAACTAGAGGGACCCACAACTAAAATATACAACTATGTACCAGGGGGATTTGGGGAGAAAAAGCAAAAAAAATAAAATAAAATTTCAAATACTACAGCAGTGGCCAAACAGCTAAAGAATCAACTGGAGTTATCTCTTTCTTAGCTTACCAAATTCTTGTATCTAGCTAAGAAATTCTCTAAGACTAAAGAGAAGACCTCTTTCTCCCAGATAGTAATTTTATTTATTTTGAATAAGGCTTTTGAATGCACAATATCCCAGATTTTCTCTAGCTAATCATAAACTGATCTGGGCCTTATATGCATTGTTTCGTCTTGTGCCCACAACCACCATTTGAAGTAGACACTATTATTATAGTCCAATTATAGTATTATATATATTACATATTATATTATTTTACAAAAAAACTGAAATTCAGAGAATTAAGTGAATGGACCAATGTCACAAGCCACATTGTAGAGAAGAAATAAAGCTTCTAAGCAAATACACGATCTCTCCCAATGTTATACCACCTTAAAAGGAATCAGAGCCTGGAGTAGAGAAACCCGGTAGCTTGACTGTCAAGCCTGAACCACTAGTCAATTCTGTGTGCCTTGGTCAGACCCTCGACCTCCAGTTTAGCCTAACAACAGAGAATCCGCAAAGTTAGGAGGTTACAAAGAATGCCCTCCATATCAAGATAGCCAGACTTTGGGAGTTAATTACATTGTCATACAAATTTCCCAAAGAAAGCAGCAGGGAACTCATCTTCTGAGTCATTTATGGCTACATTCATCAAGACACCAGTGACTATTTTTTTTTTTAAGATTTTAAAATTTTTTTCCTTTTTCTCCCCAAAGCCCCCCAGTACATAGTTGTATATTCTCAGTTGTGAGTCCTTCTAGTTGTGGCATGTGGGACGCCGTCTCAGCAAGGCCTGACGAGTGGTGCCATGTCCGCGCCCAGGATTCGAACCAAGGAAACACTGGGCCGCCTGCAGCGGAGCATGAGAACTTAACTGCTGGGCCACAGGGCCAGCCCCCCAGTGACTATTTTTTAAGTGGCTTGTGTTGGCCAACTGAACAAAATACTCTCTTCCTCCACCACAATTCCAAGACTGTGGCATGTAGGCTGTAAAACCTCTTGCTCCGTTTTACCTCTGCTCCCATCTAGGTTGGCCTGTGCCACTTCTCACACTTGCATCGGGCAAAAGCCCAGATTCACACCCCACTTTGTAACCTGGCTGGCAATTTAAGTCACCAGTAGTACAGGCCAACCTCTAGTCCTGGGAGAGGGGAGCACAGAGTCACTCATTGGCTCTCCCTGCTCCATCATCCTAAAAGCAACTGCTACTTCTCCCTCTTCAAACCGTAGTCATGACATCACCCTGAGATAATATGGGGGCTTTTTAGTCTAGTAAACCCCACCCTCCAAAGTCACACACTCACTCAAACTTGGAGCAAGAGTCTCTCTGCCTGTCCTGTGTTAAGCATCAGTGGTACATGAATGAATCAGACAACACGTTGGGGAAGGGAACCCCAAGGAGCAATGGACAACTACTGGGCATGAAGCAAAGGCATTTTGAGAGCACTCAACATTCATTCATTCACTTCCCAGCCTTCCTCCTGGAATTCAGGTAATCAGTGCCCTCTGAAACACCTGGCTTTCTCCTCTACTTCTTCCGAAGTTCAGCATAAACGCTTCCTCAGGGAAGCCCTCACTGACTCAGAGAGAGATCCTCGCCCATAGGCCCCGTACACTTCCTTCATTGCACCTACAACTGTAATTGAATTCCTTCCTGTGAATTTCTTTTTGGTATATAGTTATCTGCCTTACCTATTAGAATATAAAGATGTGAGGACAGAAACTAAGGCTCTGGTTTACCTTTGTACGTTAGGCACTTGGGATTTAAGTCTCTCAGTTAAGTACTCTGTCAATTAGTTATATTAGTTCCATCCTTTTCACCATCATTTGTACCTTCAGGTTTTTGGTCTGATTTCTCCAGTGGGAGTGTTCCAATTAAATATACACACATTCGCTTTATCTGAATACCTACCAACCATCAGCACTTCACAGGGCCACCTTTTATTACCATCTGTCCTATATGTAGGATGAAACTGATCTCCCCTTAGAAACAAGCTCAGGAGCAGGGACTCTCATTGTTTCCTTCTTTGTTTTTAACCTCTGTATGTTCTGGTACCCAAGCTAGGGCTCAGCATCCTTTAGCCCTTCACAATACTTAACCATTCACAAATATTAGGACCCTTCACACAACTTAGTTGTGATTGCAAATACAGACACTAATCATTCTTGCATCTACTCTGCAGATAAAATTGCTATATTCTGTTCAATAAGCAGTTTTTCCAGTAAATTCAGTCAAAGGAAATAAAAGCCCTTCTGCACATATTCCGGACCTGTTCATTTTGGAGGTCCTTTTAAATGCTTCCGAACATGTCATTTTCCTACATTAAGCAAGCTCAGTCCACTTAGGAGAAATGGGAACAGCAGCCTACACCAAAATCACCCAAGAATAAATGCACCTTCCGTATTAGGCTTCCCCTGCTACTTTCCTGTGCAGTGAGAACCACAATAAATTAAAAACTCCCACTCTGGGATAAATGGTCTCCTGCTGCTGGAACTCCCTATAACCTTCAGTATTCAACTTTCTTCCCACTTAAAACTCTCATAGGAGCCTGTTGACAAAGCCCAGTCTTTTGAACCTCACAGGATTGTGGTAACACCTTCAGGGGCTGGCAGCTCCGATACACTGGTCCCAGATGCAACATCTGCTTTACCAACTGCTGGCTTATCCTCCCTTATTATGCCAACAATGCCACCTGATCACACTTGCCCATTTTCTGTAATTAACTCCACGAGCCCATTCCCTCTGTCTGGGGCTCTCAAACCACTTAAGACACAACATGGATCACCCACCTTAATACCAAAACTCCCCAGTGTAGATTCCAAAACGTGAGTGTGGTTTCCAGTGATGCTTGCATTGATTCTGAAAATCAATGCGTATTGAAGATTTATGTCCAGGAGACATTTTTCATGAACACTGATAGCCTGGAAGCAATGGGTGATTAACTCTCACCAAGTAAATGCAGGGAGGGCTTTCAGTCACTAAATGAATTCATCAAAATATTTACTGACCAATATAAAGATGGATACGCACCAATATTCTCAGAAAAACTGCAGTTGAGTAGCTTCGATTCGAACCAAAAATGGCAGACAACGATATACGAGTGGAAAAAAATATATAAATCAGTTAACTCTAATAGATGGTTTATTGGAAACCCTCACAGCATTTTTCAAAAGGACTTGACAGATTTTATTTTAATAAGACATAGTGAAGAGGAAATGGTTTAAAAGATGTCATCAATCTTTTATTTAACTAAGCACTGCCCTTCATTTTGAAGGAAATGATACAATTTCAAATTGGAACCTCCTTCTCAAGAAGTGGTATGAGAACAGAACATTGATTTAACATACAATCTTCAACAAAAATAAAGTTTACACAATTCACTGGGAAATAAAATACATGTGGAATTTATCGTGTTAGTCAATGTAATTCTCTGTGGGTCACAAGTATTACAACTATGGAGAAACCAACATAATAAAAAGTTGAAGAAACCAGTCAAGATTATAGTTACCCTGATTTAAAAAAATAAATTCACAAAATGTAACTTTCCAAACAAATCCATTCAATGACCATGATCACACTAGATTTTATTCTAATTTATAAAAAATGGTTAGACAATCACATAATATCAAGAGGCTTCAACACAGTGGATTCCATTTGTTAAGAAAAAAAAATAGAAAACAAGTAGTCTTTAAATTTTCTTCACTCTCCATAGCATATGTCATACAAAATTAAAGTTTTGCTCCCAAAAATATGTTTCCACGTGGTTGCGGTATTGTCTAGTGGTGCCGTTAGGGCCAGAAGCACCAACGACAGGACAAGTTAACCACTGAAGCATCATTTTTCATAAAAACTAAAAATTTCCTTAAAGGTCTGGAGTAACGTCTTCTGCTAGGCATTTTAGTGCTATAAAGTCATTTTAAATTAAATGTGGAGTCAAAGTTACAAAAAGTATGAGTTTTTTCAATACAAAAAAGTTGTGTAGCTGAAGTCGTGGGCTCCTGGGACATACATAAGCAGTCTCAATAAAATATTTGCTCGGGTAAGAAAATAGAATTTGTCTGATTACATTTAGCGTATGTTCTAGTCAGGTGTCCTGTTTATCCCTGCCAGAGCTTCTGAAGAACATTAGAATCAACTTCTCTTTCCTTCAAAGAGCATCCGTAATTCACAGTACAAAATAGTTCTAAAGTCTCATTCCTAAGGAGAAACAAAAATTAAATATATTTATTTTCTTAAAGTGCCAGATGTAGCCACCGCCTGGGCATTAAAACCTCACTCATCCACAACACTGCCATCTTGAGGAAAGAGCCAAGAGTTGACCGGATTCCCCTTTCTTGCAGCCTCCACAGGTTGGTTGTTGCTTTCCTTTAAGCATTATAATCCTAAGAAAACTTCCAGTGCAATCGCTGTTCCTAAGTATTACACATTTCACACATCTGGTACCCTATAAAAATGCTTGCATTACATGGGAAAGCAGCATCTGGAGTAGATTTATTTCCTTTCCTAGTTCATTTTCAGGCTCTATTATCAAAAACCTCTTCTCTAGAGGCAGAATGCTTTTATTAGTGTGGATTTTACCGGAGTTCTTCAAGTTGAGACTTCTCACAAAAACCAGTTCATTTGTAGCAAGAGATAGTCACTGTCAGACCGCAGTCACCAATGACATTCTCCTTCCATTTGAGGGCAAAGAAGGGAGACAGCGACAAGGAGAACAGAAAGAAGAGCTGGCTAGTTAGCCCAGAGCTGCTAGGCAGTGCTGTTCTGTTCTTCCTCCCTCCTGCTCTCTGCATGTTGGTTTGTTAAGCATAAAAGAAAACCCAAATCTGTAGTAGGCTCTGCTAAATGTCTTGACCCATGTTTACCTTGCTCCGCTTTTCCATGAGCAGGAAAAGAGACTATTAAACATGGCAACGAGATGTACATTTCCATCAGGAGGCTGACATTTCTCCAAAGTCCCAGACTGGGGCTGAGTGTGGTTCACCTTTAACAAAGTGTTAGGACTTGTTCTATGATCCCTGTAAAGACAGGAAACATAGCTAACGCCCTTGCAATCAAATTATTTCATGTTGAGATGCTATGAAGGTCTAGGGTTTTAAAAATTATGGCCTCAACTTCCAAGTTCGAAAAAAGTATACAAAGAAATCCTTCAAGTCTTGTTGCCTTGATTTGGAGATCTCCAGGAGGAGGCCCAAGAATGGCCACGGCTGTAGAACACTCAAGAACGATTCTACTCCAACTGTAAGAATTGGGTCACAAAATGACTCGTTCTGTGTAATCTACAATGACTCCCAAGAGAAACAAAAACTTTACTCAACTTTTAGATAGCATCAGCAATGCCAGTGTGCAGCAGAAAAGCATTCTGAAATGGAGGGCACGCGCCATTAAAGAGCTCACGCGAATACAAGGGACAGATTGTAAAATTTTTTAAAACCTTATAGTAAAGCAAACAGTAGCTCAGCAGCAGATGAAAATAGAATAGGCCAGCCTGCCGCGGCGGATCCCACAGTCACCACCCGGTGCTTTAGGACTGTCACCCGTGCCATTTCACTATGGCACTGACTACACCAGGTGGCATTATTTGTGATTGCTGTCACCTCTCTTAATTGAGAAGGCATACAGAAGGGGCATTCTCCAAGCAACTAGGAGACTGCTGCAATATAACAATACAGCATCTTGAATTAAATTAAATTGCATCAAGTGTGGCTAGCAAAATAAATACCTTACTGAAATATGCCTCCAGCCTAAGAGTTTACCACCAACAAAGCCTTACATTTTAAAAAGGTTATCTTCACTGTTCTGGAAGGGGGTTGGGTGGGGAGTGGGAGAGGAGACTGACTCATTCCTGCCAGGGCAACCAACCCTGATGGGCTGCTTCTGTAGCAGATACTTTATGGGGTGGCATCAGCCAACCCCATGTGTGACTTGAGGATGCACACGGCCAAGCAGGTTTAATTAGATCAGAGGCACAAAGGGCTGTTCCCTCCTCTGATAACAAACAGCGCAGCTGTAAGTGCCTACAATTGCAGGCGAGAAACAAAGGCGACAAAACAGAACCATAATTGAATCCTTCCCCTAGCTGGCCGGTGACAATGATTTACTTGTAACCTGGGAAGTGGCGGGTGGAGCAGGAGGGAGCAGGAGACTCAGCTAGAAGCCAGCTCCAGAAGATGAATTACTTGGGGATGGGGAGGAGGGAGGTAGCAAAGTCTTTGTTTTGTAGCCCAAGTTTACACAACCCTTTGTTACACTTCATAGGGGGCCGCTTGGTTTTGGTCTGCTGTTCCCTGGTCCTGGTTTCTCCAGCCTTGCACCCCAGGAATCCCATAAATCACCCCAGCTTCCCGGATTCCACACACAGCTCCGCGAGGGTAGCAGATAAGAGGCTCTCTGCCGGCCTGGCACGACACAAACCCACTTTGGCCTTCGTACAGGACATCCTCCAAGCCCAGGATAGGAGAGGAAGTGGGGAGGAGGCAATGGCAGGCGTTGGTACTCTGAACTTTTTTCCACCCCCGCACGCTTAAGAAGAGTCGGTTTTGGACCCAGGTCCAGGAGGGATTAAGCGTCAGGCAAGTTCACAGTTTGCCCCACTTTGGAAAGGAAGACAAATTGAGGAGGCGGGCAGGAAGTGCCCCCAGCCAAAGTGCTCCTACCTGCTCCCTCTTCCTCCTCCGTCCAAGATAACAAGCTTGAGCCACAGCTGGCTGCGCATTTCATCAACTCTCGGTTTTCCAAATGGCCCAGGAACCCAGATGGGGCCCAGAAGGTGGTGGAGGAGGGAGTGAGAGGAGGGAGGGGGCAGCGCCTGCTGCAAACAGCTCCCTTTCACAGCTCTGCACTCAGCTCGCCCGTCAGTGCACCACCGCCTCTCGGTCCTCTTCCCGCCGGCCGGACGCAGGGAGGCGCCCAGGAGGCGGCGTAGTCCGCGCGGCGTCGCAGTCGCCCTCATCTGGCTCGGCCGGGTGTAGGTGCATGGCGAGCTCCTGCAACACCGCTGCGCGCCCGATCTGGTCGTTGCGCCGCTTCTCCATGATCAGGTCCTCCAGGCTCTGGAACTCCAGCGTATGGGTGCGCTGCGCAGAGAGCTGGATCTGCAGCCGGTAGGGCTGCTTGCCGATGCGCAGCTCGCCGCCGATCTTGAACTCGCGCTTGCCATAGCGGCACCAGGCGGCGAAGCTCTCCGAGTTGCGCCAGCTCAGCTCGCGCTCCTTGGCGCCCACGTGCGCCAGCGCGTTGCGCACCACGGCGCTAGGGCTCAGCGGCTTGTAGCGGTACAGATCGTTCACCACGCGGCCGCGCCGGCCCTGGCTCGCGTCCGTCAGGAAGCTGTTGCTCACCTCCAGCCGGTGCAAGTGCACCACCTGGAAGTTGCCCACGTATACTGCCCAGTGCGGGTACTGCGCCTGAGACACGAACTCCACCAGGTCGCCAGGCCTGCACTTGTTGAGCAGGTTCTCGGGCGTGTAGGTGCTCAGCGCCGCGGAGCCCGGCGCGAAGCTTTTCTGGTAGATGCACTCCTCGCGGTAGAACACCGAGCACTCCACCTCGTGCAGTCGTGGGTCGTAGGGCTGCGGCGGGGGCAGCGGCGGGCTGTCTCCGCCGTCGGGCAAGCCACCGCCGCCTCCATCGGACCCCTGGGGCGGCGGCTGCGGCTCCATGTCCTCGTCGTCATTGGAGAAGATGTAGGAGACCCCGATGCGAGGCCCGTCGTCCCGGTCCACGCCGGTCGGGTCGGCCGTGGGAACTTCCTTATAACTTAGGTGGGTCAGTTTCTCCACCTGGTTGCCCATCACGCTGCGGACACACGTTCACACCGCCGAGAGGGGAGAAAGCGAAACCACCACTAGGGTCATGGGCACAGGTCCCCGGACAGGGGCAGTGACCACCTGTTGGGAGAGGAAAGCAAGGTAGGCATGTAGGAGCCCCTCCGTGAAAAAACACGGTTTGTTAAGAGGAGGAAGAAAGGCTGGGAGCCGAGCACCCGGAGCCATTTTACAGGGAGTCTCGGATGTAGCGAGCCTTCCCTCATTTCTCCACCTCCAGGGTCACGGTCACAGGAGGCCTGGCAACTCCAGCTCTCCGCTGCCCCCAGCCCTTCACCTCGCCCGGGCAACAGCCCATTATATCAGCAGCTCCTACCGCTTCCGCCAGCGCCCTACCTGCCAAACCCAAGCAGGAGGGGCGGGGGGAGAGAAACTTTACTCCAATCCCCCCTTTCCTAACCCCACCTGTCACCCCAGGGCCCTAACTTAGCCTCTGAGACACCCCCCCACGGCTCCATCCCCGGGGACACCGGCGAGGATCCCTAGCGCGGCCCGGGCAGGTGAGCCACCCTACCTGGCTCACCTGCGGCGCTTTCTCCTCCGGTCTCGCCCGCCCCTCCCCCGCGCGCCCGCCCTCTAGCTTGGGTTACCTGCGCAAACTCACCCGCCGGGAGGTGGAGGCCGTGGGGAATTGGGAGGGGCCCCCGCCGCACCCGGAGACTTCTAGGGCGAGTTTGCAGGTGCGGGCTCCGCAGTCCCTCCTCTCCAGGCGCGGGCGGCAGTGAGGCTGGGCAGGGGGCAGCGACGCATGTCTTGCTCCCGCGGCTACGTAGACCCTCAACACTTGCAGGTGGGGGGACAATGTCTGTCCACACCGCACCCCCTCCCTCCCGCTGGGCTGCTGCTCCCCCTCAATCTGCTCCCGAGGGAGGTGGGGCGCGAGAAGGAGGAGACGGAATCAGCCTCGCTGCCCGGCGGCGGCAGCTCCCGCTCGGGCCGGGCGAGCAACAAGCGCCGGGGCGGGAGGGACGGGATTGTAGATCCGGCTCCGGGCTCCCGGGGCGGGAGCGCAGCCCCTGGCATTTAAAGAGACAGGCGCTCGCTCCCGGAGCCCAGGTCTTTCCCGCACGGTACACAGCCTCCGGGATCCCCGCCCCCGCCCCGCCCACCCGGGTTGTGGGGCTCCGCCAGGCCACGCCCCCACGCCTGAGCGAGTTTAAATCCCGCTGGTAATAATCAACCCGCCGACAGGTCTGGCACACTGCAGCCATGGGGTGTACGCTGGTCACTGGCCGCTTGCCTTCTTAGAGCTGTGGGGTCCTCGCTGCTTGCTCAGTTCGTATTTTTCCGAGCTGTGGGCTTCAAAAAGAAGTTGGAAGGCGAAAACCTCCTGCCAGTAAAGAGATGACCAAGGGAATAATAAAAGTTTGGTGTTTGTTCCGTTTCCTCTTCGCCTCTTCTTTCCAAGGGTATCTGGAGCGGGAGGAACAGTCATTCGCAAGCAAACAGACGTTTCCTTCTTTCTTTTCTTTCCTAGAACATATTTCTTGCCAAAGGTCACGGAACAGAATTTTTTACTGAGACCGTTCGAGAAGTGCTTCAGTGCAGAGATATTTCCAGAATGAGTCCTGTGAAACTTTCTGGTAGGAAAAAAAAAAGTTCATGGAAAGAAAACAGTGTAAAACAGAACGAAAACTTAGTTACTGGCTTGCTTCCAAGACCGGTGCTCTATTTATTAGATGTCCCTCGAAGTTAGCACAAAGTTGATTTCATAACCTGCGTAGTTATTTCAAGAGTTCTCAGTTCGTTGGTAGTGAGAGAGCATTCAGCTGTGGTTGTTTATCTTGGGGGCAGAGGATGTAGGAACTGCTCAACTGTCTTTACATTAAGTACAAATTAACAGAGGCCCTTGGTGGATATATTTCCTTCCTGCTGACTTACAGAAGAAAGTGACAGGAGACGAGTATTGCCTATCAACCTCCACCACAAGAGGACACTTCCTCTTGCCCTGGTCCATGCTGGTTTTGTTTTTGGTACCTAAGATGTAGGTTCCCAAAGTGTTACGGATTGGAGTGGGGGTGGAGGTTTAACAAGCTTCGCATTCATTGGAACACCCAAACTGATTCGTGGTGGAATTAAGAATGCAACTCTAGACCTCCTCTGCCCTGTTTTCCATCACTGTTTCTTTGGACTAATGTTTCCAGATAATGTTATTATTTATTCAGTGTGTCTACCAACAAGTGGAAGGGAATAGACTAACACTACTGCCATCCTTTTTAGTTTGAGGAAAAAAAAAATCAATCTACTTATGTACATTCGAGTCCAAACAATCAATACTGGCAAGGCTGTGATGGGAGTTAGTCCTATAGCAAGTCTAAGATCACAGTGTAAGTTAGACCAAAAAGAGGCTTCTGTGTACCTGCTGTGCAGATTACATTTAAGTGTTTTCCGACCAGCCTCAGGCATGTGTGACCAGATGAGTCCCCCTTGGACCCTTTGATAACACATGCTCTGGGGGCTGCTGTTTCCTGAATGATATTTGCCACTCCCGTGTGAACTCATATAGGTACCCACTGTACGGGGAAGAGTTAGGCTTAGAGAGGCAATGGCGAGTCCCCCCACATCTGTTAGACTGGGAAACCTCTGCTACTGTCAGCTGGGGTAGACCACTTTGCCCCTAGGTGGTACTGGATAGGTTGGGTAGTGATGGGAGAATCCATAGAAGGACATAGTAGTATGACAGTTTGCTGCCACCACTCTGGGACAGAGACCTATTGAGTAGGGAAACAACACCTGCTTGTCTAGGTGTCTGTTCTGTAGTCTTGATGATCTCTGTTCAGGTGCACAATAGTGGCTCAACAATGTTTCTTGAACTGACTACTATAAAGTCTCAGAAGGAAGAGGGTCTGAGTCATCTTTATACCCCAATGCCTGGAACTTAGTAAGTGCTCAATGAATGCTTAATAGGTGGCTTAGGGGAATTCTTGGCCATATTGGTAGCCTGTCTCCTGTGTAGCTTCCCCTATTAACATCTGTTTAGGGCCCAACCTTGTTCTGATCACCTAAGGCTCATGGTCAGAGGTTTCCGAATGGCTCCCAAACATGTTTTGCTCATCTCAAATAACTGTTTAACAAATTTAAATTTGCTGTCAACAATTTGGAGAGTTGGGAAATCTCATATAAAGATTCAGGTTTCCAGCTTCACTTGAAAAAGCTAACCATATGAGACCATCAGGCCCACATTCGAGGATGGCAACAAAGAGCCGGAGCTGAGTAGTGGTTGCCTTGGAGATGAGATGTAGTCTCCAGTTGGCCCCAGTCCTATCCACCTCACCCACCCAGTTCCTGGCCCTGAGAGACTTATCATTGGCCACCTCTGCCATCCAATTTCTAAACTACGTATATCTCTTGATTATTTGTAAGTCAGCACTTGATTATATACCATCTGATATTATTGTTTAATTCACTTATTAAAAATGTCTTTTCTAGAGAGAAATTGAATCAAAACGTATTTCTTGAAAACCTAGTAGGTACCTGCCAGTCCTATACACCATACATTCATTCTACAAGTACAACAGGCATTGTGCTGGGTTTTGTAGGTATTCATGTCCCCATGGAGTTCAGTGCATCTGAGGAGACAGAGGAATAAGTGGACTCCTTAGGACAGTATGACATGTCCTGCAGGAAGGGGAAGTAGAAGATGCTGAGGGGAAGTTTCAAGATGTGTGGATGCAAAGATGAATGTCAAAATGCCTGCCATCAGGGGTCTTGACTAGTTGGGGTGACACAATTCTAAAATTAATAATGACAACTACCGTCGAGTGAGTTCTCAATTCCATCACAAAGGATGATTGAGTTAAAGAGGCTAAATGACTTCTCCCAACTGGTGAGTGGGACTGTCTCCCAGATCTGCTTGACTCCAAGGCCTGTGCTCGTAACTACTTTGTTTTAAATAGAGACAAACACATTCTTCAATATTTGATGAATAGTTGAGTATCTGGTTTTACTGGGTTCTAGAGATAAAGCCACTGACACAGTAGACAAAGTCCTTTCTCTTATGGCATTTACGTGTTGATGGGAGGAGACAAGTGACAAGTAGGTAAATGAATAAGAATTTCTGAGAGAGATAAGGGCCATCAAGAAAATAAAATAGGGTAATGGGACTGAGTAACTGTCACAACAGAGAAGGTGTGGGGGGTGACCTACTTGGGATAAAATTATCAGAGATGGACTCCTGAGGAAGTGGAACTTGAGCTGAAGCTTGAAGGAAGAGAAGGAGCCGGCCTTGGCGCTCCCTCCACAGGGAATACCAAGAGTGAAGGCCCAAGGTGGGCACTGAGGGGTTTAGGAAAAGGAAAAAATACGCTTGTGACTAGAGCTCAGTGAGTGAGAGTTGCTGTGAGAGGAGACACAGTTAGAAAGCTGGGAAAGCTTTGGGGTTTTAAGGTTTTTGGCTGCCCTGTGGAAAATGGACTGTAAAGGGGAGAGAGAGGAAGCGGATCTCTTAGAGGACCAGGCTGTGGGGAAAAAAGGCATTCCGCGCAGATGGAGACTGGTGAGCAAAGGATGAAGCTGGGAAAACACCTTCCCCAAGAGAAGCCACTCAGTAAAGAAATGGTCATTGGATTTGAAGTCTCAGCCACTCTGTAGCTTCATCCCCCAGCAGTGACCCCCAAGTGTCACATCCCACACGCCTCGTCAGAGAAGGCACTCAATAAAAACAAGTTGTGTTGAATGCCAGTTAGTCGCTCTCACAGTATTCCTGTCCGGAGCAGTGGGGAATAATCGAGAATTGACATTGACGTTTCTACCTGACAAGGCATCGGCCCTGACCCTGCAGGTGTGGTAGAGATCTCGGTTTAAATGGCTCACTCCAAGAATGCACAAAACAGGAGCAAGAGGGCAGAATTATCTGATTAGGCTATCTGGAACTCTGCCTGTTCCCCAGCCGGGCCTCAGGTCCATGGCAGCAGCAGATAGCTGAGTGAATTTGCTGGAAAACAGGTTCCTCCACACCTCCTTTATATTGGGCAACTCCCAGACTTACCTGCTCCTGTCACCCACTGCTGGGGTTTTGCTGAGACCTTAGGAGATAAGAAGTAGCAGAATGGAAACAGGTGACGTAGGTAGGAGTCCTGTTTGCCAGGTGTATGACCTTGGAGCTGTCTCTTCTCCACTCTGGGCCTCCTTTCCTAGTCTCTAAAGTGGGGCTGATGATTCTACTTGCCTCACTTTTGAATCCTCAAATGAGACAGTGGGTGCGAAAGCACTTTGTATGTCCTAAAGGCTGTATAGACCTCAGGCATTGTTTACACACCATGTAAGAGCCAGATGATGGTTTTAATATGGGGAGCAAAAGGATGCCCATTTGTTTTGGGCATCTTCTTGCTAATTCTCCAGACCAATCCTGCCTTTTACATTTCCCAGGTAAGAATACAAAGGCTCAGGGATGTGAATCTTGCCGATGGAAAGTGGGAGAGCTGGACTCAACTCCAGAGCGAGGTGGCTCCTAGTCTCCTTTTCACGCTGTGTCAAGCTGCCTCAGGAGCACCACCAGCAGCATATGTTTGTTCGTCTGTACACTGGCCAGTCTGAGGACCAGGGGACTGGTATGTCTTCTGGATGTAGAGTGACCAACTTCTCCTGGTTTTCCAGGGACTATCCTGGTTTTAGCACTGAAAACTCCAAGTCCTAGGCAAACTGGGACAGTTGGCCGCCCTACCTGGATGCCTCCCTGTCCTGGTCATCACCTTCCCCAAACCAAGGACTTTCATGGATGGAGCTGGGAATATTACAGGGGGATGGAGCAGAGAAGGGAGACGGGAACAAGGGGAGTCAAGCATCTTAGACCCAACTTCACTCCCATAAAGGGGCCCCATTTTCCAGGCGAAGTTATACATACAGCAGCAGCTGCATAAACAGGGCCATCCAATAAGAGACAGTAAATGTTGTAACCTGCTTTTGTCATTCATTCTTTTCTTAAAATTATTTTCCATTTTATTATATATACTATATTAAATAATTCTATTATCAATATATAATTCTATTATAAATAATATTATATATTAAATAATGTATATAATATATTAAATTATTTTCAAAATTATTTTATCAATATTATATTGGCTTATAGCATTGTGTCAATTTCAAGTGTCCATTATTATATTTTGGCTTCTGTATAAACTGCATTATGTTCACCACCAATAGTCTAGATTTTATCCATCACCGTACATACATGCCCCTTTACCCTTTGCGCCCTACCCCTACCCAGTTCCCCTCTGGTAACCACCAATCTGTTCTCCTTATCTCTGTGTTTATTTGTTTTTTCACCTTCCACCTATGAGTGAAATCATACAGTGTTTGTCTGACTTATTTCCCTTAACGTAACACCCTCGAAGGTGCATCCATGTTGTCGCAAATAGCGTGATTTTGTCTTTTTTATGGCTGAGTAGTATTCCCTTGTGTATATGTATATCACATGTTCTTTGTCCATTCATCCGTTGATGGGCGCTTAGGTTGTTTCCAAGTCTTGGCTATTATGAATAATGCTGCAATGAACATAGGGGTGCATATATCTTTTCAAATTAGTGATTCCGTGTTCTTTGGATTAATACCCAGCTTGCCACTCTTATTCAACATAGTACTAGAAGTTTTAGCCAAAGCAATTAGTCATTTATTCTTTTTTTTCTTTTTTTTTAAACTGACTTCCTTTTTTTTTTAAATTTATTTATTTTTTTATTTTTTTCCTTTTTCTCCCTAAAGCCCCCCGGTACATAGTTGTATATTCTTCGTTGTGGGTCCTTCTAGTTGTGGCATGTGGGATGCTGCCTCAGCGTGGTTTGATGAGCAGTGCCATGTCCGCGCCCAGGATTCGAACCAAGGAAACACTGAGCCGCCTACAGCAGAGCGCGCGAACTTAACCACTCAGCCATGGGGCCAGCCCCTCTTTTTTTTCTTTTTTTTAATTGGACTTTTCACAGGATGTGAGGGCTGGGCCTGTCTGCCCTTTGGCCCACAGCTGCTCTCTTCACTCTCCCAGCCTGCCTGTCTTGGGCTTTAAAACCTGCATACAGAGTTTTACAATTTGGCTGAATTATTCCTCGACCTTCGGATTAAGGAAGGGAACACAGAGGCTGCTGAGTGGCATCCTTTCCCTTGGCTTCTGTATTTTATTTGCTTTTCCCTTCAGATCACCAGAGCAGGCTCTCTCAAGCAGGCTGGACCAAAGCTAGTCTGCCCTGTGGGGAAAGGTGATGAAGAGATGCCTGGAGAAGGGGTATGGGGGCTGTCGCCCACCCCAGACCATCAGCTATCCATGCATTAATTCTGTGGCTAAATGGTGAGGAAGCTTTTAATCCTTTCCTGGGAGAGGGCTCACCAGTGGGAAAACACGGTGGCCCGTCCCTCCTGGAGGTTTGCTGCTTTAGGAGGCCCCTGACATCATGTTGTTGATGTTGAAGCAGAGTTTGATTTGTGCTCGGGAGTCTGAGCTGGTAGCTGGGCTCCTGCAGAAGCCTCATGAAAGATGCATTTCACCAGGCAGTTCCAGGGGAGAGACCGGCTTAAATTATAGCTCTGCAAATCCAAATATTGGCGTATCTGCAAATCCAAATGCAGGATTTCAAAAAAAATCTTAATTCTAAGAATCTTATTTTGTACTTCTTGTGCAAGAAGAGGGGGATGGGATATTCAGAAAGGAGACAGGCTGTCAATAACGAGAGAAGCTTCGGCAGAGCAGACCCAGCCTCCTTTTCTTTCCCTGGGCATCCTTCATGCTTCCAGGGAAGAAGAGCTCCGACATGAGAGAGGACGATAGCATTTGTTCAGCATGGCTTTCTGCAGGATGGGTTAGGGGGACCACCTACCCAGTATTTGGGGCATAGGGCTCAACAAATCTGGTTGGTCAATTTTCTGTCTGCTGTCCCCAAACCACTTCTAGGTCTATGTACAACACAGCAGCCCCGAGCAATCCTGTGAGACTATGAACCAAGCCAGGTCACTTTTCTGCTCAAAATCTTCCCATGGCTCCCCATCTCCCTTGGAGAAGGGCCCAAATCCCTAAAATAGCCCCCAAGGCCCTGGCCTGCCTCCCCCATTACCTCTCTGACAGCCCCTCACTCACACCTCCAGACACACTGTCTCCTTGATGTTCCTCCCACTGTGGTGGGCATGCTTCTCCCTCATGGCCTTCACATTTGCTGTTCCTTCCACCTGGAACACTTTTCCTCCCGATATCATCATGGTGTGCTCTTTAAATCTTGACTCAGGTGTTAGCTTCTTAGTGAGCCTTCCATGGAGACCCTATTTAAAGTTCCAAATGTCCTCCCATGCATACCCCTTATCCTCTTTCCTGCTCTTTTCTCTCTCACTTATTTGACTCACTTATCACCTTTTAGTATTCTATGTGATTTATTAATTTGTTTTATTATCTCTTCCAGTTAGACTATAAGCTGTATGAAGTCAACGACTCTGGTTTTGTTCATTGAGCTATCCCCAGCTCCTAGAACACTGCTTGACAAGCTCACTAAATTATAGTTGAGTGAATAAATGAAAGGGCTTTTTATGAGTCATCTCTGTTCATCCTCACAACAGCTTTAACGGTGTAGGATTATTCTCAATTTATGGATGATAAAATTAATTATAAAATTTACTAAATGCCTATGGTGTGCCAGGCACTATACTAGGCAGTTGAGTTTCAGAGGTGTTAAGAAGTTGGGCCTAGGGCCGGCCCAGTGGCGCAGTGGTTAAGTGCACACGTTCTGCTTTGGTGGCCTGGGGTTGACCGGTTCGGATCCCGGGTGCGGACGTGGCACCGCTTGGCAAGCCATGCTATGGCAGGCGTCCTACATGTAACGTAGAGGAAGATGGGCACAGATGTTAGCTCAGGGCCAGTCTTCCTCAGCAAAAGGAGGAGGATTGGTAGATGTTAGCTCAGGGCTAATCTTCCCCTGCTCCCCCAAAAAAGAAGTTAGGCCAGGTAACACAGCTATGCTCGCCAAGAAATTCTAGCTCTGCACTGTCCAACATGGTAGCCACTAGCCTCATGTAGCTCTTGAGCACCTGAAATGTAGCTAGTTTGAACTGAATTGTGTCATAAATGTAAATTCACACCAATTTTACAAGACTTAGTACAGAAAAGTAAAATATCTTGCTAATTTTTTATATTGATTACATGTTGAAATTATAATATTTTAGATCTATTGGGTTAAACAAAATATATTATTAAAATTAATATCACTTGTTTCTATTTATTTTTTAAATAAAAAGTAAAATTTAAATTACATGTGTGGCTCGCGTTTGGGTCTTCGAGCTATTTCTGTTACACCTTGCATCTCTATGTTCAAGTCTGTTGCCTCTTGGACTCTTAAGGGCAAGCACAGTGACTTCGTCTTCCCTGTGAGGATCAAAGCAAAGATTTGCAGAATGCATCCACCTGTTACAAACTGTATGTGTCCCCACCCCCAAATTCATACATTGAAGCCTTAACCCCAAATGTGATGGCATTTGGAGGTGGGTCCTTTGGGAGGTAGTTAGGGTTAGATGGCATCATGAGGGTGGGGCCCCCATGATGGGATTAGTGCCCTGTAAGGAGAAGAGGAGTGATCAGAGCTTCCTTTCTCTGCCTTGTGAGGACATGGTGAGAAGGTAGCCATCTGCGGGCCAGGAAGAAGACCCTCACCAGAACCAGACCGTACTGGCATCCAAATCTTGGACTTCCAGCCTCTAAAACAGTGAGAAAATAAATTTCTGTTGTTTAAACCACCCAGTTTATGGTATTTTACTATGGCACCAAGCTGTCCAAAAGAATACCTGAAGACTGGATGTCTCTCTCCAGAGGACAGTAAATCTCCCTGAGAAGCAAAGGGAAAGTTGAAATGGCCTCCTGGGTTGATGTGTCTTCAGAACCTTCTAGTAAAGCAGATATCCCCTGCACATACTTGAGAGTGGGGTCTGTGAAGAAGGAACCCCAGTATAACGGAGGTGGATGAGGCTGGCTGTCACAGAGCCAGGACAGTCACCATTATCGAACATTTTCTGCTCCCTGCCAATGGAGCAACCTTCTGAGAGGCATCTGGCACCCATATGGGTGTGCTTATAAATAATAAAAGTTGACTAATCATTACATTTCTTTTTGTCAATCAGTAAGCTGAGGGGCTGGTTTTATGCCTCTGACTCTGAGGGCTGAGTCCCTCCGCTTTCGATGGGTTGGCGGAGTTGGGTTTCTGACCCTTCAAGCTTGAGGATCACAGCTCAGATGGTAGAGAATTCATGAAGGTTATAACAAACAGATGAACAAATAAGATACTAGCGGCCAACATTTGTTGAGTGCTTATTGTATCCAGCACCATTCTAAGAGCTTTATATGTGTTCACTCATTTAATCCTCACCTATGAGGTGGGTATTATTATCGTTATCCTCATTTTACAGATGAGAAAGCAAAGGAATAGTAAATTTAAGCATCTTGCCCATGGAAACACAGCTAGTGATTTACAGAGCCAAGAGTCAGACACAAGACAGTGACACAGAGTGGGACTAAGCTCTGGCCACCCACCTTGCCCAGACAGTAACCAATATGGCTGAGTTCTATTGTCTTCATACTCCACATTCCTCTTGGTTCCATCTGTGGGTGATGAAGCTATCACCTGTCACCTTTGCATTCATTCATGAGTCTGACTCTTCACTGTCCTCTGGCCTCATCTCCTGCCAGTTTCCCAATTGCCCACGATGCCCCAGTCACACCAGTCCTTGGTTTCCTGTCCACACCAAGCTCGTGATTGCCTCAGGCCTTGACGTGACCATTCCCTGGGCCTGGAATGTTCTTCATCCCACTCTTCACAAGGCTAAATCCTTTGCATTCTTTATGCCTCCAATTAAGTCAAGTCCTTAGGGAGGGCTTTGCTAACCAGCTTGTTACCTACCTCACTTTTCCTCGGCCCCTGTTTGTTCCCCACATAACACTTAGTACAACAGAGATGATATTTGCTTATTTGCTCATCATTACCTGTCTCTCCAGGAGCCCAGACTTTGATATGTCATTGTTGCACCCCTGTTGTTCAGCGTAGTATCCTACACACAGTAGATGCTTAATGAATATGTGCAGAGTAAATGAATCCTTCTTTGGAGTAGCCCAATATTCTCATTCTTTATGTGTCAAGAGAAACCTTTCTTCAAAAAGTGATTTTGAGTTTCAATTATGTGCTCAGGTTCACAAAACTAAGGTGTCAAATGGAAACAGGAGGAAGCTGATGGAGTATAATGGATCAAGGAGGAGAAACAGGAAGAAAACAAGCAAACAAATGAGGAAAACAAGGAGGACCCACTAGGGAGAACAAATATCAGGAAAGGATTTTGCTAAAGTTCATTGCATTGGGAGTTGACTTCTAGTTTGTTGGATGAGTTATCTGACTAGACTGCATGAGTGAAGGATGGTTTGGAGTTCTCCCTTTACATGGCAAGGACTTACCTTTGATCTGGCTCTTCCCTGGGCCCCGTGGCTGGGGGTGAATGTGCACATGGCAGTCAGCTGCTGTGCCCAGCTGTCCAGTTCCATGAATCCTTATTGAGCACCTACTTTATGCTACTCATCATTGTCGCTTGCTACACAAAGGGACTAAAACCTGATCCTTGTCCTCTGGGAGCTCATGACCCCATCACACCAACTAGCATCAAAAGAACAACTTAGTAGGTGTTCAGTAAACATTTGTGAAGTAATGGATTAATGAGTGCATAAAATTAGACTTTTGTCTTCAGAGTCCTGAAAGCAATTGGGGATGCCAGACAAGGGATATTTAGAGATTGAGCCAGAAGCATATGTATGTAAGCTATGTTTCCCCAGCTTTTGCAAAGCTAGACGAGCTATAACCACTCTATGGATAGCTATTGGAAGGGAGGAAAAAAATACTTTTGCTCTACCTGCCTTGGTTTCATTGGCTGGGGCCCTCAAATTAGGCTGACAAAAGACAGATTAACAAGAGAAAAACAAATAGAAGTTTATTAACATGTGCATCACATATATACATGGGAGCACTCTGGGATGAGTAGATGAAAGGGGTGGTTAGAACTTGGGCTTATATAGCATCTTAGCAAAGAACAATAATTTTGTAGAGAAGTGACAAGACAAAGGAAAAGGGCTTTGAGTTTGTAGGGGCATCGAATTGTGGGAAGGCAAATATATGGGGAAACTAATGGTGGAAAAGGGCTGGTTAATAAGATTTGTTTACGTAGATTCTTTCTCGGTGCCATCTAATCTCCAATGATAAGGCTGCTATCCCCTGCCTGGTATAGGAAGTGGAGAATGGGACACCTTAACAAGGGGAATTATTGTTCATTTTCTGATAGATAAGGGGAGGGCAGAGAGCTTTTCTTGTATCTGCTGCTTCTCAATTGCTTTCAACTCAAAATAATCCTTGTGCCAAAGTGACATGTTTTGGGGTAGCGTCTTACGCCATTCTTCACTATGAACCAGCAAAAAGACGAGGTCTTGTCTCTGAGATAGCAGGAGGATTTATTCTGTGCCCAGTAGTGTGCTAACTATTTGTAACCCTTACCCAGTTAACCCCCCTCATAACCTCACACGGCAGATTCTGTTATTATCCTAATACCCATTTTATAGCTGGGCAAAGTGACTTGTCCCTATCAGAGAGCTGGCGAGTCAACCAACGAACAGGATATGGACCCAGGCAGGTCTGAATCCAGGTCCCACTGGACATGGTGCCTTGGCACTTCAACCACTATTTGTCCCATCAATGTCATAAGCAACAGCAGCAGATTTTTGGTGAGATAAAATACAGCTAACTAACATCTCTTTTTCCATTTCCTCCTCCTCTAAGTGGGGCATGCTTCACCCAAGCAGCGAGCCCAAGGGGTTCAGACAGGTTTCTGAGAATTTAGCACACTAACCTGATGACAGAAAGAGATTGATAGAAGATGGTTCCATTGGGAAAGGAACCCGAACTTTCTATATCAGAAAAGCCCAGGGAGGGGGAAGAGAAACAACCTGGGGACCCTGACTAATTTGACAAATGAATGTATTACTGTGGGAGGGTCTGAGTCATTAGAGCTTTGGGGACATGCCAACTAAGATAAATAAATTAGATTTCACTGTGCTGTACCAAATCGCTACATGTCTGCAGGCACTTAAACACCACACCAACCTGAGCATGAGGAAGTCTGCCATTTTTGGCAAGGTCAAAGAGATGCCCCTTCCCAGCAGGCACCTTTCCCTCACCTACTGCTTTGCAAATTCCTCTCCCAAATTGCCCATTGTCAGGGACAGGATCAATATTTACCACCACTGTCCTCAGCCCTTTTCCTTCCAAGGTTCACAAGCCCTAGGGCTCCTGCCTCCTGAGTCATTATGCAAACGACTTCCAGGCAGAATCTAAGAGCCATTAACTAGAAACACTCCACTTAGAAGGTCTCTAGTCAACTGGGTTTCTGCTTAACTGAAAGTTAAATAAAACCTGCTTTGTTTCATCCCTTGTTATTGAAAGTCTTTCTAAACTGTGTTAGTTCACTCACCTGCCTCAGTTTCTGGAGCAGAAAGAAAATAATTACATATTTGCTTGATGATCAGACATCTCACAGAGCCTTGGGGCACTATTCTGCCTGATGGTTAGGATTAAAATTTCACTGCAGTTGTAGACTTTTGTGAGAAATCGGGCTCTAACTCTTCTAAGTTGAAGAAGAAATTAATTTAATTTTGTTGAGAGCAGAGCACCATCTTGTCCTCCCAGTGCCTAGCAGAGTGTGAGGAGTGTTTTCTCTAAAACGCTGATGGAGTCTATGAGTGCTTGAAAGGAGTTTATTTCTTGCAGTTTTGTTTCCCTAATGATAGTTGTATGTGCTCTTTATTGATTGCTAGTGATTGTTGCGAGTGTTGTGCTAAGATGAGGAAAGGGAGCCTCAGAATGGCTGAGGTTCCCAAACTGGGAAGGGACCAAACAGAATTCCCGTTACTCACGGGGTTTTATGGATGGCAGTCTCCATCTGCATGGGGGGCAAGATGTACAGTACTCTCCCCTAAAACCTATAGGAAATGGGGATTGAGGTGGGATGGACACACGCACACACACACACACCCATGTTCCTAGACTCCCCGTCTGTTGGGAGCCGGTACACTATAGTAGTTTAGAGAAGTGATTTTCAAATTATGTGTGGGGAAGGACCAGGCTGTTTCATTTATTTGTTCTGTTTATAATTTCCAACTTTTTGTGAACTGATACCATTGTGAAATAACTGATATAAATTACTAGAAAGATGCAATAAAAATAATAGTAATGACATACAAATCCCATTTTCTTATTATTGTTATTAGACTTATCAGACATAAAATAACTGTCCAATAGTTATGAAATTTCTAGTGGCGCACTCCCAACCTCTAGTCTTCTTTCTCTGGGGATGGGTAACAGTCAGTGGGTCAACAGAGATGCTCACATTCCACTTTGGGGTGCTGAGTCGCAATGACCCTCACTTCTCCATCTACGGTCTTCGAACCGGCAGCGTGGGGCCTCACCTGGGGGCTGAGCGTGCTGGAAATGCAAGATCTCAGGCTCCACCTCTGACCTGCTGAATCAGAACCTGCGTTTTAACAAGCCCACCAGGTGATCTCGTGTGTGTTTTAAGGCTTAGGAAGCACTGATTTAAAACATAGGCTCTGAAGTCGGACCAGTATATTAATCAAGCTCTATCTCTTGCATCTGTGTGAACTTGGGCACGTCGCTTAACCTCTCTGTGCTTCGGTTCCCTAGTTTTAACAGTGCACCCCTCTCTGGGATCTTGTGAGCACTGCCAGGTAAGACACTTGGAGGTTTAAGGCCAGATGAGAGCTCAGTGGAGCCTCTCCAGTCTAAGACAATGGCTCCATAGCTATTGTTATTGCTATCCTTAATGATTTTTTTAAAAAATTCCCTAGGCCATCCTTGTTGTCTTTGAGGCCTAGGCATCCAGGCCAAGGATGTTTACTTGGATGGTTAAATCCTCTGCTGGCTGTATGGAGGGTTTCCCCTTCCTCTGCCTGATCCACGTTATTTAAATGGCTACCAACGCCATTTAAACCCCACTTGGACAGTTTCCTCACCCAATTCAGGATCATCTGTTCACACTAACCTTCCTGAACCGAGTGAGTCTACAAGAGGCCATGAAAGCTGGTAAGTTCTGGTTTCCCGGGCTGTGGAGGACAGATGTCATCCTGGCTTGGTAGATCTTTCTGGCCAGTGGAGCCACTGCAGTTCAGCCGGGAGACAGGACATGCACCCTGGAGGGTGGGGGCTCTGTGGCAGCAGTCTCTCTGGTTGCTTGCTTTCTTCTCTTCTCTTCTCTCTGCAGATGAAAGCCAGCATGTCCCCTAGTGAGACCGACGACTCCGTGAGCCTGGAGCCAGGAAAAGGCAGCGAACAAAAGTGAGCAGTCGGCCAAGTAGAGTTTGCTGGAGATTTACGCAGAAACTGACCCACAGACATGGGGCTGCAGGGTTTATAACAGGGCAGGATAATTTGTTCTGTGTGCCAAGATGAGGGTAAAGTGATTTCATGCTGCGGTATCAGCCTCTACCTGCAGAAGGCAGGAAAGATCCCCTGCTGTGTTGCCGAATCCTAGGCTTGACAAATCATCCTCGGAGACTTATTTCTTGGAGACTTCATCTAGAGGTCATGCAGGGGCCCAAGTGTTAAAGGTGGAAGGACACGTCTGGGAGCAGAAGAGGGTCTCTTGTTCCTGTGCAACTGGAGGCTCAGAAATGAACGTGGCCATGGTGCTGGCTGTAGCATTTGGAAAATCCCAGGGAGAAGGTGGGGCGGTGTCAAATAACTGCCTGATCCTGGGGCATGATTGAGGAAATAGGCCAGGAAATGTGTGTTTCCATTTCAGCCCTTGGCCTTGGTCCAGCCGTGGCACCCACCCTGGACCTGGCTCTGCCCTTTGTATTGTCAACAGCAGGTAGATGAATGTTTTGTGTTCCCAGAGTTTCTCATCACACCTCCACGGAAGGACGCCCCCACTGAGCTGTAGGAAGGGGCTGGCTGTCTGGCCACACCCTCCGCATCTGGAGGACAAGGCAGTATCTTGATAATCTTTGCATCCCTTATGTATCAGCTCCTCCGTATGTGCTAATAGTGTTTACGGAAATAAGAAAGCCAGAGCTCTGAGAGTGAACCTCTTAAAGAAATATAGGAATGCAAATTAAAATTTGGAAAATTATCATTTTTCTATAATACACAGTCTTTGGTGGGCTGTGTATATTTTTTTATAATCATAATTTGTCTGTATGTGGTTGTTATTACCCTACTTTACAGATATTGAAACTGAGGCTCCAGAACCCAAGAAAACACAGCTTTCATGTAGTGAAGCCAGGATTCCAACCTACCGCTGTTAGACACCCATCCCGCTTTGCCCAAACTGATGCTAAAGTCTCGATTCCAGGGTATCTTGCTTTTGGTGTTCCCTTGGGGACTTCACTGAGGCTAGGCCTGGGTGCCATTTTTCCCATCCGTCAAATAGTGGGAGGGAGGGAGTAAGACCCCACAGGCTGCTTGTCAGGGGGTGTCAGAAATGCAGGAGGAGGAGGAGGTGTGCAGCCAGGGGCACTGGGCTTAAAGGCTTGAGCAATGTCAAGTGTAAGTCCCCAGTAAATTGGGGTGTTACTACACAGACTTGGGTGCTTGGGTGTGTGAACAGGGAAGCAGTCACCAGCACAAGGCCTTCCAAAGGCAATTCCACCCTGGGGCCTATAAATCCACTCTAGATCAGATGAGTGATCAGGCTGGTGTGACAGAGAGCAGTGATTCCAAAAGATGTGTGTAGTCGCATTTGTGCGGAGTAAGGCAGACGTGTCTGTGCAAGGACACATGGATAGGGTCATCAAGGCAGCGTCTGTGAGTAGCCAGAGACACAGGCTAAGATTCCTTTATATTGCAGATTATGTCATCAGAACTCTCAGGCTTGCCCCGCATAGGACTTTTCAGATTATTGTCTGACTTATTAGTCTCCCTTTGTCCCATGCTTTCCATATTCCTGGTATAGACAGTGTGTATACCGAATGTAAGACAGACACTTGACCATATTTTGTTTCTTTTAGTTTACTGTTTTGAAGAAGGAATCCATATCCATGAGCAAAAGATTCAAATCTTATGAAAGGGGATGTTATGCAAAGTTATTCTCTTTCCTACCTCTGGCAGTTAGATGGCTAGCCAGAGGCAACCATGCTTACCAGCTTTTTGGATAAACTTCCAGAAATAGTCTATATATGGAAAAATCACCTATACTACTCTTTGTTTTGCACAAAATGCACTATACTGTGAGCAAATGATTGTTTCTGAATGTGATTAACTCTTAGAGTCCTAATGATATGGTTAAAGGCTATTTATGGTTCTATGGAAAGAAGTGGAATGATGGAAGACCCTTGGCCATGAGGAAGATGGAAATGCTCTATGGGAGAGCGCTTCCTCCCGCCTAAGCCGGGAAAGGCAGGTCCACCGCTGGGCAGTGACGGTGTCCGTAATTCCAGTCCATCAGTTAAAAAACAAGCTGGGCTCCTCATCTTGACACCCGGCTGAAGTGGGAGTATGTAGGAGGACTGGGCGATTTGAACTGGACTTACGGATCTTATTTTTTATTTTTGGAAATAGGACGGCTGAACATACCAAGCATTTGTTGCTGGCCTGAACTGTGACCACAACCTTGGAAACGACCTAAGTATCTATCAATAGATAAATGAAGAAAGAAGATCTGGTGTATATATATGTGTGTGTATATATATATATATATATATATGAGCTGAGATGCGGATGTGAAAAGGAGAACCAGCTGCCTTTATTGAGTACCTTCGTTGGGCCAGACAGTGACATTTTGGAGGACTTCTCTCATTTATTCCTTAAACAATTCTACCAAGTGATATCCCATTTTACCTGTGAGGAAATGAAGACCCCAAGGAGTTAGGGGTTAATCAACTGGCCCAAGATGTCACAGCTAAAATGGCAGAGTCATAATACGACACCAAGTTCTCTTTGGTTCCACACGCCAGGCTCTACTCAACACTGCCCAGAAGAAAAAGAGCTAGGGCTTAATTGTCTGCCAGAAACTGGCAGATACTTATGCTAAGGTGGTGGCTCTCAAACTCGGGCTACAGTAGGATCACCCGCAGGGCTTTTTGTTGTTGTTGTTGTTTTTGTTTTTTGAGGAAGACTAGCCCTGAGCTAACTACTGTCAGTCCTCCTATTTTTGCTGAGGAAGACTGGCCCTGAGCTAACATCTGTGCCCATCTTCCTCTGCTTTATACGTGGGATGCCTACCACACCATGGCGTGCCAAGTGGTGCCACGTCTGCACCTGAGATCTGAACCGGCGAACCCCGGCCGCCGAGAAGCAGAACGTGCAAACTTAACCGCTGCACCACCAGGCGGCCCTGCAGGGCTTGTTAAAGCGCTTCTTGCTAGCTCCACACGCAGAACCAGGGCCTGGGAATCTGCATTTCTAACACGTTCTCAGGTGATGCTGATGCTTCCTGTCTGGGGATGCCACTTTGAGAACCACTGTCAAAAAGTCAAAGATTAGAGTGGGAGTTCATTAAGCTTATTTGGTGACTTTAAGGTTAAATGTGAGGGAAACAGGGCAAGTTCTTGTTGTTTGTGTTTCCTGTAATTATTTCCTTTGGGGTTTTCTTTGGGTTTTAATAAAATAGTGAAAAGATCCACTTATCTCATCTATTTTAAGGTGAAAGAGGGAAATGACTTTATGTCTACACCTGAGCCAGAGAGACAGAGGGGAAGCAGTGTACCCTAAGGTAAGGAGAGCAGAGGTGGCCCTAGGACTGCCCAAAGGGGATGGGGCCCTCCCCAAAGGAAAAGCCAAATCTCTCTTCTGGTTACAAGTGACAGAAATCTGCCTCAAGCGATTTCTCTTAAGATTGTATTTGGCTGTGTGTAACAAGTCCACTTTAAACAGGCGTCTTAGAATCAAGTTTCTGTTTTTCTTTTACAACAACATTTCTGGAGTTAGATGGTCACTGGAATTGCTCTAGCAGCTCAACAATATCAGGTGTGGCATCTCTGTGATTCTTTTTTATTTTCTTTTTTGCTCATGGTTTCAAAAGGGCTGCTGTGGCTCCAGTCATCACATCTGTGTTCTAGTAAGGAAGAAGGTGGAAAGCAGAAGGGGTGTAATCCACCTCATCAATTGTTATATTCATCTTTAAGGCTTCAATTGTGTCAGATAGCCACATCTAGCTACAACAGAAATGGATAGAGTATTTAGAGGAGACACATTGCCCGCCTACAGAAAAATCAAGATTTTGTAGTCAAGGGAGGAGTGATTGAGTATTAGGAATGCACTTAACAATCTTGCACAGCAAATTGGGTCAAATGAGGGAGACAGTGCCTTCATGAGAAAGGCAAGAATGAGGTGGCTTTCAAGAAAGTTGTGTGAGTTATCTTTTGCTGCATAACAAGTCACTCCAAAACTCAGTGACGTTTTAAAGTTTCAGTTTAAGCAAGCATCTCTTTGTTTATGAATCTCCGGATTAACAGCTCATCTGGGAGACTCATCTCTGTTCCATTGACTGTGCCTGGTGTTACATCTGTGACCTTAGCCAGATGGCTGGGATAGCTGGTATGGTTGGGACACCTGGACTTTGTTTTTCTACATGATTTCTCGTCCTACTGTCACCTTCCTCACATGGTGGCAGGAAAGTCTCAGAGAGCTGCAAGTTATTTATCATTGAGCAACAAACCACTCCAAAACTTGGTGAAATAAACAAACACCATTTCATTTGCTCATAACTGTGAACCATCATTTGGGGCTGCGTTCAGGCTGATGGTTCTTCTGCTGATCTCCGGAGTCCCTCATGTGGCATAACTTGATGTGGGCCAGATGATCTCTGGTGGTCTTCCTCTCATGTCTGGCAAATAGTGCTTCTTGTCTCCAGCAGGCTAGCCTGGGTTTCTTCACCTGGTGACTAAGTTCTAAAAGCAACAAGAGAAAGGGTGGGTCCCAGCGCGTAAGTGCTTTTCAAGCCTCTGCTTGTATCACCTTTGTTGATGTCCCACCAGCCAAAGCAAGTCCCATGGCCAAGACCCAAATCAATGTGGGAGGAGGCTCTGCCAGGTTGTGTACACAAGGAGACATGATTTATTGGAGCCCATTACTCTAACGATCTTCCACCTATACCTTAAACCAAGGCCCTGAAAGTCCACAGGGCTCTCCCTATCATGTCTTTGATTTTCTCTGCAGGTCATCTTCATTCCTTCAGATAAACATCTTCCGCTAAGGCTGGAACCACAGCTGCCCGCAGCTCCAGAAGTCACCTTCTCAGTTTCCCACCAAAAGGGAAAGGGTCTTTTTCCCTTTAATTCTCTTCTGAATGTCACTGGAAAGAGCGCTGATTGGTCTACTGTGGATGAGATGTCCATTCTGCAGCTAAGCAATTGGGATACCGTTAACTGTTGGCAGTTGCCACTAGAACTTCACATTTGCACAGGGGCCGCAGAAGGAGTGCTACCCCCAAAATAGACACTGCCCCCCAAATAATGTGGTGTCTCTTCTGGAATGATGGAGATGTACTGGCCAGAAAAAGACAAATATATGTGCACAAACAGACAGCGTTAGGGACCATTGAACAGAAAACCTCACGGACTCTCTTTTTGGATGTTTTTGTTTGTTTGTTTTATTAGTTAGTTAGGAGGGTCTGATTTTAATAAGAATTTAAACTAGTTTAAATTCAGTTTCTATTGTTTTCCAGACATTACCTTATTAAGCCAACCTATACATTTGCCTTATTTTCTTTGAAAAAAATGCAGACTAACATCCACTGCTGGCCTCTGTGGGAAGGTTTCTAACTGGGTGTTCTTTGTGGCAAATACACAATAGCGATTGCATTATCTTGTCACTCACCTCCCCCTGAGATTGTGTTGGGAAAACAGAACACAGAAAAGCAAAAGAAGAAAGACCCCGGTCCTTAATTGGCACATCGGTCACATCAACAGAGTCTATTTTTCCCTCCAATGCCTTTAAGAATTTAAGAGCAAGCTAACGACATTCCACATTGTGATCCGTGAATGTATGGGATTGTGGCAGAGAGAAATTGCCAGGATGGCCTCTGCTAGGCACAGCCTCTGATGGAGGCATTCCAGCTGGGCGTCACTGAGGGCCCCCAGCATGAGTGCAGTGTAAGGGCCACTCTTGCCTTCTTAATTGGAGTGAGGGAAGTAAAGAGAGGCAGCCACTGGAAGTGCAGGAGAGTGTAGGAATGCCACCTGCCTTCGGGGAAGGCTCTCCAGTCTCCACAAATAGCAGAGATTCCTGAAAGGCCTTGAGGCAGGCTCCGGGGCAGCCACGGGGACGCTTGCATGGTGCCTCCTTGCTGCTGGAGAGAATGCATTTGCTCCCTGTTCCCAGGGGCCCAAGCTGGTGCAGCCTCGGCTTATCTCAGAAACTCTCCGAGACACAGCTACTACTCAGAAGCACCCTGTTAATTAGTGCAACTGGCTCCTAACAGTCTTGGTGCCCTGAGGCATGTCACAGGCACCCTTTCTGCCGAGCAAACATTTGCCAGTAATTGTGATGTCACCACTTTTAGTCAACAGGTCCTGGTTTGCTTTCCAGGGGTTGTTGAGATCCCTTTTGGATTCTTTGTTGGAGATTAGGGTGGGAAATAAGCAGGACTGCTGAGGAGTCTCGGCTGTGACTTTGGAATATGAAAACAGCCTAGCTTCACGTAAACCCAGTTTGAGATTCACGCTCCCTCCTCCCTGCGCTCCTCAGCCGTCTCCCGTAGCCACTGGTCCTGGATGGGAATTTGTGGGAGATGGTTGGGCCCAAACTGCGATTTCTCATCCAATGCAATGGAAAAGCCAAAATGAGAAGAGTAAAGTTTAAATCAGACAAATTGCACAAAGGTCCATGAAAAGCCACAAGGAGACCACGTGCCTTTCCGAAGGTGGATTTCAAGTTTGGGCTATAGAGCCAGGAGCCACACTTGTGCTGGGGGTAGGGGTGGGAGCCGAGGGGCAGGCAAAGCAAGCGGAGGGTTCAAGTAACTGCCTAGGACAATGAGGATTTTTTCGTGGTGATGCCAGGGACCCAAGAGGAAGAAAGTGAGATCTGAGATGTGTTTGTGATATAAAGTGGAGGGGTGCTACACCCCTACTTCTGCCAGCACCCCTCTATTCTTATGGTTTATATTTTGAGTGACTGGTTAGGATGCAGATTTTTTTAAGCTAATAGGCTTTACTTTTTAGAGGAGTTTTAGACTTATAGAAACATTGAGCAGAAAGTTCAGAGTTCCCGTATATCCCTTTTTCTCCTCCCCCCTCAGCTTCCTCTATTATTAATATCTTGCATTGTGTATTACATTTGTTACAATTGATGAATGAGTATTGGTACATTATTATTAACTGAAGTCCATGGTTTACATTAGTGTTCACTGTTTGTTGTACATTCTGCAGGTTTTGACAAACTCATCATGTCATGTATCCACCATTATAGTACCAGACAGAATAGTTTCACCATCCTGAAAATGTCCAGTGCACCATCTATTCATTCCTCCCATAAAAACCTGGAAAGCACTGAGCTTTTTACCACCTTCTTGGCTTTGCCTTTTCCAGAATGTCATATAGTTGCAATCAGACAACATGTTAGATTTTTCAGATTGTCTCCTTTTACTTAGCAATATGCACTTAAATTTCCCCCATGTCTCTTTGTGGCTTGATAGCTCATACCTTTTATCACTGAATATTCCATTGTATGGAGGTACCACAGTTTGCTGGATGTAGAGTTTTAAGACAGGCCTTGCACAGAAAGCGTGTTTAAAAACTACTGGTTTCAAGTTTATGTCTTCCTTTTATGAGATGGCCAGGATATTGGATAGGTCAGCGGCAGAGACAGCACCCATGGAAACAGAGGTGGGGGTGAGCGAGTGGGTCACAGAAAACTTCAATTCTTAAAGACACACAAAAGACCGCATTTAAAATGGCTGGTATGAGGGGAAGAACATTGGACCAGGAATGAGAAGATGGGGTCTGATACAACTTGAGCACAGAGTGAGGATTTGTTCACTCATTCATTCATTCAGCACTGATTTACTGAACACCTACTTGGAAAACATCATGCTTGACACTGGGAATAGCATAAGGAGCAGAGCAGCTGCAATCCCAACTGATGGAACTTTAGGAAAGTCAGGCACTCACCAAAGGGGTCATGTGAATGAATATACAGTTGCAAACAGAGTGAAGTGGTCTAAAGAAAGGCATCTTGACTGCCATTGGAGGGTCACGGAAAGTTTCCTACAGGAAGGGCACTTGACCTGAGATCTTACAGCTAACTAGGAGTTGACTTGGATGAAGGAAGAGGCTGCTGCACTTTTTTTTTTCCCCTGTGAAAGATTGGCCCTGAGCTAATATCTGTTGCCAATCTTCCTCTTTTTGCTTGAGGAAGATTGTCGCTGAGCTAACATCTGTGCCAATTTTCCCCTATTTTATGTGGGATGCCACCACACCATGGCTGGATGAGCAGTGCATAGGTCTGCACCCCAGATCCAAACCTGCAAACCCCAGGCCACCAAAGCAGAGCACATGAACTTAACCACTATGCCATCAGGCCGGCCCTAAGTCTGCTGCTCTTGTGACCAGCTCAACTAGCATCCTGCTTACCAGACTCTTCCATTCCATTGTCCTCTCTATAGAGTAACTCCATGATGGAAATGTAGCTCGTTTTGGAGTGACTGAGGCATACAGTGGGTGTGATCCTATGACACCAACCCAAAGAGCCTGCAAGTATCTCTAGCTGATACAGGAGGGCAAGAGCTAATGGAGCTTTATTTCTTGCTTGCTATGTCCTCTATCTCCATTTTTCCTACCAAACATGTTTTGAGCAATCATGATGTTCCAAATATGGGACCTATAAAATTAAATGAAATATGCTGTCTGCTTCGTCGATGAGTCAGCATAACGTTGCATAATACACTCTAATGGCAGCGCTGGCAGGGTATCCTGGGGCATTCATATGCTTGTTCATCCTGTAATATGTACTAAGTGTCTGTTGTATGCCAGGCATTGTGCTGGGCCAGGGACACAGAGATGAAAGAGATGCGCTATCAGCCTATGAGGACCTTACTTTCTAGCACAGGGGACAACCTATAAACACAATTCAGCATAGTGAATGCCAAGATAGAGATGAGAGGTAACAGAACTACTTGGAAGAAGGCTCTATTGAGAGTTCTTGCTTAAGATGATCTTTCTTGCTTTAGACAGTGGAAATAGACTTTTCCTATTTTATAGTAAAATCATTTATGAAAATGTAGATATGTAGATATTTTAGGTAAAAAATTCTCTTCACTTAATCTAAGGCCTGAGATAATAAATTGCTCACTCTGCAGAGGGAGCCTCAGTGTCGCAGCATTAAATAAAGATCATTCAGCTTCCTGTGGTGGAAGATAGAAACCAACATGCTGAGGGCGGTCCTGTTCAGGTGGAGGTGGTGTCCTTAGTTAGTTCCCACTATGAATTTCCGGGGGTCTAGTGAATGAATTAGATGTTTGGAGTAAAAAGTAGTCCCGGTTTTCCTTTTGGAATAGAGAATCAACCATTGCCTGTCCTTGTCTGTTTGGTTGTTTTAAATGAGGGTCTGCCCCATTGGGAGCCTCTCTCTGTTCAATCAGGGTGATTAGAGAAAGGCTGAAGGGGCCCTGGAATTGATTCCCAACCAGGATTTGAATGTGGGTGAGCTCTGACAGCCCCTCACACGCTGTCTGCACCAGCAGGTGTTTTCTTTCCCGATATCTTAGGGTGACTCCAGGACAAGGGGATGGCAGGCTCAACAAAGGTGTTCATCTTTTATCCCACTTTCAATTGCGTAAGTCTCTGCCTGATAAACAGATTGACAGGTCTGCGAACCACCTGCACTGTACGTTCCCATAAGGAGATGCTCCAGGCTGCATCTCCCAGGCTTCCCAGCTTGCCTGCATCGTCCAGAACTACTTATTGTTGTTACAGTACAGTAGTTAATAACATGGGCTCTGGATTGCCAGATCTGGTTTTGAATCCAGTTCTGCCACTGACTAGCTATGAGGTCTTGGACAAGCTGCTTTATCTCTCTACGACCTATCTGTAAAATGGGTATAGTAACAGTACCTATGTATCAGGATTCCAACAGGAAATAGATGCTACACTCAGGTTGGGATCATTCAAACAAGGCTTATTTACAAAAGGAGAAATTTTAAGTGTGTGAAAGTGGTTTAGGGAACCACACAGGAGAATGAAGTAACCCAGGTTAGTAGCACAGAGCTGTGACCACTCCTAAGCCAGTAGGAAAGAGGGGAGAGAAGTGACAGGACCCAAAGGGGGAGGAATTGCTTGGGAAGTCCTCTTTGAGAACAGCTGTGACCTTAGTCCACCAGGAATAACCTCACAGGGAGGGAATCTGACCTTCCTTTCCTTTCTTTCTCCAAAATCCTGCTTTCCTGAGGCACCCTGTTGGCCAAACCCAACTAGAAGCTAGAGGCTTGAGGGCAGGTGACATAATCTGTATGGACCAGCCTCCCAGGGCAGAGACAGGAAAGTGGAAGAGGGTGGGGATGGCTGTGGAGGACCAATGGAAGATATCCAACACAAACCAATTCACAGCTTGTCTGAACTGATTAATTAATGAAATGATATTAAGAGGTTAGTACATTTCCTGGCATTTCCCGGCATTTCCAGTATTTAATGATGTTAGCTATGACTATTAGTGCTGCTCTTTTCTAGATCAAATGTGAAAGAGTTGCCAATGTTTTAGGGTGAAGTGCATGAAGCAGGGCCTAACTGGAAGAACAGAGAGTCATACATATGTCCCAACTCAAACCCATCATTGAAAGTGAAAGTGGGATAATGATGTGTTTGTGCTTCCTTTGTTATAAAAAGAAAATTGTTTTCTCTCTCTTCTCCTAAGGAATGCTCAAATACTTCTTCCAACCCATCCCACTTCCTGCACTCCTATTTTCTTTTCTTTGTCATTTCTGGTAGCAGGTGGACATGCTATTATGAAGAAAAAGAGGTTTAAGCTACTAATCACTAAAGTAATGGTTCTCGAAAGAATAGGTTATTGGGTTTTGGAGGAGCAGGAAATGGGGCCTCCACTTGCCAAGACGCCATATGTGTGGAATGTAGAGTGTATGAAGATGACAGGAGCTCTCATCATCAAAGAGGCTGACCCTTTTAGAAACAGCTTGATCCCTGATCTTGCTATTAACAGATCCTCCACATGGTCCTTCTTCTGCCATCATTTTCTGTGTGAGCAGGAACAAGTCACGTTACCTGGATTTCTGTAAATTCTCTGTCTTACCTCACAGGAGTATTCCCTAGGCTAAAAACATACAGGAAGGAGGTGAGTCTTTTTGCATGAAGAAGACAGCCTGCCCTCCTGCTGCCACCTCTCTTTTGTGGGTGGGGAGCCTGGTCTGGAATGGGCGAAAAGGTTTGAGAAGATCAGGATGCAAGGAAGAGAGACCCTGCTGATAGATAAACCCATGATCCTCAAGGTGAGGGATGTGGAGGAACCTGGCTGGAGGAGAGCAAGAGGGAGGCGCGCAGAGGTGAAATGCTCGTGTGGGAGGCAGCTTAGAAAAGGGACAAGCACAGGCTTAGAGTTCATTAGTCAAGGTGGGTTTTGCACCCCAGGTCTACCTCTTACTGATGGTGTGAGCTTGGATAAGCTGAGTCACTTCTCTGAGCCTCAGTTTCCTCATTGGTTAAGGTGGGATAACAATATTTTTCTTGTAGGTTTATGTGGATTAAATGAAAGAAAATCATGTAAGCAAAGACCTGCGGGAGCTCGATAAATGGCTCTCTGGAAATCACTTACTTTATTATTTTGTTTTCTGTTTTATAATCATCCACAAACACACCAACAATACGGAGCCAGGAATAGTTCACAAAGATTGTCTAGTTTGCTGAACCAATACCAACAGGAAACAGAAATATTTCCCAATTCTCTTAGACTCAAGTGACTCAACTTCTCTGGAAATGCCTGGCAGGTTTCCATCTCCTTCCATTTGCTCCTGCGGCTCCTCCGTCTGGAAGGCTGCCCTTCTCACACCCCAGCACCATCAGCTCCTCCCCCTAGTTTCCCTGTGTGGATCCTTCCACTAGAACTGTGTTCTCACCTCCGTTGAAGATCTCACACCCTGAGATGCTCAGGTTTGCCAACGGATGGCCTCCCTATTGGGCTGTGCCCTTTCTGCAAGTGGTATCTGGGCTTTGATACCAGCAAACACTTGCACAGAGCTTCTGGGTTCCAGACATTGTGTTACTATGCTTCCTACATGCTCTCACATTGAACTCTCACATCTGCCCTATGGGACATTGGTACCCCCCCACCCCTTTATGGATGAAGAAATTGAGGCACCAAGTGTCAGCTCTTTTACCAAAGGTCTTGAAGTTCCAAGTGGCAGAGCCAGAATTCAAACCCGTCTGACTCACACATCTCTGTTCTTCTCTACACTAGCCCTGTTGGCATTACTATCTCTGAGGGCAATACCTTCCCCATAGTATGTGTTCAGGAAGTACTTATTGAACTAACTGGAATAAACATCCGGAGCTATACTTAGAAAGTTTTATTGTCCTGAACTATAGACCTTTATTTGAAGGAAACGGTGATGTAATGAATTTGCGTCCATGAGGCAGAGGAGAAAGCCAGGTTTAACGCTTTAAAGTCATTCTGCCGTTATATATAAAGCAATTGATGTAGGATCCTTTTTGCACACACAATTACCTAATATGGTATAAACACACACAATCACACCCACAGTACACACACCACACGTTTCCCTTCCCTAGGTAGCTATCCCTTTCCTGGGATAGCTTAGGGTGTAAGATTCCAACACATCTCTCTGTGTCCTTGTAAGGAAATTCTAACAACTCACGTTTAGAATGTTGCCTTTGGTGGGAAGCAGCTCGAGGCTGCACAGAGGAATGAGATAAATGTTATCCTGGTTGTTGGACTTGACTGTAGTTTAACCCCGAGGTCACTGGGAGGCCAGAGCAGAGCAAGGAAAGGAATGTTGGCTCCTAAGCCAGCTGAGCCTCGGGGCAAGCTCACCTTCCTCCACGCGCCTCCCCACCAGGCAGTGTGACAGTCGGTACCAGCCCTGAGCAATGCAGCAGCCATGTTTCTCCCCACTGGAAGGGCGCCCATCCCCTGGCACGGCAGGCAGGACAGCCCAGGCACCTCCCTGCAGGGCCTCATTCCTCCTTCCCCACACAGCAAAAGACTCACACAAAAGACGCTTTCAGAAACTGGTTACCTAGATTTGAACTTTTCAACAAGGCTTTTTGTTTTTTTTTCCCCTTTAAGCTCCATAGCTAAAATACCAGATCCTGCTGTTGCTAAGATTAAGGATTTTCTCCCCTCTTTTCTCCCTCGGCTCAGTTTCCGTTGATTAGGAAAGACCAAGAGACGGATTACTGTTCCCTTGCCAAATGGAGAGGGTGCTCGAGCTCCTGAGGCTTGCTGTGGGATTGGACATTATTCAGCCTGGTGCTAATAGTCCTTAGTTACTCCTCACGCGCTCACAAAAGCCACACGCGTTTGTGTCGGTAACTAAGGCCTACAGAAACCACTCAGCCCTAAATGCACACAGGAGAACCGTCGCGTTGGAGTAAAAGGTGATTTCACGTGAATATTTACACGCTGCACGTATCACATGCCATGATTCACTCAGCTTATTTTCATTGCATGCATTTTCTTCCCATTTGCAGTCTTTATTTATTACAAAATTAAGGCTGTTAGCAAAATAACACATTTGGGTGGGTTTTCTTTCTCTCTCTCTCTCTTTTTGTTTTTTTCAATTTTCCTGCTTTCTAATCTATTTCTGGGAAAGTGTGCCAATATAGCAGCAAAATTTGTCATAGCTGCCAAACCCCAGGAAATTGACTAGGTGTTGAATGGAACCAAGTCCTTGCCTGGCCCTTACCACTGAGGCCCGAGCACAGTGGCTGTGTGAGCCCTGTGGTTACCAAGCTGCAGCAGCTCCTGTCAGTCACCAGCTAGTGACAGGAATCACCCATTTCTCTGACTTTCAAGGTGGAGATGCAGGTGCCATGCCTGCTAGAGTGTTCACTGGATGCTCGTGCTCTGGAGCTAGAGACACTTGGGTTTAGTGCCCAGCACTGCTCTGTGACATTGGGCAAATGACTTTAACACTCTGAGCCTCCATTTCCTCTGATTCAAAGCGAGCACAATCCTAGAACCTTCTTCACAGAGTAGGTACCTGTGAAAATGCATGAAGTGCGTGTACTCCCTCAGCTTCACACGTGACAAGCTCTAGACAAATCTTCACACTAATTACACACGTGTGATCCTGCCTAGGTGGGGAGGATGCCGAGGAGATGCACACCCTGGGGAGGTTAACTCCCTCTCCTAGGGCACACATCTAATGCATTTTAGAGCTTCCTGTCCAATCCATGTTTGTTTCATTCCAAAGCTTATGATCTATTTGCAATAAAACACATGTCGCATATCTCTTGCTACTTTTTACAAGAGGTATTTGAAATCTGGCAAGTTTGAGCTTTTGAGGCCTCGACTTAGATATAAATGATAAGAACAGGTAAAAAAGACTCACGTTTTCCCAATGCCATTGCCTGTGTGGAGATTAAATGCACTTCTTAGAAGTGTTTTGATTTGGGGCTGAGTTCGATTTCTGTGAGACCTGCAATTCCCAGCACTCTTAAACTTTGCGGCTGCTGTTACGATCTTGACAACTGGCTTACCCAGAGATGCATCACTCAATCCCAGAGGAACATCCTCTTCAGTTCTGCATGTCATTTTCCAAGAGAAAGAGAGACACAGTGGGCACAGCCAGAGGAGGGCCACCAGCATGGTGAGGACGTGAGAACATGGTAAGAGCGATCTCAGGTGAAGAGTCCCGATGTGTGGGAAACAGGTTAAACTTTACCTTTGAGGCTTCAGGTAGAAGGTCTTGGGCAATAGGTGGGAGTTACTGGGAGATGGAGTTGTATTCAACTGGAGAGAGAGAGTTTTAAGCCTGAAAACAGTTCAGCAATAGAATGAGTTCTGCTGAGGGGGTGAGTTGATTTTCCATCCCAACCACTGTGCCCCATGGACTGAGAAACAATTTTTAACCATGTTTTTCAAAGGATTTATGCAAAGACAAGAAGATAACCAAGGTCCCTTCCAACTCAAAGATTCTATCCTTGTGTTATATCTGATGCCTATAGATTTGCAAAAGGCTGCCCTCCACCCATTTTCTTTCACTCATTCGCATGCAGTTAATCAGTTGACCAGAGAACAGCTATGATGCTCCTACTCTATGGCACAAGGTACCAAGTATGCAACAGAAAACGTAGCTTGCTCTCAAGTACCTTACAGTCTTGTGGGGTAAATGGACAAGAAGATAGACATTTGTAACACAGCATTGTAAGGGTTAAAAGCAGAAGCACAGAGAATACTGAGGAGCAACATCTACCCCTGTCTGGAGATGAGAGAAGGCTTCCTGGAGGAAGGAACCTCTAGAGTGGGACCTAGTTGGTGCTGGCTAGGTGAATAGTGGGAGGCGCGTAGCAGGTGAGGCATTAGCATGAGCAAAAGCTTGGAGGCCTAAAAGAACAAGGCAGAGTGGGGAGCTGTAAGCAGTTCCATTTGGCTGGAGCAAAGTCTATGGAGATGAGAGTAGGGACAAAAAGAGATGAGACTAGAGAAAGAAGTTGTGGTAGATGGTAAAAATGGCCACAAATTCTTTTCCTCTTACCAACAAGGGAAGTCTGTTTTCTCTTCTTGTCTCTCGTATCTGAGTTGGCTATGGGCCTTGCTTTGGCTAGTGAAAAATTAGCAAATATAATGCAAGAGGCTTGAAAAGTTCTTGCACTTGGAAGATTCTTGCTACTCTTAGAACCTGGCCCTGACATTTTTATAAATCCATGATAACCTGCTGGATGATGAGAGATACTTGCCCCAGTTTCTTGGTCACTCCAGCCCCGAGTCAGCTATCCCCAGAAGCAGAGTCACCTTGCTGACCTACAGTTGACCGTGGATGTCTGACTGAGCCCAGCTCAGCACAGCCCAGCCCACATTCTGACCCATAGAATCCTGAGCGAAATAAATGGCTATCATTCTAACCCACTACGTTTCGAGTGTCTTTTTTTTTTTTTTTTGCAGTAAAAGCTAATTGATATGGCAGTCAGAGAGATTTATGTTAAGGAATGTTAAGGAATTTGGACTTGAATTGGAGAGTGCCAAGGATACTTCAAAGGGTTTAAGCCATGGAAGTGGTAGTACCAGATTTGCGTTTCAGAAAAATCACTCTGGGATCTAGCCAGTGAGATCAAGTGTGGTTAAGTATCTTGCATATTGTAAAGCAGTAGACAAATACAATTGATGAATAAAAATAGTACATACACAGGGCCTGGAGATGCACGGAACACAATTTTAAGGCAAGTCCTTCAAATCAAACCTCTTGAAAACATCCAGCAATGGCACATCTGGCTACTAACACATTATCTCCCATGTAGCGTGCTGCTGAGAACCAGCCCTGGGCCTAGAGGAAGAGCTGGCCAAAGCAAGGTGGCGTGGAGGAGGGGCAGAATGGGCCATGGACCACTCACTTCTCTCAAAGATGACCTGGATCAGCCAGTCCATCTCATCTGGTCCGTGTATCAAAGACCTGAGTCAGGGGACCTCAAGGAGGCCTTTTAGGAGATTATCATAAGGAGATAATCAGAGAACCGCACAAAGATTTTCAGTGAGTTTGTTCTTTGCAGCATTATTTATAATGTGAAAAACTTAACATTTTAAATGTCCAACAAGAGGAAAATGACTTAAATTATGATATAGCTACATGGTTGAAAACTATGCAAATGTTAAGTAATCTTTTCAAAGATTACGGCACAGAAATAAAGCTCACATTAAAAAAATTATAAAGTATATGATAAACAGTTTTCCATGAATATTCATTCTGCCCTTTTACCTTTTATAATAGAACTCCTGATTTTAACTGGACACAGGGCCACTCAGCTGGAGACCTCATTTCTCAGCCTCCCTGGCTTCTGAGTATGACCAGGCAGCTGAGCTCTGGACAATGGGATGTGACCAGGAGTGACATGTGCCATTTCCAGATTGTTGCCTAAGGATTCGTGAAGGAAAGTGCCCTTTGCCCACTCTCTTTCCCAGAGGTTGACTTGCAGTTGTGATGATGGGAGCTGGAAGATACTCCTGGGACCCAGAGACTGTCGAGGAAGCAGGTGTCATCTATGTTGATGAAACTCCTGCCAAGGGTGAACTAGGTGAACCAGGGAGGCTCAAGTGACCCAGGAGCTGCTGTATATTCAAGGGACACTCATTGGAAGGTCACTGATCAGGTGCTCAGGTGGGCAAATTAGAAAAGTCACACACTCAGTCAGTCGCAATGTCATGCCACGCCAAATCTTCATACTCCCAGCCTGGCACCATATTGCTTAGATTAGCTGTGGCATTGTGGGCACTACAAGTGTCATGAGAAGCTAAAGGAAGAAGGACTGTCACAGGAGTGTAGGTTGGTATATATAAAGTGTGAATCAACTCGGGCTATTGATTTTGGGTCGTTTCTCCTTCGGGCGATGTCTACTGACTCTAGGTTCTATTTCCCTTCTTTTACGGGTTGAATTGTGTCCCTCCTCCCCACCCCCATTCTTATGTTGAAATCCTCACCCTCATTACCTCAGAATGTGACCTGGCTCTGCAAAAGGGTCTTTGCAGCTATAGTGAAGTTAAGATGAGGTCATTAGGGCTGGCTCTAATCCAACATGACTGGTGTCCTTATAAGAAGACACATAGACACATACAGAGATGATGGCCATGTGACAACAGAGGCAGAGATTGAAGTGCTGTAGCTGCAAGCCAAGGATCGCCCAAGATTATCAGCAAATCACCAGAAGCTAGGAAGAGGCAAGGAAGGAGTCCCTCACCTGAGCCATCAGAGAGCATGGCCCTGCTGCCATCTTGATTTCAGACCTGCATCCTCAGGAACCGTGAGAGAACAAATTTCTGTGGTGTTAAGCCACCCAGTTGGTACGTTGTCATGGCAGCCCTAGGAGGCAAACACACTCTTTCTGGGCAGTCTGCCTCTGCAGAAATGGCCAAAGCAGGCAGAGCTGTCCAAGCAGCAGGCATCTATAGGGTTCTGTCCCCTTACACAGGGCTCTGGGAATGAGCAGCTGGCCAGGCTGGAGCCCTAACTTATAGAGTTTCCTTTAGCATTAAAACCAGAATGGACCAGGCAAGAAAAATGGAAAGATTTACTACTTAATACTGACTCCTACCAGGGCTATGGGGGAAAGAAACAAATCAGCGGTACCTGGAAGACCTTCCTGGGAGGCTAAGCCCAAGCCCATGTGTCATTCTCCATGTTCCCTTCTACAGTATCATTCTTTTTCTGGGACAAAACCCTTCCCAAATTCGTACTCAGACTTCCTGATTAGGCAGAGCTAATTAGACAAACATGAACATCAGCGCCAATAAAATCACGTTACATCATTTGCACTTTTCTCATTTAAATATCATTACCATAAGGTGGAGGTCCTATTGCCAGGGCAACACTGAGTAATAGGAAATGAGCAGTGTAGCTTTGCTTGAGACTCTCACTCCACTTCACTTCCTGCTGTGTTCTTATCTATCCTCCCATTTGCCGTTAAAAAGATACAAACAATTCCAGAGTTCTGCCTTTTTCTCATCTCCTTTTGCTTTTCTCTTTGCCAGAGATCTCACTCCTTCTCCTCAAGTTTGACCTGGCCTGCGGAGTTTCTACCGAATTTGCTAATTTAGCGCTTCCATTTCTTCCAGCTGAACTTGATGATCCTTCCCCTTCTCCTGTTCAATAGCTTCTCCCCCTGATCAATGCTCCATGCACTGCTTTCCATGACTGCAACCCCAGAGCCTGACACCCATTCCTATGACCTATCTGGTGTGTCCTGAGTGTGAATTCCAGCTCGACTGTGAATTAGCTCCATGACCATGTGATAAATTCTTCAATAATTCCAGGCAGCAGGTTGGTCATCTGTAAAATGAGATGTTCTACTTTGTGAGAATTACATAAGATAATGTATGTGAAGCCTGATGCATATGAGCTTTGTATTAGTTATCTAATGTTGCGTAGCAGTGGCTTAAAGCAGCAATAATCATTTATTACCCCTCACCATTTCTGTGGCTCAGGAATTCAGGAACAGCTTGGCTGAGCTGTTGTGGTTTGGAGTTTCTCATGAGGTTGCCATAAAGATGTTGACTGGACCTGTCAAGCCTTGGCTATGGCTGGAGAATCCACTTTGAAGGTGGCCCTCTCACGTGGACCACTCACATTGGTGTTGGCTGTTGATGGGACGTCTCAGTTCCTCTCTATGTGTGCCTCTCCACAGGGTTGCTTGGATAGCCTCGTGGTTGTCTTCCCCTAGTCAGAGAAATCTAAGAGAGAGAGAGAGAAGCGTGTATCTTTTCTATAATCTAACCTCTGAAGTCACAAAGCATCAGCTATACCACATCTATGTGTTGAAAATGAGTCACTAAGTCCAGCTCACATTCAAGATGAAGGGATTTAAACTCCACTGTTTGAATGGAAGAGTGTCAATGAACTTACATATTTTAAATTCATGACAAGCTCATGATAAAAGCCAACTTTTATTTTAATTTTAGTAGATTATATGTATGTATTTTTTAATTAAAAACATTTTTATTTATACAAATGGATGATCACATGCTGCCTGCTCATTTTCGTCCTTGCCTTTCTGCTCCAGTGTGGCATGGCAGAAGTCCCAGCTGGGTGGCCACCACACTGGGTTGCAGGGCCCAGGTACTTCCTGTTCCAGGAGCTCATTCCTGTGCTCAGCTCTGACCTGTCTCTGTCTCATCGTCACTGTCCTCAACTAGATATTTCTGGATCTCCTGCATGACCCAGGCCCTGGTGGGGGCCAGCACCACGGGTGCTCATGACGAGAAGGGCCCCTCCCAGGATGCCCCAGCAGAGCAGGTACCAGTACCTTTGGCTGCACAGCTGGGTCTCGATGAGGATGTAGGGTAGCAGGGGGTCCAAGGAGGGTTCTAGCCCCCTCACAGCAGCTCTGAGCTCTGCCTATCCCTAAAGAGCCTCAGAATGCTGTGGGCATCCTGGCCTCGGCCAGTGGGGTTGAAGGCTGCATCTGGGAGAGATGTGAAGAAGTCTGACGCTCAAAAGCCATGGCTCTGTCAGGTCCAATGTACACATTCAGAGTAAGCAGTGGAGACCTAGGGGTATGACACCACAGCTGTCCCTGGGGGCCTTGGCCTCCTTCTCATTCGTCCTGCACATGGTGCTGACTGGAGGGGAAGTAGGTTTGCAGCCTGAGCATGAAGTCCTCCATCAGCAGGTAGATGCTGGCCTTTTGGGGGGGGCCTTGGCTTCAATGACTGGCATGACGACGGAGCGGATAGCAAACAGGTGGTTACAGAAGGCGACCTCCTTCTGTGTGTAGTCACATGTGGGCTGCACCACCACCAAGTCGCTGTGTGGCTTGTCTGAGAAACTTGTCCCAGACAAGGAAGGCCCCTCTCCCTGACACCAGGATGGTCCTGAGCTTGATGGCCAGATGGGTGCTGCCGTCAACATCAGGAGCTTGAAGTAGCTGTGGGTCCAGGCCACATGTAGAATCAAGTGGGTCTGCAGGGTCTGCAGAAGCTCCTCCTTGGCTGTCAGAATCTTCACTGAGTCGAACAGTCTGGATAGAATCTTGACCTGGGCAGCTGTGGGTAGCCCATCTGGGCTCTAGGGTCCCGGTTGTGGGCTGGCTCAGCTGCTCCTCTCCGTGGGCAGTGCTGCACACTGGGCCGGTCGAACGCCACTTCAAAGGCAGCGATGTTTGTTGGTTCAAAACCTCTGGAGTTTCCTGGGGTGAAATTTGAACTGTTCCCAGTCCACGGAGGGCTGGGAGAGCGACTGAAGAAAGAATCTCCAGGCCACTCCAGATTGGTAGGTGGTCTAAGAAGCAAAGGAACTTACTTAGGAGGTTTGTCCTGGGCAGTCACAAGATGAGTAGATCTCTGCATCTGCCTACCAGAATGTTAAAAGTTTATGCAGAGCCCTTAACTGGATTCAGTTGTGTGTACTCTCCAGATGGCCTCGACAATGCATTACTCTGTCAAGGCTACGTCCTTGAAAACGGCTCCCACTGTGGGAACGGTGGGCAGAACGCACATGTACATTCCAAGGACAGGGGAGGGGGCGAGGAACACTCCAATTGCCTGGGTCCAGCTTTCCTGTCAGCTAGAGGTCATGTCCTTTCAATGACCCCCTCCAACAATGTGCCACGGGAAGCCATCAGTCTGCAGGATCAGCTTCATTTCAGCCAGGGGTTTTGCTCTGTCCTCTGGGCTTTGGCCACAGGCTGCTCCCTCGTCAACGTAGACAATCCCTGTCACAAAATGCAGTCTTTTGACAGAATCTCTCCTCAGGCCCTCAGGGACCTGCCAGACCCTGTAGCCGGACAAAGGCCCCCCAAACCACATCAGAAGAACCTTCTCCCTGGGAAAGATCAGCTGGCTCTTCCCAAGCATGGCTCTGAACTTGTAGACATAAAGCACCTTGAAATAGTCCCTGCTGAAGGCACCTCCCACTCGGGTCACCATGACAGGTAGGCGTTCCTTGCACTTCACACACTTTTGCTCATGGCCAGGCCGTGGCAGCGCCAGTTTCCTGTACTCGTCATCCATCTGGCACATATACAATATATATATATCTCTGTATCTGTGGTAAAAGAAAAAAAATGTCATTTCTAGAATTTTCCTCCTCCTGCTCTGGCACCCCCTTAACTATTGATGCTGGCAGTGGTGCTATGGACTGAATGTTTGTGTCCCCCCAAAATTCATATGTTGAAATGCTAACCCCCCGTGTAGTAGTATTAGCAGGCGGGGCCTTTGTGAGGTGATTGGGGCATGAAGGTGGAGCCCTCATGAACGGGGTTATTGTTCTTATAAAAGAGACCCGAGAGAGCTCCCTCACCCCTTCTGCCATGGGAGGACACGGTGAGAAGGTGTCGTCTGTGAATCAGGGAGCGGGCTCTCAGCAGACAGCGAATCTGCTGGAGCCTTGATCCTGGACTTCCAGCCTCCAGAACGGTGAGAAATAAATTCCTGTTGTTTATAAGCCACCCAGTCTATGGTATTCTGTTCTAGCAGCCTGAACTGACTAACACCGGGGTAGAATAGTCAGACTAATGTTTGGTGACTGAAAAGATCACTTTCTTTCTTTCTGAAACAGTTTCTTTAGTCTTTTTCAGGTAGATAAGCCACTGATTAAAAGCTCAAACTCCCTTTAGGCCTGATGTTTTCCCTCTTAGAAAGTCTCTCCTTTCCTTTCTTCCTGGAGGACCCACACCCTCTCCCCTTGGCTGGACCTATTTTTCTGCACACAGCTCTCTTTACCCCACCCTCATGGCAATCTTCCCTTGGCCTCCATCTTGGTTCTTTGACTTCAAGCAATGGTGGAAATTCAAACTATGGGTTTTTTTCCCTGAAAATATTGTGATAAGTTGTGTTTAGATTTCCAGGCTAGTTGCCAAAACCTCATTTCTCCAACAACGTAATTGATATCTGACAACGAAAACTTTTGGAAAAGTAATCGTGTTATCAAATGAATAAATACAACAGGAGAATGTATTTTTCATTTATTACTTTTATTTCTTAAATTATCATAGGAGAAAATTGGCTGTTTCTTGGGTATATAGTCCTTCCAATTTTAACACATGTATGATTTATGTAACCAACTCCACAATCAGAATGCAGAAAAGTTACAGTGCCCCCCAAAATTCCCTTATGATACCCCTTTAAAATAACATCCCCCATCCCCACCGTGGCGACCACTGATCTGTTTTGCTCTCTGTCACTATAATTTTGTCACTTCAAGAATGTTATATAAATGGAATCTTTTGATATTTAATTTTTTCTCTCAGCATAATTCTGTTGAAATCAATCCAAGCTATTGCATGTATCAATAGTTTGGTCCTTTTTAATGTTCTATAGTATTCCTTTATATGAATATACTACAGCTTATTTATCTATGTGCCCATTAAAGGACATTTGTGTTGTTTCCAGTTTTTGGTAATTGGGAATAGAGCTGCTGTAAACATTTGTGTACAGATTTCTGTGTGAATACAAGTTTTCATTTTTCAAGGGGAAATGCCCAGGAGTAGAATTGCTTAGTCATATGGTATGTGTGTGTTTAACTGTATGAGAAACTGCCAAATTATTTTCCAGAGCACTTGTACCATTTTCCATTCCTACTGGCAATATACAAGAGTTTCAGTTGCTCCATACCCTTGCGAACACCTAGTATTACAGTATTTTTTCTTTTAGCCATTCTAATATGTATGTAGCAGCATCTCAGGCTTTTCTTTTGCATTTCTCTAGTGGGTAATTATGTTGAACATCTTTTCATATGCATATTTACCACACTTGTATCTTCTTTAAGGAAATGTCTGTTCTTTTGCTCATTTTTAAATTTTTTCTTCTTACTGTTGAGTTGAGAGAGTTCTTTATACATACACGTATACAAGTTCCTTGCCAGATATCTAATTTAGAAATAGTTTCTTCTAGTCTGTAGCTTGTCTCTTCAATCAGTTAATAATGTTTTTTGCAGAGCAAAAATTTTTAATTTTAATGAAGTTTAGTTTATAATTTTTTGTGTGAGTCTTGCTTTTGGTGTCATTTCTATGAACTTCAATTCTTCTATCTTCTATGGTTTCTGATGAGCAATCTGTCATTTGAATTTTTCCCCTATAGGTAAGGCATCATTTCTCTCTGGCTTCTTTAAAGATTTTTTTTCTTGGGTAGTTTTCGGAAGTTTGATTATGATGTGTCTGGGTGTGGGGTTTTGTTGGGGTTTATCCTGTATGGATTTTGCTTTAGCTCCTTGAATCTGTAGATTTATGTCTTTTGCTAGACTTGGGAAATTTTCAGCTATTATTTCCTCAAATATTTTTTCATCAACATCCTCTTTATCCCCTCTTTTTGGGACTCCAGTGACCTAAATTTTAGACCTTTTTTATTGCCCCACAGGTCCCTGTGACTCTTAATTTTTGTTCAATCTCTTTTCCCTTTGTTGTTCAGATTGGATGATTTATGTTGATCTATTTTTCGATTCACTGACAATTTTCTCTGTCATCTCAGAGCTCAAGGGAGTTTGTTAATATACTTTTTGGTTCTTGTACTTTTCATTTCTAAAATTTCCATTTGATTCTTTTAATCTTTTACATCTTTGCTGAGATTTTCTATTTTTCCAGTAGTTTCAAGAATATTTGCTATTGCTTGTTGTGGCATTTTAAAAATATCTACTTTAAAGTCTCCATTGAAAATTATGGTATCAGTGTATATTAGCTTGCTTAGACTGCCATAACAAAATACCACAGCCTAGGTGGCTTAAGCAACAGAAATTTACTTTCTTGCTATTCTGGAAGCTGAAAGTCTGAGATCACGGTGTCAGGATGTTTGGTGGTGTCTTCCAAGGCCTCCGTCCTCGGCTTGCAGACGGCTGCATCCTCATTGGATCTCACGTGGTCTTTCTTCTCTGCACAGGCATCCCTGGTGTCTCTCTGTGTCTAAGTTTCTTCTTATAAGGACCCCAGTCACATTGGATTAGAGCTCACCCCAATGGCCTCATTTCAACTTAATCACCTTTTTAAAGACCTTATCTCCAAATATAGTCACATCCTAAGGTATTGGAGGTCAGAGCTTCAATATATTCATTTAGGAGGAATACTATTCAACCCATAACCCTGCGTCATCTTGAGGTTACTATCTGTTGATTGCCTTTTCCTATGTTGACTGAAAGTTCTCCATATGCTGAGTAGTCTTGGATTGTACCCTGCACGTTATGTATGTTATGTTGTGAGACTCTTGGCCTTATTGAAATCCTATTGAAAACACAAGTATTTTTGCTTTATCAGGCAATTGACCTGGTTAGGTTCAGGCTACAAGTTCCAACCTGCCATCTGTAGGCTATGGTTCCCATGTCAGTTTGGTTTTTAAAGCCTTTGCAGTTCCAATTATATCTGTCACAATGTGTGCACCACCCAGGGGTCAGCCTGTGATGTGGGCAGCGGCCTGTCTGTATGTTCTTCTCTGAATTCTTTGACACACTGATTATGATCGCCTCTATGAGTGTATAGATTCCCGGGATGCCCAGGAGTTCATAAATAACTTTTTGGCATCACTTTCTTGATATCATTCATCTTTGCAATCCACTGGTACTTATTCCCTGGGTGTCCCCTTTTTGTTTCTTTACCTAGAAAGCTGGGGCTTTAGTTAAACCTGCCACACATTTTTGTGACCATGTCCATGTCCAGAGCCAATTACTGGGAGAACAGAGCAAGAGTAAAAATCAAAAGGGAGTCACCCCACCTTCTTGGAATTACAGCCCCACTGATCAGAGAGGAAGGGCCCCCCCGACACCTTTCCCATTCAGTGGGCTCCCATTAGGGGTCTTTGTTACCACTGCCATGGCATTGCTTGGCGACTGGGACTTGAGAAAACAGAAGGATGAAAAAAATCAAGTGAAATTTATACAGTCTCTTATTTCACCGTTAGAATTCTCTTTTCACTCCTTGAGGCAGAATTAAGGGCTTCTCTGGAGCTCTCTGTGCTGGTACTCACTTCTGGGTTTCAGGCTGCCTTGTGCTCAGGCTGGGGGATACTGGAGGAAAAAGCAATGAAAATTCTCTACTAGTTTGTTGGTACTTCAAATTCTGGTCTTCTTTCTCAATCTTCCTGCTGCTATTTACTTCTCAGTGTCCCCGAGTAGCTGCTGCATGCATTCTGTCCAGGTCTTGTAGCCACATTCAGTGCAAGAGACAGAGTGGATCATGTCTACTCCATCTTACCAGGAACTGGAAACTCCTGAAACAGAACAATATTAAAATTGAATAAGAAAATGATGGAAATATGTCTTTTGAATACTAATGCTTAAGGCAGACAGATACAATTAGGAGAAGATGAAGCTATGGGTAGAAAGTTTAAGTGAAAAATAGTAATTCTGAAAGAGATGGCTAAAAATCTATGAAGGTTTTTGAAAGTGAGGATATTAGTACTTATTGTATAATTTTAGGTGAAAATGGATAGCTTCTATCTTCTTGAATGCTGACATATGACTAATACTATCTTTATGCTTATAAGCAACGATTAAAATAATTTTTCAGCTCAGAATAAAAGGAATGGGGAAGAGGAGCATTCATGGAGAATATAAGAGTGAAATGAGAGAAATGGAGGTTAAAATGATATGTGTGTGTATTCATATGTTTGAGTGTGACAGTAAAGACAGAGAAGGACAGAAGAAAGAAGAAAGCTGTGAATGTTTGAGTTCCCTTAATGGGAAGACTAGAGGTATGAGAAATAACACGCATCATGTTCTTCCTTGGTGGTCTTATGGTGGCATCATTGGCGTGAGACAGCTTAGTGCTGTCGTCTCCACAATAGGGTTTGTACATTCAAGGCTTTATCCAGACTTTCAAAAGCAATGGGGCATATTCAATCATCTTTCTCTTGCTAAAATTAATGATATTAGGAATATTTTTAGGTAAGGCAAAAAAGTTTCTATCATTAGTCAGTAAACTAAAATTTGCTTCACTCATATTTCGCATTTTCTTTAAATTTCATTTTTGTGTGTCTTGTTACACACACAATCATAATAATTATATCTAGCGCTTTATGCATTTTACTGTGTTCCAGGTACTGCTTTAAAGGTTTTACATTTATTATTATTTTAACTCTTACAACACCCAGTATGTATACTTGTATCCCCATATAAAAGATCGAGAAGCTGAAGCACAGACAGGTTAAGGAACTAGCATAAAACCAATTAACTAGTAAGCGACAGAATCAAGGTTTATTAGTACAGTAATGCATATATTTAATTTATACATAAATTACTATAGTTTTATACGAATAAAGATAAACAGAAGTAGCCGATTAAAGTTTGGAGACTATTTGTCTAAAGCTAATAGGCATGATAGCAACATAAGAGTGTGCTCACTGGGAACTAAACCCAACACTCAGTATAGTGTATTAGCATTTATAAAGCACAAGCACGATCCTATTTAACTCCCAAAATATTCTTTGAAGTAGTCAAGCATATCTCAAGAACACAAGCAAAATAAAAAAATGCTGAGGCAGGCCCAGTGGCGCAGTGGTTCAGTTCACACCTTCTGCTTCAGCAGCCCGGAGTTCTCTGGTTTGGATCCTGGGTGCGGACATGGCACCGTTTGGCAAAGCCATGCTGTGGCAGGCATCCCACATAGAAAGTAGAGGAAGATGGGCACGGATGTTAGCTCAGGGCCAGTCTTCCTCAGCAAAAAGAGGAGGATTGGCAACGGATGTTAGCTCAGGGCTGATCTTCCTCAAAAAAAAAAAATTAAAATTAAAAAAAAAATCAGAATCAGTTTAAAAAAAAATGCTGTTTAATGAAGTCTGATGGACTTGCATATAAAGTCTAGTATTTCCACTTACCACATCTTAGGGTATTTCCTAACTTCTCGGAATTTCATTTTTCTCATTTTCAAAGAGGGCAAATAATATATATCTTGTTGGGTAATTATAGCATTAAATGGCATATTATAATATAGGGTAGTGGTTAAGAATATAGATTCAGGAGCTGGACTCTGGGTTTGAGTCCTAGCTCTGCCGCTTATTAGTTGCAACTTTCTTCATTAAGTTAAAATTTTCTCTTTGCCTCAGTTTCCTCATCTGAAGAATGGGACTAATAACATTACTTCCCTTACAGAGCTTTTTGTGTGGACTGATTCATGTAATGTATTTAAGACCTGGCACCTAAGAAAGACTCAGTAAATAATGACTGCTATAATAAATATAAAGAGCTTAAAACAGAGTAGGCATTCAAGGAATAACAACTCTTTGTAATCATTATAGCCATTGAGAGCTTTATTCAAGATTAGGCAAATAAGAAGATTCCAAGTCTCTTACGTCTGGGCTCCCTGCTGTACACGGTCGGAGTTCACATGCGCGGGTACTTTTGTCCTGAGGGATGGAGACAAAATGTGTTCCTGGGGAGAGGGCAGTTAGGCTTGAGACAGCACTGGGATCTGAGTAGGATTTGGAGAGACAGGACACAGAGGAGGGAATTTCAGGGAGAAAGAATGATGCAAAAGCCAAGAGATAGTAAAAGAAAAAAATGCTCAAGGCAAAGTGAGTACAATGCTTTGATTGGAGCAGAGCGACATTTTAGAAAGATTAACTCGGGCATGTTATTTGGGTAGGATTAGAATAGGAAAAAAACAAAGAAGTGAGAAGACAAAAGAGAAGCTTCTTGTGCTCATCCAGACTTGATTGATGAGGACCAGAACTAAGGGAGCCATGGAGGACGTGGACAAGAGAGGACAGATGAAAGACGCACTCCAAAAGGAAAGTCAGAAGGGTTTGGAAATTCATTAAATGACGGATGCGCCAATGGAAGTAAACAGAATGACACCAGTATTTTCATTTTAGTCAGTGTGACATTTATGATGACATGGAGAAATAGGAAGGTAATATTTAGAGGGGCAATGATAGGTTTGACTTTTTACATTGAATTTGAATTAACAGAGAAACATTTTAAATAAAAATGTCCTGGGGCATTTGGAAAAGAGATTGCTCAGCTCCAAAGATAGAGTTGGAAGTCATCTGCATAGAGGACATAACTGAAGGAGGTCTTTATTATCCAAAGAAGTGGAAATTTCACAGTAGAAAAAGGTCATTTAAATAAATCCATACAGAACAAGACCCATATTTAACAATAAATAGTGAGAAACTGGTTAAATTGAGACTTAAAAAGAAACAAATAATTATAAACAATTATTTGTATCTTACATTGAAAACAGTTTATATTGTAATTCCAACTGGCTACTAATTCTTAGAATGAATAAATAATTACTTGTTTATTTATTTTTGTTGCCGGATACCCGATAAATCTGTGCATTAGTCCGTTATGAGCATCTACGCTCTATTTTACTTTAAAAGAAACATAAGTACATATTTACTTTCTAATCTTTTTGTCACTTCAAAGTCTTCCTTTTAAAATAAATCACTGGCGTATTGATTAGTGTTTTGTCTAGTCTTTCATGCGCAAACCTCACGTATAGTAAAGAAGCCAATCTTGGCCCCTTTATGTGGAGCGAAAATTTAAAGACTTTTGGCAGGTAATCTGAATGCAATATCCTTTTCGATTTTTATGATAGTTTCCCCTGAACTTTTTAAAAATACTTCTTTAAAAGTTGTGGTGAGGGGCTGGCCCCGTGGCCGAGTGGTTAAGTTCGCGCGCTCCGCTGCAGGCGGCCCAGTGTTTCGACGGTTCGAATCCTGGGCGCGGACATGGCACTGCTCGTCAAACCACGCTGAGGCAGCGTCCCACATGCCACAACTAGAGGAACCCACAACGAAGAATACACAACTATGTACTGGGGGGCTTTGGGGAGAAAAAGGAAAAAATAAAATCTTTAAAAAAAAAAAAAAAGTTGTGGTGAAATATACATAAAATTTATCATCTTTACCATTTTTAAGTGTATAGCTCAGTACTCTTAATTATATTCACATTGTTGTGCAACCAATTTCCAGAACTTTTTCAACTTGCAAAACTGGAACCCTATACCCATTAAACAACTCCCCGTGTCCTCTTCCCCCTCATTCCTGGAAACCTCTTTTGAATGTATACCCAGATGTGGAATTTGTGGGTCATATGGAAATTCTATTTTTAATTTTTTTTTTTTTGAGGAAGATTAGCCCTGAGCTAACATCTGCCACCAATCCTCTTCTTCCTCTTTTTTTTGCTGAAGAAGGCTGGCCCTGAGATAACATCCATCTTCCTCCACTTTATATGTGGGATGCCTGCCACAGAATGGCTTTTGCCAAGTGTGCCATGTCCGTACCCGGGATCCAAACTGATGAACCTCAGCCCACTGAAGCAGAATGTGTGCACTTAACCACTGAGCCACCGGGCCGGCCCTATTTTTAATTTTTTGAGGAGCTACCATACTCTCTTCTATAGCAGTTGCACCATTTTACATTCACACCAACAGTGTACAAGTGTTCCGATTTCTCTACATCCTTGCAAACACTTGTTATTTTTTTGTCTTGTTTTCTTTTTATAGTAGCTGTCTTAATGATATGAGGTGATATCTCATAGTGGTTTTGATTTGCATTTTCCAATGAGCATCTTTTCATGTGTTTGTCAGCCATTCACATATCTTGGAGAAATGTCTATTTTGTATATATTTAGAGAAATGTCTATTTAAGTCCTTTGCCCATTTTTGAATCAGGTAATTTGGGTTTTTGTCATTGAATCTTAGGAGTTCTCTATTTAATCTGGATATTAACTATCAGATATATGGTTTGCAAATATTTTCTCCAGTTCCATTTGTTGCCTTTTAACTCTGTCTGTTCTGTCCTTTTTTGCACAAAATTTTTAATTTTGATGTGTCTCAAATTATCTCTTTTTACTTTTGTTGCCTGTGCCTTTGGTGTCATATCTGAGGGGGTTCAGAACATGCTACCCCAAAAGATGGCACCTTGACATATATAACATTTTAAGCTAAAGGAGTTTGCAAAAACGGAAAGTCACAAAACTCTTATGCGAGAAGCGCCATTGGAAAAGGAGCATCCTTATCTCCAAAGATAAAGGAATGCCTAGAAGAATCCAAACAAACAGGCCTCGCTAAGTTTCCCCAGTTTATTGCATTTACCTCATGCTCTTTGCTCTATTATATTTCTCCGTGACTGTCTACTCTTCATCAAACCCAGCATAAAAATGCTCAAGTTTAACCATTTCTTTGGGTCTGGATTTCCTTTTGAAAGTTTCCATGCCCCCTAAACCTTATATTAAATAAATTTGTATGCTTCTCCTATTAAATCTATCTTTGTCAGTTTTATTTTCAAGCCCAGCCAGGGATCCCAAGAAGGTCGAGGAAAATTTTTTCCTCCCCTTCATGTCCAAGAAATTACTGACAAATCCAATGTCATGTAGATTTTTCCCTGGGTTTTCTTCTAAGAGCTTTATTGTGCGGTCTTCCATTTAGATCTTTGGCCCATTTTGAGTTAATGTTTGTATATGGTATAAGGTAAGGGTACAACTTCATTCCTTTGCATGTGAATATCCAGTTTTCCCAACACTATTTGGTCAAAAGACTATCCTTTCTCTATTGAATAGTCTTGGCATTCTTATCAAAAATCGTTTGACTATGTATGTGACTATATATTTGACTATATATATTGACTCCATATACATATATATTTCTTGGCTCTCTATTCTATTCCCTTGGTCTATCTGTTTATCTTTTTACCAGTATCACACTGTTTTGATTACTGTGCTTTGCTAAAAGCTTGAAATTGAAACACATGAGACTTTCAACTTTGTTCTTTTTCAAGATTGTTTCAACAATTGAAGTACTGGTTTTTGCTTTTACAGTATAATTTTAAAGAGGGAAAATTTTCCTAAAATATTTGAGGGTTCATCATTTTTTCCCAAGGACTTAATTTTTTGATATTCAAATCATTTTCTGTGAGGACTCTGAAGTTGCTATTCTGTAATCGTCTTTAGAAATTTATCTTCTTCTTTTGTTAACTGAAGTAACTCTTCCAGATTCCCCTCTATGAATGGCTTAGCAAGTATTTCAGCTGTACGCTGACCTCATGTAATCCTGCATCTTTTACAAGAGGTGCGATTTTACTCTGAAATGGAATTGCTCTCGTATTTCATGGTACTAGTAGATGTTTGCATGTGGTAATCAGTGAATAACTGCTTCACTTGTCTCAATGGGCTAGGAAACGTTTGTGTTAAATAGAGAGGGATGGTTGAGTAGAGACTAATTTTTATAAATTGTTAGTTTTTTGGTGAATATTTTACAGAATTAAACTTTGAGAGTTTAGGGACCCTGATAATAAACATTTAAATAAAGATAATTTGTTATTGTTGAGGCCACAAGAATAGATATTTTTTTCAGCATAAAGCACTTGAGAGAGTTGGAAAGAAAACCAAAGTGGTCATAAGACCATTAACCTTAGAAGGTTGAAAGGAAAAATATTTGGAGTTGCGAGGAAAGGAGCTTCCAGGGATTTATGAGAAGAATTTGGCTAATTAAAAAAAAATTACAGGAGCCCACCTGGTGGTGTAGTGCTTAAGTTCACGCACTCCACTTTGGTGGGCCAGGGTTCACAGGTTCAGATCCCAGGTGCAGACTTACACACTGCTCATCAAGCCATGCTGTGAAGGCATCCCACATACAAAAAAGAGGAAGATTGACATGGGTGTTAGCTCAAGGACAATCTTCCTCAAATGAAAAGAGGAAGATTGGCAACAGGTGTTAGATCTGGGACAATCTTCCTCAGCAAAAAAACAAACAACAACAACAAAAATTTACAGGCAGGAAATAAGAGAATTCAGATTAGTTATCTCAGGAAGACTGATTCTTGAGGAAAGAGAAGTATGGAATGTGGTTTGCTCCTGAAAGAAAGAAAGAGGACATTGGGACCAGCCCTGTGGCCTAGTGGTTAACTTCTGCATGCTTCACTTTGGTAGCCCAGGTTTGATTCCCAGGTTCACACCTATACCACTGGTTGGTGGCCATGCTGTGGTGGCAACACTCATACAAAATAGAGGAAGATTGGCACAGATGTTAGCTCAGGGTGAATCTTCCTCAGCCAAAAAAGAAAGAAAAAGAAGACATTGAGCATGTTCAAGACTCTAAGCAGAGTTCTAGGCATAGGAAATGGAGAAGGAAGATACCGTAGGACTTGCCCATGTCTTCTCTCTCAGATGTCACTGCTTTTTACTCAGCACTGACATGTGAAGGAGAAAGACTACAGGTCCCAGGAGCTCTGAGCTTACCAGGCACTGGTCTCTGAGTATTCTCTGTTGAGTTGTTTAATCAGACACATAAAAACAGATCCATACTCAGAGAGGAAGGCTCCAAGGCCATGTGCTGGACATGGTCTGGATTCAAACTGAAGAGAGATGAGTATGACAATGACTTGCGACATACAACTCAAGTTTCTTCCCATTTGCCTATTTGTTTTGTCCCTTGTTTCATTCCACAAAGTATTGGGACAGATCCTGGGATGGGGTAAGGGAGAAACTATAAACTTAAATTATAAAATAATAATAGAAAATTCTAGTGAAAGAAAAAGGCAATACAAATATGGTGGCCACAACATAGATGATGTGACAGAGTTTGGTCATGTTTGGTCCTGGTGAAAACAAAAATACAATAAGGAATATTCTCTTTATTTGTGCTATTTGTCTGAGTGAGGTTCCTTAAATTTTAGAAAATGAAGAAAAATGTAAAAATAATTTAAAAATAATTTGTGATCACAAAGAGATTTACAACTGTTAATATTTTGGTGTGTTTTTCTTCCAGTTTTTCTCTATCTTTCTCTTTCTCTCTGTATAGATTTTATCATGAACATTTTCCCGAGTCACTAACTACTTTATGCAAACATGATTTGTAGTGGACTTAAAATGTTACCTCGTATGGACATACCATGATTATTCCAAACTCCTCCCTATAATTGGACATTTTGATTACTTCTGAGGAGAAAACTAATGGTAAATGCAAAAGGACCTTGGGTTTCAATTTCTTTTAAATGTAAAGTGAGAGGTGAGGAGCGAGAGATATATCTTTCATCGAGCTCCCATTGAGTCACACACTTTCTTATTTTTATGCACAGACTTATGCGGAGGCACAATTAGAGACCATTCAAAGCTTTACATTTTTGACTGCATACTTGAACACCATTCTGTCTCCATTCCCTCTGTCCTATAGACGACTCCTGTTTTGTCACAGCTGGCATTCACCCACCTTGACGTTAGTTAATAACAGCTGAAAGTATTTCCCCTCAGAACTATTTGCAATTTAATAAGATTTTCTAGAGATCTGATAGAACCATCTACAACAAAAGATACAAATCTTTGATGGTGGCATTTGAAGCATATTTACAAAGTCATATTGTTTTATTCATTCTCTTTCATTCATTTCTTTTAAGAGTTGAGCTATCTATGTGCTCGGCACAGTGTTGGACTGAGAACACAAAAATAAACAAATCTTTGAGGAGTTGACTGCCTAAGTAGGTCTCAACCAGGTGGCAACAGCACTTCTCTCTCCATGTTTGAAAATGTTGAGGGCAGTTTGGTTGTTCCATTGACTTGGGGAACATTATTGGTAATTAGTGGGCAGGGATGCTAAATGTTCTGGAAAAATTTGCACAAAGAATTGCCCAGCCCCAATCAGTGGTTTCTCTACTGACAAGTAAATGCTAGAATATGAATAATGCTAGTCTAACAATTTATTATAGACCTGCTCTGTGTTAAGCTCTTTACCTGTATTATCTAATTTAACCTCCCCTTGACACTTTAGAGTAAGTACTATCTCCATGTTCCTGAATAGCTGAAAGAGCTGGAAGACCTCTCTCAAGGTTCCACTGCCAGTAGATGGCAAAACCAGGTTTTAAACAGTGCCCTAGATCTGACCCCAGAACCCACACTCTTAATAGCTGTGCCGTATAGTTTCTTAAGATAAACATAAAATAGACGTAGAGATCTTGTTTGAGCAACCTAGGGGCACAAACTATGATTTATTCATCTTTCTTCCTCATACCTAGTACAAAGGCTGCAATAATGCCTGTCCATTATATGTTATTTTATTTAGTCTAATCCTTCTTATTTTTACAGATAAAGAAAACTAAAGTCCAGGGAAGTTAAGTCCTTCTAGTATGTGGAAAAGCTGAGATTAGAATTCAGGGAAGGTGGTGCAGCCATTATGGAGGTTATTCAAAAAATTAAAAATAAAACTACCGTATGATCCAGCAATCCCATTTCTGAGTACATATCCAAAGGAAATTAAATCACTATCTTGAAGAGCTATTTGCACCCCCATGTTCATTACAGGGTTATTCACAACAGCCAAGAAATGGAAACAACCTCTGTCCATCAATGGATGAATGGATAAAGAAAATGTGAGAAGTTATATATGATGGAATATTGGCTGGGGGGGGTGGGGAAAATTGGGAGATATTGGTCAAAGGGCACAATATAAGATGAATAAATTCTGGGAATCTAATATACAGCATAGTGACTATAGTTAATACTGAATTATATACATTCAAGTTGCTAAAAGAGGAGATCTTAAATGTTTTCACCACACACAAAAAAATAGTAATTATGTGAGGTGTTAACTAACGCTATTGTTAATCATTGTTAATAGTAGTTGATTAATAAATTATTAATAATTAATCAATGATTGTGAAATATAATCATTTCACAATATATAAGTGTATCAAATCAACATGTTGTATACTTTAAACTTATACAATACTATATATTAGTTATATCTCAATAAAACTGGAAAAAAAAATAGAGGACATCTACCCTGGATTGCTTTAAAAAAAAGAAAGAATCCAGAGAAGGGAGTTGACAGTTTGTTAGCAGCCAACTGCTCTACCAGCCTGTCTCTTAGCTTACCCATTTTCCAAGTCCCTCATTCCCTGGGCATCTATTTATACCCAAGGTTGGCCAATTTTTTTCTATAAAGGGCCAGGTACTAAGTATTTTAGGCTTTGCAGGCTCTATGGTCTCTGTTACAACTGCTCTTTCTCCCATTTTTAGTAAGAAAGTAGCCATAGATAATTCGTAAACAAATGGGCATGGCTGTGTTCCAATAGAACTTTGTGTACAAAAACAAGTGCTGAGCCAGATTCAGCCCATAGGCCATAGTTTGCTGACCGTTGGTCTATCTTCAGGGGTGGACTTTGTCTTTTGAGATCAATCTATACTTGAATCATCATTGATAACCTGGAATAAGACTGGTGAACATTTAAAACAGTATTCCTCAAATTGGTTGCTCACTGGAATCCTTGGGATGTGTGTTAGAAATTTTCGTTCCTGAGTCGCACCCCTAGAGATTCTGATGCGGCATGTCTGGAGAAGTGCCTCAGCATCTGTATTTCTGACCCTGGCTCTGATGCATGAAACAAAGGTTGAAAACCCTACGTTTATGGCTCCAGTGGATAACTTTGCAAAGAAATAATGTTAAATAAATCCCTATGTAATTTTCAATTTCACCCACAATCCCAGCTCCATGCCCAAGACTCTGGTTTACTGAACAGAATGTCCGTTTCATCTCAAAACCGCATATCATTCCACCCTTTCTCCATTTATTCAGAGGCAGAAACATTTAACTAAAAATAATTACCATCAGAATACTAATAGGCCATAAGCTAATGTAAGGATATTTATTCAGCTGAATGCAATTATCAGTAAAACCTTGTTTTCTAAATGGCGTGACTATAATCCAATTTAGGTCTTTTAACCCCTGGTAATTTTTGTTTCATTTTGCTTTGTGATGGGTGGAAACCAGGCCTGGTTGCTGGGGGCTGGCAAAGCAAGAATAAAGGAAAAATAGCACCACCACCACTACAGGCAATTTTCAATTGCAATGAGTCACTAAATTTCCATAACCACCGGGTGGCTCTACATGATTCTGTTGTTAATTGAATTTTTTCCTCAAGTAGAATGAGGGCTTGTTTTGCATCAACACGATTCTATTTTATGATGATTGTTGAAAAAGTCTGCTAAATTAAAGGTATTTCAGCTTCCACATCCACAGGTATCGTTGCTATGACTAAGGAGTAAGAACGGACAAGTGCAGAGAAGATAGAGCATAGAAAAGATGGCCCCAAACTCTCTCCATTGGTGTGGATGAGATGTTTGGGAAGATCTCTCCTTAGAAGTGATCTTATCCACTTCTCAGGGCATCACACGAGAAGGTACATGATGTTGATACATTTTATTACTGGTAAGGTGACTTTGATCATTTGGTTAAAGTGGTGTCTGCTAGGTTTCCCCACAGTAAAGAGACAAGTTTTTCCTTTGTAATTAATAAAGATTTTGTAGGGAGATACTCTGGTGCTATGCAAATTAGAGAGTTGAGTTGGTTTTCAAGAAATATGGAAAATGGACACATTTAACTATGTGAATATGAATAGTGTATATCAGAGAAATTAATGGCTGAAAGTGATTTTACTATGAACTAGTCCAAAAGTCCCTTGTCTGAGGGAGAGAAAATGGTTCTTTGAAAGGCCAACTGAGAATTCAGTCTTAGAATTAGGATGACCATGGGCCCAGCTTATATCCTCACCTCAGATTGCTTTACTCCCTTCCTGACCACCCTTAGACTTTATCACCTATCCATAGTTCGTTGGCTTTTGATTATGTTTGTGTTATAGAGAAAATTCATTCAAGTTCTTCCACTCATTAAAAATAATTGTTGTTGGTCAGCCAACTTCTCTCTTTCTCCCACTCTCTAATGAAAGTTCTATTTTCACTATGTCGGCTCATGGATTTTCTGGGATACAGAATTGTAAGAAGGAATTGAGAGATAGGAATGAGGAAATGGGAAGAAAGGGGAAGGATCCTGTGTACTGGGCTCTTCTTTGCTAGAGAACCCAGGTAAGGAGAAGAAGAGGACAAAATCTCAGTGATGCTCTCAATATACATAATAGAGAGCTAAGACTGGAGTAGCAAGCAAACAAAGCCTGATTAACTTAGTAGCTTGTAGACCATTTTGGGAGTTTATGTATGTATGTATTTAACTTCTTATTTTGAAGTAACTTAAGAATTACTAAAAGCTTGAAAAATAGTACAAAATTCCCATTTACTTTTCCCTAACATTATCTCACATATTGCAATTATTAAAATCAGGAAATTAACATTGATGCAGTATGATTAACTAAACTACAGATCATATTTGAATTTTACCAGGTGTTTCACTAATGTCCTTCTTCTGAGCTAGGATGCAATCCGGAAGCCCACAGTGACTTAGTTGTCATGTTTCCGTAGTCTCTCCAATCTGTGACAATGTCTTGGTCTTTTTTTTTTTTTTTTTCATGATCTTGACACTTTTGAAGAGTACTGCCCAGCAGTGGTTGTGTAGAATGTCCCTCAACCTGGGTCTGGCTGATGAGATGAGTTGAAGTAGTTTTGGCAAGATCACCACAGACGTGATGCTGTGACCTTTGTCCTTCTCATAATAGTGGAAGCTACCTGAGGTCAATTTGTCTCATCATTGATAGTGTTGATTTTGACCACTTGTTTAAGGTGCTGCATGCCAGGTCTCACCACTGTGAACGTGTTATTTTCCCCTTTGTAATTAATAAGTGTCTTGTGGGGAGATATTTTGAGCTGCAAATATCCTGCTTCTCTTTGCACTTTTGCCCATTAATTTTAGCACCCATCAGTGAATCTTCACTGCAATACTACATACTGTGGTGTTTACTAACGGTCATTTTTTATTTCTATCTTTCATCATAAAATTACTAATTGAATTCTACTGTAAGGAACAGCAGTCCCTTCATCCCTGTTTATTTATTATTCAATTATTTATTTATATTAGCATAGACTCATGAATTTTTATTTTAGTCTATGGGTTATAATCCATCACTACCATTGTTTAGTTTGTTCCTCAGATTGTCCCAGGTTTAGTCTGTAGGAGCTTATTCAAGTTGTCTCCTGAGTCTTTTTGACATGTCCACGTCATCTGTTGAGCATTTCCTTATTTTTTGGCATCATAAGATATTCCAGGCTAGTCTTATATTTTTCCATGCTCTGCCTTCCAATCAACCACTTTTTCGAGGATCTCTATTTCTTTTTATCAAGGAATTGTATTTGGAAACCAAGAGACGGGCACTAGGTGTGCCTGTTGCTACTAAGGTTACATTGCTTCCAAGACTTCTCAGCAGAGAAAGCTATGGAATGTGTGTGTATTTACTCACTCATACTAAACATACATATATATTTATTTCTGTGTCTATCTCTATGTCTGTGTGTATACATATATACTGAATTCATCCTGACACCTCTGATTCCCAAAACTGAGTTCATCCTGATATCTCTGATTTCAATCCAATGTCCCTGGGCTTGTTCTCACCTTTCCTGATTTGTAAGTCCTTTCTCTGACAGTGAGAAACCTCGCCTTCATTTTCCACCATAGTCACTTATCTACTCAACCCAAGTATACGTTTGAAGTCATTTCAGAATTTCTATCTCATACTCTTGTGTGACAGATTGACTAATGCTAAAAATAAGAATATTCATTGGCATTTGTTAAAAATAGTAAGCAGACTTTGTTCAGGACCCTAGGGACCATTACAATGGAGGAGAGAGATTGGGCTCAACTCTGAATGCATCATGAGCAAGAGGGCATTTGTAACCAAGGAGCAGGGTGGGGGTCAGCGCATGGAAACTCACAGAGAGGAAACATCTGGATAAGGGAGTTCTGGCTAAACTGACCCAAGAGGGCTCTTGCTGAAGACAGGCCAGGGTGGTCAGACATCACCTGGCGGATGCTGGAGGATGAGGAACCTGATTGGATTTCACGGTTGATCAGATATTGAGGATCAGGGATTCTGGTTAATCCGACTTAGCAAGGTTCTTGCTAAAATTAGATCTTACCAGGAAGAGCACAGATGGGCCTAGGAGAAGGTTCAGGACCCTAACTAAAGTTTGATCAAGCAAAGAGCCTTTGTCACTAACTGGAGTACAGCATCTATATATGGATACATTTATCTGTAGACTATTATATACAGTCAAGATACTGTTTTCCAAGTAAGGTGAATTGGTTCTTTTCTCCACCTCCCTCAACGTGGTTATATTATTCCTTGTAATGCAGTTAGGTTGATTTGCTACTATTTGTATTCCACTTGGATCCCCTCCCGGCTGCATCCTGGTTGATTTAAATTATTTAATTACTTTGTGAGTAAGGGAAACCTCACCATGGTTGAAGAGTCAGAGTTGAATCAAAGGTATATTCAGAAGAATGCCACTCCCCTCCTCACTAGTACTCCATTTTCTTCCCATCAGGTTCCCATCACCCCCATAAGTAACCAATATCATACATTTCTGCTTCATCCTTCCTGTATTTCTTCACAAAAGAGCAAACGCATGCTTTATTTCTCACATCTCCTTCTTTCTTAAAGGGTAGCACACTCTATAGAAAATACTTTATACTTTTCTCTTTTCACTTAAAAATAGATCCTTAAAATCATTCCATATAAGTTCAGGGAAACCTTCTCTTTTTTTACGGCTTCATAGTATCCAATGTACAGATGGACCGTAATTATTCAACTACTCTTCAATGTACGGCCGTTTAGGTTGTTTTCAATATTTTGCATATGCAGGCAATGCTGCGATAAATGAACACATGCATGTATATTTTCATATTGTTGGAGGTGTAGCTTCTTGATAAATTTCTAGAAGTGAGATTACTGGGTCAAAATGTAAGCACATATGAAATTTTGTTAAGTATGCCAAATTCCCTTTCCAATCCCAATTTGCATTTCCATCAGCAATGTGTGAGAGAAACTCTTTCTTTTGGGGGTTTATTTGACGGGCAGACACTGGGTCACATGAGCTCCTGGGATCTAGACATTTTCCTTCAATTTAATATATGTTGAAATGTTTTACTGTTTTGTTCCCCTCTATGTGTAAGCTGACGGTTCATTAACTGTGACGTTGGACATGGTACCTAAACTCAATCACACTTAGCTTTATCATTTACATCTATGTAAAATAATAAAAGTGACCTTTCAAAGCTATTTTAAATAGTAAATGAGATGATGCATGTAGCGAGCATAACACAGTGCCTGGCAATAAAGGAGAGTATGGGATGACTTAAGTGCGTAATAAACATGTAGTGAATCAAGTATTTAATGTCACCCTGGCATCTTTGCAGAGCACTAACCCCCAAATAGGAGCAGCCCTTTCTCTTCCTAGCAGTCCTCCTGGGGATATCAGGACACATCCTTTAACGTTGTGCCCCCAATTATGACACAACACCATTGTTCAAATATTCACACAGGGGTATGATACAGGTCGATTTAGCAATTTGTCCAAGATGTTTATCAAATTCACCGTCTCTCCTCTACCGCCAAAGCCACTGCCCTAATCCATGGCCTCATTTCTGCTTGGGTTTGGGCAAGACTTTTCTTTTCTTTTCTTTTCTTTTTTAAAGATTGGAACCTGGGCTAACATCTGCTGCCAATCTTTTTTTTGGTTTTCTTTTCTTCTTCTCCCCAAAGCCTATTCTAGTTGTAGGTCCTTCTAGTTCTGCTATGTGGGACGCCAGCTCAGCATCCTGATGAACAGTGCTACATCCGCGCCCAGGATCCAAACTGGCCAAACCCCTGGGCCACTGAAGTGGAGCGTGCAAACTCAGCCACTTGGCCACGGGGCCGGCCCTTGGGCAAGAGCTTGCTAACGGATCTCCCTACCTTTGGTCTCTCTCTTCCGACTCATTCTCTACACAGTTGCGACAAGATTCTACTATAATCTGTTTCATGTAATTTCCATGCTTAAAAGACTTTATTTGACTCCACTTAATTGTGTTTAAAGGCCCGTTAGTACATTTGCCCCCTGCATTTGCCCTTTTTTCTAGATCTTCCTCGGCTTTCACTCCAGTGCATCTTTGGTTGTGTTATTCCATTGGCCTGGAATTCCCTTCCCTATCTTTTGGCATGGTGAAATCCTTGTGACATTTTAGCTCGGACGTCCCCCACGCTGAGAAGATATCTCTGACTCTGCTTCCCACCCCCCCATGGCGCTTTGAATAACTCTCCCTCCTTGCTCGTGACACTGCGTCAGACTGAGCTGTGTTGGTACCTGTCTGTTCCATCCCAGACCCCTGCTGCGACTTGAAGTGCCAAATCTAGGTTTCAATTATCCTTGTTTTACTAGAACATTATATTGCCATGATCTTTCTCGTTCTCTGTCAGTCTCCTCAGCCTGACTTCCAGCCATTTGAGAGCAACCATGCTGGGTTAATGACTTTGTCATCCCCAAGACCTCATAGAGAGCCTGGTGCATAGGAAGGAATCAGTGCATGTTGCTAAGCGTGTTAGCTGCAGGCCGTGGGTCTGAAAGAAAGACTTCTGTTCCCCAAAGTAGAGCAGCTCATTCTCCACACTGGTGGGACGGGCACCGGGTCTCTCCCACTGGTTTTCTCTCTTCTCTCTGGTGCAGGGCTGTACTCAGATCCCCAGGCCAGACTAATCGTACTGGAAACTGCAGCGCTGTCTTATGTGCTGCTTAACAAGAGCTCATCAGTGCCTCTTTGACATGAAGTGTTGGAATTATTTTAGTCTTGTTAGTTTATTTCAGGTAGTCAGAGGAACACTGATCCATGTGTCTTGTACCAGTGGGTCTCAATTTTTTTTCCCGGGGCCTTGTCCTAGACTACATTTGAGTAGTTGTCAGACCAGGGCCTGGAGGAATAAAATGGGGGTCAGAAGTCTCTAGAAATTAGCAACACGGCCCCCTCTCTCCCTCTTAGCCAAGCGAACTCACTCATTAGGAGTGAGATAATTGAGACTGTATTTGAGAAAGCTTGCTTCTACCCCTCACCCTATGTAAAAATATGGATTCATATTAAAGGCCAAGAGTTTGGATACCATCACAGTGCATATACTAGGATTGCAAAGATAAGTGCTTTGGAAAATACGTTATCTGAGGAAAGCGATGTTTAACTTAGCAAAGAAAGGCTTATGGCAACATGATTCCTATCTTCTAATATTTACCTTATGAAATTGGTAGCAAACATGTTCTGTGAGCTTCCAGGAGGTGAAATTAGATCCTATGATGGGTGAAACAGGGAGGGAGATTTTGGCTCAGACCAAGAGAAAGAGTATGTGTCCACCATGCTCGGTCACAGCGGGTAAGATACCTAATTTTTTTTTTACTATTTTTTTTTTTAATTAATGTTATGATAGATTACAACCTTGTGAGATTTCAGTTGTACGTTATTGTTAGTCATGTTGTGGGTATACCTCTTCCCCCTTTGTGCCCTCCCCCACCCCACCCTTTTCCCTGGTAACCACCGATCAAGATACCTAATTTTATGTCACTATATCTCTGTCCATTATAAGTTATCATTCACACATAGGACCAAGACTCAGAGAGGAGCCTGCCCAAGGTTGCTCGGCTCATAGGGGCAGACATGGATTTGAGCACAGCTCTGTGGTCTTTCCCTGATGCCACTCTGCCTCCTGGACCTGTGGAGCTGAGCTGTGCACTAATGCCCTGGGTCATTCCGTGTCCAGTGACCTTCCCCTCAGGGGAGGTGTTTGAGTGGCGTGTGTAACCCCAGAAACTGCTGCAGTGGGTGAAGCTTGCACCAGATGACCTTTAAGACCCCACTCAAATATCAGACCCTAATTCCAATTCAAACCCAGGCATAAACAAACAGGTCACAGTTCAAGAGTTCATGCTGACGTCGTAGTTGCCTTTCTGCACTGCACCAGTTGACTCATCTGTTCTTCCCAGTGCTGAAGAATAACTTTCTTGGAAGCACAACTCGGTTCATATCCCACCACTACTCCAAAATCTTTAGCAGCTCCCATTTGCCTGAAGAATAAAGACAATAATATGGGATGAATAAATCAAAACAAGGCATATTTCTCTTTTCAAAGCCTGTCTTCCTTTTATTTTCAGCTCACATTAGCCCCCTTCGCAGAGCCTGCATTCCTGGGGAACCATTCAGACCTTCTGATGCATTCTGTAACCAGGCAGTTCTCTCCTGCTGAAAAGTGCTCCTCCCGACAGCTCTGCTTGAATCCTTTCCCGCCTTGAAGGGTCACCTCTAATGACACCACTTCCATGAAGCTTCTCCCCAGTGCCCAGCCAGAAGTGGACTCTGCTGTTGGAAGCTACAGAATGAACACCTTGCATCAACCTTATAGCGTGCGCCCTGCTCTGTGTGGTTTTAGGATGATTGGTGCCCTTGTTCTGTCTCCTCACTTAACTGTAGTCTTCTCGAGGGCAGAGCGTAGATCAGAGTCATTCCTGTCTGTCCTTCCCTCTGTTCTCAAGTGTCCAACTCACACCAGGTAATGAATGCTCATTGGGATCCATGGAGCTGGGAGCAGAATTGAGTCATCAAATTAACTCTCAGAGCAAACTTATTTAACACGTGGCAGTGTCTGGAGAATTTGGGGGTTACCAACTGGAGACGAAGAGGAGGAGGAGGAATATATTTTACCTGTAATTCTTGCCCCGGTATTTTTAGTCTCCCTATGAAAGATAAAAGGAAGAAAAAAGCAAAAGTTCTGTCGACAGTAAAAAGCAGACTTCTATTATCTTCACCAAGTGTGTGCTCAGTCTTCTCAGGAGGAACTGAATTCATCTTTAAAAGTTTTTTTCAACATCCCTATAATTATTTCCCTTTAAAAATTTCCATTTTGAAGAGAAAATTCAGTTTCAGAGAGGTTAATTAACTTCCCCAAGTGAATGGCAGAGCTGTCTAGACCCAAAGATGTGGCTTCTCCTCATATTCCACTCCGCCTCCAAGCCCTGCAAACAGATGTGGAAATAAGTCATCTTGGGGGGTGGTCAGTGGCTTCAGGAGGTGCTGGAGCAGTGGTCATCTTGCCTAGAGTTTAAAAAATACAAAAAAATTATAATGCAGTTACTACTCGAAGTTGGCAGATTTAACTTTTTCCTATATTTGTGTCAGGTCATTCTCTTTAAAGAGAGAGAAAGACAACTAAAGAGCCACCTCCATATGCTAGTTCATCACTTTAACCAGCAATTAACTCATTCTTAGAAAACTGAGTGATAAAAAGCAATGTCTCATCAGTCTGTGGGAAAGTAAACTAAAAAAAAATTATTAAAGGTATGTATGTATGCAACATTTGCCTTATTTATATATACCAAGCTATGCAGGGGTTTTTTTTAGAGTAAAAATAGACAGCAGGAAATCATGCTATAATCTAAGATTCTCTTTTTAGCGTGAGCCTGTTTGGCCTAAGAAACCACACGAGTGCTCTGTGGAGACTTGTCCTAATTTCTGGAGTATTTATCAGTGAGGAAAGAACCCAGGACTGAAAGTCAGGGCCCAGGTCTGGCTCTTCCACCATTCTTCTTCTTCTTCTTCTTCTTCTTTTTTTTTTCTGCTGAGGAAAATTGGCCCTGAGCTAACATCTGTGCCAATCTTCCTATATTTTATGTGGGATGCTGCCACAGCATGGCCACTGACGAGTGGTGTAAGTCCGTGCCCAGGAACTGAAGCCAGTCTGCCGAAGTGGAGCACGCCAAGCTTAACCACTAGGCCATGGGGCCAGCCCCTGCCACCATTCTGCTGGGCAAGATGGGGCAAGAAATTTCACTGCTTCAGTTCTCAATTTTTTCATTTATTGAAGGACTACCCTGGGTTTCTCAACCTCAGTAGTGTAGATACTTTGGCCTAGGTTGTTCTTTGTTATGAAGGGCTTGCCCTATACATTATACGGTGTTTAGCAGCTCCCTGGCCTTTACCCACTAGAGGCCAGTAGCACCCTCCACCTCCGCCCGAGTTGTGACAATGAAAAATGTCTCCAGACATGATCAAATGTCCCCTGGGGGGGCAAAATCACCCCCAGTTGGGAACTACCGGCTAGAAGCAGATTTTACATTCACAGAATATGTGCTGAGAACACCCGATGGGGAAGGCTCTGTGCTGTGCGCCTGGGACACAGAGGAGGAAAGAGGACATGCCCTCCTGTCTGCGTGGAGCTTCCATCTCATGGGGAAGGAGAGTCTTCAGGCTATTGGGAGACACGGGGACGGGTCCTGCACGTGCAGGAGTCAGGGATCCTCTGCACCTGTTATTCTGGGAACATACAAGCCCTGGATACACTCAGTCACTTCTTAATAAGTGATGTGTTTTGGCCCATTGCCTCCTCAGTAAGTGGGGAAAATGAATACTCCCATTTGGGGATAGAGAACTATTGTAACACAGGCGCACAAATTGACGGGGAAATGAAGAGTGGGTATAAAGTGGGCACCAGAGCAGAAAGAGATGATTCTTAGGGCGTAATTCTCATCTATCTCTGGGGTAACGATTTGGGCATGTTTTCCTCTCTTGGCTGCCACGCTCATGAGAAGAGCTCAGCAGAGGTGAACTAGACCTGGCGCCTGGTGTAACTTTTCTTAGCCCTCAATTTTCACACTCTTCTGGGGTGTTTGTATTGTAATGGGATTATCAGAACATTCTAAATACAGTTTTCTTTGAGAGGAAAAAAAGACACTTTTAGAAGATGATTTCTTCCTTCTAAGGAATGCATTCATAGGATATTAAATGGATAGGCATGATAGCATAGATATTGGGAGTCCAGGCTAAGGGGGTGGCATATTTGACTTCATAATTCTGACTCAGACCCTTACGAGCTGTGCAATTTAAAGCAAGTTGTTTGGCCTTTCTGTGCTTTGTTTTTTTCCACTAGTAAAATGGAAATACTGATAGTATTTACCTCACAAGGTTGTTGTGAGGATTAAAAGACCTTGAAAAGAACCTGGCATACAGAACCATTAATTATGTTTTGGAAAGAAATTCTGAGGAGTCTGGAATCACCAGGTGACATGAATAAGATCCTAGTTTACTAAGGTCGTGAGTAGATTTCTGCAAAGCACTGTGTTTAGTGACCCAGTTATGCCCTTCTCAGCCCTTTCAAATCCTTCTAACATAAGCGCAGGCCTAGTACTGGCTTATGTCATCTACAAAATAGGGGAAATTAAACATTATTTTTATCCAAGGTCAGGCATTTGAACCAGAAGATTTCTGGAAAATCCATCCCAGCTATAAACCCCCTGGCTTTGAATTATTCTGGATTCTTACAAATTCTGTTTAGCATCTGTGGCTCTGTAAAATATGAAAAATTGATCTCATCCCCACTCTATTGCTCAAATATTAGGTGAGGACTTGAGAAAGATGCCTCAGCTGATTGGAAGGAGGGCTTTGTGAGTAAGTTGGTATAAAAATAGACCTTGATTGATTGGTTAAACACTCTTGGACTCACTTTTCTTCCTCCTTTAAGATTTTTCTTTCCTTTTATCCCTTTCCCTCTATTTCCTCTCCTCCCCCAATTCCTTGAGTCCCAGGCAGTATCCTTCAGACTACAGACTTTGGATGTTTGTCCTCTGCTGGGAGCAGGACATTCAATTTACACTGCATCCCTGCCTGCCGTGTCTACAGTGAGGCGGTGACCAGAGGAGCAGAGGAGCAGAAGAGGGAGGGGTCTTTTAAAGTTGTGCATTGCCCTTTGTCCTCAACTAGTAGACAGCCCATCTCTGTGGACTGTTGACTTATGGCTTAAATACGTCAAGCTAACCAACTGCAGCTTTCTGAGCTGCTTTATGCATCTTAATGGTTACTTAACCCTCTTAGAACCCAGGTGAGGGAACTCAGTGCTCAAGTTTGATATGAGCAATAAGTATTTGCAAATGACTGATTCTGAAAGAGAATTTTCCCAGAGGGCAGGAAGCCAAGATGCTTGTGCCACAACCAGACCCACTCTCCTGTGTTATTGCTGGAGATATCAGCAAGCACTTTCTGTGTGCCAGGCTCTGTGCTAGGTGCTGGGGATGCCTGTGAGAGAGACAATCAAGGACTGTGTTATCATAATGCTACAGTCTCTGGGGGAGACTTATTAGGTAAGTCAGTCCTTACCCACTTCCACTTGATAGAGTTGCAGCCTTGTTTCCTCGTTCTGGAATCTTTACACAGGAGGAAGTTCAGATCATGGGATCTAGGGGAAAGGTGACTTGGGGTTCCCACAAGGAAAGAACATGGAAACAATGGGGCAGAATCTTCTACCTTTAGCTGATGCCTCTGAGTGATTGACTTAGCTTCTGAGGGTTAGAGAAACTGAGAGGAGGGAGAGTAATTGATGTCTAAATTCATCAGAGTCACACATGGACCCTGAGAAAAGCTTTTAAGTTTGCGCAGGGGATCACAGTAAAAAGTATCCTCTTGATTGAAGAGCTGACATCTAGCTGGGATGGGTACCCTATCATATCCGGCTTGCAGCTTTCCAGTGGACATCTAAAGAGAGCTGAAGAAGTAAGATGCACCAGGTAGCCAAGTCAGGCACCTCGAGATCTGTGGAGTGACAAATGTTGCAGCCTTCTCACCTGGCTGATTCCTTGAATCTCAGTCATGGAAATGTGTGAGAGTTTACTCAAGCTGGTGGTTCTCATACGTGGAACTGGAATCACCTGGAAGCTCGTAAAAATAGAGAAACCCAGCACATAGATATACTGACATAGAATTAGGAAAGTCTCAAGAGATAGGGTTTGGCAGTCTGTATATTTCTAAACTTCTAGGCTAAACCCCACGTAAAGGGAGGCCACAGGCGAGCATGAGCCAGTCAAGGTTCCTGTGGTGGATGCCGTCATCCTGTTCATTATTTTAAGTACAGTTATCAATTCTGGAATATTCCTTAGAAAAGTCATGATTTAAATATTTTAACTTATGTAAATATATGATTCCTGGAACCAGGTCAGAATACTTTTAAGACTATGCCTCTTTGAGAATTTAAATATCTGTTTCTAATCCTAGGATGAATGTTTAGGTAAGGTGCTCACTATCCTTGCGAGGAAAGTGTGTGTGTGTATATGTGAGTGTGTGAGTGTATGAGTGGGCGTGTAAGCATGCTCACCCAGTGTTTTCAGCAGTTCTTTCCAAAGAGTTGATGGCTGGAGCCGTGGTCATCTCAGATGTTGTCTGATACAGTCCAGTATGAGGGTCTCTCAGTCCCATCTGAATTACACGGATGACAGTCAGAGCACCATAAAGCATGAGGTGCTTTGTTCAATATTAAAGGCTATTATCATTGACTTAAAAAGGACACTATTTGCCACCATGGCTTTTGTGGGACTATCGTTAAAGGCATTCATTCATTCCATCAATGATTTTTTTATTAGTACTTGCTACATACCAGGTACTGTACTAAGTTTATTCCAGATGCTCAGAGATGACAAAGGCCTGATATGGGACCACTGCTGTAGTTTGCAGTGTGGTTAGGAATTTGTATTCACTTCCCTAGCCCTATCACTTACAAGGTGTCCCTTAAACGTGAAGGGCGCCCTGGGAGTAGAGTGGACCGAGCACCAGGAGGTCTGGCCCCTTTTCCAAGTCCCTGATTCCCCACGGGCACTTTGGCTATTAATCTAGTCTCTATTGCTCCCATAGGGTATGGCTGGGAGCTTCTGATTCAGCCACATGTATGCTGTTTCCATAGTTATGTGATCAGAGTGACTAATTCATCAAAAGTAAGCTTCTGAAGCCTAATGGAATTGTATCTCTGAACTGATACACTCTTCCTTTAAAATTGGTATGTTTTTCTATTTCTTTGACAAAACACCAAAAATAATTTGGAAAGTCTTTAGAAGCCATTCAATGTATTATGTTTCCTTTTTTGTTTTTTTTAAAAGATTGGCACCTGGGCTAACAACTGTTGCAAACCTTTTTTTTTTTTTTTCCTGCTTTATTTCCCAAACCCCCCCAGTACACAGTTGTATATCCTAGTTGCAGGTCCGTCTAGTTGTGGGACGTGGGACGCCGCCTCAATGTGGCCTGATGAGCAGTGCCATGTCCGCGCCCAGGATCCGAACCCTGGGCCACGCAGCGGAGCGCGAGAACTTACACACTCGGCCACGGAGCCAGCCCCTCAATGTATTACATTTCTGTGCATGAGGAACATACTAGTGTTTTACCTAAGTGATTTTAATTTTACAACAATTCTATGAGGTCTTTATTATCTCTGTTTTACAAATGGGGAAATAGAAGCATAGATGGCTGAACTAGTTTGCCAAGAAGACAAATAGAAAACAATGGACTCAGGATTCAAATTCAAGTTCATCTAATTCCAAAGCCTGGGATTAAAAAAAGTTCTCTACACTGTCTCTTTTGATTATATATATATATATATATGTATATATGGCATTGGAAGTTACCATTCATTATCCAAATTTCAGGACTATTTAGAGAATATCTGATTTTGAATCTATAATGTAAATTCTTTCTATAAGGATTTTGATTTGTCTTCAGACACATAATAAGTATCTACTGACCATGTGTTTGACATTGTGACAAGCTCTGGGTACCTAAAGTTGGGAATACAGATGCAATCTAATAAAACAGACAATTTTAAAAAATCAAATTAAATAATTGCAATTCTGTAGTTTCTGTAAAAGATAAGTCCTAACTTCTCTTAATCCAGGGAGACCCTGAAGAGCAATATGAGCTATTAAATCCTATGTCAGTCCTTCTGGAAATCTCCCTGGATCAGGGCAATAGACAAAATTCACGTATAAAGGAAAATAAAAAATGGTCCAGCAACCACCTCCATCTACTTCTCTTTGAGCACATGTTCAATGTTGAGTGACTAAGTCACATGAACTTGAAAATGAAGTATGGGTTTTAGAGAGAAAGAAAAATGAGTTTGTCTCCATGGGCAAAGGACTCTATTGTTTCCTGGGATCAATGCTATCGATTTTGCTCTGTGGCACAGAAGAGCAGTGGCTTTGAGATGGGGAGGCTGACGAGCAGCAAAAGGCCAAAGATAACAGCTGTGGTAATGAAAGAAAATGACTTGAAGTTTCTCTGTCCACCAATAGGATGACTTTGATTTATTCTTGTTCTTCCAATCTCAGAGTTTAGAACAATTATACATGTAGCACCTTCAACAGTGAGCCTGGCAGAAGTGGTGAAGTTATACTTGGAATGTCAGGATCAGTTGCTGGCATTTGAGTTTAGAGAGAAGAGAGGATGAGGATAAGGACCAGAAAAGTGTGGCCTGATCATAAATACTACTTGGACCTTGTATCAGTTAATTCTATCCATAGTTTTATTACATAACAACCACATGTCAATGGAATTTATTTAGCTCACATGGTTTCTGTCAGTTGGATGAAGGTCAGCTGGTCCAGACTGAGCTTGGCTGATAGGGTCTCTAGTCTTCTGTCTCAGTTAGACTGACTCGTGAATCTACTCTGGGTTGGGTCCAGCTGGTCCACATGTCTCTCCTCCTCCTGGGCCAGTGGTTTACGCAGGGCAGGTTTTCCTCACGCAATGTCAAAAATGCAAGAATAAGTCTAATGCACAAATGTTTTCCAAACTTTGACCAAATAATGCCCACTGATATTCCCTGGCAGAGAGCACAGATACAGGAAAGGGTGAAGAATTAGAGCCATGAAGGGGCTCTGCCCTAGGTCCTTCATTAAATATGTGAAATATAATATTCTGAATCAGAATCTTTGTGGGAGGTGCCTGAGCCTCCGGCTCCTATCTGAGAGCAAATTTGGATCTAACACAAAAACCTTTTGAGCATTCTTTTGTTCTCATCAAATATGCACAAATACATATATGTGCATGCATCTAGTCATTTTGGAAAAGTCAGGTTAAGTAAAATTTCTTTCCAATGAAGCTTTGAATCTTTCCTCAGTGTTTTTATTTTTTTGGTAACAGCTTTATGGAGATATGATCTACATATCATACAATTTACTCAAAGTACAATTCAATGGCTTTTCGTATATTCACGGAGTTGTACAACTGTCACCATAATCAATTCTAGAACATTTTTATCAACTCAGAAAGGAACCCATACCCTTTAGCTGTGACTCTCCAAACCCCCTTTTCTCAGTTTTTGAGGAAAAGTTTCTGATAATTTTCAAAAGACATTTCTATTTCTGGGCTCTTCCAGAGTTTTGGAAATAACTGCCTTATAGCACTTATCACATGGCAGGGCTGTGACTCGTTTCTTTTTCTGTCTCTCCTATGACTCTGTCACTTCCTTGAGGATGAAACACTGTGCCTTATTAAACTTTATATCTATACTTTCAGCCTAATCCCTAGAGTATCTTGGGGTTCAAATAATGAAGGTAGGAAGGAAGGAAAGAAGGAAGGAAAGAAATTATCAACAGGACTTTTGGTTTATCTGCAGAATAAGCTCCAGAGAAAATATCCCTGTTTTGGAAATGTTTTGAAAAATATTCACAAGGCAAAGGATAGTGTTCTTTCAAGCAAGAGAGAAATCTTCAGTTTTGAACAGAATTTTTTTGAGCTAGCCCCGTCCTGGAAATTCTGAGATATTGCCCTGAGAATCCTCACAGGATTACATCATCATGCTTTGTTTGCCATAGTTAAGATATACATTTGTTTACGATGACAAAGAGATTCAAAATAGAACAAGTCAGAAATTTATTTTTCTCTGGCATAGCAATAGCTAAGTAGACGGTTCAGAACTGATGGGGAGGCCTTTCTCCACAAGGCTAAGAAACCTTTCTTGTGCTTCATCCTTCCCCAGGGTACCACCTTCACCTGCACTGTCTAGGATGGCTCCTCAGTATTTCTGGGCTCCAGCCAGTTGATGAGGGCCCCAGGACTTTAAGAGCATAACCTGAAATTTGCACACATCACTTTCAGTTGGACCCCGCTGGCCGATTTAGTCATATGGCCATACGTAGCTGCACACGGGGCTGTGGAATATGCTCTTCATTCTGTTTGCCTTGTATCCCACTACAAACTGAGTGTTTCTTTTTCTAAAGGAAGAGGGAGAGACTGGATGTTAGGAAACAGCTAGTCATATGTCCCACGCTGCTTTTACAGGTACTAACAGGCAATATCAAACTGAGTTCTTGTTCATTTTCCTTGTTTTAAATTTTGTATGTTAACAAACCTTGAGGCTTGACAAGGTACTGTAACTTTTAAATGCGTTTTGTTCTATTCTCCATGTTTAGATATGTTTTATGGGATTTAAAAGAAAACTAGGGGCTGGCCGTTAGCATAGTAGTTAAGTTCACACACTTTGCATCAGTGGCCTGGGGTGTGTGGGTTCAAATCCTGGGTGCAGACATACACACCACTCATCAAGCTATGCTGTGGCAGCATCCCACATACAACATAGAGGAAGATTGGCACAGATGTTAGTTCAGGGCCAATCTCCCGCATCAAACAAAAAAAAGAAAGAAAAAGAAATAAAAAAGAAAATGGCCTCTTTACAGTATTGTTTTCTACTTTCGTAATTGAAAATATATATCAGCTAAATTATGGAATAAATGGGTTTTGGTGAGCTAGCCTGGAGAACTTACCACCGCTTGCAATATTTTTATGGGAAAATGGCTTTGAATTCTTAAAAGAATCTGACAAAGAAATGTACTTTCGGCATGAAACATATTTGAAAGTTGGGAACTGCTAAATGCACTTAGGTTTACACATATGAAATAACAGATGAGATTTACTGGAACCTTTTCTCGGCAATGCCTTACACAACACTCCAGCAGCTTCAGCACCCGGCCAGAACTAGTGAAGTCCAGACCCAGTTTCCTCCTTTCTCCATATGTTCATCAGGCACGCAACTGTTGGTTTCTCTTTTCCACTTCAAACATTTAGCTTGTCATTGGGAAGTTGTTTAGTTGGGAAGTTGTAGCTGGAGTACAGACAGAAGACTAGGTAAGGATATCTCAAGACGTTTGAGTTATAGGCTAGATCAAGATTTTAGAGATCATTCATTTAATTTTGATACATGTTATAGTGGCCTTCTTGCTCCAGAAAAAAAATTACTGGAAAGAGAATTTTGCTTTTCGGAAATAACACAAAGTGTTCACGTATCCTAACATTAAAGTAGCTACTTATGCGGTAATTTGGTTTCAAAGTTCTGGAGAAGTTTGTCAAAGGGGATTTTATAATGCTTTTACACATCCTTTTTTCTGTTTTTCCTGGTGCCCTAAGCACAGGCTTAGCCTGAAAATTGGACAAGCCAGTACTGATTGCATAATTCAATGCCCAGTTCAGACTCAACCAGGCCAGAAAGTTCTCTTTCATGCCTTCAACAAATATTTATTGTACATCCGTTAATAAAGCATTTGAATAATGTCCAGGCACTGGGAAGCAGATGTTGGTCAAGGGTCACAAGTCTCACTTTCAATGAAGCCTGCTCTCCACTGGGGAAGGTAGACAGTAAATAGGTGGTTACCACAGGTGTGAGGAGGGTTATCTTTGGGGGAATACAGTGTGCTGTGGGAACAGGATGCAGAGATGGATGCTTTAGTCTACGGGTCATACAAAACCTCCCTAAGGGAGCATGAGTTGGAGTAAAACATACTCCCCAGGCAGTGAGAATGTTACATAATGTCTTATTCAGACGTTACATCCCTGGGAAGTAGGATATGAGAAGAAGAGAAGAGGTCGACCTTAGCACCTATGATTTACCTCTAGGAAAACATCTAGCATAGAATTTGGCTCACATATGTCCAAAAAATCAAATCAATGAATGGTGGAATTTCAGACAATATTGCTGATGACAAGAACACATTTTCTGCCCGTCTCAAGGGAGGAATGACCTAACGTATCACCTTCATTCAGATAAGACTGATCCTTCTTAAGATTGCTTAGGAACAGCTAAGCCGGTCAGAGGTTCAGGGATTTATTTTAAGTATAAAAAAAGCACTAGTGAAGAGGTTGGAATGCAGCCACTACATGAGATCATAAAGTCAGAGGTTAGAAGCAACAGGAGTTCTCAAGGTGGTCATAGCCATATCTTCTATTTTAAATGAAGGAAATCAAGTCCCTGAGTGCATGTTTCTGTGTCCACGTGTGTGTGTGTGTGTGTGTGTGTGTGTGTGTGTGTAATGAGTTGATAAACTTCACAGTAGACAGCTCTGCAAAGGTCTTCTGCTAACCAAAAGGGGCTTTCACAACTTAGAAATAAAACAAAAATGGCAAGTTAGAATTTTAGCTAGAGAGAAGTATATGTGAAGATGAACTGTATGGTGACTCTAAACATGATGGATAAAGGAAGAAGATTCTTTTCTCTCTTGGAAGGCAACCAAGGCACTGGGGTAAGCCATCTTGAAACAGTGTAGAAACAGTGTAGACTTCATCTGTTCATTCGTACAGTTATTAATCGACTCCTTCAAAGATACTTCTGGAGCAACTAGTGTGTGTTTAGCCTTGGGGATATGACGGTTTGTTACTCTATTGGACAAGTCAGGACTCATACTCTCATGGGACATTCAGTCTAGTGGGAAATGACAGGTGATTGAAGTAAAGTGTTAAGTTCCATGATGGAGTGCTTTGGGAGAAAGAGAGACAAAGGGTACTTAACTGCAATATGGTGGTGTGTATGTAAGAGGTTTCCAGCGAAGGCTTCCTAGAGGAAGTCACATATATTCCAATGTGTGAAATATGCATAGGGCATAATCAGGTGACAGCAGACAGAATACAATGAGAGCTCAAGGTCCAAGGAACAGCTTATATAAAAGGACAAAAGTCAGAGCACAAGAAGTTGCAGGAAATTCTAACTGCAAGGCCAGTAGGGCACATAGACAGTGCGAGGTACAGTGCTAGGCTAAGGTTCTAAAGACGAATAAGACACAATTCATCTTTCTTTGTAACAGCCTTCCCCCAACCCCTACTATCACTTCTCCATACCAGGATTTTAGAGTAAAGCTATTCAACAGCTATTCTAAAATCATTAGTGTTAATTTTCAATTATTCTGCTCTCTGCTTTCTAGGATCAGGAGTGAAATTCCTGGTTCACTTGTGGTTAGATGGGGCCATATGATTATTTCCTGCCAGTGAGTTACGAATGGAAGGCATGGGTGTCACTTCTAGGTCAGAGCATTTACTTGCCAGTTTAAGATTCTCCAGAGTTTTCTTTTCTCCAGCCACAACGACCCAGCAGTATCCATACAGTGCTTGCTCCATCATCCTGGGCCGCAGAGTGAGGTCAATATGGAACAGAGGCCCCAACTGGCACATGACTGATGTGGAGCACAAGTGAGAGAGAAAATTTTTCTCTTGGAGATAATTTTTTGATCTTTACCGAGATGTGGGTATTGTTTGTTACAGCAATATAACCTAGCCCACTGTGACAGTTACAAAATAGGAAACAAAGAATTAAATTGAGTTAATAATCATTCAAAATTTTCCCACTCTGTGTTAGATGCTATGAATGTAAAGGCTAGAAAGACAGGTGCTTTCTGAGATCCTCACAACCTCTAAGCTTCCAATAACTTAGAGATCACGGGGGAGACAAATTCATGATCAGATCAATTGACCATGAGGTCAATGAATGAGAGAAGCACAAAGTCTTGTGGGAACACATGAGAGGACCATGTATTTCAGCCCAGAAGGGTATAGAAGGTAAAAGATGCCACAACTGATTCTGGAAAGATGCTTAGGAGAAAGCCAGGCTTAAAAGATGGGAAACGAGGGGCCAGCTCCATGGCTGAGTGATTAAGTTCGCGCACTCCTCTTCCGCCAGCCCAGGGTTTCGCTGGTTCAAATCCCGGGTGCGGACATTGCACTGCTCATCAGGCCATGTTGAAGCACCGTCCCACACGCCACAAGTAGAATATACAACTATGTACTGGGGGGCTTTGGGGAGAAGGAAAAAAAAAAAGAAGACTGGCAACAGTTGTTAGCTCAGGTGCTAATCTTTAAAAAAGAAAAAAGATGGGAAAGGATATTCTAGGCAATGAAAAGAGCAGGAGGAACAATATAGGGAGATTAAGTCCTGCCTTATCTGGCAGGAAGAATTCTCCTTGTGAGGTCTGTGAAGCCTGACATTTTCTAGGCCAAGAAATTTTAAAATACAGGGCAGAAGGTACACATTTTAGAGTCCACTGTTGCTACAGACTGCATATTTGTGTCCCCCCAAAATTCATAGGTTGAAACCAAATTCACAATGTGATGGTATTTGGAAATGCAGTTGGAGCCCTCATGATGGGGATAATGCCCTCATTAGAGGGACCCCAGAGAGATCCCTCATCCCTTCTGCCATATGAGGTTACAGTGAGAAAGTGGCCATTTATGAACCAAAATGCAGGCTGTCATCATACACTGAATGTGCCGACACCTAGATCTTAGACTTCTCAGCCTACAGAACTGTGAGAAATAAATTTCTGTCGTTTATAAGCTCCCTAGTCTTTGGAATTCTGTTACAGCAGCCCAAATGGACTATGACAAGTATCCTGGTGGATTTCCTGTAAAAGCCGAATCAGGGCTCAAAAAAAAAAGAGAGAGAAATAAAACAGAAACAACAAGTGAGCAACCAAGCATAGCTGGTAGAAGGAACAATCTATTATTTCTTGGGAGTCCTGCCTGGTGAAGGCCAAGAGGAGCCTCAGACTTCTGCTTGGGCTTTATATTCAGACCCTAAACATCTAACGGCCTCTCTTAGTCTCTGGAAAGGGAGCAGGGGACAATGCCACACCCACATGACATCCCCATGCACACTTCTAGAGACCAGAAACCTTTTAAAACCAAGGTGTGTGGCTAGATGTGTTTCCAACTGCTCTTTAACAAGAAGAGAAACTAGAATAAGAGTTTTAACTCACCACATGGCTGTTCCCGTTGGAGGGCCTGTGTGTGGTTATTTGGGTGTGGAGTGGAGTGTGCGTTTAGAAGTTGTCCCAGTTTTCCTGCAACTTGCTCTTCTTCACCTCATTACCAACTGGTGGCCATGCATCCAAATGCTAATTTTTCTTAATTAAATATATGACAGTTTTTTTAAATGACTTCTCTTTCCATTCTAATTAGATGCTAGTGATTCTGCTCTCTCTGCTAATTACTGCATATCCTCCTCCTGAAGACTATATTTATATATATATGACTATATATGTATTTATATGCATACATGCATATATGTGTGGACATATGTGAATATATATATGTATATACACACATATATAAAATTGAAATTTTAATAACTTGCCTCTTGGGAGAATGCATTATTGATAAAAATATCCCTGCCTTGGGTTGGTGGTTTTCTGAGATTTCAATTTCAATAGCTTCTTCCATATTAGGCTGCTTTCATCTCAGAGGAAAGAATTATATATAGGTTTGGCTCTGTTCTGTGGGGTAGGACTACACCAGAATGGGTCTTTTCCTGAACGGAAAAAGAAAATTGAAAAGAAAAAAAAAAAATAAAAGTCTGACACACCAAACCCCAAATTATCAAAATCCATTTTCAATGAAAAGCTTGGTGGCTTGGTAAAGATGATGACTTTTGAAGGAAAAATCCCATTTCCCATGCTGTAAGTTTAGGAGAATAAATTGCACTCAGAGAGGAGGGGGGAAGCTCCTTTTGACATATAATAAAGCAGGTGGCCTCATTTGAATTTTCCCATTAGGTCTCCCGGAGTCATCTCAGAAATATGTTGGCCTTGCAAATTGTAACTCAGCCTTGGCTCTCTGACTCCGGGACTCACACAGTTTTTCATGCAGCAGAATGAGAGTCGAGATTGCCTGAAATGTCCAGCAAGAAGTTATTTGTTATTGTGTTGGGTTTCTTATTTGCCATAGAATACTAAATAGGTTTCTTATTTTCTATAGAATATTAATAATCTACCTTACAAGTGGGCAAGAGCCTTTCCTCCCAGTCTTTCTCTTTTTTCCTCTCATCCTATTTTCCCACCTCAAGGATCAATGGGGATGCTTCCATCACCCATGCAAGGAAGGGGCTTTCTAGATGGAGCATCTCATACTGATAGGCTTGTGATTGAAGTCGGTGATCATCAGCCCAAATGTAGGCATTCCCAGAAGAGGCGTGAAGGAGTAGGCCACGGAGAGTTGGTTGCACTCCTGTGTTCATTTAACAAATGCATATTGAAGGAGCCTGAAGTGGTACAACAGATTTGGCCTCGTCCTCATGCGGTGTACAATCAGAAGAGAGAGACATTAAAGAAATAATTAGCAAAATATTAATTAATTACAATTTCGAAAAATGCTATGAGAGAGATATAAGAAGTGATGAGAAGGCATGTCAGAGGGACTAAAAAATACAGGTGCCCCACACAGGCTGATAATTGGTATGCTTTCAAACATTAAAAAAAAAATACTAGCTTGCATTTTGTTTAATGGAGGTAGGAAGAAACTGACTTAAAAAAAATTCACTCCATTTTACCAAAGAAACAGCGAACAAGTTCTTTGAAAGATGCCTGAGAGTGAGAATACACATGGATGTGGGCAGGCATGGTTTTATGGATGTACTTTTTTGAGGCGAGGTCTAGTAGCCTGTGCAGAGTGACAAATCCACTAAGTCAGAGGAGTATAGACCTTCCAGCTCCCTGCTTTTCATCTTTGTTTAGGGTGCTGACTCAGTACTAACACCTGTGTTCTGGGTGCACAATTTCTTCCGATGCCTTAGCTAGGAAGCTTGTAGAATGCTTCCAAGCATCCCACATAACCTAATGGCTTTCTTCTTTTATTTCTTTCTGCACCCATTGGGTCTGTCCATCCATGTGGCCCCACATGACATTGCTAGAGACTCCCAGCAAATATATCACCATAACTGGGTGAGATATTTGGGGGGTAGTCAGAGATGATTCTAGAGGGAGAGTAGGAGAGAAGGGGCAAGAATTAAAGATGTGCATTCTGTTACTGGCCATGCCACCCCATCTATAACCCATAAGCTGGTGAAGAGTTGTAAATTCTCAACCAACCAGCTGATGACATAATAGGCATTTGGGGAAGAATCTTGGGGAGTCTGAATTCTTGCAAAGTCTAAACACCTCCTTCTTTTGCTCTGGTCACCCATGTTCTCCAGTGGCACAATTACTCTGTACCTTTGATGATTTCTAATGCCCCATCTAACCTGTAGCCAGGCAGCCTGATGCTCTGGCAGCAAGCCGACCACAAGGATGTGTGTGACCGAGCACCACATGGTGCAGGTGGCCGTGGTGCTCATATGTGAGTGCACTGTTTAGTGCTGCATGTAGGTCATTTTGATTCCTTTGAATTGTATCCCATGGATAAGTATTATTCACTTACTCACCTGATCAAGAAGCTCCTTGAAGGTAGGGTCTGTGTTTCACTCACAGGTGGCCCCTCACCAATAAATGGTTGAAGGATAAATAAAGAAAACTTCCTCTGCCTGGATCTTGCTGGGTTCCAGCAGACACTGCAAGCTGGTGGGAAGTCCTTTTATCTCAAAAGAAAACACTGATCGCAGCAGAGTCTCTAATTTGGCTGGGTTGCAAGAGGTGGGTGGTAAAAACAGAGGGAGCAGCCATGGAGCCCATGGCCTGCAGGCAGCTAGACTTCCGAGAAACTTATTTTGAATTAATCAAAATTGTAAACCAAAATAGTTCCACCCATGGGTTCACTTCCACTGACTGAAGCAGAATCGATCTGCTGAACATTTCTGGTAAAATGTTTCCTATGTTTCCATAGTTCTTGTTCTCACTTCAGTTTTCTTTCGCAATTTTCCAAGCAAGGCAGCATCTTGGGAAGCACGTTAGGCTCCAAAATATAGATATTTAAATAAATAATTTGCTCCCATTTCACCCCAGCGATAATTGGGATTCAGAATCTCAGCTGACTGCCGGTAGCATGCAGCTCTTAAAAAAATGCATCACAGGTGGGCTCAACCCAGCAAGAAATATTTGGTTCAATTCACATTCAAGGATGTGAACTACGTTTCTGGACTCAAGACCAATTTACACGTTGCCAGTTTTGTTAGTTTGTGGAAGGTTGAGTTAACCGCTTCTGCAGTGCCATGTTTCAATGATGTCCTAAAGCAAAGGTCGGCATATCCTGGTCCCCAGCCCGCCACCTGTTTCTGTGAATACGGTTGTATTGGCACACAGCCACACCCATTTGTTTATGTATTATTTATGATCACTTTCACACTACAACAGCAGGGTTGAGTAGATGTGACAGAAACTCTGTGGCCCACAGAGTTGAAAATATTTAGTAGCTGGCCCCTTAGAGGAAAATATGCTGCTCACTATTCTAGCGCATCCTGATAAATTAGTGCTCCGCTGGCTGCCCAGTCTGGAGAACTCACCTAGTCTGACGTGGCAGGAACAATGAAGCTCAAAAGATGAGTGGGAATGAGCTGGGTAAACGGCAGGGGGGGCAGCGCTGAGGCTAGAAAGCCCTCCATTAGGGAGGAATCTGCTGTATTTGAGGAACCAAAAGGAGGCTGCCTCAGGAGAACCAAGAGAAAGTCCGAAAGAGCTGTTCATGGTAAGGTTGAAAGAGCCGGCCAAGCCATAGCACGCAGAGCCTTGTAAACCATGATGAAATTCCTAGATGTTTTGACCATTTTAGATTTTCTATGTTCAGGGAATGCATTAAAAATTAAAAAAAAAAAAAAAAAAAACACCTAGTGTGAGATGTGTCCGCCACTTCCACGTCTCCATGAACTTGAAGTCACCTCTCCGCACTCCAATGTGACTGCTAATGTTTGGGGATTCACCCCAGTCAGCCTGGCGCATCTCCCCTTGTTACTCCTGACAGGCAGCTGCTCTCCAGCCCAGGGTGGGAAAACACAGTGCAGGAATCCAGCCTTCTCTGAGGGCTGACAAGCAAGGATCTGGCCACAGGCCTCTGGCTTCACAGCTCTGCCCTGCCAGAGCTTCCACGAACCCAGAAATGATGCCAAGTGTGACTGGAGTGGGTGTGAGTGAGGAAAACCCAGACCCACTAAGGCCTGAGGTCTTATGCTCTGTGCCAGGTCTCATGTTCTGTGGCCAGAGGCCACTGACTGAGCACAGAGGAAGCCTTTCTTCCTGTCTCTGTTTTCCGGGAATTCAGCCTGAACGGAGGCTACAGGACAGGAAATAGTTGACGGAGAAAGTTTAAAATATGGGTTTTGGAGTTAGAAGAAGATATTAATTCCCATTCTCACACTTCTGTGTGACATTAAGCAAGTGGCTGACTCTCTCAGAGCCTGAGTTTCTATATCTATAAAATGGGGATACTGATATTAACCTGATAGAATTGTGATAATTACATGAGATGAGGCGCACAAAATGAGTGCAGAGCCTGGCTCCCAAACGAGTGGTTATTAATTAGGGATGATTCCACTGGGTTTTTACCAGATTGTGTATCTCTCTATCTCCTCCTCCTTCTCCTCCAAAAAGACACATATTACAAAGAATATTCGGCTTGAGTGGGCTGGCAGTGAGCAGCATCACATGCTCGCACCGCGTGGCCCAGGATTACATCAGAGGCAGCATCCGCGCCTGTCCTTCCCAGCGCGCCTCCCCACGCCTTCAAACAAGGCCTCCGTCTGGCACAAAGTCCAAGAAAAGGTTTCGGTCCCTTGAGGTTGGAGAAGAAAGCAACTGCGAAGAAACAAGCTATTAATATTAATGTTCCAGGAAAAGGGGAAGAGAGAAAGGACACGGGCGCCCAGAAAGAATGACTCCATATGGCTTTGATGTGTTCGTTTCCACAGGACGGAAGCAGCACGGAGAATACAGAATAGAGAGGGGGGAGGAGGGAGATGAGGAGGTGGAGGTGGCCGAGCAGCATCTGAGAAATTAGTGAGCTGTGGGGAGTAGGTTCTGTCTAGACACAAAGTCAGCCAGCCACGCTGCCATCTGCAACCATCAGAGAACAAGCCAGCAAGGGAAAGGGAAGTCCCGTGGTGCCCTGTTTGCTCCAGTGAGTGGGTGTAGGATATTTTCTGTAGAGGGCTCTTGTTGTACTCAACCTAGGAGGCGCCTGGTATTGTTAAGACCCCTCCCAAGGGTCTCCTTTTGTGGACCTCTTCAGGCAGTTCTTCTAGCCTCTCCGTTGAGGTCCCATTGTAACTCTTAATTTCTCACATGGATATATTGTCTGATGCTTAAGAGCTCAGCCTTTGCAGTGTGACCTAGATTTAAATTCTGTGTGTATCTCTATCTGCCAGGTGCCATGTTGGGCAAATTTTCCCACCTCTGGGATTCTCTGATTCCTCTTTTATAAGTAATTTAAGTGGTAGTAAGCAAAGAAGTAATTTGTGTATAGGACCTAACAACAGAGGCTGGTATTATGAATATTACAGCCCGTTCTCTTTCTCTTCCCCATACCAGAGACAGCAGAGAGCAAGGTGGTGAAGAAACTACAGCAAATGGAAAAATCTGGGGATAATACCTTATTAGCAGCACAGATGTGGTGGATTCTGTTGAGGGAAGCGAGCTTCCTTGGAATACTGGAGGTAAAGCCTCTATATGTTGAGAGAACTTTGATTCTTTTGCACAAGGAGAAACTGAGGATCTACCCCCCCCCCCACACACACACCCCCCACACAAAGTGATAAAGCTCTCGGACACTCGAGTAAATATTCCAACCTGGAGACGGGAATGGGAATGGGAGGCACAGCATTGAATGAAAAGAGCTTAGTAGAGACAACAAGAAGGGGAATTACATGAGAGCTTAGATTATATCTGGCGGAATGTTGTCATTTCGTTCATGATGAGGAATTGTGGGTGAGTAGCAGAAGTCCACCAAATAATAATATCTATAGTGTGTTGTACATAATAAAACTTCAGTTAATTGACCAGTAAACTGTCTATTTGCCATTCTATACAGTGGCTTTAGTCTTGTTTAAGTATTTCTTTTGATCATGTTTGTAGAGTTTCACATTAAAAAATCCTTCAGGTATTAAACCTGCACAGACAGACTCCACCCGAATATTGTTGCCAACATTCTGTTGCCCAGAGAGAGCAAAATCTTATTAGGCAAATCCCCTTAAGAATGCTACATTACAGAAAATATTTCCTTAAGTAATCTTGGAATGGAGAAGATCCTTCTAAACAAGACATAAAACCCACAAGGTATGAGAGAAAAGACTGACAAATTTGGCCACATAAAAATGGAATACTTCTTCTCAGGAAAGACAGTGCAAAGAATAACAAGTGAAGGACTGATTTCCTCAATAGGTAAAGAGCTATTACAAATCAGTAAGAGACCTTTTGGCCAATAGGAACATGACTAGGCAAAAACATGAACAGACTGATTGATGAGAAAGAAATAAAATTGGCTTATGAGCATATAAAAATGCTCAGCATCACTTAAATAAATAAACCAATGAGAAATTTGTTCAGGTTGAATTGGCAAATATCAGTTTTATGATCATCATATTGGTGATGTGTGAAAAAATAAATGTTCTCATCAAGGCATGGTGTAAATTTTTGAAGGACAATTTGGCGATAACTATCAAAGCTTTAATAAAAATGCTTGGTCAAGGACTAATATTTTAAATACATTTTAAATAGTTTATCTTACTGATACATGTGCGCATATGAGCAAAGATATATGTACATAGATGGTTTTTGCAGTATGTAATGTAATACCAAAGATTAGCAACAAATTCAAACAGGAAAAACTGCTAAATAAACTACTGTTCATTTATAAAATGGAATACTACACAGCTCTGACAAACAATGTGTGGGTATGTATGGGTGATGTATGTATATTTCTACTCCTAGGTCTTGAGATTAAATTAAATTAATCATGTCCTTCCATACCCATTTTTAACCTCGTTTATTGGAAGTGTAATATATATGAAAAAGTGCACAAAACAGAATATACAGTTCAATGAATTATGACAGAAAGAATATCATATAACTACTAATCTGATCAAGAAATAGAACATTGTCCACAGTCTTTCCTTTTACCTACAAGTTGATGGATGCCTCTGTCATTCACAGTCTCTGCTTCCTTACCTACAAATTGGGGACATTGAAAAATCGTAATGCCATTGTTCTCTCCTATCTCACACTGTGCTTGTGAGGATGGCATGAGTTAAGGTTACTATTGTTCTCGTAAGTGACAGAGAGCTCTGCAAGTGGGGAAGATGATGACCATTCAGTTTGATTGATGTGTGAGATCTGCAAGGGCATCTTGCTTGAGGTCATCTCCTTGGCCTTCGCTACCTTGGGAAGACAGGATGCAGGGAAAACAGCAGCTCTCTGAATGGAATAAAAAATAAATATAAAAATGGAAAAAAAATAAAAATGGTCAACATTCTTCCAGGGATTTTGACATGAAGCCAGCCAGTCTAACCTGCCCTAAGAATCAATAAGCTTCCTTGTTTCTCTGAATCTGTGAGTTCTGGTTGGGCACTGCAGGGATGGGACCATGCAGGCTTCTGGGAGACTTTCTCAGAGCCATCCCCTTGTTGGAACCGTTTGCAATGACTAGGGGAGGGGCCACATTTCAGTAGTTGCAATTGCTGTGAAGCAATATGCTTACCCTGCCAGGTTCCTTCTGATGACACTCTAGCTATGTGACCTTAGACAAGTCATTTAACCTTACTGAGCCAGAGTTACCTACCCACTTCAGGATAGACCTAATTCCAACCTCACAGGGTTCTCAGCAGGGTACCTCACTTGACCAGTGCTCGGAAGGCTGGGTTCATCTCTTGGAATGCCTAACTGGACCGTTGTGATGGATGAGATTGCAGGATGTGGGCCTATGTGTTTCTGAGGGCTGAAGGCAGGCAGACCAATCTGGACCTGGAGAGTGGAGCAGTGGTTCTATGACTGGTGTCGCACTCAGACAATTCTCCATTGCTCCTAAGTAGGTCTTTCTTGTATTAAGCGCCAGAGTCCCTGGATACTCTATAGTAACACATAGGGCTTGAGGTGAGAAGACAGGGATTTTTCAGGCTTATGTAGAGGAAATAAGAGTAGGACAACCCTTTGTGTTTGTGTGGGGAGGAATGTGGAGGACAAAGGAGAGAGAGAGAGAGAGAGAGAACAGCAGAGAAATAGAAAGGTATAAGACATGGTTTTAGGACCAGAAAGACTGGAGTGGAATATTCTTTAAGAGAAATATTAGATGCTAAGGCAGAACATATAGTTTGGGGTCTTAACTGGAAGCCTTTGATGCCAGCCTAGGCATTTAGAATTGATCTTGTGAGTAAGTAGTGGAGAGCCATTGAAGTTTCTTAATCAGGGTCATGACAGGTCTCAAGCATGGAAGGTAAAACAGGATAGTTATTATCTACAATAAACCATTATTATGTTCAATGCAAGAACAATGCCCTGGCACAGAGCCTCCTGTTCTCAACATGTGCCTGGTGAATTTTGATTTGGAATGTAAAATTGCTGTAGCCCAGATGTCATTTGGCCTCGCCAGCTTTTTAACATAAAATGATGTTGCATTTGATTTTAATCCAAAGTGACTTGAAATCTTTCTCTAGCACAAACCCAGTCCAAGGGGTGAGATGAGGTTAGACTTCATGGCATCCCTCCAACCTCTTTGCTCCTTCTGCCCCCAGCCCTCAAATCTGCAACCAGGTCCTAGGTTAAGTACCACTGTGGATTCCTCTGGTTCTTCCTCTGATGTTACCTGTCACCAAGCACCACCCCTCCAGACCTCCCAGGGTTCCACAGCAAGTATGATGCAAAGCTGGACAAAATGCCATGAAGCTGGTATCATACAATTGCATCAATGGAGAGTGCCATTACTTATCACAGGCTTCTGCCTTTGCAAAGTATCCACAAGGTCCCCTCCACGATGGGTACAGCCTTGTCATAGGAACTGATGAAGAAGGGAAAAGGATGGATGAAATAAAATCCAATTGAAATAAAATCATTGACATTTTGCTCATGGTGTTCTAATTACCTTTGGCTGCTTTCCTTGCCCTTTAAGCTTTTTTCTATCATAAAAAAAAATTTGAATTGTGTTGCTTGCCCCGTGTCATTTGCAGGGAACTGTGAAAGCTAATTAAAAACAAAACCAAAAGCCACAGATGTAATTATTACATAATGAGGTAAGGATAACATTGTCTGATACTATTACATATACCAAGAGCGAATTTTAATTAGAACCCCAGGTGGTTACTGAGAAATCAGGTATAAAAAAATTTTACCTTTATTGCCTATTTGCAAAATAATTATGCATCACAATTATTGCTTGAGTATAAACCAGATTCTTTGGGTATGTTCCTTAAAAGAAAGACTGCTCTTCAGTCATGGCCTATGCAAAACAAATAAATAAACACACACGCCATATCAAGACCAGTTTCCTGAATCTGATACTGCAGGCGTGTAAGATTTAGGGCCATTTGAAACATGTAATCATCAAGTACCAAAGGATTAGATTCATTCTTTCTAGTTTCTGTAAAGTATAAATATGAGATGTATCTGTAACGGCAATGAAATAAATATTCTAAAGCATCTACTCCTGTCCTTACACATAATTTATAATACTATTTTATGACTCTGTGTGTGTGCGTGTGTATGTCTGTGTGTGCATGTGTATAAAATACACAGTTCATTCCAGGGAAGTGTATCAAACTAACAGTAATATACTTGTACATATTGTGAATGATGCTGAGCAACTGGTAAAGCTTTCTAGTAAGTAACCCCTAAAAGACTCTTTCTAGAACCTAAGCTATGCATCCTCTCCATCTTGTGGACCGGGGGACCGGGAGGGGGCAAAAGAGTCGATTGGATAGGAGACAAGTAAGCATGTTAATCTCTCTTAACATCCATTGTTTCATGGAGGCTGGCTGGAATGCAGTGTTGAAGAGGATCATGCCCTGATCCAGGGGAAGGTGTGACTTTGGTCCAACATGGATGAATTATGTCTTCTGTAGTCATAGAGGTGCTGTGGCACGTGATGGTGATGGGCATACAATCAATTTTCTGTTTTGTGAGTAATGAAAAAACTCACTGGATTGGAATCCAGATTTCTGTGTTCTAACCTCAGTTGCCTGTTCCTCCAATGGCTGAATTGCTGTGTGACCTTGGACAAGCCCTTTAACTTCTCTGAACCACAGCTTCTCTATCCTTCAAACGGGAACAGTGATACCAATTCAGGCCTCCTGGTGTAGCATGAGACCAGAACAGGATAATCAGTTAAAAATTATTGTACAAGATGTCAGATAAAAACTAGACACAGCTAACACGTGTTCTGGCTTCTTTTCTTTATTCAGGGTAACATTCAGACAGCCCAACCCAAGGGACCCAAGACAAGGGACAGACAGCACAACTCTAATCAGTTTTGCCGCTTATTTATAACTCTCCTTGAAAAACAAATCAACAAGTAAAACAAAGCTTCAAACAAGAATAAGGATAAATTTTTGTTTAGAAAAATCTTTATTCAACCCTCCGGAACGCCTGGCTCTATTGTAGACATTTGAGGTACTTTGGTGAATAGAATATTCCTGTTCTTGTGCAGTTTACGTTCTAGTGTGCAGAGAAGGACAATGCACAGAGACATGAAATTATAAATACGTGAGTAAATAAAAAATAACTGCATAGATGGATAAAATTACTGTACTAAGGTAATGAAATGACATTAAGTGTCAGCCAGCAATAAATGCCATGAAGAACAACTACGGTAAGATTGGGGAGAGAGAGCAAGTCCAGGTGGGGAGATTCCTACTTTGGATAAGGTGATGGAAGGGTCTCAGGATCCGCATTTGATTCCAGGGCTGAGTGAGCTGAGGGGGTCAGCCATGTGGCTATCTGTGGAACATCGTTCCAGGTGGAGGGATAGCAATTGCCAGGATTCTGTTCTGTGGGTTCAAGCACCAGGAAGAAAGCCAGAATGGCTTTTCCATTTCTGCCAGTACTTCCATTGGAGTTCACTTTTGAGCTGTATCCCTGCCAAATAACCGTGTATTTCAGGGGCCAGGAAAAGTCAGGCGCTGGGGCTTACTGACACGGCCCCACGCTTGAGGTCCGACGTCTCTTGTGCCCAGGGCCAGTTGATTTTCCGCCTTTGCCATTAGAAATGTTTATTTGGAGTACAGTGGTGTTCCTCTTGTGCTGTAAATAAAGAGAAATTTTCTTTTCCTTGGAGAAAATAAATGTTTACTGTTACAGAGCCTGATTAATTGCAGTAGTAGAAACAAACGGGAACATTGCTTAAAAGGTGCAATGGGTCAAGCAATGGGCTGTGCCCCTGACTCCTGCAGGGCAGCTTGTCCTGCAGGGGTGTGGAAACCACATCATATTCGTCCTCTGTCACTTCTTTGTCCTCCTTCTCCTGCTCTACCTGGGCAGTCCTGCTCACTTAGCTTCTTCAGCGATAAGCCCAGCCCCTCCTTGTTGCCTTTCCAAAGCACACTGCTGGTGCTCTGTACAGGTGCACACATCTGCTCGATTTTCTCAGTCCTGACCAGGGTGCAATATTAAACACATCACATAAGATTGAGACAATGAAGTAAAGCACAGAAAGTGTTTAGCACAGTGCCTGGTATATGATAGATTCCTGCAAACGGTAGCCATTATTATCGTCACAACAAGTCTTTATTTGGTCCTCCTAAAAACCCTAGGAAGTGGGCATTATATTCTCAATTTACGGGCTCAGACAATTTATGTAACTTCTCCAAGGTCACTTGGCTATTTTCAAACTAACTTAGGGTGTAGATCTCAATCTGCCTCATGCTGAAGCCTGTATTCTTTTTCTTAACATGCTACCTCTCTGCACTTCGTTTTCCTTATATCTATAAAATGGGAATAATATACGCACACAAGTGCATATATATGTGTGTATATATACGTATATACATGTATGCATGTACATACACATATCTCACAAAGGTGTTTCAAAGATTAAATATGTGAACATATATTTTTGTAAAATAGATAAAATTAATATTTAACACGTTTATTTTGTAAAAGTACATATTCATGCAATCAAGATGGCATTATTCAAATAAAATTAAGATGTTATTATGAATCTAAGTAATTATTCATCTGACTCTGTCCTCAGGCCGTTGGAACCCCCTGTGCCCAGCCCATGACTGGGAATTGGCATCTGGGGCAGGGGCTGTGACAATGACTGCTGGCTGGTGGCTATGAGTAGCCCAGCCTCTTTGTTCTTGGCTGCAATATTTCTGAGGCAGGTGTTGTACACAGTTTCCCATATATTCCCAGAGGGGTGAAGCTCTGCTTGTCCACTGTGGTGGCTGAATGAGTAACATACTCCTTATTGTCCACTTTCCTCCTCCCGTCTCACCCTCCCATCACCCTGCTGGGAGCTCTGCGCCTCCAAAATAAACTGCGTGTTCTCATTTCTCTTCTCGGGGCCTGCTTCTGTAGGGCTCCAATGTAAAAAATGGGCCTGAGGGGATAGGATGTTAGAGGCAATCTCTTTAGACCTGCCTCTGGCATACACAACATAAATCCACTCTGTTGTTGCAGGATCCAGCCAAGCTCACCTAGGTAGGAAACCAAATAGAAATGCAAAATCAGAGACTTATATTAGTTGTTTTAATAAACCACTAAAGTAATAAAGAAGTGCTAATATAAAGAAGGCCAATCACCTTCGTTTTCAGCTTTATTGAGGTATAGCTGATTTACAAAGAACTGTAATTTTAAAATGTATATACTTTGATGAGTTTAGACATATACAAACACCTGTGACACCATCAACGCAATCAAGGTAACAGACATATCCAACACCTCCCAAAGTTTCCTTATGTCCCTTTGTTGTTTTTTGTTTGTTTGTGGTGAGAACACAACATAAGCTTTACCCTCTTGACAACTTTGAAGCGCACAATATCGTATTGCCAACTATAAGCACTGGGTTATATAGCAGATTTCTAGAATTCATCCATCTTGCGTAACTGAAACTTTATACCCATTGAACAAAAACTCCTCATTTTCCCCTCCCATCAGCCCCTGGCAACCATTACTATATTCTCTGCTTCTATAAATTTGACTTTTTTTTTTTTTACCTCATTTAAGTGGAATCATGCCGTATTTGTCCTTCTGAACTGGCTTATTTCACTTGAACAGCTATTTCTCCAAAGGAGACATACGAATGGCCAACAGGTACATGAAAAGATGCTCAACGTCAGTAATTACCATGGAAATGTGAATCAAAACTACAGTGAGATATTACCTCACACCTGTTAAATGGCAGTTCTCAAAGAAAAAATAGACAACAATTATTGGTGAGGATGTGGAGAAAATGAAACACTTCCACAGCTGTTGGAGGGAATGTAAAATGGTGCAACACTATGGAAAACAGTATGGAGGTTCCTCGAAAAATTAAAAGTAGAGCTACCATATGATTCAGCAATACCACTTATGGGTATATGTCTATAAGAATTGAAATCAGGATCTTGAAGAAATATCTTCTCCCTCCATGTTTGTTGAGCGTTATTCACAATAGCCAAGACAGGGATCCATAACCCTTTTTATACCTCTCTTAGAACTAGCAGCAAACCGGAGGAGGCAACTGGTCAACTCTTTAGTGCTTTAGATAAGAGGATCAGCAAACATTTTCTATAAAGGGCCAGGTAGTAAATATTTTAAGCTCCACGGGCCAGACAGTCTCTGTTGTAACAACTCAACTATGCCACTGTAGTGTGAAAGCAGCCATAGACAATATGCAAAATAATGGCTGTGGTGATGTGCCAATAAAACTTTATTGAGAAAAACAGGCAGAGGGCCAGATTTAGCCTATGGACTGCAATTTGCCCGCCTCTTCTTTAGATCCTAACCACATTCATCTCTTTAGTATTCTCCTTGCATTTATTCTTTTCACATGCTTCTTCCTTTGCCCTCCCCTTTCTGTTCTGCCCATCTTTCTCATGCATTTTGTGTTTTCTGCTTGTACTAAAAGGTGCAGCCAGGATTTCTCTCTGTGGAAATTCTTCCTTGATCCTCCAGGCTGGGTTAGGGACTTCTCACCCATGCTCCTCTGGTACCCAGTACTCACCTCTGTCTTAGTACTTACACCTTGACTGATTATTTTTACATTTATATGTTATTTAGCAAGAGGTTTTCAATTGTAACAGAAAACCCTCAAAGTAGCTTCAATGAAAAAAATTTTTTTCTTAAAGTGGACATTAATTGGCTTCATAATTCAATTTCAAATATAATTCTGAAACATCTCTGTTTTTCCAAAATCTGTTAACAATTGTGCTCTACAGAAGCTCCTTTCCTGGTGGGCGTGGTGACATATGTCCTGGTTTACTTGGGATTATTCTGGTATACACCCTTCTCCTCAAGCAATTATAGTGTCCCCTTTGAGTCTCATTAGTGCCCTGAAATTTATAATAAATTATATAGTCTTCTATTTAATGACATCTTAGACAGATTTGATAACTTCTTGGTCACTTTCAAGGACTAAGATTTAGTCCTCTCCATTCTAAACCTCTTGTCTCTTATTTTACCCCAGCCTCCCAAACATAGGTGAGTCAGTGGCCCCACTGGCACAAACAGGAGTGAGCATGAGGTTCACGTATTGCTCTTCCGTATGCTCATTCCTCTGCCCTGTCCTTGCTTCTCTGGTTTTAGTAATGGGAAGGAAAGAGACAAAAAAAATCTCTTTCCTTAAACAATTATTCATGGTTGGTTTTTCATGGCTCTTTTCTCTTGATTGTTGCTATTATTCTGACCTGAATTCCCCTCTGTGTCACAGGAGTCCATATCCTGGCTCTCTTGTGGAGGTACATCTGGATTACACTTTTGGAAGGATCCCAGGGGCCCTGCAGCTTGCACAGTCAGCCTCCTTGAGACAGGCCTGGTTGAGGCTCCACATCTTTGGACTTTAGCTACCTTTGTGCGTGGTCAATCCTGCAGCCTCTTGTTGCTGGGGTTCTCTAGCCTGGTGCATAACCCTCTGCGGGGACACTAGCAAGACAGTGTAAGTCCCGGAGAACATCTGTTGTATCAGCTCTACCCATGGAAATGTCATGTTTCCTGCCAAATGGAGGTAGTGTGGGGTCCTTTCTTGACTTCACAGGTCTTCTCCTTTCTTCATGTCTCAGCAGTCATGATCTCTTTGCCAGTTTCATGGTTCTGAAACTTTCCTAAAACACATAAAACAGGTACTCACCAGCTGTTGAGTAGTGGTGGTGCAGACTTCCTAGAACCGCACAGACCCTTTGCTCGTGAGGAGAAAAGCATGCTCAGGGCAGTAAAAAGTTCTACTGACATAAAGGGTGATCAAATGAAGAGTGTGGACATTGCGGAACTTTTCATAGGCTCCTAGAGATCCCAGAAATGGCTGAGCTCTGGCAAACATCTTGACTACAGGCTTGTGAGAGCCTGGGCAGAGGACCCAGCTAAGCTGTGCCCTGACCCCTGACCTGTGAGAACTATGAAATAAAAAATGTGGATAGGTTTAAGCTGCGAATTTTGTGGTAATTCATTACACAGCTATAGAAAACTAATACAAGGAAGTAGGGTTATCATGGAGCCCACTATTGCTGTCTGTCTAGTATGATGGTTAACTGCTTGAGCTCTGGGGCTGAATTCAGGGTCTGCCTCTTGGTAGCTGCATGACTTTGGATGATATACCTCAGTTTTCTAATCTGTAAAATGGGGATGATAATATTATGGGAATTGGGGGCATTAAATGTCTTGGTCTATGCATGATGTCAATATGGTTCTTGTGCTGTAATAAGCACTCAGTAAGCATTAGCTTTCATAGGTAGCTGAAATCACTATTGTATTTGTAGCACTCAGCACAGTGCTCAGCTTTATAATCACACAGTACATATTTACGGAAAGCAAGGGATGGATGGGTGAGTGAGCGATTTAAAGAATGGGTAGAGAAGTGGATAGACGGTGACTTGCTACCTGAGAGACTCAATTCATATTTCTTTAAAAAAGTCACTGCTCTTCAAATTTCATCCCATCAGTGCCTGTGGAATAAATAGCCAAAGGATGGTGGGGTTTACATAACACACTTCCTGCTCTTCAGCAGCCCAGATGACGGAAGACTCAGGTGCTCAGGTGCAGCGGCTGGCGACTCCCACAGGGACCACCTCTGCAGAGTGCCGGGCTGGGAGGCACCTGGGAGTCACCCTTCCTTACTCTCGGTTGCCCTTGTCTGCACTTGCTTTGTTCTCTTGCTGCACTGCTAACTCCCTGGTAACTGAAACTCACATTTCCCTTCTCTCCCCCAACCCCCCAGACACCCTTTCACTAGGCTGCATGGGAAGGATAAACTTGATGAGCAGTAGCAGGTACAAATGAACCACATGGAATATAATTATTTCACCCGGGACAGAATAGGAGGAGGGGCAAACGCAAGGAATGTTTGCAGTGCTGAGTTTAAACTCTGAGAACGTGATCCAGACTATGTGCTAGTGAAGTGATGCCTGCTTAATAAATGTTAAAAACTGACAGGCACTGGAGTCTGGGTGCTCAGGACATACAGAACAGTTCTGGATCTTTATGAACTTTTGTTTCAATGAGGCACAACTTTGACTTTCTCCTAAGAAGCCCGAAATGCAGCTGTGAAGTGGTGAGATGGCACTGAGCTGGAATAAGAAGACCTGGGTTAGAATCCTAGCTCCAATTCTTGCTTTCTGGGTAAAGCTGGGGAAATCACAGACCGTTTCCTTATAATATAATGTTACCATGGTGCATGGCAGACACAGTGCCATGAGACAATGAAGGTAAATGTGCTCTGAAGATTTTTTAAAAATTGTCTTTTGATGGGTACCTTCTTCTCTTTAGAAATCAGTTTCCTCAGTTATAAAATTTGAGGACTGGTCCAAATTAGTGGTTTTCCAACTGTGCTCCAAGAAGGGGGCCACTTCAGGAGGAGTGGGGAGGAGTGAGGGGGCTGCTGAGGAGGTCAGGTGCTAGTCCTCCTAAAATTTATAACTGAGGAAGCTGAGTCCCACTCGAATCTGTTTTATGTGAGATTCAACGTGCAAGGAATTCTCAATGAAATTTGTCTTGCAAATAATGATCTAAAAAAAAATTAAAGTCACTACACTGGATGGTGGCTGAGTTCCCATGGTGCCTTAGTACGCTCTACTACATGCTTTAGGATGCTTGTGATCAAAGTTGTATAGAAAACCAAGACAGCCACACTGTAGCATCAAGGTCATGGAAGTTCTGGCCAGAAGACGCAGGCTCTACCCTCTTCACCTTGTCATTCTTGGCTCCTTAACCTCTTGGTCTCAGTTTCCCCAGTGTCTAAGACAGGACTATAACACCTATTTTTCATGAGTGTGCTGGAGGCCATGGAGTGGATGTTCATGAAAATGACTTGCACAGTGCCTTGCACCTGGTCAGCACTGGAGACAGGTGGGATTTTCTGGGACACTGTACCTTTTGCTGGCTGTGTTATTAAATACCAACTCCTGCTGTTCTGTATGGTACAAGCTGGTATTAAAAGCACTCAGAGAAATGCTTGGATGCAGGGCACTTCAAATATATATATCCCTGCTGTTGCTATGCTGACTTACGAAACACATCAAACAGTACTCCAACTGTGGTGCCTGTTGAAAAAGAGGAACAGGTAGGCTCCCCTGGGCATCAGAGAGAAGGACCTAATGGCTCATGTTTGTGTCGTTATCCAGCTGGTTTATGCATTTGGCATTTAGCCACAGCTCTTTACCTCATATTTATCACTCCAATTAAGTAAGGGGTAGAAACATTTGGAGTGGCTTTGGCCAAGAAGTTGCCTGAGCCTTGTTTTTATGTTGCAGAAACTGAGCACAAGTGTGTGTCTCCCTGCTGATCTTGAGTAGGGCAAGATTTGCCATTTTGATGATAGGCGGGAGGCAAGTCTGTGATGCTAACAAGAATATTCCCAAGGCTAGAGCTGAAGTCCTTATAGTGTTTTTGTCTCTACTCACTGTCCATTGAACTCTTTATGATAGTGTGCATTAATTAATAATCACTTATGTGATTATTAATTCTATGTGTTAGGCACTGATCGTATCTTCTCAATCCTCTCAACATTCCTTTGTAATAGGAAAGAGCATTATTCCCATTTTACTTAAATTAGTTGAAGCCATCCAAAATAGATTGTCTATGGCTTAAGGGGTTTAGTAAAGACAAGCTATGCTGACAAGGGCTGGAGTTGATGCTGAGGGGGATGGAGAACCTTCAGGTAAAGTGAGTGGCCACGCTCTATAAACTTAAAGGGCCATGCAAATAAAAGACATCTCAAGGAGAGAGAAAAATGTTCTATAAAAAGCCCTCAAGATTCAGGAGTCCTGGTGTCTCATCCTAGCTCTAGTCATAGTTAGCACGTCTGTCAATTTCTTTTTTAATCCCATCACCTTCATTTGTCCAATGGAGAGAGCACACCTGTTCTCCCTTCCTCAGGGCCTGATATGCTGCGCTCAACTGCTCACATGATGTAGGGTGAAAGTGTCACAAAGAGCAGAAAGCCTTCATCCAATGTGGCTAATATTTATTTCATCAACTCTAGTTCTTCATTGGCATTGTAAACCAGCATTCATGATTTCACCATTCACAGGTTTATAAAACAGGACCTCGTTGGTATACAGAGTCCTACAATCTTTAAAGCCGAGACAGTTGGATGGAAACTATTTGCAGGACTGTTCTGTCAGTTCAGTTCACAAGTTTTCAGTCGGTAGCCTGCCAGATGTCCCAGGATTGCTCTAAGTATGCGGATGGGTGGGGAGGTGCGTGAGGATACAGGAAAAACAGGGTAGCATTTAAAAGAAAAAGGCAGTCACTTCCATGACACCACCAGCTCTTGGCTTTCCTCCTACTTTCCTTGCTGTTCTTTCTCAGTCTCTCATGCTTCTCTTTTCCTGCCCACACCTAAGATGCTGCAGCTCTGGAAGGCTCCACTCTAGGACCTTTTCTGTTTTTATTCTAAAGTAATATAGCCATTACCTTGAGTAGACCTCCATGAGTACAAGAGACGAGAACTTTATTTTCCCCCCACTGTCCTGTCATATCTGCTCTGTGGGGCTTGTTCCTTCTTGCCCTTGAATAAAATCCACAGCCAGTCCCATGACTCTTCTGACCCCTCTCCTCCTCTGGTCATTTTAAGTCACAAAACAGTCTCATTTGAATTGTTAACTTGGCTAGTTCCATTTTATAAATAAAAGTCCATAGGTCATTTGAAGCTGAAATTCTCCCTTCCCTCAACACGTTCCTCCTTCAGGGTGGATGTCTACACTGGGAAAGAGTTATCCTCTTCTCTGACTCCTTAGTTAGCACTTCTCTCCTCTTCACTCTCCTTCTCTCTCCTCCAGGTCTGTGGGAGAAGAGAGTAAAGAGATAGGCAAGGTCTTTCTTGCACGATACTGGCATACCACCTGGCATTGGTGTTCTCTGGATCTGACCGATGTTCAATGTTCATTTTCTCATAAGGTATGTCCATGGGTTCCTTGGAGAGTCCACCACTGGGACTGTCCATCTACACTTCCTACAGCTTAATGATAATCTCTGGCCACTTACAGTTTCTCCCTGAGCTGCTGCACTGGTTGTTCTCTCAGAACGAGATCACATCACCCTTCTGGGCGGTCTGAGGGCGGTTTAAAGCGGTTGCAGGGTGTGATGCCTTTCTGCCACGTAGCCCTCTTTTGATTCCCAAGAAACACTCAGGCATCCTTGTTCTCATTTGGTGGAAGTGTAGCTACTCCTAAGCAGCTCAATGTCTTTCTGCCTTGAGACCTCAGGTTGATAGCATACCTCTGACCTTTAGATCCCTAGGGTCTGTGTCAGACAGCAGTCCAGTTTGTCCCCCAAATGCCAGAGGGCACCTATGAAACTCTCTGAATTGTTTCTTTGAAGCTCCTTTTACTATTGGAGCAGGAGAGGGCATACCCTCCTTTTTTTCTCTTTAGTAGGAGACAAAGAAATGTCACCTACTGCAACAACTTTCTCCTAAGGAAATTCTCTCTGAGGCTTTTCAATTTCAAGTCAGTGATACCTGAAGAGGGATATTGGATCAGAGGTTGAAACCACCTTTTAGAAACTCCTTTGCAAATTCTGCCTAGGTGGCCTATCATTTGCTTTGGAATATGAGAATATTGGGCATCTCTTTTCTCAGGATCTCGGCTGAAATGAGACAAAATGAGTACCATTTAAAAAATCTTGTATAGTCTTCCTCCATGAGTTCATCCACTCCATTGACTTTTGCTGTCACTAGTATCCTGATGACTCTGAAATAGACAAAGTCAACTCCTTCTTACTGAGTATCAGGTTAAGGCTTGTGAAGGCACACCAGGGATCCAGGATAAGAGTGGTTCCCTAGAAGGAAGCAGTTGTGCAACAAGCTGTCCCTGGAATGCCCTGTTTGAATTAGTATTGGAGCACAGAACCCATTCACTCAATCTTCTTCCTAGAGGCAAGGCCTGTCTTCTCTTCTTGCAGTTGTAGTCCATCCATTTCTTCCTTAAGAGGGAAGATCTTCTGCAGACCAATCAGGTCTTGTGCAATAATGGCGTTCTGCTTCTGTGGACTGGCTATAACTAAGGACAAGATTAAATGGACACTAGAATATTGAGAATTGATTCTAATTTTGTTGTAATTGAGATCTTAAATTGTATGTGATATTCTCTCCTCTCTGCACACCATCATTACTCCAATTAACACAAAATTAGCTATATCTCTCTTTTGTGAACTCCAGACACAAATGTCCTACTCCATTGTGGAAAATTTCACCTAGATGTTCTAAAGTACCTCAAACTCAATATGAGTAAAGTGAAAATTGTTATCTTCCTCTTCTCCAAAATGTATTTCTTCTACCACATTCCTTTTCTTTTTAATGGTCTCACTATCTACCTATTCCCCAAGCCCCCAAATCCTGAATCCCAGCTTCAACACTTTCATGTAACATTCTCCCTCTCCACCCCACAACTGATCTGTTGTCCAGCTCCAGTCAACTTGGCCTTCTCATACGTTAGGAATCTGTCTCCTTCTCTTTGTCCTTATAACAACTCTTTATTTTACGTTCTCATCATTTCTCACTTAGAAAGTTGCATTAGCTTCTTTCTTGACTGGCTTCACTGCATTCATTCACATCCACCTATAACTCATTTTCCACAGAGCCACCAATGTAATCATTTTAAATCATGTCTCCCTTACTTCAACTTTTCAAAGGCTCCCACTGCCTATGGTGATGATCTCCAAGGCAGAGTGTGGTCATTCCAGGCAGGCAAGAGATGATTCTTTGGGGCATGGGAAGAAAATACTGGAATTTGTATTTGTATTTTGTTTTTGTTTTCAACAAAAAGAAAGAAATTGAACTTTATTTAATCTATGGCTTGACACTGGGCACCCAGAGCCCTTACCTAGAGAGGAGTTCAGATAATCATACATGTCAGAGATGGAATAATGGAAATTATGCAACGTAGAGGTCTTGACAGTGTGACTACCCAATCTCTGGTTTTTCAGTGTACTGTAGCATATTGTAGTTTATGTGTTATGTTAGGTAGTCTATACCCCCTTGTGAAGGAGATTTATAAATTATGTGAATGACTGTAAATAGTGTGATCTTATAATATTATATAGAGAGATGAGCATGTTTTGTAACATAGACGTTTGCTGGTTTTCTCAGCAAAGAATTGAAAATTATTGTCAAACAGAGATGAGTTGCACATTGAATTAGTTTGTCAGGACTGTCATAACAAAATACCACAGACTCGGTGGCTTAAACAACAGAAATTTATTTCTCACAGTTTTGGAGGCGGAAAGCCCAAGAGCAAGGTGTTGACTGGTTGGCTTTTACCTAAGGCCTCTCTCCTTGGCTTACAGGTGGCTGCCTTCTCCCTGTGTCTTCACACGGTCTTGCTTTGTGCAAGCACATCCCACGTGTCTCTTCATCTTCCTATAAGGACACCAGTCACCTTAGATTAGGACTCTACTCTAAGGGCCTTATTTTATCTTAATCACCTCTTTCAAGGCCCTGTCGCCAAATGGAGTCACATTCTGAGGTTCTGGGATTTAGGTCTTCAACACATGAATTTTAGGGGAACATAATTCAGTCCATAACACACATTTTTCTTTTAAAAAATTTCTGGTCTTTTTGTGGTGAAACGTAGTGGTCAAAATTGTACCACCTACCATATATTTGACAAAAAGACGTTAATGCACTTATCCTGTCCCTTCAAGGTAAAGATGATGATTTAACAGTGAGTGAAAAAAATCACTATTTTCCAAATGAAACATGTGCTATGAAGAGAACATTTAAAAATGAATCTGGAAATATTTTCAACATTACATAATTTTTTTTAAGCGTGAATTATGTGTGAGAATTATGGTGACTCTCACATCTGCATTTATAAAACTGGGTAACGGGACTTTTAACCCATTTAAAAATCTTTTAAATGAAAAGTTTCAGTGGGATATGAACCCATTTGATCACACACACACAGCTATACATAAAAACATGCATTCTTATTAGTTTACAATAATAATTGATTAGCATCAGAGATGAGAGTTTTTGTTTTTATTTTTGACAGAGGTATTTACATAATTGTGGTGGGATTGAAAAGTGACCATTATAATTTTGTACTTGGACAAACTTATCTCTGTGAAGTTTATTTTTGTAGCTATACCACCTATGAAAACCAAGTATCAAAATTAACTAAACTTAGACCCAGAAAGTTAAATTGCTGTATCTCAAAGGATGAAATCAAAATTTTTTTAAAAACATATATTTATTTTCATTTGTTAAAGGATAATTTTCAAAAGAGATAAGAGCATGACTGTTATATAAAATGAATATGTGTCAAAGATTTTAGCTAGTCTATTAATTAATGAGAGAACCCATAAGAGGATTAATTCAATTCAAAGGAAACTCTGAAGAGCAGACGTATTTACAGGCAATCAGGAATGCTAAAATGAATTCACTTATAGTTACAAAACTGGTTAATATCCTGTCGGGCAGTAAACTGTATTTTTCTATAGGGCAGAAATCAATTGTCTCTCTGCTGGACAAAATTCATTTGCATCTCTACAGACAAAAATAATTTACATTATTATCAGTTCCTTACAATTTACAGAGCTGTGAAATAGCCCTGTTCAAGACAATCAAAGGTGCAAAGCTCTTTAGAATCAGATAGGGACCGGCCCAGTGGTGCAGAAGTTTAGTGCACAGGTTCCACTTTGGCGACTCGGGGTTCACCAGTTCAGATCCCGGGTGCAGACATGGCACCGCTTGGCCAGCCATGCTGTGGTAGGCATCCTACATATAAAGTAGAGGAAAATGGGCACAGATGTTAGCCCAGGGTCAGTCTTCCTCAGCAAAAAGAAGAGGATTGGCAGCAAATGTTAGCTCAGGGCTAATCTTCCTCAAAAAAAAAAAAATCCTTAAAAAAAAAGAATCAGATAAACCCTGAAGGGTTTTCTAGACAATGCTGAGCATTCCACTCAAAGGATCCCTAGTAATCTTTGGCACCTTTCAAAGTCTTTCATAATATTCCTGATGCAGTACTTCACAGAAATACGAGTTAGTCATACTATTTTTAGTGATATAACCAAAGATTTTGTTGATATTAATAAAAAAATTTTAAATTATTTTAAAAGAGTGTTCTTTTCATATCTATTCCAAACTTTTACATTTTATGTTTTTGTCTATGCTTTTAGTATATACAATACAGCAGAACTTGTAAATACTTTATACAAAAATAACCATACATATACATATTGGATATTTGTGATTAAAAAAGTCATTTACCAATGAAGATGTGCTGTCACAACATTTGGAGATCACTGCGGCAGAGGATGAAGACTCAAGTTCTCAACATCTATAGAGCCTCGGTCTTTGGGAGCCCCAAACCTCTGCTACGTCCTTGTCAGCTGCTAAGCTGTATCCAGCGCTATTAGCTGGTCTATTAGTCTGAAGTGGTTAGCGTGCCCAAGAACCACACTACAGTCACCAGCATTGAAGGCTGGCTTCCCAGACACACTGCAGTGAGGGAGATCACCATCTTGATAGTGTCTTAATAGATTTACTAGAGGAAAGAAAGCAAAGGAAAACATTTATGAGGATTCCGGGGTCTAGTTTAATGCAGGTCGTTTGAAGCAGGGGCTTTATTGGGTTGGTCAAATAGGTGACAGAACCTATTCTAGTTCAGGATTAGTGGACAGAGCTAGGTGGGGTGGTGGTTTCAAAGCAAATCTTGAAGAGACAGTTGTTTGATGTTATTTATTGCACCAAGAAGGGGGTCTTTACTCTAACAAGGATAAGTCAAGTATTTTAGTGTCAAATTAATGAGTTTTCAAGAAGTTCTTCATATTAATTTCCCAAGGCTGTTATGAGAAACTACCACAAACTGGGTAGCTTAAGACAGCAGACATTCATTCTCTCACAGTCTAAAAGTCAGAGTCTGAAACCCAGGAGTTGGAAGGACAACGCTCCTTCCAGAGGCCACAGGGGAGAATCCTTTCCTTGCCTCTTCTCGTTTCTAGTGGCTGTTGGCATTCCTCAGCTTGTGGCAGCATCTGACTCTGCTCTGTCATCACATCGTCTTCTCCACTATGTGCATGTCTCTCTCAAAACTCTCACTGCCTTTCTTTTATAAGTACGCATGTGATTGCAATTAGGGTCCGCTCAGATAATCCAGCATAGACGTCTTCTCTCAAAATTCTTCATTCAATCACATTTTTTGTCATATAAAGTAATATCCACTTTTGTCATATAAGGTAATGTTCACAGATTCCAGAGACTTGATGTGAATATCTTTTGCACGTGTTTTGGGTTGAATAGTGTCCCCCTCAAAATTCATGTCCACCTGGAATCTCAGAATGTGACCTTATTTGGAAATAGGTCTTAGTAGATGTAATTAGTTAAGATGAGGTCCTACTGGATTAGGGTATGCCCTAATCCAGTGACTGGTGTCCTTATAAGAAGAGAAATTAAGACACAGAAACATGCGGGAGAACAGAACACCTTGGGATGATGGAGGCAGAGCCTGGAACGACGTGTCTATAAGACAAGGAATGCGAATGATTGCCAGCAACCCCTGGAAAATAGGAGAAAGGTGGTGAACAGGTTCTCTTCTAGAGCATGGTCCAGCTGACACCTCAGTTTTGGACTCCTAGCCTCTAAAACCATGGGAGAATAAACTCTGTCTTTTTAAGCCACCCAGTTCGTGCTAATTGTTTACAGCCTTAGAAAACTAATATGGCAGGCCATTTCTCGGCCTACCACATTCCTGAGAAACAATTGCATCTTCCTGGACAAGAGTTGGTAGAAAAGTCAATTATGTTAATGAAAACTCTTAAGTTTACTCAGGCGTCTGTATGGCTTGTTCCAATTCTCACTAGCTTCACTCAGAAGCTCCTGCCTCTTGAAGGCCATTCTTGGCCTCACTCACCAAATCAAGGCTTCTCAGATGACTGAGTTAGGATGACTCCAGGCATAAGTTTGTTTGGTCCATTACCTCTCGTCCCTCCTGAATTCACCTCAGCTCTGGTGGACAGTTCCCAGACCTTTGACAGCTTACTACCTTTAGGCCTTTTGTCTCTCTTATTGTCCACTGGCTTCTATGGTTTTTCAGAACATGGTCCAGCATAAGGAACAGCATCTGGAAATGCCTTGTGGGAGTAACTCTCAAATAATGGAGAGTAAGCATTGGTAGATCAATGCCCCAACCTCTTTGTCCCCTAGTGGGTTAATTCTGAAATGTATTTGATACAGTTTCTCAGTTTTTTGGGTTTTCTCTCTTTCCTGTTTTATTTTCCCCACTTCCTGATTTATGTCTCCCATTATCACCTCCCAAGTAAGCTACCCATCCCAAGTGTCCATCTCAGGGTCTCTATTTGAGGGAACCCTGTCAGAAACATGCAGCACTGAACTCAACTGTGTCCATCCCTCTTTCTCTCCTTGGCCCCTCTTCCTTCTCTCTGAAGACATGAGCTGCTATGACCCCAACAGCTGCTGTTGCTGTGCCCACTGCCCTGTCCCCTCAGGTGCTCAGGCCTCTCTACTTCATTTTATAGATACTTTTGCAGAATTGGAAGCAACAAATTAAGAGAGAAGTGACTTCTGAGGAATCACACCTGGATCACCAAGCCAAGCATCATTTCCCCTTTTCCTTCTGCTGCAGCCAGTCAGGCAGGAAATTAAAGAGACTCTCTGATTGGATGATATTTCCAGCCTCTTGGGTGTGCTGCAGTTGGTACAATCATGCTCCTAGTGACTCTTGAAAAGTTTTATTTTTCAGCTTGCTTCCATCCTTTTTTCCATATTCACCTTAAAACCAGACAACACACAGTGAAGAGACGTAGGTTGAGAAACGTGACAATATGCTAACTTTTCTGCTCCCCCATCCAAATCTTACCTCCACCCTTGTTACCCTGCTCTTGAGCCCAGAGCCCGAGTATGTGACTGTATTACCCAGAATTAGCATTGGTTCTCCTTCTCTCTTCCTCCTTTCTGGCTCTTCTGAAATGAGCCATGGCCAAAAGAGGATTAACAAACACTGAAAAGAAGTATATATTTTGTCTCCAGGCCTAGTCAAGGGCATTGTCTTTGTATGTGTATGTGTTTGGTTGGTTTTGTTTTAGGAGCAATTATTTAGATTGATTTGCACAACTTCTCTTGTCCTACCTAAAGTCAATATTTTCAAGCTATGCATTAACCTTGGCCCATTTTCCTCCCACTTGGGAGCCTGCTCTTATCCAGACTGGTACAAATGCTTGGGAAAGCATGCCATCCCAACCAATGGGAGAGGACTCCCATGGAACTGGGTGTCTGCTGCTCCATTCATTGTAGAGGTTCAAGTGTGTGTCTGTCTGTTTGTAAGACCAGCCTGCTGTATGTAACTTACACCCCAAACCCTATGTCTCCATAAATAACCCCTGGCAGTTTTATTACAGCCTGAGGTACCCCAGCTAACACTGGCAGCTGACTTAATGCCAATCAATCTTTCTAATACCTTTCACGGTTTGGTTTCGTTAGGAGCCAAGGCCATCACTCACCCTGTGCCTGCTCGGGCACCATGTTGATTTGTGTGCCCTTATTGTTTGAACGAATGTGTATCCCAGAAGACCTAAGATTTTCTCAGGAAGACAGTGCTGCTGAGGGTTCCCTATTTATTGCTTAGCATAAGAATATATATTACCTTTTATTACATGGCCGTTAGAGAGTAAAATCTGGGGAGAGATTTCTATTGGAGTGTAGTGACCATAATTATAAATTTGGGGATGATGTGAAATATGCCCCCGCTAGAATATTCCCTGACTTATCAAAAAGGTGACATCAATGAATTCATAGCCCATGTGAGAACATTAGGCTCTCCCCTCCTCCTTATTTCTGCTTTTCAGTCTTTGTTTAGCTCTTATTTATGTCTCCTCTGCATCTAGCCAAGAATTGGCCAATTTGAATGAAAAAGAGACTACTTCTGGCTCTCTGGTCAAACCTCAACAAAACCAGTGTCTCTCTGTCATTTTTGTGTAGGATCTGAGGTAAATATTCAGGTCCCAAGGGAACGAGGAGCGAGAGGGAACGAGAAAAATGCCTCTATGACAGAGAGGCCAGGAGCCACTTTATCCGGCTCAGCAAAATTACCTGCAATGTGGCCACCTTAGCCTGCCCCCCAGACCAGGCCCTTATTAAAACTGGGAGGAACAATTGGCACTTAAGTTAAAGCTTCAACCAAGCAGTTTTCGATTATGTAGCTAGCATTTACTCAGCAGATCCTAATGGTTCACACTAACCTTGGCAGGGTCTCAGAGGCCATATTTTCACAGTTGGCTTATTCTTGAATAATTTCTGCAACAAATTAGGCATAGAAAGCTTTTCCTCTAACCTCAGTCATGCATATTTTTCTGCCTCTTTACATCATCCCTAAGCCTTTTTTGTATCATAAAGGCCACAGGAGAGGCTACTCAGCTTTTTTTGCCTACATCTGCATGTCCACAGTGAACTTCAATAGGTAGGCTGAAATGGGCTTATCAGGGCTCACAATGGAGTGGAAGATGGAACTTATCTTCCCAGCTGTGTCCCTTTCACTCACCTACTCTCTTAGCTTGTGTCAGCAGTAAGCCTGCCCTTACTTATCACCTCCATCGCTTCCAGGTCCCCAGTGCCCTCACGCAACCAGCTTGAATCATTGTTCTCCCCCCTAATCCCTTGTCTCTGTCCATCACACACACAAAGCTTGATTTGCATCAGTCTTTGCATTCTCTATGACAAAAAGAACACAAAACAAAATGGCAATAAACAACAACAAAGACCCCTTTCAATTCCTTTGCTTTCTGAACCAATGATTTGTGACTGAGCTTGTGTGTGTCTGTGTGTGTGCGAGTGCATGCATGCATGCATGTGTGTGTATGCATGCATGTATGTGTGTGGACTCTTTAGGATGGTAGCAGAGAAAGAAAATCAGAATCTGTAGTAAGGGAGCATAGCTTGAAAGACCATATTCAGCATTGTAGTTTTACGTTTAAAAGACAGAGAGGAAAAAAAAAACCTTATGTTATTATCTATATTACACAATGTAGAAAAGACTTGACAAAACCTGGAGAAGATTCCAAGAAAATATCTTCTTCTGTTTTGTGAAAGAAATTACATACTGTAAATATGACTTGAAAAAAGCTGGAAAGAGAGGAAAAGTAGTTATCTGCCCTTGTACAAGGGGAGGAGTCACACTTCATTGAAGAAGGGATCAGCATTGTGTGGGAGGGTTGTAAGAATTCTGTTTGTTTCACTAATTGGATCTGCTTAGTTAATGAGTTGCTCCTCCACCATATCCTATTTGTGGTGGAATCCTGGTAACTTCTGTTAACAAAGCAGTTTGCTGCTAAAGGCTGAAATACCAGAAAGGGTGGCAAGTGGGGCACTGAGCCAGTTTTCTGATTTGTGGCTTCAGGATGTGGGAAGGTTTCCATCACACTCTTAGAGATGACCAAATGTCAAATGCATGTCTTCCTTCCCTTGGTGTAAGATTTCTTGCCCATGGTTGAAATGAAAGTATCCCCGGGAGCTATAGTTCTTTTAGACAAATCTTCATCACAATCACTGCAGAGGTGACTGGGTTTCTTCCTAAGAACAAAAGTGTGCATTCAAAGAAAAGAGAAGATAGTAGGACAGTGAGCAATGAAAGAGGGAAGGAAGGTGTCCAGATGGATTTTTAGCACCAACACTTCTCTGCTTCTCATATCCATGCCATTTGCTACGTAACTTAGTAGTTCTTCCCTTAAAAGGTATGAGGTCAGGGGAAAAGCTTCATAACACTCGATTTGGCAATGATTTCTTGGATATGACATCAAAAGCATAGGCAACAAAAGAAAAAATAGATAAATGAGATTTCATCAAGATGAAAACTTTTGTGTATCAAAGGATGCTATCAACAGAGTGAAAAAGTAACTCATGGAATGGGACAAATATTTTCAAGTCATATATCTGATAAAGGATTAATACCTATGATACAAAAAGAAATCCTACAACTCAACAGCAACAACAAAAGCAAACATCCCTATTAAAAATGAGCAAAGGACTTGAACAGACATTTCTCCAAAGAAGATGTACAAATGGCCAGTCAGCACATGAAAAGATGCTCAAAATCTCTAATCATTAGGGAAGCATAAACCAAATCCACAATGAGATATCATTTCATACTCGTTGAGATCACTATTGTATAAAAAAAAAGAAAGAAAATCACAAGTGTTGGCGAGGATGTGGAGAAGCTGGAAGCCTTGTGCATTGGTCATGGGAATGTAAAATGGTGCAGCCACTCTGGAAAAGGGTATGTGAGTTCCTCAGAAAAATTAAACAGAATTACTGTGTAATCCAGCAATTCTTCTTCTGTATGTATACCCAAAAATGTTGAAAGCAGGGTCTCAAACAGATATTTGTACACCCATGTCCATAGCAGCAATAGTGACATTGACAAAATTGGAAGCAGCCTAAGTGTTTATGGATGGATGAATGGATTAAAAAAATGTGGTGTAAACATACAATGGAATGTTATTCAGCCTTACAAAGGAATCAAATTCTGACACAAGCTGCAACATGTATGGATGCTGAAGCATTATGGTGAGATAAGCCAGCCACAGAACTGTGCACTTAAAAAAGTAAAATTTATGTTATGCATATTTTACCCCCCAAAAAAGGGGATGGGACCAGCCATAGAATAAGGAGGAAGTGATAGTGTTCCAGGGCTGATGCTAGGCTTTGAGAGGTCTCCTGTTCTTCTACTTGCTCCCTTGTGCCTCTGCTCTGGCCGTGGGAGGGGCTTCCCCATGGCCATTCAACTGCCTGTTCAGACTGAGTCCTAGAGTGAATAAATACACATGGAGCAGACCTGACTCCAAATCTCATCTAGGAGCCAGGATCTCTGCATCCACAGTTTGAGGCAGAACCACACAGATGAGTTCTCCCAGATCAGCCAACTCCCGATGACCCACAGTGGATTTCATAAGGTTAATGATTATTGTTGAAGCCCCTGATTTTTGGAGTAGTTGTTACACAGAAGCATTATGAGGCAAGATTAAGGAGGGGAAGAGAAAGTCTAGCAGGGTGCTCCTTAAAACACCAATGTTTCTCCTTAATTTTGCCAATGGCCAGCCAGTTCTCCTGGAGAAAGGTATAATCAGGATCACCACTGAGCATCTCCCAAATTTCCCTCACTGCTTTGTCCATCATAGACTAAAATAGACCCTTAAATCTGTCGGTTCTATTTGACTCCTCTGTATCAGCCCCTAGTCTTGTCAAAACACCGTTTAAGTTCTTTCACATGGCTCTTCACTGTACTTAGGATAAATTCCGAGCTCCATAATAAAGCTTTTAACGTCATACTTGTTCCATGACTCCCTTTCCAACTTCACATCTTGCTGCAGCTCCTCTCAATTTTACTCCTCCTATTATCTCAATCTCTGTCTACCTATGTCTCTTTCTTCTTCTCTGCTTCCCTGTCTCTTTCTCTCTTTCTTGTGGGCTTCAAATATGCTAACCCCTACCTGGAACGCCTCTCCACTCCGAGATTTTGCCAAACTAGATCCTAATCATCCTTCCAATAGATTTTAATTTAAACGTTACTTCCTTAAAAGAGTCTTCCATGAACCCTCAGACCAGATAAAATGTTACACATGGAATGCACTCCCATTGTACTCCCATAGCATCCTACATTTACTTTACAAATTCAATATACTTGTACTCATGTGTCTGTCTTGTTCACTTTATTCTCTCAATTTAACTGGTACCAAAAACATAGTGGGAGTACAATACACTGTTGTTTAAAATATAATTGAATGAATTAATGAATTCAAGTTGTGGCTCCAAGACCACTGTGTTCTCTTGTCAAGATTCACTAATGGGCTCTGTTAGTAAAGATTTTACCTTATAGAAAGTTAAATTGAATGAAAAGTGAAATGATATATTTCTATTCCAAATGAGCAAACTGAGGTTCTTTCAAAGATAGTTTCCTCAGGGATATTTCTGTTGGTGGACTCTAAAATGGATGATTGTAAGAGAGTTATAAAATGGTGAGTGTTTCTGCCCCCAACCTCTGGGCAGGGACATTCATTCTTAAACCTCGCCTTTTAACTGCATCATGCAAGTCCAGGGCCCACTGAAGAGGAAATTTATGGGCCTATGAATCTTCATTTGCAGTTCTTGAAAGTATAATGATGACTTCTGATTTAGGCATTCCTCAGAGAAGCAGCTGAGCTGGTGCTAAAAGCCCGTAGCTATTTACTAGGACATCAGTCCTTCTCATCAGGACATTAACTCCTAGGAATGCCTTAGTCCCTCAATTGGTGATTTCCATCACTCATTACATGCCTAGTCATTAATATCCATTAAGGAACCATAGGGCACCTAACCCCTACCCCTGCTATGTTGGGCAAGCATCTATTGTCAGCAAGAGAACTGGACTTGGAGCTCAAAATTTTGGTTTAAACCCAGGTCATCTTATTCAAAAAACAGTTTTTTTCAATTTAAGCCAACTATTTTACACCATGACCTGATATACACACACACGCACATACACTAAGACACATGAATACAAATATCTGAAACAATAGTATTCATAACTATGGTATTACTTTGGTATTTTCTGTTTCTATTTGAGTCTACTCCATTCCATGCTGTTCTAATCTACTTTATTCTATTTTTATTAGTTTTTTAAAATGCTGGTCAAAATCGCTTTAACCGATTTTCAATTTACAGACTGAAAAACACTTTACAACTTCAAAACAAAGATCAAATATACAAAGTTTATGTGTATGTACTGTTTTAGGGGTAATGTGTATGAAGACTCTTACAAACAAGTTCTCTATATAAGTCTATAGAACTAGATTTCTTTGGTTGGTTGCTTTGGGTGTGAGTGGGGTCTGGGGCTGTTTTAATTACTGTATCACAGCTATGAAAATTTAACTTTGGACAAGTCTAAAGTTACATAGCTGGTGAGTGGCAGAGTCTAGTTTGGAACCAAAGTCAACTGACACCATGTTTTATACCCTATCTGTTTCTCTTTGCTATAGGCATGCCTAGATCTATGTATTCATGTGTCCTGAAACAAAAATCAGCATGAGTTCTGGACAATAAGAACACGATATTTGAAATAAAGACTGGATAAAAAAAAATCTAGGTGTTAAGTCCTTCCTGCTGTTACTCTCATATGTGTTTCTACTTTAGAGCTTGTTGGTATATCACTGGAGATGGAGATCTTCCAATTCAATCCAAGAACAGATGAGCCATGCCCCATGTCCACCATGGCTGGTCTTTTTCTGGCATTGCCTCCTTGAAACAGCTGTGAGCCAGTGTAGTAGTCTCCATGAAGCCTGAGATATTTTAACAGCTAGATTTAAATATTCTTGTTTTGTTTTTCATTATTTTTAATTTACTCTCCACATTCTTTTATTTCTCTCTGCCATTCAACAGTTGTAAGACACTTTATTCCCCTCTGGCTTTACTGATCACCATTCCTCCTTGCAGTTCACATGCCTGCCACACTAACCTCCCACAAGTTCTCGGAACACGACTTGCTCTTATCGTTCCATTTCTTTGCTCTGCCATTTCTGTTTCCTCTGCCTGGAATCTCTCCCCATCTCTTTGGCTGAAGCATTACATCCTCTGGAAACTCTCTAATGCTGCAGCCTGACTTGAGAGCTTTTTCTTTTATCTTCCCTTGTATTATATGCAAATATATTATAAAGAATTTATCTTGTTGCTTTACTATTCTGCAAAACAAAACTCTATTACTACAGTGAAGAAATCAGTATCCTTTATTCAATATTCATCCTGCCACATGTATCATTCTTGCCTGCCCAGTGCCCATTCTGAAGGCAGCAGTGGGGGTCTGATTTGGGAATCTTCTCCTTTTCCATTGTCTTGGTGGAGCTGTCAATCAAGATGACCCGTCATCTCCTGGCCAACAGTAAGAATATGACGCAAGGTAGACTAATTAGATAATCTGTTTTTCCCAAGAATTTAAATCTTGAGTAGAGTGACACAAAGACCGAAAAGAATTAGTTTGTGTTTTCATGTATCCTCTGGGTATAAACCAATGACAAATTAGATTAAATATTGAAAAAAAGATAATCGTAACCATACTAACTGATCAAAAATATACGTACTCCCTTGAATAAAAGTGGCTGAAATCATGGACACAAAGTAGCTGAGAGTTTGGAATTCGACCCGTGACACTTTTTGTGATTTCTCCAACATCACCATGGGGCAATAACTCCCAACCACCTTAAAAATTTTAAAACTTCTACATAATTGAAAAACATAAAAAGTTATAGGACAAGCCACATATTGGGAGACTATATTTACAACACCTATAACCAACAAAGGATTAGAGTCTAGAACACATAAATAAATTCTGTAATTTATTTAAGGAATAAGGAAAAGAAAAACAACTAAGTAGAAATCCTTAAAGGATGTGAACATGGAGTTCATATAAAAGGAAACAAGAATGATGAATAAGCTTATGAAAAATGCTCGATCTCACTAATTATTAGGGGAAATAAAATGACAAAGAGCCACCACTGGACACTGATTGGCAAAAATAAGAATGTATAACAATTCCGAGAGTTGGTGAAGACGTAAAGAAATTGAACTCTCATGCTACCTAAGCGGGAACACCGGGAGATAAAATAGCTCTTTGGTACTAGCTAGTAACATTGAAAACATAGGCAGCTTTATTTCCAGAGAGATTTTTGCATTATTCAACAGGAGACATGTGTATGATGTTTCTTGCAGCATTGTCTTCAATAGTACAAATTAGGAAAAAAATCTGAATTTCTGATACAAATTACTAAATAAAATTATACATAACTGATATAAACAACTCAGGCTCCAGGTGCAGGGCCTTTAAATGACCCTAGATGATTTAAGCAGGAAAGGAAACATTTAAGGGTGTGAAATGGCCTAAAAAATCGTTGCGGGAAGCACTGAAGAAATAGACTAGCGACTACAGGAAGGACCTCCAGAGTCCTCAGAAGAACTACTAACTCCTCTCAGATCGGGAAACCTCCAGTTCCAGGACCACCCCTCATGGAAGCAATCAGGAAGCTGCCAAGACCAGAAGCTGCAGCTGCTGATTCCGGAACCATGCTGCCCCTCTTAGACCTGCTTCAGCAGAATGGCTGCCTCTAGGCTTTTCTCAACATCCACAAAGCTGGTACCAGGACACTAGAAATTCTGTTATCATGGGTGCAGAAATGCCAAACCCCTCCAAGCCTCCACTTGCCAGCAGAAATGCAGAAAGAACAGAAGCTCAGCTTCTACCTCACGCCTTCCTTTCAAATCTCGCGCAAGTGCATCTGATTGGCTAAAACTCAGCCACGTGCACAGCGCTACTTCTAAGGGAGGCTTAGAAATTTAATTTTGTGCTTTCTGGGCTCCATTTTTTGTCACACTAGAAGAAGCATAGAACAAATGTTGCATGTCAAACCATTGTATCAATCTGTTGTGGCTGCTGAGGTGCTCTGCCTAGATCCTCTCTTCCAGCTGGCATGCCCATTCCCCAGGGACTGGATTTCCAGGTGCTGTAGGCTCACACCTGTGAACCTCATGGGAGCTGTCCTTGCCCGCTGAGAAGTGACTCGCCCAAGCTCTACTCCCTCCCAGGGGCATAACAGCTAATGATTGGCTAATCTGTTGATGCAAAGGCCTGGCCGCTTGGTCTCCATTTGGGACAACAGTGAAGGCCATCTGGGTCCCAGCACTTCCTGTGGGATGGGCCAAGGCCTCTGTTGCAGCTACATCTCAGTTCAACTTCTCCCTTTGCCAATCCTTGCTTCCTCACTTTCTTATGTATTTCTCCCAAGAATACATCCTAATAAGCGTTACAACTCTCCATTTCAGAGTTGGGTTCCAGAGAACTCAATCTAAGAAACCAAATTAAAGAGAGAGAGAAACAAAGAGAAGAACAGACAGAAAGAGAGAACAAGAAACAAAGGGGTGTATTTAGATAATGGAGTATTGGAGCGGATGAACTATCGTGGAATGGTACTACCATGAAAATAATGAACTAAACCTACATGAATTGACGTGGCTGAAACTCAGAATCAAAAAGCTGAGCAAAATACAACTTATTTTTGTATATCCAAATATATAATAAAATAAAAACATACATACAAAGGATAAAAGGAGTCGTGACTTTTGGGTCAGAGGCATGTAGAAGGGTGAGGTAGGAAAGGGAGGACATATTATCCTTCACTGTATGTTTAATGTTTTATTAAAACAAATATGAAAACATGTAATAATTTGTTAATGCTGGGTGGTAGAAATATGAGTGTTTATTGTATTATTTTCTATGATTGTCTTAAAATATCTTAAAATGTAGATAAAAGAAATAATAAAAATAAAATGGCTGGGTCTGACCCACCCCCTGTTGGCATCCTGTAGATACAGGCGTTCCTTTAAGCACCCTGGAATCCCTGGGGCTGCTTGTTCACTGTCCTTTTGGTCATCGATTCTTCAGGTATCTCTTCAATTCTCAGCAGAATAGGTCTCTTTCGTTTCCACTCAAAGGGCACTAGCTGATACTTCATTGTATTAGGTGTGGTACATTATTACTCATTAAATACCAAGTACAATAATGTATGGAAAAACACTTCATAAACTCTAAAATATAATATAAATGTTTAAAGGAGATGGGGGAGGGTGAAAGGGGTAACAGGGCTCTTGTGTATGGTGAGAGATGGCAACTAGACTTTTGGTGGTGAACACAATATCGTCTGTACAGAAGTTCAAATATAATGATGTACACCTGTAATTTATATAATGTTATAAACCAATACGACCTCAACAAAAATAAATAAATAAATGTTTAATGGACGTTCTCCTAAGAGCATAACCTTATTAATCAAATTCTGAAATATGAAGAAAATTAAGCCTTCAGGACACACAGATCTGACCATGTCGTGCTCTGCTTAAGAACTCTTCAGTGGCAGCCTTTTGCAAGACACCTGAGCATTGTACGTGAGGCCCAGATCATCTTTCCAGACTCACCTCCCACCCACACCCTCACCTTGCTCCTTTGGATTCTTGCTCATCCTCTCCCCTCCGTCTAGGCAGTCTCTCTGTCTAGTAGACTCTTGTACATTCCTCAAGCGATAGCCCCAAAACACATCATTTGCAGGCCGTCCCACCCTGAATTCCAGGTGGAAGGAATCCCTCTCCATGCCATATTCATAGCACAACACATATAGGCCTGGGATAGCTCCTCTCACATGATGACAGAGAATCTGTGTACATTCGAGCGCTGTGTCTTCTTCATCTCAGAACCGTTCCTCGGCCTCTTGCACAGAACTGCTATTCCCAATGTTGGTTCCCTCCCAGCTTGCACTGTTGTAACCGACAAGGACATCTTTTCCTTTCTGGAGATTGTCCCTTAAGCCTCCCATTGGTTTCAGAACAATGGGCAAGAGTGAGGCTGACCAGGGTTTCATCTAGATTGGCCATTCGTATGTTACAATGGCTCCAATGGTGTTGGGACTTTAAGGAGTGCACGATTCCAGGAGACAGAAGAGGACACTGGACCCCATCTGGATATAAACTCACACAGTGCAGAGACCACTATCCCCCAAAAAGAGGTCGGAAAGCCCTGCCAACATCAGCCCTCGTGGTCCTCCCCATAGTCTTCCTAGTCTAGTCAGCTATGCTTCTGCAGGAGCCAGAGATTCCTGACCCAGGACACAGTCACTCCTGCAAGGATGGTACTCAGAGCCCCTCTTTAGAAGTGAGGAGAGGAGGAAACTCTCACTTCTGAAGCACCTGCTGTGTGTTTATGGATATCAGCTCATTAATCATAACATTCCACAGATGACGGAACTGAGGCGCAGAGATGAAGGTGCTTGATCAGGATTGCATACCCAAGAGATGGTGGGAACTTTGGTCTGTCTAACTCAGTCTCACCCTTTTTCCACTCCCTTACCTCTGGAGAGACATCTTGTAAAATTCCACTCCTGTCACTTGATCAAGTCTCCCTGGAAACTTACCCCAGATTTATATGAGCCAATGAAAAATGACAAAAGACTAAAGGGGAATAGAAATCATCCTTTAATCATCTTCAAGGCCACAGATGCACATAAATGACTTTGCAGGGGGGAGAAGAAGTGCTTTCAGAGGGCAGTCTAAAATCTAGCTGAATAATATCAATAACAATAACAATAAAACAGAGAAAGCAGGGACCATGTGGAGAAGGTTGCTGAAGGCCTTGACACAGTCAAAAGTTCACATTCTATGAGGGACATTAATATTTCACATTGAATTCCTTTATTAGCCTAGACACCCAAAGGTCATTTAGAGAGATTTTTCAGGTTACCAGCTTGACAGTCTTTATCTGGAGAAGAGACACTGAGATTCCCAAGGTGAGACAAAAGATATCCTTTAGGTAGCCAGATATGAAGACTGGATAATAATTAGAAAGCTCATTACCACCCACCATTTCAGAACTGCACACCAATTCAGATTCTTTTGATGTCCAGTTGCTTCTTGTGAACTAAAAGAGAGGGGTGTCAAGATTTTCCTGTGGCCCCTCTAACATTGTGACATTAGTGTGTTTGTGTGTGTGAATTCCTATCCAATTGAGAACTGCTCAGACAGGAGCTGTGTCTTATTTTTTTAATTATGATAAGAGTGGGGGTTAATCAACTAAATAGTTCTTACTGGGGTCCTTCTAGAATGTAGAATGTTGAGGAAGACAATGGCTGCCGTCAGGAAGCTGAGGATGGACCTTTTAAATTTTTTTATGACAAAATATAAAGTATTCTTTAATAGCATAAGCTCTATAAGACATACACATGTGTTTGCATGATTTTGCTTATGGTAGAATTGTCAACTGCATAATTAGGTTTGGATAGGATACATCCATTCATGGGATATTTGTGGAGAATTTACAGTGAGCCAGGAAAACCTGGGAAGATGACTAGATGATGATCACTAAAGATGAGTAGGATGGGACACATTAACAGAAGACAAGAGGTGGAAGAAGGAGGAGGTATTTGAGGAGAAGCTAGGGCGATGTTTCCAGAAAAATGTTCTCCAGCACAGAATGACTTATTTGGTGTTAGACCGTAGGCTCTGCATTCCGATCCTGTCTTGGCTACTTCCTACTTCTTTCTCCTGGGGTCAGTTCTTTAACCTCTCTGTGCCTTGTTTTTCTCATTTATAGATGGGAATAGTAAGAATATCCACGACCTAAGGTTCTTCTGAGGGACTAATGGGTAAGTCACATGAAGTTCTTGGCACAGCTCCTCACATATAAAAAAATCAATTGGTAAGCATTTATGATTATGATTGTGATTGATATTAGAATAAAAATCATCCTAAGGTCAACTAAGTTTGAAAGAAAAGTGAATTTTTAAAAAATGTTAAACAGATTTCTTTACTGTTAGCATTCTCATAGCTTCCAGTATACATTCTGATGAGGATTATTTTAGACTGGTTACTTTTAAAAACTGCAGATGGGAAGGAGGCTCTGAGGAGTAGAATTTACTTACCCTTTGTTAAGAGACATTTACATTGTAAAGGAAATCTCCATCTGTAAATGTGTCTCCCTCTCTGTACCCAGGAAGAAGGGGGGGATGACTTTATTTCTAGAAACTCTTAATCAATGCCAAAGGCAAGGATTTAAATCTGCATCTTGTTTACTGTACTTGTGTGGTAATCTCCCATGATCGACTCCCCCTCCATCCCCAACATCCTCCCTTGTCTTTAGCTAAAAATAATATTTAAGGTGGTGGCTTTAGCCATTCGCTTAATCCGGTTTGATTCCTATCTAAAAAGTTATGGGACCACCCAATAAACAGACCCCACCTGCACTGATACCATTTTAATGACTTTTTTACACATTCTTTCCTTTGTCTTGTCAAGAGATAACTCACATACCTATGCCTTAAATTTAGCCCTATCCACAACCCATGTTGGCAGCAGCTCTTTGCTGCCCATGATACTGACCCTGATATCAGCTTCCCCACATTAAACCCAGCACATATGGGGTTAAAACCAAAACACTCATTCCCCGCTTACTCTCTGCCTTCCTGGCTCCAGAATTCACTATCCTCCATGGAGACAGACACTGCCAAGGACAAGCGCCTGGATCATCTCCTCCCCGTAAAGAGATACAGGCTGGTGGGGAAGCTGCTGATCAGCAAGGTCATGGGCTCCCTCCTCTCTGCAAGTGTCTCAAGGCCTCAGACAGGCTGGTGGGAAAGCTCCCACCAGCAAGGCCATATGCTCCCCCTCCCCTACCTAAAACCCCAAATAAAAATCCTTCCTTTTAGCTTTTTGGGGAGTTTGGGATTTCAGCGTTAGCCGCCCTCTCTCCTTGCTCAGCGCTGTGCAAAAATAAAATTCCTACTTTCTTCCACCACACCCGGTGTCAGAGATTGGCTTGCTGTGCAACAGGTGAGTGAACTCACTTCAGGTTTGGTAACACCCACGGGTCCTGTCCCCATGCTATTCCACACTATTCTCCAAATAAAAGAGCACTACTGCCAGACTTTGAGAGTCCAAGAAATTTTTCTTTCAACTCCTTGGCTCACCAACCCCGCATCACATTCTACATCTTCTGAAGGCGAGAGGGCATAAAGAGTACAGTGCTTTTCCAATGTGTTAAAGCACAGACCTGTCCTCACCCCCCATCACCATTATATCTTTGGGTATTTTTCCTGATGATCTGGCAGGTCACACTTCTACAAATGCTGATCTGGGCAAATGGAAAGTTCTGATCAGAAGCCAGCAAATGGTGTGGGGTTAGGGGTGGGAGACCGAGGGACAGGAAAAGATGATAATTTCTGAATTAAAGGTGGGACAGGGAGAGACAGCTGATATGTCTGCTTATCTGTTTATCTCGAGATGGAAGGTTAGAAGTCGGTTGGCTTTTGGACCCTGTCTATTGAGAAGTCCAGAAGAGGGAAGGGACTGCCCCCTGCCCCTGAGATAGTGGAGGCTGGCATTCATCCTAGCTATGCTTTGGCCTTGACATAGACCAAGGAATCTCAGTGCTCTGCACTTTCTTCTGCTTCACGTGTTTCTATTCTGTTTCCTTCCTCCCGGACAAGTAGTCTGGGCTAGTATTTCAGTAGCAGAAGATTCATTTATTCACTTGGTCACTCATTTACTCACTTGTTCATTCTATTTTTCAATATATATTTCATTCAACAAACTCTCAGGGACAACACACTGTGTAGCTGGTATAGTACTAGCTCCTGAGAAACAGAAATGAAATATACACACTCAGGGAACACAAAGACTCTGAGGATATGTGAATTATATGAATTTCACCCTCTCTGGGCAAAAATTTCCCTGAATTAACTATTCTAACACAATGCAGTGTCTTCTGTAAATAAAATATGCTTTGAACGCATAATATCCATGATCTCAAGCTCATTGATGCTGTTCCTTGCCTGGAATGGCTTTATAATCCTGTTTATACACTGAGATACTCATCTGGTCCCATCCCCTCCACAAAGCCTTCTGACCACTTGGGGTAGGGTTATTTCTATCTCCTTTCATTGGACTGTTTCTCATCAGCCCACCTAATTGTCCCTACTCTTTTAGGTTTTGGATGTGAACTGCCTCGTATGTGCATTAATTGCTTTACAAGATCATACTCTGGACAGCAGAAATCATGCCTAACCTTATATTTATAACCCTCACAGCACAAAGAGCTTGTAACATATTGTGATGGTTTTAGAATATGTTCATAAATTCTTTGATATTCCACTTTTCAAGAAGTGGAGCCCAGCCCCCCTCCCCTTGAGTCTGGGCTGCACTTTGCAACTTACTTCAATTGAACAGAATAAAGCAGGACTGACAGTGTGCAATATCAGAGATGAGGTCATAAAAGACATTGTGCCTTATTGCTTGTTCTCTTTTGGGTCACTCCCTCAGGAAGGAATCAGCTATTATGTCATGAGGACACTCAAGCAGGCTAGGGAAACATTTACATGGTGAGAAACTGAGGCCTGCACTAAACATCAGAACTAACTTGCCAGTCATGTGAGTGAACCACACTGGAAGCAACCCTTCCGGCCCCACTCGAGCCTTCAGATGACAGCAGCCTGAGCTGACATCTTGACTGCAACCCCATGAAAGATTTTAAGCCAGATCACTTAGCGAAGTCATTCCTGGATTCTTGACCCTCAGAAACCATTGAGTTAATAAATGCTTGTTATTTTAAACCATTAAATTTTGGGGTAATTTATTACATAGCAAAATTACCAATAACCAATCCACATGTATACTTGCACTATGAAAGAAGGAAAACACGTTTTCTTAGGCCACCAATGACATTCACATTGCTGAATCCCATGGATACTTTTTAGTCTTCATTTTACACATACTCAGCAGCCCTCAACACAGAAGTTGAATATGTCTTCTTTTGCTTTTAAAAATTATTGTAAAATGTTTTGGGTTTAAAATTTAAGAGTTTCATCAATCCCATTCTCCTTCTTGCCTCCCCAGAGGTGGTCGTGATATCTTTCTGCAACTCGCTTTTTTGTGAGTGCAGCATTATGCTGTTTAGATTTATCTATGTTGACACAGGTAGCACTAGAGCATTCATGTTAACTGCAGTCTAGTATTCAATCTAGGATTATACTATAATTTATTTGTCAATTCTCCTTTGGGGGCATTTAGGTGTTTTCTACTTTTTCACTCATTAACATCATGGCATTGTCATTCTTTTTTTTTTTTTTTTTGAGGAAGACTGGCCCTGAGCTAACATCCATGCCCATCTTCCTCTACTTTATATGTGGGCTGCCTACCACAGCATGGCTTTTGCCAAGTGGTACCATGTCCTCACCCAGGATCCAAACCAGTGGACCCCGGGCCGCAGAGAAGCGGAAGGTGTGAACTTAACCACTGCACCACTGGGCCAGCCCCCTCATTGTTGTTCTTGAAGACAAACACTTAACTCCATATATAAGATTTCTCTAGGGTATATATTCATCCCTTTTTTTTTTTCTTAAAGATTGGCACCTGGGCTAACAACTGTTGCCAATCTTCCTTTTTCTTTTTTTTTTTCTGCATTATTTCCCAAACCGCCCCCCCTCCCAGGTACATAGCTGTATATCTTAGTTGCAGGTCCTTCTAGTTGTGGGATGTGGGACGCCGCCTCAACGTGGCCTGACGAGTGGTGCCATGTCTATGCCCAGGATCCGAACCCTGGGCCGCTGCAGCGGAGCATGAGAGCTTAACCACTCGGCCACGGAGCTGGCCCCTCATCTTTAACTTTCTAGATATCATCAAAATGTTCTCCAAAATGGTTGTACTAATTTATGCTTCCATGTGACGTACGTGGGCAGTCCCGTTTCTGCACGTCCTCACCAACATTTTGTACTACAAGACTTGCTTTCTTTTCTTTTCTCTTCCTTCCTTCTTGCCTTCCTTTTTTCCTTTGAATCTGATGTAAGCTATAGTTTTCATTTAATCATTCATTTTGTGTTTCTTGGCCACTTACATTTCTTTATCTGTGACTTGTTTATTTATACATTTTGCCCATTTCCTCTTTGATCATTTGCATCTTTCGGATTGATTAAGAATTATTTACATATTCTGTATACTAATATTTTCTTAAGTAAAGGTATTGCTTGTCTGAGACTTGGTTTTTTATAACTATAGTGTCTTTTATTAAGCAGAAATGAAAAATTTTAACATAGGCAAATGTCAAATCTTTTATAGTTTAGGCATTTTGTGTCCAGTTCAAGAAATCATATACTCTTTGGCATAAAAATATTGTTATATATTTTCGTATACATACATTTTACTTCTTCACATTTAGGTTTTTTCCCAAGCTTTACTGAGATATAATTAACATATAACATTTTATAAGTTCAAGATGTACAATCTACTAATTTGATATTTCACACTTAGGTTTTTAATCCACGTTTAATTGTTCGAGTAAGGTGTGATGTAGCGATCTAATTTTATTTTTTTAATAGATAGTTCACTTTCTCGGCACTGAGTATTGTATAATCCCTTCTGTTCCTACTCATTTACCATATTCAAGTGTCAAATGGTCATGGGTCTGTTTCTGAGCTCTCTGTTCTATTGGTCATTTCTATCTATTCATAGGCCACAGCCCACACTGTTCTGTTGTAGATTTATCATGTATTTTGATATCTTATAAATCATATTTTCCTTGTATGTTCTTGGCATTTTCCTTTTACAAACAAGTGTTAGAAACAGCCTGCCATATTTTGTAAAAAATAGCTCTTTGTGATTGTGTTTGGAGTTATAGTTAGTCAATAAATTAATTTTGGGAGAATTAACATTAGTATAATATTGAGTTCCTCCATTTATGAACATCACCAATTTGTTTAGATCTTTTTCAGTGTAAAGTTTTGTAAATTTTTTCTTAAAGATCTTGCAGATCTTATACTAGAAATGGCATTTTAAGTACATTTTAATTTCAATTTCTGACGTAACAATTGTATAACATCACAACTGATTTTTGTTTGTTTGTTTGTTTTCCTTTTTTTTTTTTTAAATATTGGCACCTGGGCTAACAACTGATGCCAATCTTTTTTTTTTTTTTTTTTTTCTGCTTTATCTCCCCAAACCCCCCCTGTACGCAGTTGTATATCTTAGTTGCATGTCCTTCTAGTTGTGGGATGTGGGACGCTGCCTCAATGTGGCCTGATGAGCGATGCCATGTCCGCGCCCAGGATCCGAACCCTGGGCCGCCGCAGCAGATTGCGCGAACTTAACCACTCGGCCATGGAGCCAGCCCTGACAACTGATGTTTTTACATCAAACTTTTCCTTCAACTTTTATGAGTTTTCTTATTAATGCCAAAAGTTTGAAATGTTCTGAGAATTTATACTTAGATTATCTTATTGCCTGCAAAAAGTAGCAGTTTTATTTCTTCTTTTCTGATCATCATACTTTTTATGTTTTTCTTGTTTTATTGCACTAGCTAGGATTTCCATTACAATGTTGAATGGAAGTGACAGAAAGCAGCTTTGTCTTATTCCTAACGTTTTATTATGTATTATGATGCTTTCAGTAGGTTTATGGTATTTATCAGAACCTTATTTTCCTTCATAAAATTTGACTATAATTATTTTTGTAATTATTTGTTTAATGACCATCCCTTTGGCATTTAACAAAGATGCCTAATTTTGTAGCTGGAACATATTAAATATTAAATAAATAACTATTGAATAAACAAATGAGTATACCCTAACCTGGTCTCTTGACACCTCCACTGAAACTCAGGTGAAGTTATTCTCCAATTTTATATCCCCTGCCTTTAGCTATGGCATTGTATTTCATAGCTGGAAAGGACCTTAAATATTATCTATTCTAAACCCCTCATGTTTCAGATTAGAACCTATGAATCAGAGAAGTTAAGTGACTTGCCCAAGATTGCTCAGACTGAGATCTTCAGGAAGACTTTTGGCCCTTCTTGAGATAGCCCCTACCTACTTGAACAACCTCACTTTTTGGATATTCTGTCATATGTTTCTATGAGCTGCTTCAGTATGCCATGTTCTCTGTTTCCTCTGGGTCTTTATGCTTGTTCTTTTCTCTCCTTAGAACAATCTCCCCCTCCTACTTGCCCTCACTCATTTCCTTCTGATTCCTCAGGTCTTACTAAAAACGTCACCTCTTCCTGGAAGTCTCCCATAGCATGCTCACACTTGGAGTACCCACAAAACCTGCACTTCTCCTATTATAGCACTTATTCTACTTTGAGCTGTTACTTTAAAGATTATCTATCCACACACTGGACTTAAAAGTTCTATGTGGAAAGTTGCCACACCGATCTTCCTCACGCTATTTTCCCAGGACCTAGCCCAGCATTCAGTGCTCAATAAACAGGCTGGCAATGAAGATGCTTTTGATCAGTGAACTTCTGTCTTTTCCCTTATAAGCATAAAAATATCCCTGCTTCTATTAGACTGGTAACTATCCACAACTCTGGTTGGAGATAAAAGTGGGCCTTGCTTGGTGTGGTAAATGTGTTTCTGAAGAAGTAAATTGAATTACTTTTAAGTGTTCTAAAAGAGGTTGCTATTTAAAGGATCCATTTAAAAGATCTTTTCATGTAGCAGAGAATGTGATTTTAAAAGTAAGCATTCCTCCTTCTTCTGCAGCCTGCAGAGCTCAAAGCCTGGGTGCACCTGCTCGTGGCTGAGGGATGTGGGAGTAGCAGTTCTTGCTGGACTGGGGAGAAGTTTAAACACAAGGTTTGATCAGTAACCGAACTAGTATAGTTTCAAAAATTTATCACTCAGATTTTTGACCTCTCTTACTAGAGCCCTAGTATTTCAGTCTTTTTACTTATGAATAAGGAAACTGAGACCACTCACTTTTTTGCTTGGAGGGAGTCTAGCATGGATGGGTAGTGTCTAAAATTCCCTCATCACAGGATGTCAGGACTGGAATGGAACTCTGAGATCAACTGTCCCAACTCCTTCATGGTACAGATGGGAAAACTGAAGTCCAGATGGTAAATGACCTTGCCAAAGCAAACAATTATTTATTGATGGGCTAGATTGCAACAAAGACCTTAGGTCTCTCAGTCCATTGCTCTTTCTAAATAACTAGGTATGGCCAAGATACACAACTCAAAAATAAACCCCTAATTGAAGCAATTGGCTTGAACGAGGTGGTTCTAACTCTTGAATAGATAGAAATCCACTGCATTAAAACTTGTTAAATGATAATGTGCTGCTAACAACCCCTAATCTAAAAACGCTGGTGTCTAGCTCCTGCCTTAGAAAAACTACTGAACAGAGGCTTATTTGCCTTCTTCTCTTTCCCAGTTCTCTTCTCAGCTTTGCCTTAAAAATTAAACACACTTTCAGACCCTAAATTAATAAATAAAAACCAAAATAAAGCCTTACTTTAAATCCAGCTTCCAGCAAAGGTGAGAGGAACATGCTGTAGGTTCCAGAGTAAGGATGCTTATTTTTTGTCTGTCTTCTCTTCCTCTCTCTGCCAGCTTTGAACAATGTTAGGAAACATGAAACAGAGAAGAGCTGAAGCTTTGTAGCTTTTAGGTGAGCTGATTGCTAGGGGCTTTCCAGTTCCTAACACAACACATTCTTAAGACCATTTTATTTTTCTTCCATAAAATTCCGGGTTCTACTTCTCTATCTTTTAAAAGAAAATTTACCCCCTTGGCTGTTTCCCCATTAAATACCAGCTCATACAGCATGGAAAGGGAGGGCACTATTTTGCTTCATGAGACTAGATTTGAGCATGGCCACGTTCATTTGGAAGAGCATCACAAATTGTAGGAATGATCAGTGATGGCACTTAGACTATGATAATGAATTTCCACCTGGGATCAGAAAAACATTGTGGAGCAGTAACTGGATCATGTGCCACTAACGTTCAATGCAGCCCCAGATGAGAAAGACATCATCCAGGATAAATACCCTGTAGTCACATTGTCATTGCTATCCTGGCTAAATTCGGTGGTACTTATCTCTCCAGCTTTGGCATCACCCCTGTTTGGATTCTGGCATCTCCTTTTATTCTCTCATGTTGTCCTTGACTGTCCATGATAACACTGCTGCTTGGGTGGAGAGCTAGTCCCATCGCCCTCTTATAGCTGCTGGTACTGATGCTGCTCAGTTATGGTTTGATTCATCCCACTGCCACAACAGGGCAAGTGAGGTAGTGCTCTGTGCCTCTCCACACTTCTCATCCTTTACCAAGTGTGTTGTCTTTAACTCATCCACCAGTTACTATCCCTACTACTTTCAAGGGCACTGGGCAGACCTTTTTCAGGGGCTCCACTAAACAGACAAAGAGAGCATCTTGATCTAAGGGAAACAAACCACTGGGTGACCAACAAACAATTTGATTGCCTTTTTTGAGAATTTGCAGAATGAAACAGAGAATTTGAAGAATGTGGGCTTTTTTGTTTTATGGTTTTTGTTTTTGCTTTTTGTTTTTTCCCCAGAATTCTCTGAGACATGAAGAGAAATGTCATAGGGAGTAATGGGCCTGGAGCTGGGGGAGAGTGGTCATTTTAAGCCATGTGCAGCTGATGAGTAAGTGGAACAATACTTTGGGGCAAAACTAGAACAAAGCAGACATCTGTAGAAAGGCAGAAATGACGTGAAAGAGAAGTGAGATGAGCGCTTCCACTTGTCCCCAAGAGGCAGAGAGATTGGCCATATTTCCCCTGCATGTCCAGCCCCTTCAGTGCCCAGGAGTCAACTCTACACTTTCAAAATGGCTGCCTTTTTCCTTTCCTCCTCTCGTTTCCTTTCTTTTTCTTCTCCCTCTGTGCCTCCCTCCCTCCCTTCCTTCTTTCCTTCACCTTTGGTTAGATAAAGTAGGTTTATTTTCCTTTCAATGAGACTAGTCTTTCCAAACACACGTCACACACTTCTACATGCCATATATTTGCATACAGTGGTTCCCTTTGACATTTCTGTCTGTTCTCTATTACCTGGAAAATCTCTATTACCTTGAAGAAGCTGTTCACATCACTATTGGAAAGCTTTCCTCTGCATCCCCATGCAGAGTGAATCATTGCTTCTTCTTGTTTCTATGACAGCATTACTTGGCATTGCCATTTTCTGTAACTCCCAGTTCCAGGCCCTTTCACTTGCTCTTCACGTCCCACTGCAAATTGGAAAATTGTCCCCGGTCCTTTTCTTGCATATTCTCCAGAGAGAGAATGCGATTGATGACTATAAGTGAGTTCCCATTGGTCAGATCACTTCTAGTCCATGTGCCCTCTCCTCATCTCAGTGAGCTCTTCTTTTCTTAGCCATCTTAGCATAACCACACCTAGCACTGGAATTAGCTCAAATCCTCACCACGTGTAGTGAATGAATGTTAGGCCCTGTGGGGGAATAAGAAAATACATCTCAAAACTACCATTTTCTTTAAGTTTAAAGTTTCCTTTGGGGAAAAGTCTTTGTATGTAGTAAGTAGAAATCAATACAAGCGTAAAGAGAAGCATACAATAGATGATATTTGTACAAAGAAAACATTGCCATCCTTACGATGATAAAACTTGGAAAAATATTTGCAAGAGAATGAAGTTCTACAGTTCTTTGTATTTGCCTCCTCAATGAAACCAGTTGTAGTAGAAGGCATTCACTTTCTGGATCATTTTTCTGGGATCACTCCCAACTACAACTGTATGGTTATAGCGGTGGCCTCTAGTGACAGTACCTCAGTTGGTTGACGGGACTGGGGAATGTATCGTAAACCAAGCCAACCAAATTTTTCCTCTGAGGGTATTTTGACTTTCCAAGAGAGGAAAAGCAGTCATTCTTTTTGGACAAAGTTATAAGAGTGAAGTCTGAGAGCCTCCAGCCGCCATACTCCATCTATATTTTACCTCTGCCAAAAGATTGAAGCTAGTTTGAGGGACTAAAGCTGACTGTACTTTGGTATAGAGAAGCAGAAATGAGGACTGGAGGGTGGCCTGGAATGTTTGAGTGCCTCCAATTATTCCTGAGACCAGCTGTAGCTCAGCCCTTTGTGCATTTAAATGCTGTTTCCAATCATTTGGCCTTTGTGCTTAAGGTAAATATATCTAAAGTTCAGTTTCTGTCACTTGCCACCGAGTATCCTGATACTGTGGATGCAAACTGTACTGCTGCCCATTGAGTACTGGTTATGCCTGATCTCTCTTCCCAGGTATCTCTCCCCTTCTCTCACCAACCCAAGAACACGTTTCAGAACACAAGATAACTACCACTATTGGCAACACCTTGGTTTTTAAACATGCCACAACTGGTCATGATAGGCCATTATGCTGTGCTAACAATAATTTAGACCCTGCCACCAACTACATGTGGTAACCTGGGCCAAGTCACTTCACTTACCTGGGCCTCTACTTCCTCTATAGATTGAAGTGTATGGATTAGGTGCCATCTATCTCCAAGTACAACTTTCTGTAGTGCTATGGGAAAGAGCATTTAAGGGCTGGGGACAAAGGTTCAGAATCTGAACCAAGGGTCAGCAGTGGTCAAGCATGATGCTCTCCAGGGCTGCAGGTATGGAGGAGGCACCAAAAGGAATCTGGAATATTTGCTTTCTCAAGTTTTGCAAGCCTGCTTCCCAACCCTCACTCATTTTGATATACTTGTGGCTGAATCCCAGGAGACAAGTTTGAAATAAACACAACAATTTCAGGCTAAAAGCATGCTCCTGGAACAGGGACTGAGGTGGAGGCCACAGGATCTGGGAGTAATAGAACCAGATGAAACAGCCTTTCTGAGCCCAAACCCATGTCACTGTGGCCTCCTTGGTGTATCTCCTTGCTTTGGTTTCCTCCATTCCAGTTTATCCTTTGTACAGTTACCAGGGTGATGTTTCTGAAACACAAATCCGATTGCAAAATTTCTGCTTAAAATTCTTCAGAGATTGCTTTTGCCTCCAGGAAAAGCCCAGACTTCTTAATATGGCATTCAAAGCTACAAGGTCCCCATAACCCGTCTCATTGCTCACCAAGGCCCGGCCCCCTCATGCCTCGTACTTGCAGAGCATACTGAATAGCTTCTGCTTGGGATCAGGCTAAGCTGTTCCTCACCTCTGTGCCTTTGAACGTGCTGTTTCCTCTGCTTAAGCCACTGCCATCCTCCTTACTCCCCCAGCAAATTCCTATTCATCTTTCCTTGCAGCTAAAATACCTTCCCTTTGGAGCAATCCCTTACCCTCTCCTCTCCCTGGTGTTCAGTCTCTGCTTCTGTTTTCACACTTCCCCTGGTTTATTGTTTTTATTTATGTGCATCTCTGCCTCCCTGCTCACCATCAGCAGCTTGAGAGCCCGGTCCACAGCAGGTGGTCAAAAATGCTTGCCGATAAATAAATCCTTCTGAGCTACAGGATGAACCTAATTGTCTTCTTATTTATCTGAAAGGGAGAAGATGAAGGATTAACAAACATATCGGTTCCCCAAGGAAATCTCATAAAGAAGCATCAGCAAATGTCAAGAATTTGGCTTTGGGTTCATGGACAAGGCCCAGGACCAATACTTTTTTGTTTTTTTCAAACTGCTGGGGCCAATGACTTATTGAAGCCTAGCAATTTGACTGAATTAGTAATGACGGCACATCACCTGGTGACAATCAAAAGGCTGGAAATAACTTCTGTATTGTGAGCGTTAGCAGCACCGTTTCTTGCAAGTAGGATTTATGAAAGTCTTAAAGGGCCATGGAAGAGCCACACTTCTTGTGTGAGTGATATTCAGGTAACATTTTCAGAAGATTATGGCACTTCTATCAATCACCATGACACTGAGTTTAATGGCCTCCACCCTCTTCTTGCTACCTCATGTCTGAAACGTAGATAAAAGATGGGATGGAAAAGAATAATAAGATGTTTTCATGGCTCTGCAAAGAGGAACATGAGTCTTCCCTAAAGATGTCAAGACATTCGATTGCACCTTCCTCCTGACACCCAGGGCTGGGCTGGTTTCCCTCAGAGGTGCTCTCACCCTACTGCGTACATTTCCTTTCTCACTGTCTATCCACTTGCGATGTATACTGATCAGTATAAGCATTTGCTTATTGCTTTTCTCTCCCGGTGGATGGTAAGCCCCATGAGGGCAGGGCCACATTCTCAGTTCCTAACACTGGGTCTGTCATGTGGTCAGCATGCCTTGCTGAATGAAACAATGGGCAAAAGAGCCTGTTCAGATAGCATGCTTGTGTATGTGTATGTTGGTGTGTGCATGCACATGGAGTGGGAGGTGGGAACACAGGAGTGGAGTATGTGTAAGTGATATACGCATGTGAATACACATGTATCTGTTCCATTCTGGTCTTTTAATGCAAGCCAACAAACTTCACCCCAACCCTGCCAGTTTATAAAAGCAAGTTGCAAATGTTTGTTAATATTCTCGGCAAATATTTCTCAAATTGCCTTTTCTGCAAGAACTCCCAAGCTTTACTTTCTGTGGTTTATCTTATGAAAATAATAGATTTTTAAAATTATTTTCCAGTAGGAATGGATAGAATCATTTGGAATATGCTTTTTAAGAACTATATAATTACACATCTCTTCCCGGTTCCCCTGAAGACGTAAAAACAAGCTCATGGCAAGGTATGTAGGCTCTCTCCTTTACTCAGTTGAGAACCACAATGGCAGATAACCACTAAAGGCCAGCTCTAAACTCCTGGAGGGCAAGGGTAATGTTGCCTTTGCTCGCCATTTCATCTCTGTGTTTAGAAGAGGGCCTGACACAAGGCAAATGCATAGTAAATATTTGCTAGGTGAATCATTGAATCTCCCCCCACCATTTATCTTTGTACCTGCTTCTATTGGTTTGGTTTGAATTCCTGGCTCTGTGCTTTAATACCCCTCCCCATCTCCCTAGGATTTGACTATTATCTTGAATTCTTTCTTGTCAGTTTATACTTCAGTGCTCTGTCCTGTTGTTTACTCCACCTGTCGTAATGGTCTTGGCATCTTCCATCATCTTGGAAGAGCCCTCCCTTCCTCAGCTCCCTGATTTCCTGGAACTGGTATCTGCTCCTGCTCTTTGATTCTTGTCTAAATCTGATCATCATTCTTTTTTTCCTCAAGGTGAGAGATCTGGAAAATATTCATGCTGATGGAGTGGAAAAATACACACAACTGATCCCTCCCCTAAGAGAGTGACCATTTGTTTAACAATTGTCTTCAGTGGCCTTTGTACTCAGGCCATTGATGTTGAAAGGACACTGGACAGGAAGGTCCAGGACTTAAGTCCTAGCCTAAAATCTCCTCCGTGGGCAGCGTATCAATCAGGACTTAAGAGAAACAGAACCAATAAGATATGTGTTTGTACACAAAGAGATTTATTTTAAGGAATTGACTCAAGCAATTATGGAGCCTGGGAAATTCAAAATCTGCAAGGTAGGCCAGCAGGCTAGAAACCAGGGATGAGCCAATGAAATTCAAATCCAAGGATTGTCTGCTGCAGAATTCCCTCTTTCTTGGGATAGGTCAGCCTTTTGTTTGGTCAGACCTTTGATTGATAGGATGAGGCCCACCCACATTATGGAGGGCAATCTGCTTTCTCCAAGTCCACAGATTTAAATCTTAATCTCATCTAAAAACACCCTCACAGAAACTTCCAGAATAATGTTTGCTCACATATCTGAGCATCATGGCCCAGCCAAGTGTATTAATAAAATCAACTATTAACCACCACAAGTAACCCAGGGTCTCCATTCCTTCACTGAAAAATAAGAAAGTGGGATTTGATGTTGTAGGGGAGGAAGACATTTCCTGTACCCTCTCTGGGTTCATCTGGCCGGAGAATGAATTAAATTCACATGAGACAGAATAGCAGGAGAAAATTAAACAAAGCTTTATAACATGTGTACATGGGAGAGGCTCAGGCAAGCTGAGCAACTCACCAAAATGGCTGATGCCCCCACCTTAAATATCATATCCAGCTAAAGACAAAGGAGTATGTTGGGGGTGGGGGGAGTCAGTTACAGGAGGTTACTGGAAACAGGAATAAGATTATTATGCAGATTTAAGTCCTTCCATTCTGTATTGATAGGAGTTTCTAGAGATAAGGTCATCTCCATTCTTCCTGGTACAGAGAAGGAGGGACCTTTACAGATGGAGATTTCCTTACAAATGTAAATTTCTCTTACAAAGGGTAAGTAAATTCTACTTTTCAGTTGGTTTCCTGTCTGCAAAGTAACCAGCCCCAAATAATCATCATGCCAAAGAGACATATCTTGGGGTGGCCAATTCCAGGCCCCCACAATGTCTTCCAATTAAAATAATGAATTCTGTGTTTAGGAACAAGCTTAGGGGGCAGAGTCCAGGATTCAGGGACAAAGGATATTCAAACCCTGCTACACTTATGATGCCTGACCTCTAACACGTTACCTGGTGCCTGGCTGGGAATCACTAATGTTTTGTGGATAGGACTGGACGGCCTGGCTTTGAAAGGAGCCCACCCATACTTTTTGCTAAATGTCAGTGGGCGGCATATTCCTGTATCAAATGAGAAATGCACCCTAATTTTAATTTCGGACACATTACAATTTTTGTATTGCAGTATTATTCCTTACCTTTTATTTTGCTCATTAATTTTTACAAGATTTAACTGGTCTTTTGGGCTTTAAAATCAATCTGGCCTTCTGTACCCTGGCCTCTTCAAGAAATGGTTTTTCTGGAGCAGATGATTGCAGGTCACCCCCTCGAGGCCCACCACCTTTTGGTCTATCCTGCTGCATTCTACCAAAAGGACACTTTTTTTCCCCCCTCAGCACTTTGCATTTTCCTAGGAAGTACAGGGTGTGACAAATTGCATAAGCTATGTGGCTTCTATTAAAATATGGATCTTGTGACTCTACAAGAAAAGAAAAATGACCCATGATCAATAAGGGAGTGTTAGTCCAGCATTCAGAAGAGGCTAGGAGGGAAAGTTAAAGTGTAAACATCAGCAGCCTGTTGGATATTTCCATAGCCCTTTGCAATGAATGAATGCTGAGGACAGACTCGCACGTTCAAATACCTAGCGGGTGAGGCAGGAAGTGGACATTACTGGCTGGGTGGGGTCTTTGGCAAATCACAGGTGATCACTAAGCTCAAACAAGCTCCCCTCGTTGTTGGGTGGGAGTGGGAGCCCAGTGCTGCTGGAGTTTTTGATCAAAGCCTGAAATCTGGAGTTCTATGTAAAATGTAACTTTTAATGCTGGCAGTTCATTCAGAGTGAATGTGAGAACCCACATATTTTGTCCACAGGCCAGGTTCCAGCCTGCCAATGGCCAGTTTGTGGGCTCCCTCTGCCTTACACTTTACAAAGTTGAGATAATATGCTAGTCTGTTTCAAATAAACACTCAAAAGATGTTGGTTCCTGTTCAATGTATAGCAAGATGCTAACTGGGACTCTGAAGGCCGCCTGGGTTTTGGTGGGTGTGGGAAGAAAAGATTCATCCTGAAGCAGATGAAGCTGAAACTTCATGACCCCACAATTGCAGGGGCCCTTCCAAGGCCCTGGGAGAGTCCTGGCAATGTGATGGTATGATCATATGTTTCTGCAGAGTTTGCAAAAGAAAGATAGTCTCACTGCAATGCTTTAGGACCATGGTCTATATCCACTCTGAGTTTTCTCTTTTTCTGCTTCCCCCAGTGTCTGGTGGTGTTGTAGTGACTGTGGGCATATTTTGGTGATCGAGCTAGCAGGATCTGGCTAGCAAGCCTTCTCAGTCTTGGCACTCTTGACATTTGGGGCTGGATTATTCTTTGCTGTCCTGTACATTGAAGGATGATTGCAGCATCCCTGGCCTCTGCCCACTAGTTGCCAGTAACAACTCCCAAACCTCACCACCACCCACCCCCATGGTTGTGACAAAGTCCCCTGGGAAGGGAAAATTGAACCCCCCATCCTTCGAGAACCACTAAACTAATGGGAAGTTGATTTGTGGGTACATTTAGCTTGGGTTGCAATGTAATCGTGTAGCTCAAGGTCACTTTTGTGTCGGAGTTTAAATTATTGCTAATAGTTCTGGTGTGGGCATGACTTTGACAAATACTGCCCTTAGTGCCAACTCACCCAGTCTCACGACACAAAGGTGCAGGACCAGGACAACAGATCCCAGCATGGAAGCACGTAGCATGGAGTAGAAAGAAAAGTTGGAAATGATGGAGCCAGAGTCCAGTCTATGGATATTTCTTCCAAATCTTACAACTCATGTATGGGAGAAACTTGATAGAAACTTCCTTAATTCTGACAACAATCCTAGAAATGTATGTGACTTTACCAACAATGTATTGTGAATTTGAAATAAAATTATCTGACTTATCAATAACAAAATTAAATTCCAAACAACCAAACTAGAGGAAAGACTAGACTATCTTTCTTCTCACACTATGGAAAATATTATACAATTGCTGTCTCGTATAGAGGGGATCAAAGGGTCTACAGCAAAAATATAGGAAAAAGTACAGGGGAGAGTCAGGTAGTTAATTAATAATAGTATTATTTTTCTAAGTTTTATGTTTGTAGTATTTATCAGGTTTTTAAAATTTTGTGTGTGTGTGATTTACTACCTCATTCAAAATAAACACTCATTTAGTACCTAGTTTTATATCCAAAGTTTTATAGATTTTTTTTTTTTGAGGAAGATTACACCTGAGCTAACATCTGCTACCAATCCTCCTCTTTTTGCTGAGGAAGACTGGCCCTGAGCTAACATCCGTGCCCATCTTCCTCTACTTTATACGTGGGACGCCTACCACAGCATGCCTTGCCAAGTGGTGCCATGTCTGCACTGATGATCTGAACCGGCAAACCCCGGGCTGCTGTAGCAGAATGTGTGTACTTAACCGCTGCGCCACCGGGTCAGCCCCTAGAGTTTTCTTTTTAAAGAAGGAACCCCCCACCACACCAAATTATATAAACTTCAGGCCCCTTAAAATCCAGATTTGCACCTGGATTTTAGACTTCAAAGTGAGTTGTGAGATAGAAATCTCTGAGTATTTATGAAAGCAATTTCTAGAGAGAGCTGCTGATGTGCCACGAGTCCCTCCCCCTCCTCTGCCCACCCCACTGCCCCCAGTCACCAAAGTGAGGGAAAAGGATGTTCTGCTTTTTACATCAAATGAAAAGAGATGCTTCAACAGGATCACTCAGAGAGCTCGAAGTTTAGCCCCTGCAGCCGGAGTAACAGCAGGGCTGGTCTGGTATCTGACTCTCCGCTGGAACCTAAAAGAGCCAGGCTGGCCAGCTGTCCAGGCAACTGCAGCCAAGGAGAGGTGACTGCATTGGGCCGTCTACACTCACAGAGTTGGTCAGGGGTAAAATGCACAAGTGTTTCCCATGAGCCAGAAAGACACCACATGCAGCTCTCTTGAATCCCGCCCAGGAGGGCCACTCAGAGATATGATGGGGCTCCACAGAGAGTCCGTGTGGTGTGGTCTGCTGAAGAACTGGGGGCTGAGGGACCACCTCCGGCCAACACATCACAGGAAGTCCTGCTAAATGTTCTCAGGGGAAAACTACGAAGAAGCCATAGAGATGCCAGTAAGACACAGTGCCCACCTCTGAACACCAGTCAGATCCAAAGGTGAAATGGTACCAGTTAAGTAAGAAACTTCCTGTTCGCCTTACCTCTCCTGCCTCTCCCCAGTCCCTCCATATTCAAGTTAGCTAGATAGAGGAGGTAAGAAAGGAAGAAAGAGGAGGGCACATGACTTTCCACACTGAAGGCAGCTAGCCTTCGGAGTTAACATGGCAGGCCTGACTGCTTAACCTTAGCAAGGCCTGCATACAGTTGGCCCTTGGCTGGTGTCTGGGAACCTGGAATTCGAGAAGGTTCCCGTCACTCCAACTGATCAGAGTAGCCCTCTTGGCCTAAACTGTTTATACAAACAATATGTTTTATGCTGAATGCCTGCTTTTCCCCTGGGAGTCTGGAATTTTGGTACGTGCTGGGCAAGGGCACCCATGGGATAAGTCCCTAGTAAAAATCCTAGTCTCTAAGGAGCTTCCTGGGTTGGCAACCTTTCACATGTGTTGTCACAACTCATTGCTGAGGGAATTAAGCTTATCCTGTGTCACTTTATTGGGAGAGGACTATGGAAGCTTGTGTCTAATTTCCCCAGACTTTGTTCCATGTGCCTTTTCCTTCTGCTGATTTTTCTTTTTCTTTTTTTTTTTATTAATGTTATGATAGATTACAACCTTGTGAGATTTCAGTTGTACATTTTTGTTAGTCATGTTGTGGGTACACCACTTCCCCCTCTGTGTCCTCCCCCCACCCCCCCTTTTCCCTGGTAACCACCGATCAGATCTCCTTATCAATATACTAATTTCCACCTATGAGTGGAGTCATATAGAGTTCGTCTTTCTCTGACTGGCTTATTTCGCTTAACATAATACCCTCGAGGTCCATCCCGTTGTTGTGAATGGGCCAATTTTGTCTTTTTTTATGGCTGAGTAGTATTCCATTGTGTATATATACCACATCTTCTTTATCCAATCATCAGTTTCTGGGCATGTAGGCTGGTTCCACGTCTTGGCTATTGTAAATAATGCTGCGATGAACATAGGGGTGCAATGGACTCTTGAGATTTCTGATATCAGGTTCTTAGGATAGATACCCAGTAATGGGATGGCTGGGTCATAGGGTATTTCTATTTTTAACTTTTTGAGAAATCTCCATACTGTTTTCCATAGTGGCTGTACCAGTTTGCATTCCCACCAACAGTGTATGAGGGTTCCTTTTTCTCCACAACCTCTCCAACATTTGTCACTCTTGGTTTTGGATGTTTTTGCCAATCTAACGGGTGTAAGGTGATATCTTAGTGTAGTTTTGATTTGCATTTCCCTGATGATTAGCGATGATGAACATCTTTTCATGTGTCTATTGGCCATATTCATATCTTCTTTTGAGAAATGTCTGTTCATGTCCTCTGCCCATTTTTTGATCGGGTTGTTTGTTTTTTTGTTGTTAAGCAGTGTGAGTTCTTTGTATATTATGGAGATTAACCCTTTGTCGGATAAGTGGCTTGTGAATATTTTTTCCCAATTAGTGAGCTGTTTTTTTGTTTCAATCCTGTTTTCCCTTGCCTTGAAGAAGCTCTTTAGTCTGATGAAGTCCCATTTGTTTATTCTTTCTATTGTTTCCCTCAACTGAGGAGTTACAGTGTCCGAAAAGATTCTTTTGAAACTGATGTCAAAGAGTGTACTGCCTATATTCTCTTCCAAAAGTCTTATTGTCTCAGGCCTAATCTTTAGGTCTTTGATCCATTTTGAGTTTATTTTGGTGTGTGGTGAAAAAGACTGGTCAATTTTCAATCTTTTGCATGTGGCTGTCCAGTTTTCCCAGCACCATTTGTTGAAGAGACTTTCTTTTCTCCATTGTAGGCCCTCTGCTCCTTTGTCGAAGATTAGCTGTCCATAGATGTGTGGTTTTATCTCTGGGCTTTCAATTCTGTTCCATTGATCTGTGGACCTGTTTTTGTACCAGTACCATGCTGTTTTGATCACTGTAGCTTTGTAGTATGTTTTAAAATCGGGGATTGTGATTCCGCCGGCTTTGTTTTTCTTGCTCAGGATTGCTTTAGCAATTCGCGGTCTTTTGTTGCCCCATATGAATTTTAGGATTGTTTGTTCAATATCTGTGAAGAATGTTCTTGGGATTCTGATTGGGATAGCATTGAATCTGTATATTGCTTTAGGTAGTATGGACATTTTAACTATGTTTATTTTTCCAATCCATGTGCAAGGAATGTCTTTCCATCTCTTTATGTCTTCGTCAATTTCTTTCAAGAAAGTCTTGTAGTTTTCATTGTATAGATCCTTCACTTCCTTGGTTAAGTTTATCCCAAGGTATTTTATTCTTTTCATTGTGATTGTGAATGAGATTGAGTTCTTGAGTTCTTTTTCTGTTAGTTCATTGTTAGTGTATAGAAATGTTACTGATTTATGCACGTTAATTTTATACCCTGCTACTTTGCTGTAGTTGTTGATTATTTCTAATAGTTTTTCTGTGGATTCTTTGGGGTTTTCTATATATAAAATCATGTCGTCTGCAAACAACGAGAGTTTTACTTCTTCGTTACCTATTTGGATTCCTTTTATTTCTTTTTCCTGCTGAATTGCTCTGGCCAGCACCTCCAGTACTATGTTGAATAGGAGTGGTGAAAGTGGGCACCCTTGTCTTGTTCCTGTCCTCAGAGGGATGGCTTTCAGTTTTTGTCCATTGAGTATGATGTTGGCTGTGGGTCTATCATATATGGCCTTTATTATGTTGAGGTAATTTCCTTCTATACCCATTTTACTGAGGGTTTTTATCATAAATGGGTGTTGGATCTTGTCGAATGCTTTCTCTGCATCTATTGAGATGATCATGTGGTTTTTGTTTTTCATTTTGTTGATGTAGTGTATCACGTTGATTGACTTGCGGATGTTGAACCATCCCTGTGTCCCTGGTATAAATCCCACTTGATCATGGTGTATAATCTTTTTGATGTATTGCTGTAATCGGTTTGCCAAAATGTTGTTGAGGATTTTTGCATCTATGTTCATCAGTGATATTGGCCTGTAGTTCTCCTTCTTTGTGTTGTCCTTGTCAGGTTTGGGGATCAGGGTGATGTTGGCTTCATAGAATGTGTTAGGGAGTTCTCCATCTTTCTCAATTTTCTGGAACAGTTTGAGGAGAATATGTATTAAGTCTTCTTTGAATGTTTGGTAGAATTCTCCTGAGAAGCCATCTGGTCCTGGACTCTTATTTTGGGGGAGGTTTTTGATTACCGTTTCTATTTCCTTACTTGTGATTGGCCTATTCAGATTCTCCATTTCTTCCTGATTCAGTTTGGGGAGATTGTAGGAGTCTAGGAATGTGTCCATTTCTTCCAGGTTGTTCAATTTGTTGGCATATAGTTTTTCATAGTATTCTCTTATGATCTCTTGTATTTCATTGGTATCTGTTGTGATTTCTCCTCTGTCATTCCTAATTTTATTAATTTCGATTTCTCTCTTCTTTTCTTGGTGAGTCTGGCTAGGGGTTTGTCAATTTTGTTAATTCTTTCGAAGAACCAACTCTTTGTTTCATTGATCCTTTCTATTGTCTTTTTTGTTTCAATATCGTTTATTTCTGCTCTTATTTTTATTATTTCCCTCCTTCTACTGACTCTGGGCTTTGTTTGTTCTTCTTTTTCTAATTCTGTTAGGTGTTGTTTGAGGTTGCTTATGTGAGCTTTTTTTGTTTAGTGAGGTGAGCCTGTATTGCGATGAATTTCCCTCTTAGGACTGCTTTTGCTGCATCCCAAATGATTTGGTATGTCGTGTTCTCATTTTCATTAGTCTCCAGATAATATTTGATTTCTTCTTTAATTTCTTCAATGATCCATTATTTGTTGAGAAGCGTGTTGTTTAGTCTCCACATTTTTGCACCTTTCTCTGCTTTTTTCTTGTAGTTGATTTCTAGTTTAATAGCATTATGATCAGAAAAGATGCTTGATATTATTTCAACTCTCTTGTATTTATTGATGTTTGCTTTGGTTCCCAAAATATGGTCAATCCTTGAGAATGTTCCATGTGCACTTGAGAAGAATGTGTAACCTGCTGTTTTTGGATGAAGTGTTCTATATATATCTATTAAGTCCATCTGGTCTAATTTTTCATTTAATTCTATTATTTCCTTGTTGATTTTCTGTCTGGATGTTCTGTCCATTGGTGTTAATGGTGTGTTGAGGTCCCCTACTATTATTGTATTGTTGTTGATGTCTTCTTTTAGTTCTATTAAGAGTTGCTTTACAAATTTTGGTGCTCCTGTGTTGGGTGCATATATATTTATAAGTGTTATGTCTTCTTGGTGGAGAGTCCCTTTTATCATTATATATTGTCCCTCTTTATCTTTCTTTATCTGTTTTGCTTTGAAATCTACCTTGTCTGATATTAGTATAGCAACACCTGCTTTCTTTTGTTCATTATTAGCTTGGAGTATTGTTCTCCATCCCTTCACTCTGAGTCTGTGTTTGTCTTTGGGGCTGAGGTGTGTTTCCTGGAGGCAGCATATTGTTGGATCTTGTTCTTTGATCCATCCTGCCACTCTGTGTCTTTTGATTGGGGAGTTCAATCCATTTACATTTAGAGTGATTATTGAGACGTGGGGGCCTACCACTACCATTTTGTGTCTTGTTTTCCGGTTTTCTTCAGTTTCCTTTGTTTCTCGTCCCATGGTTTAATCTGTTCTGATGTAGAGCTGCTACTCTCTGTTGTTGTCCTTCTACTTATCTCCTCTGCTCTTGGTTTTGTAGCCCCTTTCCTTTTTTGGATTTTTCAGGAATGAGGGTTTTCCTGAGGATTTCCTGAAGAGGAGGTTTTGTGGCAATGAACTCCCTTAATTTTTGTCTATCTGCGAAAGTTTTTATTTCTCCATCGTATTTGAAGGATATTTTCGCTGGGTAGAGAATTCTCGGCTGTAGACTTTTGTCCTTCAGATTTTTGAATATATCATTCCACTCGCTTCTAGCCTGTAAAGTTTCTGCTGAGAAATCTGCTGATAGCCTGATGGGGGTTCCTTTGTAGGTTAGTTTCTTTTGCCTGGCTGTCCTTAGTATTTTCTCCTTGTCGTTGACTTTTGCTAGCTTCACTACTATATGGCATGGAGTTGGTCTTCTTGCATTGATAAAGTTTGGAGATCTATTGGCTTCTGTCACCTGAAGATCCATCTCCCTCACCAGATTTGGGAAGTTCTCAGCCATTATTTCTTTGAATAGGCTTTCTGCCCCTTTCTCCTTCTCTTCTCCCTCTGGTATACCTATAATCCTTACATTGCATCTCCTAATTGTGTCTGATAATTCTCGGAGAGTTTCTTCATTTCTTTTTAGTCTTGCTTCTCTCTCCTCCTCTGCCTGCAGCAATTCTATATTGCCATCTTCCAAATTGCTAATTCTTTCCTCCATATTATCGGCCCTACTGTTCAGAGCATCTAGATTTTTCTTAATCTCCTCTATTGTGTTCTTCATTTCCAATATTTCTGTTTGGTTCTTCTTTATCGTATCAAACTCTTTTGTGACATAGCTCCTGAACTCATTGAGTTGTCGGTCAGAACTCTCTCTTAACTCATTGAGAATTTTAATGATGGCTGTTTTGAAGTCATCATCATTTAGGTTATATATCTCATTTTCTTTGGGATTGTTTTCTGTGTATTTGTTACTTTCCTTCTGTTCTGGAGATTTAATGTATTTTTTCATATTGCTTGATGTTGTTGATTTGTGCCTCCGCATGGAGATAGAGTTTAGTTGCTCCTTTCACTTGTTTCAGCTGCTGCGGTGGGGGAGCAGCTGTTTATACTGCACCAACCAGGAACCCTGCCTGCAGTTGCTAACTGGGCCTGGGCCCCTCTTCGTAGCCACAGTGGCCCTTTGGATTCCCTCCTCTGCCGTGGGGGCCGTCAGAGGGGGGCTTCAGGCTGCTGGTGCCTACTGTTGCAGCCCACCTAGATGTGCTCTCTCCTTGGGGTCTGCAACAGTGTTATGGGCTTTTCCAGGGGCCAGGGGTGGGATCACTTATATTTGTCGCTCCGTTGCTGTCGGCACCCACAAAATCTCACTTGTCCTCTATGGGTCGCAGGAGAGCTATTGGCATCTTCTACAGTCTGTGGTTAGTTCACCTACCTATGCTGCTTTTGCCCTGGGGTCTTCCAGCCTTGTGGCTGGCGGCTGGGTGCCTTCTACTGGTGCTGTGCAGAGGCTTTCCCTAAGGCTGCTGTGAGCCTGTAGGGTTTCCCCCTAGGCTACGAAGCTGGGTCTCTGGAACTCCCCCCAGCCCCAGTCCTCTCCGAGATCTCCGGCTATCCCTAGTCCCATGGGGCGGGCAACGGCAGCTGGGGGTCGCCCCGCTCTCTGGGATTCTCTCCGGGCCTCTCCCGGAGCCGTGAATGCTGGGCGTGGCCCCTCTGCTAATGGCAGACAGAGAGCTTTGTCTGCTGCCCGGGCGGAACTCCAAGGCTTCCCCTCCGGGTCGCAGTGCCAGCCTTTGAAACTTCCCCCAGCCCCGGTCCTCTCCGAGATCTCCGGCAATCCCTAGTCCCACGGGGTGGGCAATGGCAGCTGGGGGTCGCCCCGCCCTCTGGGATTCTCTCCGGGCCTCTCCCGGAGCCTTGAATGCTCGGCGTGGCCCCTCTGCTAATGGCAGACAGAGAGTTTTGTCTGCTGCCCGGGCGGAACTCCGAGGCTTCCCCTCCGGGTCGCAGAGCCGGCCTTTGAAACTTCCCCCCAGCCCTGGTCCTCTCTGAGATCTCTGGCAATCCCTACTCCCACAGGGCGGGCAACGGCAGCTGGGAGACCTCCGTACCCTCAGCGACTCTCTCTGGGACCCTCTGGGCGCCGCGAACACCAGGCGGGGTCTCCCCACCAATGGCGGGGAAAGACTCTCCCCGCGGGCTCAGGTGTGCAACTCCAAAGTTTCCCTCTGCGTTTAGGAGTAATTGCGGGGGGTTTAGGTAGGGTTCTGGTCACCTGTTTCCACAGTCACTCCTCTGTTGTGTGCTCGCTCCTGCCCTAGATGTGTGTAGATCCTCTGGGGGCGTCCGTTGGAAGAAAGCCGCTTGCGGGTACTAGGCTGCTCATCGGGGTCGGAGAGTTTTCACCTATTTCCACATCCTCCCGGAGGAAAGTCCGTCCGCCTTCTGATGTATAGTCGTGTGGGTATCTCAGACGTCCTGAGATGCTGTCTGGATATCCTTTGACAAGCGATAAGTGTCCAAATAATTGTAGACTCGAAGGGGGAGAGACAAAGAGGACTACTCACGGCGCCATCTTGGATCTTCCCCTCTGCTGATTTTTCTTTGCGTCCTCTTGACATAATACATCAGAGCCACGGGTACAACTATATGAGGGTCCTGTGAGTCCTGCTAGGAAATCATCAGAGCAGAGGTGATCTTGGGGACCTCCCAACACAAGGCCCTGGTGTAACACAAGTGTAACAGGGTAGTGGAAAACAAAAATAAAATTACATGCTGATTATATCCTGCGAGGCAGGCTTGAGGTTCAACATGTCCATGGCATACACATTTTTCCACTGAATTCTCACAGTAACCAGCGGAGACAGGAAAGGCTTTATAAACAAGGAAACCAAAGCAGATATGAGTTAAAAAAGACTTTCCAAAGCTCACATGGCAGTGAGTGGAGGGCCAGGTGTTGTGGTTTGGCTCTTAGCCTCCAATATTTGAGCTTTTTCCACTTAGCCACATTGACTTTCTTGCTTAATGTAGAGTGATGGGATCTGTCCTGTAAAAATAAAAATGACTTTACCACTCTGTGGACTCTCTGTTCATCTTCATTAAGCACGCATCCTTTGAGATATATAGCCTATCTGGGGCTTACTTTGGACCAGGTCATCTTCTCTCCTTGAACTAATGACCTTGGAGGAAACTGGCTGGTAAGACAATTGAGCCTGTATCCTTGATCTTATAGACCCAGAAAAGCCCTAGGTGGTGGCCTATGTGTGTTTGTGTTTACACACATACAGACTGGGGGATAATTCTGCCCCACTTGAATGACATACTGAATGTGTCACATCTACTGTAATGCTGATCAATAAATATGAAATCCAGTCTTTCCTAAATGCCATCAGTGATGGCCTCAGCTAGATTAATTCAACAACAGCAAAATCCAAACCAAACTTTCTCAAACTTCCATCTGTTCAACTATTGAGCACTCATTTTGCCAGACACTATGGCAAATATTGGCACTATGGCAGATATTAGAGAGGCAGTAATGGACAGAACATAGGTGTTGGGCCAAGGAAGTTCAGAGTCTGGTGGGGAAGATAGACAAGAGAATCAGATAACAATTCCAATGGGATATGGCACAGTAGAATGAGGAGGACAGGTTGTTTAGATAGACTGTTTGCTTTGGATCAGATCCTAGCTCTTCTATTTCCTAGCTCTGTGAGCTTGGGCAAGTTGCTTAACCTTTCTATGCCTCAGGTTTATCATGTATAAATATCCAACCAGCACCAATTAAACATGCGACTATTCAACTATATGTGAACCTCTGGATTATAATTGTGACAGGATCCATTCATTGCTCCTAGGAAGTTCTCCTTCTATCGGGGGAGATGCACAAGTAAATAAGCAGTCATTATAATCCAGAATAAATGCTCCCCTGGGGGCAATTAAGGGTGGTGTGGGAGCATATTGCTACTCAAATATAAAGACTGCTCTTTGTTAACTAATAGTTCTACTCATTTGCAGGTATCATACAGAAAGAGGGACCAGACAATCTGAAACACATTCAAAGAAGATGAATCAATGGATTGAGAGGATGGTGAAGGGGTACAAAACCAGGTGACAGGAAAAGCAAGGGAATGAACTAGGGAAATCTGTGGAACCTGAGGAAGAAAAGATTCTGGACACACGAGGGCACAGTCATTATTCGAAAGTCTGTCATTTGAAGGCTTCTTGGTCTGGGCCCCACTTCTACTCCTCACATACAGCGGCTTCTGGGAGACCGATCTTACCAGCGTCCTCCTTCCCTGCTTTGTCCCCATCCCACCTTGTTGTCTTTGTGGCTTTCACAGTGTTCTCTCCTTACTTACTGCCCTGGCCACAAGGGCATCCAGCTGTTCCTTAAATACTCCAGAAACATTTCCTCCTTAGGATTTTTGTATCCACTGTTCTCTGGGCCTGTTTTGCCCTGTCCCCAGTTACCTGCTTACTTATTTACCTTCTTTAAGAACTTACTCAACACCATAGGTCTCCCTATTGCCCTACCCTGTGTGATTTCTCTCTGTAGATCACATCTCTTCCAACCTTGACTAGATATTCCACATACCTCTCTTTATTGTTTGTCTTCCCCAACTAGAGTGGAAGTCCCATGAGGACAAAGATATTTGTGTAATTTGTTTAATACTGGGTCCCAGAGCCAATGATAGTACCTGACAGTAGGAGACCCTCAGTACATATTTCTTGAAAGAAAGCACATAAGAATGGACTCTACGACAGCTAGAGCTCTTCAAAGATTGAAGTGAAGGCCTTGGGATGAAGTGAGAACACTATCATTGGAGGCATTGAAGCTTAGGCTGGACAACACTTGGCAGTGGTATTGCAGGGTATTTGAGAATTGACTGGTAATTAAATGTGTTTTGTTCTTTTGAAGCACTCAAAGTGTCTAGTTTATAATTAGATGAAGGGCAGCTAGCAACATATTTTAAAAGAGCAATGCTCTTCCTGTCTGGATCTCAGATTGTGCTGCTAACCTAATTGCTTTATTGGTTGGATTTTGAAATAATTAGCAATGATTAAATATTTATAATTTACTTTAATGCATGTTAATTATTAAATAATGATTAACGATTAAATAATTTTACTAATCAAATAGTTTTTAATAATTAAAATATTAAGTTCTGCTGTATTTCAAATAAATCACACCATCCTAAACCTAATCTTTAGGGTCATGTGATCCTAACCTAGACACTACTCACAGTGGTGGCATTTTACCTCAGTTGCGTGACCCCATCTAAAATTGACATCTTGAAAACTAGAAGTATAAATTCTACTGGCAAAATAAAAACAAACACATCAAGCTGGATTGTGTGTTCTCTATAGTCATTCTTTTACATATTTGATCTTCTTAATGGACAGGACACACGCATTTTTAAAAGGATATCACATGTCAGGAAAATAGGTCATTTAATCATATCTCTTCCTTGGTTTCAGATCACTTAAATCAAGTCTTCTTTTCTTATACTTGCTATGGCTCCAAATCCCTGGCGCCTTCTTTCAGGCCTCCTGGAGATACTGTCTTAAGCATTTTTAAGTTTCTTCCAATTTAAAACCTTGAGCATTTCCCTACTACAAAATGACAACAAAGTCTTGTTAGCTTACCAGGGCGTGGCTCACATACCATGTTTACTGTATCCACCTCACTCCCATCTCTCACACGTGAATCTGCATAAGACCTGTTGTGTCCAAAGACAAGAATCTATAGACATTTAATGTTTCCGATTTTTGAATTTTCAAGTGTTTTACGTTATCTGTAATTTATTTTTGTTGTGTGTGTGTGCGCGAGTGCACGTGCACATATGCAAGCATGTTTTAATCTCATTCTAATTAGTTTAACATTTAAACACCTTAATTGTCAATACAAACTCTAAATTAGTCAGCCCTTGAAAGACTAATCGGAAGCCCACAGATTAGAAGGATTCAATTTTCTTTATCAATGATCAACACCAGAGAGTTGTTAATTAGTACAATGGATGTTAGACATGATTTTTAAATTGGTGAAATGACTGGGTCCAAGATACATAGATTGGCCAGATTGCATGAACATGCCATCAAAATCTATGGAGATAATTACTCCAATTCAGGATAAAGCCTTGGCCTTGGGATTCCATCCAGGTCTGTGTGTAGCTCCTTACGCAGGATTCTGTCACCTCACCCCTACTGGAGGGTAACTGAATCCTGCTCCTAGACTATTGTAAGCCTATCTCAAGAAAACTTTTCATCAAATGCATGTGTCAGAATATATAAAAGAACAGAGAGTGGAGATATTATCAAGTTTGCACAATTTGTTAAATGACTGTTTTGTTATTGCTTTGCTAATAACCATCTGAAAACCTGATCAAATTTTCTCAGAGACTAGCTTTTGTGGGAACATAGTAGAAAAACTACCAAGGAAGAGTCTTATCACACTCACCAAACACCAACCATGGAAGCCACTCATATCTATCAAAAAAACCTGTTAATTATCAACAGCCACATTGGTTAATGCCAGTGAAGGTATGTCCTTCATGCTCACTGAGGATTTCAAGAAGTTAAAAATTCCAGGAGTTTAAGTATATGATAACAATCACAAACATTTTCCAAGAAATAAGTAAAACGACAAATTATATGATTTGTGAAAATCGAGTGAGTTATGAATTTTCTAAAATCTATAATAGTTTATATCCTAGTAGAAACTATCATGCAAATTAAGCATGTCCCAAAGATGTAACTGTGACAGGGCCATTTGAAATTTATCATCGGTACCTGTATAAATATTATTGTGAATTGTGGTTAGGTATCCTATTTAGGACATAAGCCTGCCTAAACACAATATAACAGAAATACTGTAGCAGCAAAGACTAAAAGTATTTAAAAATCAGTAAATTATCTACCAACAAAATAATCGCAAAATATGTAAGTCTTGATAAAGAAATATAGTTTCATTTATTTGAATAATTGAATTCATTTATTTAAATAATGAACTTGGAAAAATGCAGAGAATGGGATTTCTGAAGGGGAGTCCTGGGTGTATTTATGAGTTTTAGATGTTAAAGGTGGTTAGAAATTATATTTCTTTTACTCCACAACGTAGAGATTCCTTCTTATTTGATAGACCTACTTTTATAGAAAGCTCAAGAAGCTAGGATTGCTTGGATGTTCAAAAAAGCAACAAGCTGGGAAAAAAGATAAAGGTTCTTGAAGTAATTGAATATATTATGAAGAAGAGAAGAGAGGATTTGGGAATTTAAAAAAGGACCTGGGATGATATTAACTTAGCTCTGACTAGACGTGAAAGATGAAGAGGAACAAGAGGATAGTATGGCTTGGGTGATTTATCCTGAAGGGGAAAGGAGACAGGAGGTTACGGCAGAAGAAAATCTTTCTAGGGAATAGATTCCCACACTCCTCACTAGGGCATGGTTAGCTGAAAACAACTGGTTGCTTTTTAGAGCAACATCTGGGTGGTTGAGCCACAGGGTGGCCGTGCATGCAGTGGTCCTCTCGCCTTCAATTTCCATCTCTACTGCTTGGGTTTGTAAGTCATAGACTTTCAGTCCACCTACAGCATGACTTATTCTTCACTTTCAAAACATTGATTTTAAAACTGAGGTCTTAGCTTTCAGTCTTACTACTCATTTAAAATAGATTCTATTTGTGCCATAATTCATGATTAAATACAGTCAAATTTCACTTATGTTCCTGAGACAGTCATTAAGCAATATGAAACAACAAAACTTGTTGTTATACAACTAACTTATGAACTCACGTTAGTTCTTGCTTCCAAAAATAATACTACAAGACAGAAAGAAGAAGAAAGTAACAGTGATTGAAGTAACTGAGTACCTACATGTGACAGACACTGTGCTAGGCATGGTGCAAATGCTGTCTCCTTCATTTAAAATTCTATGAAAAGGATATTATTTTTCTCCATTTTACAAACAATGAAAACAAAAGTCAGATGCATCATGTGAAACATGGAAAGCGACACAAGTGAGTGAATTGTAGTTCTTGAATCCAAAGCCCAAGACGCTGCGCCATTATGCCATGCTGCTCCTCAATGCATTAAGTTCTTTACTTAATCACCCAGCAGGAATCACATCCAAAGGAGGAAAAGATTTATCAGACTTAACCTCAGAAGACACAAAAAGTAGTCAGCTTTTAGATTTGGCAAGTTGAATTGAGAGTGGGATGGGTGGCGGTTGTTGATTGCTCTGTCTGTCATTGTTGCCAAACACCGTGGCCAGACAAAAGTTTCATTCCAAATGACTCAAGTGTCCAATAGAGATAGAGATGACCCGGTCATAAACAAGGGAGTAGGTTCTGTGCCCGCTGACCAACAGTGGCAGTGATTGTTCATGTTGAAGGCACTATTGAAGCCCGTGGAATGTCATGCCAACCTGAGCGCTCACATGCTAATGGAACTCATTAACACACCAACAGTTCTGGGCTTTTTTTTTTTTTTTTTCTGAAAGAAAGTGCTAAAATCCAAAACAAATGGCCAAGTGTGTTTTATATTTGTATCTGTGCAATTTTTACGTGAGCACAAATGAAATCTTTCCACACATACTGTTGGAAACCAGTTTTGATTTCCTGTTAATCTCTGGGTTTACTTTCTGGAAAGAAAATAATAAGTCAAGCTTATTCTCTGTCATCAAGGGTAGCGATTACAGGAAATCAAATCCAAAAGTTAATAATAGCAATTCATTGCTACAAGTATTTATTGAAAGGTGCTCATTCTCTCAGCAAAGACGTATTAGCACCTATTGTATGCAAATCCCTCTGAGGATACAAATATGAATAAGTCATGGACTGTGCCTTCATGAATTCCAGACTTTAGAAAAGAAGATGAAGAAATGCGCACAAACAGCTCTAAGAGTGGGTAGAAACGAAATCAGCATCACAAAAGAAATAAAATGCTGGTGCATGTGGTCTACTTGGAGCTTAAAAAGCAGTTCGTGGAATTTGAGGTCCAAAATAACTGGATTAGGATCCTGCCTTGGACATATATTATGACATTGGGTACATCATCATACTGAATCTCAATTTTCTGTTTGTAAAATTGTCTCAACTACACCTATCTCATTGTCTCAGGGTCAAAGGGTATAACGTATGCAGATCGCTTACACAGAACTAGGCAGAAACTGCTATTATGAAGATAAAGAGTTTATTTCAAGTTAAGATCATTAGGAAAAGTTTCATGAAAGAAGTGACACTTTATCTGAGTCTTGGAAGCTGGATGGAAGGAGTGACATTGTCCAAAGAGCTGACAAGGAAGGGCACAGGACACATTCAGAGAACAAAGTGCTGATCAATTTAGCAGGAGTGGAGAATGGTGAATTGGGAGCAGTAAAAGCTAATGCTGATGAGATGGCTGGATCGTGAATGAGAATTCATTTGGATGTTCGATTAAAGAGCTTCAGACCTCAGAGTCAGGAAATCACAACCCACAGGTTAAATCCAGTCTCTTACCTGTTTTAGTATGGCCCCTGACCTGAGAATGGTTTTCACAGTTTTAAATGGTTGGGAAAAACATCAAAAGAAGAATAATATAAGCATTTTACCAAATTCAGATTTCAGTGTTCATAAATAAAATTTTATTTGAACATGGTGCAGCCCGTTGGTTTACATGTTATCTGTGGCTGCTTCTGCACTATGATGGTAGAGGGTGTATCTGAGAAGTTACAACAGAGATCATCTGGCCCCCAAAGCCAAGAACATTTATTATATGACCCTTTATGGAGAAAGTTTGCTGACCCCTGATTGAGAATGTATTCTACAGGCAATGGGAATACAATAAAGGGTTTGAATCGGGAGGTAATAAGCAAAGAGATGTTTACAAAATTAATTTTGCAATTGAATTTGAGATGGAAAGGGCAAGAGTTTCAACCACTTCAGATGAGGGTGATAAGAGCTAGCCAAGAATGGGGCAAGAGGAATGAAAAGGAAGGGGAATATTGGAGAAATACTAAAGGCAGCTATAAGCCTGATCACTCCCTATTTCTAAGTATCTCATTTTGACATTTCAGTTCAGTTAAAAAGTCTATACTAAGATCTTTCTCATTCACCAAAGACTTACTGAATGTCTACTCAGAGGAGGAGAGTGGGATGGAATTCTGTTTACCCAGGAGTGGAGAGGACCCTAATGGTCTTATTGGCCCAGCTGGGAGTGCCAGGAAAATGGTAATGACATCAGGCAGAGAGAGAGATTGGGAGATGGTCCAAAAGCTAAATTACCTGGCTTATTTCCTTCTGTATAGCCAACTGGAACTAGTCCTCTAAGCAGACTTGCTCTCCTAGGCTGCCACCATCCATCTTTTCCTCTCACAGGACAAAAACCCTTTGTGAAAGGAGGATATTTATTTCCGTGGCACTGGTATAACCCTAGATGAGGAGGGAATATTTTGGGACCTAGGTTTCAACTCAAAAGAGGCCAGTGCATCTGTGTTCCAGTGTTAAATATTTTAGAGACACCAGACACTGGGGCAGCATTATTTACAGACCATTATCAGTAGCAGCCAGAAGAAATTAGAGCAGGTTTATCAGGCTGAAGTGTTTTGCTTACGACTAGTCATTAAAAAAATTATAATTGCCTAAAGGCTTTCTATACCTTTTGCAGTTTTTAAATACCACAGTGTTGCTTTACCGTGAACAAATATCAATAATAAGATGGGCTAAATGGCACATGAATATTTATTATTTTACAGATATCATTATTATATATTTATAACACAGTTGACTCTCTTTCAAAGCAAATGGCTTCTACTGACATGGCATTCATATGCCTTGGCTATTCTATGACTTTCTGGATTTCAAATGTTGTATTCAGTTGTTTTGATAAATTCACTGTTTTTTAGACCAAGTGACCTGACTTTTTTGTTGGGTAAATATGGTCAGCATGCATCTCTGGAGGTCTAGATGCCAAACTGACTTGTTGGATTGTAACAAGAACTGCCTACTGATGTAGTTTTCTAAGTTTCAGAAATTGATTCACAGTTCTATAGGATATCTAACTAATTCATTGCTGGCTCTGCCACTTGCCAAGCAGTTGACTTTGGGCGAATGTAGTGGACCCACCAGTTACCTATCCAGTCCATTCTCCCTTCTGACCTCTTATAAGCACCCTATTTTTGTTGAAATATGCACCTCTCACTTTCATGATTCAGAGGAAAGTGGTGCCATTCCCAGCTCTAGGAATGGTCTCTTCTGACTGTAGCATTCCAGCACATGACATCCCTTAGCAACGGTTGTTAGTTCATGAGTTATCAGATGACCCAAGTTGTCCAATCAGCCTAAGGGGAAGAACAGACAGTCTATACCAAGGAGGAGGAGGGTTCTTTCTCATGCTGGACAGATTGTCACTGTGACCCATCTTGTGTGAACACCGGGTGGTAGAGTTACAGGATGGAGGTGACACTGACAACAGAGAGAATTTAGGTCCTCGTATTGTCACCAATTTCACCTCACTCCCCTGGGATTCTGACCCACTCTTGGAGGAGCTCTGAGGAAAAGCCCATGGGGGGGGCCTCATACCCACAATCTGTCTCCTCCTTGGAGGGTTCTTTTCTGTTCGGTGTCACAGATTTGAAATGAAACCGAAGCTGAGTGTTCAACAGCACAAGCTTTTATTCAATGGCCAAAGAATGGAGAAGTGGGAACCATGTTTGCAAATCAACTTCTCAGCTCCTAGGGTGATTAAGCAGCTGTTATAAGGGGTCTAGGTAAGGAAGGGGAGGAATATTCATAGTTATTTGGGGAAAGGGGCAGGCTTTTCTGAGGTAATAGTATGACATCTAGAGACTGCCTCACACTGTAATCATAGTTGCAGGCAATAATGCATTTCATTGTTGATCAAGTTTGAATAGAGGTTTCTGTTATTTGCAGCCAAGCATTCTAGTGGATGGTTAAATGTCCTTAAAACTAAGCTCACTCATCTCAAGTATCTACCTTCTAGGGTTGTTGTAAGGACTGATTGAGAATAAATGCTCAATTAATTTAGCAAACACTCTTTTACAATCCCCTTAGTAGATAGTACAGTTCTGGGCCCAAATAATAGATAGGTCATCGTATTTGTTGATTCACAGTTTATGTGAAACCTGCTCCACTTGCCAACTGCTCAGTGGCTTTGTTTTGATTTTTTTGTGGTTTCTACATTTGCTTAAATAAATTCTTTTACCAAATTAGAGAACTGTGGTGTTCGCAATATCATTTAGAAAGGAACACTCTCCTTAATTCCCAAGCTTCTCTTTCTTTTCCCCAGTCTTGAAAATAAGATAGAAACTTAGAAAAGAGGTTCTTTTGTCCAAGGTCCACTGGAAGAAATAGTCATATGAGACGGTAGTTTTTGTATTTTGTTTTTTACCACTGAGAATATTTTCATTTAACATCACCAGTTAACAGCAAAGTTAAAACTAGAATCCTGTTCACACCCCTCCCCCTATTTTTGGTCCACTTTCATTTTTTTGTTTGTTCACCTACCTTACGGGTTCTTAAAATAACTCAGTGTTGTGGCGACAGGTCTAACAATGTTATTGTTAGTTTTATTAATTTGCAGAATGTATAGTTTGTTGGCCAAGATATGATATTCTGCTGTTATAATTCTCTCCCTGTACATATTGAGCTGCTGTCTTTTTTGCATTAGCATTTCTTTATTAATCCACATCTGGGGGCTGACTTTGGGTGCATAATTGAAATGATGTTATTAGGTTCGCTGCTGTAGTCCCCAGGAACCCAGGTGGCACAGTCTTGGATAATGTGTTTAATTGCTTAGTTAAATGATATATATCTTTTAGACCTTTCATTAAGTAGGTCTTCTTTGTTACATGCTTACAACAATTGCTCTAGGCCAGTAGATTTCAAACTGCCATTACTCTGGGGAAACTTAGAGGTGCTTTGGGGAGCCATAGACTAAAACGAAGAGGAAATCAGAGTTGGGGGATGCAGGCTAGTGGGTGCATCCCCTAGAACGTATCTCAACACAGCCCTTCCAATAGTGGTTACCAGAGGATTGGAAGCAAGAGAAAGTCTCTTTGCTATTTTGGGTGTAAAATCACTTTTAAAAGGTATCTGGGAGTCTGGTCAAAGGTCAGAGAGAGAGGTCTAGATGGATAACAAGGGTGAGAGAGCTCTGGCTGCAGAGTTCTGACCACAGGGGACATCACTAGCTCATAGTCAGGATTAATCACGTGAAAGGCGATGCACTAAGCCTTTTTAAACATTATTTCATTTAGTCCTTATAACTACTTACGAACAGGCATTATCATCTCTATTTAAGTTTCAGAGAGGTTAGCCAATGTGTTCAAGGCTATTTAGCTTGTAAATAAAGGAACGAAGGCCTGCCTGGCTTCAAAACTTGCATCGTTATTTTTATAAAATCCCAATATGCTCTAAATATAAGGGCTCGAGTTTCTTGATCTCTCCTCCCTGGAGTGAAAAATGAATGGGAGCAGGACCTAGACGGAACGTAGATATAAGGCACTATAAGGAGTCTAGTGAAACAACTTGCTTATCTAGCGGAGTCTAGAGACTAAATACATTCCCATTTTCTTTTGTCCAATGTCAATTGGCCGAGTCATTCTGGCTGCTTGGTTATTAAGAGCTACTTCCATGGTGAATGCCCTCATGGGCATTAACCTGCAATTAAAAGATGGCCCCATGTCCTGGCCCCTGGCATAGGACCCATCCTCATGCCTCTTTTCCAGACCACTTGGTTTCTGATATTCCACTCTTTCTCCTTTGGACCTCTGATCAACCTCACCATTTGCCTCTCATGTGTCCATATATTTCCTTACCTCAGCCACCTTTCTTCCAACACAAAGTAGATCATCAGGTACACTAATCAAAGCTCTGCTCGCTGGGAAAATGAACCTCCTCACTGTTTTCAGGGGGCCCCTCATGTGTCTTCAGTTCAGTAGCTGTCCATTTTCAGCTTCAAACCACATACCAAGCCAACCCATCACTGAACCAAACTTGGCCCTTTTCCTCCTCTGCCAGCTGCTCGTAAAGTGTGAACAGACGAAGAGGCCCAGTGCAACAGCAATGAGTGACATGCGGAAATGAGCCACCTCCTCATGGAAACTACTTATACCTCATGAACATTTAATTCTTGCATGTCTTTCTCACACTATGAGCTCTTTGAGGGCAGAGACCATGACTCTGAAAACCTAATACCCCAAAGAGATCCTGGTACAAAGTTGGTCTTCAATAAATGCCTAATGAAATGATGTTAGTGATTTATAGATGACAGAGGCAGGATAAGAAGCTAGGGCTGAACACTTAGTTCAGGGCCTCTTCTTCCACATCTTCCAGAGTAATCTCCTATGAAACTCTTAGAGAAAGGGCTGAGAGACCAAAAGGATGATGAATGTGGTGAGGGCAGGGGCACTTCTGTGTGAGGCCTGGATCATCATCCTAGTGACCAAATAATTTAGTTTTAATTCTGAAGTTCCAATTTCCCTTAATAATAGCTCAAACAAACCCATGAAAAACACAATGCATAACTTCTACTTTTTAAATATTTCTTTGGAACCCTATACCTGAGAGACTTCAAGGCCAAAAAGTGCCCAAGTAGCATCTTCTTTCTCTTCTTATAACAACTTCTTTTTATTTCTTCCTTCCCTTTTTATTTCTTCTCTCATGGAGTGTCTCTGGGGATGCAAAGACAGAATAAATCGTTACATAATTTAATTCATTAAATTAAAGGGTCTTCATTTCTATAATAGAGAGAGATTGAGTGTTTGATAGTATACAATGAGAAGTGATAAGATCAGGAGAGTCTCCCCAAGGAAGGGTACTATTTAGGCTGAGTCTTGAAGGTTAAAAGACTTTTACCAGATGAAGCACAGCCATACCCTAGAGTGGGGAAGGAATGTGGCATTGAGAAGGTGCCCAGAATAGCTGGTGTCTAGAGATGGAAGAGGAGATGCACCCAGCGAAGGTGGAGAGATTGTCTGATGTCAGACTACAGGGAGCTGTTGGAAGCTGTATAAATATTTACCTTTATTCTTAAGAATGTTGGAAATCCATGAAAGTGCTTTAAAGGAAGGAGTTACATTTTAACAATGTCAGATTTAGATTGTTTTTTAATATCATTTTAACTACAGTGTGGAGAATAGACTGGAGGGAGACTAAAGAGACTGTAGACTGAAGTTAGGAAGCTATTGGCAGAGGAACAAGGTGGCTTGGATTAAGTCGGTGGCATGAGGAGAAGTGGAGAGATTCAAGAGAAATAGATTGAAGTCAGTGATTAGTTGGAGGTAACACACAGAAAGAGGGAGATGTCGATTTTGACTTCCAATTGTCTGACTTGAGTAAATGGCTGGATGACAGTGCCAATTACTGAGCTCAGAATATAGGAAAATCGAGCAGATACAAGGACCAAAATATGAAGTTATGTGTCTTGATCTATAAAATAAATTTTTAATGATAATTTTTATATATTCAGTTCTATTTTCTCATTGGCTCTTATTACAAAATAAGTATTTTGGAGCCTGAGAATGAAGAAAATTTTTTAAGATTTCACATTTCCTGGAAAATATACCATTTTTATGTAATAGACGAAGAAACCATTATCCCATAAAATCACAGAAGTTTCTGAAAAAACGTTTGCATTCCGAGGGGTTCCATCCTTGGCCTTCTGTTTTACGTCTTCCTTGACAATCATATCTTCTCCCATGTTTTCCACTATCTTGTATAGTTTAATGATTCCCAACTACCTATCTCCAGCTTGGACTTCTCTTTTCAGATCCAGGTTCTTATGTCAACTGCCTACTTGACATCTTCACCTGGATGTTACCTGGAATATCTTAATGTCAAATATGTCTGTGCTTGAACAAATTATCCTTCTTCATCTACTCTTCTGCATTTCCCATCCTGATGAAAATCTCTGTCATCTACGCAGACACTCAATTTGAGCTTGAGAACTTGACTCTCCCCCTCTATTTCACCGCCTACATCCAATCAGTCAGCAAATCCTATGGATTAAACCTACTAAATATTTTTCATCTCTGTGCCTTCTTTTCCATTCTCGTTGTGATCGTTTTGACTCAGGTCTTCATCATTTGTTACCTTGATGACTACAAGTTCCCACTGGTGATCATTCCCCTGTGTTTCTCTCTCCAATTCATTCTCTGTATGACCACCATAATAATCTTTCTAAGAAGCACTTTAGATCAGTGTTACTCCCTAGTTCCCATGACCTACTGGATGAAACTCAACATGCTTATTGAAGTACTTGTGCCCTTCCATGATTCATTTTGTTTCATTCTTGTTCACCCTTCTATTCAAGCTTGAACCCTAGGAAACTGCCTAAGATTTTCTGATCAAGCGCTACTCTATCATGTCTCAGTGACTTCACATGTTTCAACTGCTTCAAATGCCACTTTCAACTTCATCTCTGCATTAGTTTCCTAGGGTTGCTGTAATAAGTTACCACAAACTGGGTGGCTTACAATGACAGAAATTTATTCTGTCACAGTTGTGGCCTCTAGCAGTTCGAAGTTAAGTGTCAGCAGGGCAATATTCCTTCTGAAAGCTCTAAGGGAAAATCCTGTCTGCTTTTTCCAGCTTTTGGTGGCTCCATGTGTTCCTTGGCTTATGGCTGCCTAACCCTAAGGTCTTCCTCCATCTTTGCATGGCCTTCTTCTTTGTGTCTGTGTCTTCTCTTCTGTTTCTTATAAGGTTACTTGTCATTGGATTTAGGTCCCACCTAGATAGCCCAGGACGACCTTGTCTCAAGATCCTTAACTTAATTATTCCTGCAAAGACTCTTTTTTCAAATTGCATCACATTCACACGTTCCAGGGTTTAGGGGGTAGACATATCTTCTTGGGAGACATTATTCAACCTACTTTAACTTCCCGAGAGAATTCCTATCTTTCAACACCCATTTCAGTTAGCATTGGGAGGAAGAAAGAGTGCTTCAAAATCAAAGATGTGATCAAAGTTCTCCAGTGCCGCAAGCGTGTGCATGCTGAATACCTGGAAAAACTGAAGCTGGCCAGTTCCCCAGCCAATGGAAACTCCACAGCCCTGGCCCAGGCCCTGTCAGAGAGCGGTCCCTAGAATGTACCACTCCTGCACAGTCTTCTGCTTTTCCACCTGCTTTAAAATAGTCTGGAGCACCTCAAAAACTGGACGAGGTTGGGACCACCCCAAAAGCTGAGTGGTTAAAGTTCCACATGCTCCACTTTAGTGGCTTGGAGTTTGCGAGTTGGGATCCTGGATGCGAACCTATTCCACTCATCAGCTACGCTGTGGACGCATCTCACATACAAAGCAGAGGACGACTGGCACAGATGTTAACTCAGGGCTAATCTTCCTCAAGCAAAATAAAGAGAAGGATTGGCAATGGATGTTAGCTCAGGATGAATCTTCCTCGCACACACATAAAATAATAATATTAATAAAAAGAAAAAAAACAAGAGGTCTTTCTGCAGTGACACCCCTGCAGACCGCTAGGTCACATGTCATCCTTCCACCTGTGGTGCCAGTGCTGTTCTTGAGGAGTTCTCTGTTATAGCACTTATACTGGATTGCATTTCTTTGTTTATCTGGCAGTCTCCCCTAGAGGCTGTGAGCTCCTGGAAAGCAGTAACTCATCTTCTTTTTCTCTGTGGTCCCAGAAACTACCATAGTTTATATTCAAATAGTATTGCAGCAGGTTGTAAGAGAGAAAATGGTGGGTGCTGACATCTAGAAGTCATGCACTTAATCAAGAGGAAGTAGTGAGCTAAATATCTTGGATAGAAACCTCAGTGAGGATGAGTCAGATTTGTAACGTCTTTTTATGCTCAGTACCTAAATTTCCTTTCAATGGCCGAGACATTTACCCTCAATCTGCTTTCCCAGGAGAGGTCTAAATACCCACAAATCCTTTTCTTCATTGCTGAAATCCCATTCTACTTAGGATTCAAATGGAATTAACAGTGAGGTACAAATGTCCTGGTAGGAAAACAAACAGAGGATTGAAATGAAGCTCCCAGGAATCCTCAATGATGAGCTAAAGAATGAGCCTTCACTCACTGTATGGCCTGGAGGAAGTAATTAATTAGCAAGATCTGTTTCCCTATTTAAAAAATAGAGGGGAGGACAGCCCCGTGGTGTAGTGTTTAAGTTCAGCACACTCCGTTTTGGTGATCTGGCTTTCCAGGGTCGGATCCTGGGTTTGGACCTACACTACCCATCAGCCATGCTGTGACAGCAACCCACACACACAGCACAGATGTTAGCTCAGGGTTAATCTTCCTCAAGCAAAGGAAGAAAAGAAAAGGAAGGGGAAAATGTCAACATTTTCTTTTTAACTTGACTCTTAGTAGCCTTTTATCAAACAGTCTTTGACTGCCTACTATGGAGCCCCCTGTCACACAGCCAGGAAGTGGCAAAGCCAGACTTCGAATCCAAGTCAGTCTAATTCCAGCCACTAAGCTGTGTGGATTATTTCCACTTGGGGTGGAGGAAGCATAACAAGAAAGAGGTCTGGTGGACAAGGTAGCTGAGATACATTCCGAGTAGAGTAAGTAGAGAGAAGACCATGAGCAGGGCACAGACATGAAACAAAGCAGAGTATGTATGAGGAACAATGAATAACGAAAGATAGGAAATCACCAGGCAGTGGTCTCTCAAATCAATCCTTAAATTTGGCATTTCAAATTTACATCCAATGGGTTTGCCTGGAGTCTATCTTAGAGTATTCTGGGAACGCTGCATTTCCTTACTTTGAAGGGCTTTACGATGTGATTTGTTTCTCACTGTTCAAACATGATCTGGGAACATTTCTCTAAGGTGGGTCTATGGAATTATAACATCACATCTGATTATAGTACAATAAGTTCCCGATCCAGCATATCGTGTACAATAAGCTGTCAATTTGTGTTTATTCAGTGAATATTGCTTTTAATTTACGTAGGCTCACCTGAAGGGGCAGTTGGTAGTAGCGTAGGGCAGTGGAGGAGGGGAGGGTCTGCCTAAGTATGTAATTCGATTTCAAGTTTGCTTTGCTATTTGAGTTTAGGTAGCTAGTCAATCTAAATTTCAGGGTGTAATGGATAGCACCATGGGTAACAGAGGGATAATTTCTCACATTAGCACAAAAGCATTAACGAGCAGGAAAGAGAAAAGAAAGAGAACAAAAGTCGCTGAGAACAATGTCAGACTATGTCTAGTTTGGAAAATTCAAGCTGCTTTGTAAAACCCCTGGTGGTATACTTTCAGCTGGGGGCTAGAAAACCCTCATAAAAAGTGAAACCAAATAAAAATCAGCAGAGCCACAAATTTTTGAAGGAAGTAGGAAAGAGTAGTTATTTATTGACTTCTCCAAAAAACCTAGTAATATTTTGGAATGCATTCTGAGATTGTCACTGCATGTGAAGGCATTTGAAGACGTTATGCACAAACACGTCTGAATAGAGATGTGTCTCTGCTTCTGGGAAGGATTTAAAATTATTTTTGCACATTCCGATACTTTAAAATTGAGGTAGCATTAATAAGATACACTGTTTAGTGAGTTGTTACTATGGGCCAGACCTTGTACTAGAATTTCCATAAACATTAACTCTCTTTATTTTATTCTTTAAAATAGTTCTCTGTTGTTGATCTCATTCCCCTCTATTAGCCTTGTCTCTAGACTATGTCAAGCCTGGCTTCTGCTTTGCCATCCCTCTTCATTCCTCCTCGTATTCATTTTGCACTTACTCTCTCTGGCTGCACATTTCACCTCTCTCATTTCATCTCAGCACCCTCTTCCTTGTTACTTGTAGCTGTAACCCCAGTACAATACCTAGTACCCTTGGCATGCAAGTGATTTGTCAAATGGATGACCATTGGAACATCCTTGATCGTCAACATTCTTTTTTGGATGTAATACTTAGCTCCCCTCCTCATTGCTTTAGAGAAGAGAAATTCTTATTTTCTCCTCTCATGGACTAAATATTCTATGACCTCTAAGCAATTCTGCTCCAGCCACTAGGCAGTCCCTGAAAGTAATTGGTAGTGGCATTGTAATCTGGCAAGAAATTATAGAATAGGTAGGAGGCCAACAGAAAAGCTAGGCATTCACTGCAGGAGTCCAGAAGAGAGGTAATGAAGAGCTGAGCCAGGGAGGATGCAGATGGCTAACTTCTTTCACTGCTGATGTGGCTGCTATGGACGTAAAGACCATGAGGCAGTGCAGATGGAGGAAAGGCTAAAAAGCCAGCCAGGGCAGCATTCAGTCTCAGGTTCCTAGATGCCAACTCTGACCTTAGTCGGCTTACTCATTCCTAAGTCTCTTGATGCCCATCTGTACACAGCAATAGTCATTTTTCATAAAGTTGCTAATAAATCTTTAAATTAGAGAGTATTTGAAAAGTACTCAGCACAGTCCCCGGGCATATAGCAAGTACATAATCAATATCAGTCCAGGAAATAATCTATACCTAAAAAATATGAAACCACAGGATCATAATGTTGTAAAACCAAGGGAAAAAAATGATGCAAAGAAAAATGTCAAAATATTATCACTGAAGGATCTGGTCAAGTCTTTAACATATTTGTAATTTTCAAAATTTCTATAATGATCATGCATGAATTTTATTTTTTAATTTCCGTTCAAACGTTTCTATACACCAGTTTAATGAATATAGTTTTGAATTCATAACATAAAATTCCACAACAGTTTGAAAAGTAAAGAATGGAAAATGAGTCTCTCTTCCATGTTAGACACCAACTCTCCCACAGACAATGGCAATTCTGGCGTGTCTTCCAAGAATGTTCTACATATGTATTATCAGTATTTTTATTTTGAAACCATCACAAACTTACAGCAAAGGTACAAGTACAGAACAAAGACATTTGGCTTAAATCATTTGAGAGCTGCCAATCAGAACCCCAACACCCTTGAATCTTTCAATGTGCATTTCCTATACATAGCATATTCTCCTATATAACTAAATCATAACCATCAAAATCAGGGTTAGCAATGGTACATTACTGCCATCTAATCCTCAAGACTCCATTCAAATTTCGCCAATTGTCTCAATAATGTCTTTACAGCCAAAAGATCCAGTTCAGACTCCTGTGTTGCCTTTGGTTTTCAAATCTGTTTGGTTTCCTTCAGTCTGGAACAATTCTTCTGCCTCTCCTTGACTTTCATTATGTTGACACTTGAACATTACAGGCCAGTGATTTTGTAGGTGTCCCTCATTTTTGGTATGTCTGATATTTCCTCATGATTATTTTCGGGTTGTGCATCTTTGGCAGGCATATCACAAAAGTGATTTGTGTTTTTCCCATTGCATCTTATCAGGAGGCACACGATACCGATTTATCCCATTACTGGTGATGCTAACTTTGATCATTGGATTAAGGTGATGTCTGCCAAGCTTCTCACTGTAAAGTTACTCTATTCTTCTTTGTTGTTAATAATGATTGTGTAGAGAGATTGTATGAAACTAAGTACATATCCCATTGCTCATCAAAATTGTATTCATTTATATATGTACTTTTTATGCTATAAATGTATTTATTTATATATGTTTGGACTCATAGTTTGCTGTTCTATCCAGGGGCTATAATTTATTACTATCATTATTTATTTTAATGCTCCAATTGCATCTGGTTTGGTCAATGGGAGCTCTTTCAAGATAACTTCCTTTTGACATATTCCCATCATTCTCCGAGTACTTTCAGACTTTCTGGTACAGGTATTTCAGGCTCTTCTTGTACTTTACCTGCCCCTGTACCCTGAAACAGCCATTTCCCCAAGGATCCCTAGTTCATTGTAGCGGAGAATGATATTTAACAAAAAAACTCTGGGTGTGTTCATTGCTATTAGGAGATTGCTATTCTCAGACCCACTCAGTAGACAGATATGCTCAAATATTCAACTCTGTAGTCAGTGATAGATTCAATTTCTGTTGAAATTGATAGCAGGGCAGTGTTTCCTCCAAGGATGCTAAGGGTCCTATTGTCGGGAGAAGGGGAATACACACTGGACAGTGTCAACAGCATACGTTTGTGAGAGCTGGAGAACTAGGACTGAAAAGTGGGTCTGTTTGCTACAAAGAACAATGACATTTCCATCATTCTGGGCTGCCCATGGTAAGCAGATCCCCTTAAGACTGGCCATCTATTGTAGAGTTGTCCAGTCATGTAGATACTTCTGGTCATTTTTTTCCTTTTACAGAGTGGTAAACACCCCAACTCACCTAGGCTAGGTTATGAAACTGCAGGTCAGAAAATCATGTCAGTGTCTTTGTAGAAGGACATAAGAGATGTCAGCTTATAAACCTAGGTAGAAGGATATATCATGCATATTTCTTTCTCAACAGTTAGTGATTAAGCTGGTAGCATCCAAAACCAAATGTTGGTATGTCACTCTCTGTCCTTCGAGGTTCTCAGGAGCTTAAAGGTATGCATAGGATCCAAAGAATGAAATTATGCAAATTTTCTATACTACACTGTAATTTTCATTTATTCATTTATTCAACAAATATGTATGGAGAACTTATAAGTCAGAAATAAATGGTTATAATACTTATATAATATGTATATACCTAACTTCATATAAATAATTGTTGAATTTTGAGCTATATTTGTAGCTAACACATAAGTGGCATGTACACACGTTATCATTAAATGTATTTTTATAATTGTTCCCATCTTACAGACAAGAAAATTGAGATTCAGAGACCGTAAGTGATTTCTCTAAAGTAAAGCTATTATTAGTGACTAAATTCAATCTGTTTTATTTTAATGAAGTTATCAATCAGCTTTTTATCTAAGGCCTATAAGGTTAGGACTGTCTAATTCTAAATTGTGTGCCCTTTGATCTAGAGATGGCCTTCAAGTCTCCAATTTCGCCTGTTGTATAATTCTCATTCTCTCTCCCTCACTTCTTCTTTTCTTTCTTTTCCTTCCTTCCTCCACTCTAGCAGCTTAGTTGATATTCAAAGCCCCCAGAAATTCAAAGACAGATTTCATTTCTGTTCATGAAGCAGTGTGGAGTTTGAAATGATTTAAGAGATAACTGGCATCGTGAATAGGAACTGTAAGAAGACAAAAGCATCTAGGAGGTGTCTATATGAAAAGTTTGATTTCAAGTTCACTGTGTTTAAGGAGGACGGCAGTTGTCTGTCGAAACATCCATTCCATCATTAGCCATTCTTTTCCAGTGACGTAATTCAGTGGTTAGCCTACTACCAGGCACAAGGTAAGTTCCCAGAAAAAATTCGGTTGTATGAATAACCATACTATAGTTCAGGGGTTGGCAAACTTTTTTCCATAAAGGGCAAAGTACAAAATATTTCACTCTTTGTGGGCGTACAGTCTCTCTCTCAACCACTCAGTTCTGCCACTGTAGCTCACAAGCGGCCACAGACAATGTGAGGAAGTGTGTCCTTCCTGTGGAGGAAATCACAGAACGCCAATGTGGCAGGAACAAGTTGGAGGGGGTGGTCTTTGATGGGTAATACACCTGGAGAAGTAGGCCAAGAACAGATTACAGGGGCTTTTAAAGTTCCTGGTAAGAAAATTGTGACATTTTCCCCAAAGCAATGGGAAGCTACCCAAGGGTTTTAAGCATGTACGTGACATAATTGAATTTGCTTTTTAAAATAGTAATCTGGCTCGCAGTGTGGAGAGCATATTAGAGCAGGGCGAGGGTAGACCCTGATATCTTTGAAAGGCCTGACAGTAGCTTGGTCTGAGACAGTGGCAGTAAAGATGGAGAAAAGCAGGTAGATTCAAGAAAACTTAGGAAGTTAAATTGGTTGGACTTGGTGATGGATTAATTATGGGGAATGAAGGAGGCCTCAAGGATTGCAGATGCAGGTTTCTGACTTGCACAACTAATGGAGGGTGATGTCATTCACTGGGAGAGGAGAGGCTGGAGGAAGGATGGTCGAGGGATTTCGGATGGAAGCAGTTCATGAGTGCTGGTTTGAACACGTTGATCCGGCAAAGTGGAATGACTTAATTTGGCCATATTTGAGACACTACGTGAATATGTTCATTAGTCAGGTAGGTATAAATCTGGGGTTCAGAGGGATGTTCGAGGCTAAAGATGGAAACTTGTTAGTCAGTGGCAAGTAATCGGTTATGGAGCCAAGATATTGAAAGATGGAATTTCTTAGAGAAATAATATACAGTGAGAAGAAAAGAAGACACACATTTGTGCTTCTCAAAATGGGGTACACCCCTGAGGGGTATCCTCTGCGTTCAGGAATGCTCAAGAAAGATATGGAAGATTTCAAGTCATAGACACAGCTCAAATTCCTAAAGCATCTGTTTTATTTGAATCTTCTGAATGAGGAATGCTGTAGAACAGAACACAAAATTCACATACATCATAAAACAGAAAAAGATAATTAAGTTGTGTGTTTGAAGCTATTGCCTTGGGCTAAAACCTCAGCTCTCCAATCCAAAGTGGGAGAAATAACCAGAAAAAAGTTGGATCACAATTATAGCTGCTCGTTAAATAGTAATTCCCTTTCTTTGCTTTCCACATGTATAGTCTCTGATTTAAAACTGGGAGGGAAGAATGTCCTGCTTTTGTGACACCTGCTTGGCAACTCCCAAAGTAGAGTTAGCATATGCCTTAGGAGGTCAGAAAGGGGGAGATGGCTGAAAACTCTGTGCCCTAACAAGTGAGATTCTAAGCCAAATGCCGCACAAGTAACAGGACTGTAATGCATTGGGTAAGAGAAAGTTAGCCCAGGCTTTTCCAACCTCAGACCACATCACTTATTTGGAGACACTAAGTAGCAAATAATAAGAAAGCCGCACTTGGTATTAATGATCATAGCTAACATGTATACAGCTCTTCATCTGTACCAAGTCCAGCTCCTAGTTCTTGACGTGTATTAACGCATTTGCTCCTGTAAAAACCCTGTGAAATAGGTGCTCTTATCACCCGCGTTTTGCAGATGAGAGCGCTGAGATGCATGGAGGTGAAGTAATTGTCCAAAGTCACCCTAGTATGTGTCAGATCCAGGATTTGAACCCAGAAAGTCTGCTTCCACGGTGTGTTCTCTTCACCACAAAAAGCAACCGCTTCTTTGGTCATCCTATGGGGTCAGCCCCCTCTGGGTGACTCAGAGACAAACCTACTTATCAAAATGAAAGGAGAAATGGTCATCAATCAGCTAAAGGTTATTGCTAGTCCCAGTGCTTAATAATCCTCATCTACAAGAAGCATAATTATCCCCTTCTCTCTATCACTTTTCTCATATTCTCTCTAGTTATCACTCTACCGTGCTCTGTCTGGTACCTACTCAATCATGAAAAATCACAAACAAATAAAAAACAAACAGAAACATGGCTTTATGTATCAAAATCAATTAAGCAATTTTCGTACCAAACAACATGAGGTTCCCAGTGATGGTGGATTATTTTCAGGATAGGGTGGATGGAATAAAAAGAGTTAAGACCCAACAGACACCACCTCTCTGTCTTATTAGAACAAAGCGTTTTACCAGAGGAAGACCAAAACCTAATCTCTATGTATTTCCAAGATTCTGACAAGCAGATACTGTATCAGATTAATACTGTATAACATAATTGTTTCTGCCACCTCCTGATACTTCAACTCTGAGGTAATGTGGTACATTAACAGAATGTCGATGGATAACAGGGATTCATGTTCTGCTGCCCATTCTCCCACATCAGGCTCCTCTCCCACCCAAATACATACACCCTCTCTCGCATATATTATTTTGATTCAAATCACATGAGACTATAATTCCTAAAGGCAACTGCTACGAAGAGCAAAGCCACAAAGCCACTCTGTACATGATGAAGTAGTGAAAGTAGCAGAGGTGTACATCACAGGCATGCCCACCTGGAGTGAGGTAACAGCAGGTTGAAGATCTTTTTAAGCCAATACGTTCACAGATCTAAATTAAAAGACAATAGGAAAAATGTGGCAGATCTAAAAATGATCTTGCTCAGTTGTGTTCTTCAATCAAAGCAAAGTCAGTCAGTGAAGATAATGACATACACATTCAAATTCAATTTGTGATAACAATTAGTATATGGCAATGAGGAAGTTTGCTGACTCTAGAGTTAGATTTATCTGAGTTTGAATCCAGACCTTGGGCACATTAACCTCTCCATGCCTCCATTTCCTCACTTGAAAATAGTAATGCAGAGTAATGCAACACAAAGTGTGAACAGGAACTTGTGATAGTCTGACAGTGAAGTAGGGTAGCAAATAACCCACATCTGTGTACCCATGTGTGTGTGTGTCTGTGTGTGTGCATGTGAGTGTTGGGGCTGGAAGGATTGGGGAGGCAAGATTGCAGAGTGCAGGCAGCGACACTCTAGACCTATTCAAGGCTAAGGACTTGGAAGTTAGCCGCTGGGTTATAGCACACTGCAGTGCCATGAACAAATTTTAGATGTGCCAAGATAACCATCCCTTCAGTGTTCGGGGTGACTGGGTGGGACACAGAATAGCTACAACTCATTTCAGATCACCTCCAGCTACTAGCTGCAAGCATCCTTGTCTTGTAGCCACAGTGAGCCATACAAATATTAGTTATTTTCTATTAGCGCTTTGGTGTGAAGTTTGGGAAGCACTAATGTAGGGAGTAAGGACCCAAAGAAGACATTGCAGGAGAGTGTCACATTCAGGGAGGCTTATGTGACATGATGTATCTAGAGTGTTCACTTAGCACAATGTCTCACTTGTTGTAAGTGCTCAGTTAAGGTATGTATCTAGCTATATATTTGCGCATTGAGAGGATATATATTTGCCATGGATTCAGTAATACAGTTAAAATAAAATTGCAGTTTGCTAACCACAATAGATTAATAAACACAATAGATTATAGAAACATTTTTCCAGCATTTTATATATGAGACATATTAATGAGTTGATTCTTTATGCAATGCTTAGTGTGTGCAGACATTTGAGGAGCTCTCAATAAATCCCCAACTGCCCATGACTTCTAAGCCTTCAGTTTGGAATCCACTGCCTCAAAAACTAGGGAACCAACCAAGATATCCACAACAAATTCTTCCAGCACTACACCGTTTCTTGGCCCTTCAGGAAGGATTACGGAGGATGAGGAATTTAAAGACAAGTCAGAAATGGTCATTTTCCTTAAGAAGGTGAAATTCTAGTAAGGGAGATTGTATATATACACAAATAAATTGTGATGCTTGATAGAAGTGGTAAGTTCCACAAGACAGATATAGAAATAAATACTATAAGAACATACAGAAAAAAATGTTATAAGAGGAGAGAGAAATCAGCTCCGTTTAGGAGGATTAGAAAGGCTGCATGGAGCATCTATCCATTAGGGCTCTGTTAGTCATTACTAATAGAGAATCCAAATGATAAAGAGCTTAAGCCTAAAGGAAGATATGGATTTCCATAACTGACGTTCCAGGGTGAGGTGTAGCTTCAGGAAAACCTTGATCCAAGTGTCGCACAACAGGGACAAGTGTTCTCCTCTTCCCTTTTCAGCTATGCTTCCTCTGTGATGGCTCTGTTCTCAGACAAGTTCTCTCCTCCACCCTGCACTCTCCCAGGTTCAAGTCCAGCAGAACAGAGACAGCTGTTTCCTGATGGCTCTCACGTGAGTGCTAGGATTGGCTGAGATTTGACCAACTTGGTTAAATGTCTACCCTGCAGGCAATCACTCTGAATGTAGGGAATGAATGCTCTTCTTGCCTCAGACTTAGTCACATACGCTGCTCCAGAGCACACAAGCTGAGGAAGGCGCATGTTCCACAACAGGAAAATAAGGTTCTGTTTCCAGAAAAAATGAATATTATCTGCAAGATGGCCACCAAAGGGTTTGATCTTTGATGCGCACCTTGGAGAATAGGTGAGATTAGAAATGCTGAGATCAGAGTAGAGTGGACGGAAGTGAATAAATAAATTATTGGCATCTAATCCTTTTACAAAATTTCTTCACTTCACATTCCACTGATACTGTCCTTGAACTCTATTATAGTCATAACCTTTCTCCAGGGACACAATTAATGCCTTTAATTCTTCCCCTCCCCTCTTCCCATGTATGGGAAAGGGTCATAGGCGTAGCAGCAAACTCTGAAGTTGAGCTACGCCAAATGCCAAAGAATTCATTGGAATTTACAAATGGGTTCTGTCTGCTTAACTGCCTCTGAAGGTTCTGCCAGTTAATGGGGCAAGAAGATGCCTGGAAGTTCTGTATTTCAGGAAGAGAAAGGTGGATTATGTATCATCTTATGCCTAACCTATTGCTTAATAATGGTAAAAACAATAATGATAATGACAGCAAAGAAGAGTTTTTGAGTGCTTAGGATGTTCCAGGTACTGTGCTAAGTGTTTTACATGGGTTATTTGATGAAGTCTTCATACTACTACAAAGGTAAAGCACATTACTATCTCTATATCATAAAGAACGAAACTAAGACACAGAGGGGTAGGGTATGCTGCCTAAGGAAGCAGAGTTAAAGGGAAGGGTGGATCTCTCCCCCGAGATTCTTGATTCTTCCCTGGTCTTAATCTCATCATCTATATGAATCCAGTAGCTCAATCCAGAAACCCACAAGTCATCCTCAACACCTTCTCCTTTATCCTGTGTAGAGATTTGTGTGTGTTTATCAAACACACTTGTTCTTTCTACAGGGCCCACAACTGGACTACATTTCCCAAATCTCTGGCAGTTAAGGACCATGAAACAGAATCTTGGCCAATGGATTATGATGTGCATCTCCCCTGTGATCCTCCACACTCCTGCCCTGTCCCCATCTGAATGGAGAGGGCTCAGGGGAGGCAGAATGGGGCAGGGGCGGGACTGTGCTGCAGATGACATGGTTCCTTGGATGACAGCCTGAGGCAAAGCCACTTCGCCAAGGTGCAAGAAATACACTTCTATTATTATGAGAAGCTGTTGAGATTGTGAGCAGTTAGCCTACCAAGATTAATACACTCCCATCAAACCCATTACCAAAATATATCTTAAATGTAGCCATTCTCCTGATTTCCATGCCTTCATCCCAGTCCACGTCACCATCATCCCTTGTCAAGATTCTAGCAATAGTCACTTAACAAGTTTCTCACCACTATTCTTGCTCCACCACATTTTCCACATACTTACGAGTCAGTATTTTTTTTCAATAAAAATACTATTAAATGGTGAAATTCTGTGTGATTCTAAATGATACTGTCATGTGTGATACATGACATTAGGTATTTGTTAAAACTCTTAGAACTGTACAACACAAAGAGTGAGCCATAATGTAAACAATAGACCTTAGTAACAATAATGTACCAAAATTAGTTTATTGATTGTAAAAAATGTGCCACACCAATGCTAGATGTTAATAGTAGGGGAAACTCTGGGGGAGGAGAGAATAAGGTATATATGGGAACACTCTGTGCTTTCTGTGAAATTTTTCCGTAAACCTAAAACTGCTCTAAAAAATAAAGTATATTCACTTTTAAAAATCTGATTATATCCCTTCTCTACATAACATCCTTCAATAGCCTCCCACTGTCCTTGGAATAAAATGTGGTCTAAAGAGACCCTGATTGGCCGGCCCCTCCCCAAGCCCCCAGGCTCCTCTCCCGCTACTTCAGCTCCCTTACTGCGCTCTGACATAGGAGCCTTACATCAGTTCCTCACAAGGAGCAAACGATCTTCAACCAGTGCCTTGCACCTGTCATCTCCTCAGACTGGGGATTTTATCTCCCTTTAGTCCCCTAACTCTCGTCCCCTCAAACTTTGGCTTTCAGATCCAACGACACGTTTTCCAGAGAGGTGTTTTCTCACCAGTCAATATATCAAGTCCCCCCATAGCCCCATGATTTTCTCTCATAGCTCTCTGCTCCATTCCATCATAATATTTATAATGGTCTACAAAGTGAGCCACAGTGCCTGCTTTATTCCTTCTCCAAGCCTTGGAACCTGCTGTGGGAGTTGGAATATAGCAGATGCATAGGGCGAAAACAGTAGGAGCAAACCTTATATGGCACACATGATGTGCCAAGCACAGTTTCAATCATCTTATGTGTGTTAACTCATGAAATCCTCCCAGGAATTTTTTTGAAACAGATATAATTATCATGCCCATTTTACAGATGAGTAAACTGAAGCCAGAGAGGTTAAGTAACTTGCCAAAGGCTCCACTGCATGTCGGTGGTGGAACTGGAATTTGGTTCTAAACATTGGCTACAATGTCTACGCTTTAACCCTGATGCCATGCTATACATTGTCGAATGAATGAATCAATAAATGAATGAACCGGTGAACTGAGGTGTGTCTGACTCAAACCCGTATTCCTAATGTTTCGTTGCACCACCCTCCTTGTTCCTTGAAGTTCACCGGAATGTTCTTGACTGTTTCTCTTTATGTTTTTGCTCTTGGGCATCAGTTTTCTGCTGAGTCCCTAACTGAGGTATCTTCGTTATCATTTGTTCAAATCCTCCTGTTATCTTCCTTTTTATTTTTTTTTCTCAAATAGCAGTGGTGTTTGAGGTCTTTTGTTTAAGTTCTAATAAAGTTATTGCCTTTCTCTCAGCAGAGTCCTGGGTGAGTGGTGTTCTGATTTTAGAGGTGATCAATTGACTTTAGAGAGTGCAGAAAGATAAATTGGTGTCTCCCATATTCAGCTACCCTTTTTGTGGGTTATTACTTGAAGATGAGACTGGATTAATGAGGAAAAACCCCTCTAGAAAACACTGGAGCATTATCACATTTTGAGTCAATGGATACATTTCTTGTTTATTTGCTTTGGGACTTTCCGCTTATAGTCTGTACCTGGCAATGTAGGAATGTAAAGAGAAAGCAAAAAGAGAGCAGAAACAATCAAGAAGAAATAAAAGAGTCTGTATAGTACCCCTGCAAAGGCTCATCGTTAAATTTAGTTGTAGAAACACAGGCAACAGCATTCAAACAGGTATCAACTGACTTGGAATAATATGATCCATGGGCTTAACTGAGAACTTTCCCACAGGGAAGTCATACACACCAGAGGTTGCTGTGTAGCCATGATTTGAATGGTTGTTTCCCTCTGGGGGCACCAATGGTTTTAAAGAGGAACAGCCGTTGCTTTCCATCAGCTTACAGCATAGAGACAATTGCTTCTTTGAAAGATATATCTAAATAAAATGTCAAGATGATACATGATTTTAAAGGAATGTTGGTAGAATGCTCAACGCAGCTAAGACTGTTTCCGGCACAATTCAATCGCGTTCTCAATTTTCTTTGAAGGGAAATATGCAGCATGCAAAGAAATCCAGACTATAGAAATGACAAATGCAGTTTCCAGATCGAGGTAATGTTTTTAGGTATCGTTTTAGTATATTAATTTGGATTTTAGTGGTGGATTACTTTTCTGTTTAGTTCATTGCACTCATTAATGTTAAGTTATAAACTTACTGTCTGTATTTCCCTTTGGGCATTTGTATGAATTATCGAAATGGAGATGGTGAGGGGAAGGCAAAAAGCAAGCAAAATAGGGTTAATATTTTAAAAAGAAAATGATAGGGAAGTAGGAGCTCAGAGCTGTAGTTTTGGTACTAATCAATGAGCTGTTGGATCTTAGATAAGTGACAATTTTTCTTGCCCTCATTTTAATAATTTATGAGTAATAAAAACTAATTCTGTTGTTGTAGGAGTTTGATGAAATAGTATAAGTATATAGATTTACTAGCTGTATAACCTTGGGGAAATTACCTTTTACATTTAATTACTTTTTGGTAAATATTTGTTGAATGCTTATGATGTGCCAGGACTGTGCTTGTCATCAGGGTTACAGCAGGGAATAAACAAATGCATAATAGCTTCTCCTATTGTGCCCACAGTCTACTAAGGGCGAAAAAACGTAACTAATCCTGCTAATAAGTGTGAAATTACATTCTGAGCCCAGGACTCAGCAGGTGAGGGGTGTGGTCCTCTAAAGCATGGACAAGGGTACTGACTGGCACTTGGAAGGGAGGGAAAGCATCCCTGAGAAGCTATCCTTGAGCTGAAATCTAAAGGAAATAACAAAGTAAAAGAGAGAGTAGAAATCCAGACTGAGGAAACAGCATATGCAAACATCCTGGGGTCTGGGAGAATGGTGGCTTTGGTAAACTGAAAGAAGGCCAGAGTGGCTGGAGCAAGAGAGTGAGTTGGAGCAAGTTTCTGAAGGAAAATAGAGAGGGAAGCAAAGTCAGAAGGGAGTCTTGCAGGTGCCTTCAGAGTTTTAGTTTTCTTCCCAGAAACAGCACGGATCTTAATTTCCTCACTTAAAAATGGGGGAAATGGGAGAGGTAAAGATCTAATGGACTTGATTACACATGTAAATCACACGACGCTGGGCTAGTATAGGGTAGGCTTGCCAAAAACAATTTTCTCAGCACATGTTCTGAACTTTAAGAGTCTTTCCCTGTTAGTCTCTCTTTTCACCAATAGGTCCTTATTTAACACACATTTATAAAACCTAATCCATCTTCTTGTGAAATATTTTCTGTCTTTCCAGCTGTAATAAATAGCAAATAACAGATTAATATGACCATCATAGTATCTAATACTAGTATTTTATAGATGCCTCACCAAAAGAAACTTGTCTCTCTTAAAATATTTTTTATTGAAATGTAATACACATACAGAAAAGTACATAAATCATAGGTATGTATGTTCATTGCAGCATTATTCACAATAGCCAAGACTTGGAAGCAACCTAGGTGCCCATCAAGGGACAAATGGATAAAGAAAATGTGGTATATATACATAATGGAATACTACTCAGCCATAAGAAATGGTGAAATTTGGCCATTTGTGACAACATGGATGGACCTTGAGGGTATTATGTTAAGTGAAATAAGTCAGAGGGAGAAAGTCAAATTTCGTATGATCTCACTCATAAGTAGAAGACAAAAACAATGACAAACAAACACATAGCAACAGAGATTGGATTGGTGGTTACCATAGGGAAAGTGGGGAGAAGAGAGGGCAAAAGGGGTGATTAGGCTCACATGTGAAGCGATGGACTATAATTTGTTTTTGGGTGGTGAACAAGATATAACCTACACAGAATCCAATATATGTTACAATGAAAGCTATATAATGTTATAATCCAATCTTACTATGATAAAAAAAAGTCATCGGTGTACAGCTTGATGAATTTTCACAAAGTGCACACAAACATACCACCATCTAGAATGAAGTAATGGTATGCTTCCAGCACCTAGAACCCTCCTCATGCTCCCTTTCCATTACAGCCCCACTTCCTTCCCAATGGTGACCACTACGCTGACTTCTTCTGCCACAGATTCATTTTGCTCTTTTTGGGAATGTTATGAGTGAACTCATACAGCATGCATTCTTTTTGATCTAACTTCTTTTGCTCATCATTATGTAAGATTTTTCTATGTTGTTGCGTTTGACAGTAATTTATTCATTTTCATTATTGCATAGTATTCCACGATGAATACATAGAATTTATTTGTTTTAGTGTTGATAAACATTTGGGAGCATTCAATACATATCTTTGAATGAGCAAATGAATGACCCTCTCTAAGACTCAGTTTCCTCTTCTGTCAAACAAGTTCAGTAATAAAATCAATACTTATTCCATAAGACTGTTGTAAGGATTAAATGGGACAAAGTATGCAAAATGCCAGTAAGCGTTCATTAAATGGGATCTACCTATAATTATTTTAGGAGTCCCTGTTTAAAGGATTTAGACAATAGGGGAATTATTACAAGTGGAAATACTGCCTTAATCAAAAATGCCTAGAATAAATTTCTAGAATCACGAAGGAATCAAACCAATACGAATATTTGCTGTCTATCACAACCCTGTACTTATAAGCTGACTTGGCCTCTCCAAGAACCACATCCTTGCTAAACAATGAAACTAATATAGGGACGCTTACACACCTTGATTTCCTTGGGTCTTCCATTCTCTCCTCCTGGGTTTGCACCTGTTCTATCCTTTTCTACCTGTCTCTTGACTGTTGGCATTGACTCCTAGCTTCTGCAACATTCTTGCTCTTTGGATTTCCTAACCCATCTTGATTTTTACAGATTGACACTTGCTGTTTTCCATGCCTAAAACTGCAATTGACTCTGCAAGTTCTTCCTAATCCTGGTCACCTCGCCTAGGGTCTTTTGTCTTAATTCTAGCCCAACATATCTAAAACTCTGAAGAGACTTCAGATAGTCATTATGCTGAACATATATGGGGCGTTCAATTTATAGATATTGATTAGCGTAGTGGCTGAAGATTGGAATCATAGTAAACAGGAAGCAGGCAAAGCCTATTAATAGATTAATGCAACAAAGTCATTGGAGCGACCCTTAGGAAACTGTTTGCTTGGTGTCTCATTGATTACAGAGACGAATTATAACAGCCCCAGGATAGCTGTGAAGGGCTAATTCATACAATGCTGTCACATTTCACTGACTCCTCTGTGCATGGACCACATCCAATCAGAATACTTACTGCAGTATCTGCTGATGCCAACTAGATCTCTGAGTCCGTCACAGCTCTCCTGTGAGTACAGTGGATTCAACTACCTGGTGGCCATCTCCACTTATGTGACCTACAGACAGATGAAACTTAACATGTCCAAGGTACAACTTATTATCATGTCCTAATCATTCTCCTGTATTCCCTAGCTCCCATCAGAAACATTGGTATTGTCTTCAACATCTCCCAACACTCACCCACCACATCCAATCAATCACCAAAACCTGCTCATCCTATCAACTAAATAGTCTCTTTACAATTTTCCTGCTTCTCTCGATTCTCTCTCAGTTTTCTTAAAAGGCATAATTTCTAGTCTGTAATAACACATAAGAATTCCAGTGGAATGCCTTTTTTTTTTTTTAACTTGATCTTTCCACCCCCACCCATGCATTCTCCATTTTGCAGTCAAGGAGGTCTTTCTAAATTTCATACCTGATCATGTCACTTCCCTGCCTAAAATTCCCTCGTAGTTCCTTCTCGCCCTTTGGATGCATTCAGGCTGACTATTTAGCATGAACTATAAGTTCCTTCATGATTTTATCCCTAGGGTACGCCACTTGTAAACTTTCACTCTGCAGCCATTCTGAAATATCTACTCTTCCAAGAACATGTTGTTTTGACCCTCATTTCTAGACCTTTGCATGTACTCTGACCTTCCAGGCTAGTTCTAAATATCCTCAGATTTCCACTTCAATATTAGCTTCTCCAGGAGAGGGCTAGGTGTACTTCCCTTCCCCTGGGGCTCTATATTTACTCCATGCAGCGAGCTGTTGACTTTGTTGAAATTATTTGTTTACCTATCTTCTCTCTCTCCCAACTGTAAACTGATTTAAAAGTGGAGATATTCTATCTTGTTCTCATTTTATCACCAACATCAAGCACAACACATGGTAGAGTACCAGCTCAAAACATATTTGTTGAATAAATCAGTAAATCCATTAAAAGTTAACCAAAGATGTGCCCACAGGAAAGCATCCATCAGCTGCCATTCTATTCTAAGATGGCTGTGTACTAGATTTCAAACCAAAAGCATCTCAGTGTATTTTAAAAATATACACTTACTCAATTTTGTTCTGGAAGAGACAGATAATCTGGCAAATGCTAGATGCTAATTGGGTGCATTGAAGCAAACACCTCCTTCCAGCAAAGTCATGTTTTCCCTTACAGACAGAGCTGACATCACTGACCCAATGTTGTTCATTTTATTCCTTCTACAGACATTTACTATTTTCAGCAAAAAAATCCAAAGACCATAAAAGTATTATATTCCATTTTTTGGAATATAATACTGATTTATGCATATAGTTCTTATTGCTCTCTCAATGTCTAATGGCTTGTAGGTATCTAGGTTAGAGGAGAAGGTAGCTACAATGTAGGGTCAAAGGTATTAGATTTGGAATCAAATACCTGGGCTTTGCCATGTACTAGCTGAAGGATGTCCTATCAGTTCTATCACCAAAATGTCTAAATCCTTCCTTCTCTCATCTTTCTGTTATTAGTCAAGCCCAGGCTACTGCTATTTGTCACTGAGTCTTCTCATTGACCTCACTGTTTCCAGTTTTGTCATACCCCAATCCATTCTCCATCCTTCAGATAGCCAGGGTAATCTTTCAGAGGACATGATCATGATATCACTCTGCTTAAAACTTTTCAGTAGTTTCCCATTGGTTTCAAGATAAAATTCAAACTCCTTATCATTGCCTAGAAGTGTCTGCATGATTTGACCTCTGCTTGCTCCTTCCCTCCATCTAGTAACATGTTTCTTCCTGTTCTCTTTCTCTCTCTCTCTTCTTTTTTTTTTTTTTGGCTTTCCATTTACATTGGCTTTTTCTTGGATTTTCATATGAGCAATACTCAGGGCTGTTAACATCTCCTCTTGCTTGTGAGTAGTCCAAACTCCTCCACTACCTTCTACCAAGCAGGTAGTGGCTAGCTCTAGTTGCTCTCTGCACAAGCCCTATGCTCTGGGAACATGGTGAATTATGGAGTGCACAGCTCCAAAGGCAGACAAGCCTGAGTTTAAATACCTAAATAAATGAGTCTTTAATAACAATAATAAAAATAAAAAGTGTGCAAATATTCACTATTTATTATTAGTGTAGGTACTATACTAAATGGATTTTCATGTACCATCTCTTTTAGGCTTCAAAACAACCATATATATAATTATTCCCATTTTATATATAAAAAATTAATATGAAAAGATGGTAAATATCTTTCACCAGTCATCCAGTGAACTTGAAGTACTGGGATTTAAAGCAAAGTCTGGTGATTTTAGACCCAGAACTTAACTTTCCTCATGTACCCATACATCGCATACAGGGGATATGATGTAATAAGTACTCAGTGTGGTCCCTTGTGTGTGTTAAGTTTTTATTATAAATAATTTTCCTTGCTATTTCTCTTTTATGAGAGGAACCAACCCTGTTTCGTCTATGTCTAACCACATTCTTTTCTGTTCTTCAATATTAGGCTCAAGCATAGCTTTTTTCAGCCCCTAGTGTCACCCTGAATCATCCTCGTACTGTGTCCACCATTCATTTTGGCTTTTTATTTTTTCACTCACTGTGCAGGATCACACACTCCTGGAGGGCATTGGTTGCTTTTCATGTTGTTCTGGCATCCCTTTCAGCCCTTTGCACAGTGCAATGTAATTGTAGGCCACTCAATAAATACTTGTTGAATGAATGCTTTAAACCTTATAAGGATCAATCTTCTGACCTTGAACTCATTGGTAGTGTATCTGTAAAGAGCTGAGCTAACTTGAATCAGACTAAGCACAATTAAAATAAAATAGTTTTTTTTTTTAAAGAAAGAAGAGCTTTGTGAGCCCAATCATTGGTCAGCCCAGTGGTTCTTAACTGGGAGAGATTTTTTTCCCCACAGGAGACATTTGGCAATGTGTGGAGACATTTTTGGTCACTACAATTGGGAAATGCAACTAGCCTCTACTGTGTAGAGGACAAGGATGCTGCTAAACATTCCACAAGGCACAGACAGCCTCAAACAACAAAGAATTATCCAGCCCCAATGTCAGCAGTGCCAAGATTGAGAAACCCTGGGGTGGATGAGCCCATCAAAAGAGATCATAAAATTTACATAGAATTTATCAGTTTACAGATATGTACTATGCATCTATGTTGTATGTGATTTTAGATCGCATATAAATGTATGAACAATAGGACAAAATCTCTATTGCTAAATACTTTTTGAATCAAAATTTCAAAGATGCTGGAAAAACACATGCATAGTTCAAACTTCACTAATTCAAAAGAACTTGAGGGACATCCATTCCTCACTGTGTGATTTATATAAGAGCATCCAGGTTTGTTAGTTGACATAAGATACAATAATTCAATTTGGCAACTAACAAAGTAATGCTCATGGAATCTTCAAATAGCTTTTGTGCATTGATAGGAATCATCTGTAACTGACATGTGTTTATATTTAAAGGTGTGATAATAAAGAGATTTTTTAAATGATTTGAAAATTGTTTATAATAACCTTAATACTTCCTTCTCTCGCATCTTTAAAATCTCAACTAAGAATTGCAACCTGTGTATCTAATAGCACAAATTCCAATTAGCAACATCCAAATTAACAAATTATTTGACAAGATCATAATCACATAATTCTTGCAAAATATGTTTCAAACACACACACACTCGATCAGAACAATCAGATCTTTGCACAGAAGCTAGGAACAGGGTTATGAGCGAAGCAAAAAATGGCTGTAAGAAAGCACAGGATTACAAAAGTAGAGATTTTACTTGGGGTATAATTTATGTACCTTCCAGAAAGGAGTTTTTGTATCAATTATCTTAATGTATTTTTAAAAGGCTTGACTTTTTAGAGAAGTTTTAGCTTCACAGCAACATTGAGCAGAAGGTACAGAGATTTCTCACATACCTCCTATCCCCATACAAACAGAACCTCCCCCATTATCAGCATCCTACACCAGAGTGGTACATTTATTATAATCAATGAATCTACATTGATACATCATTATTATCCAAATTCCATCATTTACATTAGGGTTCTCTTAGTGTCGGACATTCTATGGGTTTTGACAAATGTATAATGACACGTATCCACCATTATAGTATCAGACAGAGTAGTTTACTGCCTTAAAACAATTATTCTAAATTTTTTAAAATAAAAGTCAGAATAGAAGAAGCCCTGTAAAGTTTCTCAATACCAGGAAGGTAGTTCTCATGTTAAAGAAAAGCATGTCTTTCTTAGGTCATTTACACAAAGAAATTCCATTTCCAAAGGGAACTGGAAACTCTATTAGACACTAGATATAGACATGCTTGCACATTCAGCTCTTAGTTTCCTCTTTAACCACATTATCCTTTACAGTATGTAGGAAATGACTTGATAAAAATTTCCATCCTGAAGGATTGAGAAAGTTGTGAAACCTCTGACAAAGATGAGCAGACTGGTTATAAAACAGACATCTTATAAAACAGTGAGTTATAACCAAGAATTCCTCCAATTCTGAATCCCTCAAGATGAGGGAAAACTTGATGAAATTAAAATATTAAACTTTCAGGCAAGCCAGAGAAACTTGTAAAAAGATATTTTCAGTCCTCTTAGAGAACCTGCTACAAAAAGGATATAATGGGGCAATTTGGATCAAAAATGGAATTAGACACATGCATGAATATTACCAGCGAAGCTAATTAAAATGAAAATGTCCACGTGCTTAAATAGTTCATCCTTGTGATCAGGAAGAGAAGACTGAGATTGAAAAACAACCACCGATAGGTCAGGCTTGATTGCTGATGACCGTATTGTTCAAAGAATTCATCCACTTCAATTACAAACGGAATTTCTTGATAATTTTGCCAGAAATGCATGAGACTTTTGAAAATGAGACTAATTCTGATAGTGTCAATAGCACATCTGCAATGTCATAATAATTTTTTCAATTGATTATTAAGAGAGCCATCTTGGCGCAGTGTAATGAATACTGGAGTAAGGATAGAGGTCAGACAAACTGTGTTCTACTCCGCCCTGCCACTAACTAACCACATGGCCCAGCACCTGTCCCAAAACTTCTGGGAGCATCAGTTTTCACATGTTGAAATGGAAATGAGAATGCTCACTCAACTCTGAATTTTGTTGACTGAGAATATTTGCTTAAGTCCTAGGAACAGGAAAATGGAGAACAGCTGGTGGTGAAGGATTGACAGGAAGGCAAAGAAGAGCCTGAGCTGGAGGCAACATGTATTTGGTTTGGAGGAGGATTAATACAAGCCGAGTTTCATTTCCTTCTTCAACACAGTTTTGAACCTTGATTATATACACTGCTCTTACTGTGAAGATATGCGGGTGGAACATTCACTGGGAAGAAAATACGTGCTAGACCTCAGTAGAGCGTCTGATGGAGGAATTACACTATGAAAAACACATGTGGAATGTTTGCTTAAACTCTTTATCCACAGAGCACATCTCTGAGTACAAGTGGCTACTAGCCACATGTGTATGTGTCCATGGTTGTGTGGAGATGAGAGATGAATGGGTCCTTTCATTAGAAGATCTTATCTTTTAATTATTTGATGACTATCTGCCATTCTGAAACTCCTCAGAATCCCTCTCATTATAAAAGGCATATTAACAATTGCCCTTATATGTTGATCACTATCTACATGTAAATCCCCTTTAATACTCGCAACTATTTTATAACATATATGTTGTTACTTGCATTTTCCAAATAAGCAAATCTGCGTTCAGATAGGTAGTGATTTAACCACATCCTCACAACTGCTAAGGAAAAGAAGCAGGCATCGTCCCTAGGTTTGCCTGGATGAAAATCTGAATTTACCTGCCATTCTTTTTATGGAGACATGTGGCTTTCTTGTATAAAATTGGAGAAGCACTCTATACCCGGGATGGACTCCAGGCCTGCCATTGTTTCTAATGATGAATTATGGCCATGGTTGCCTTGTAACCCCAGCTTCTCAGAACACTAGCCTGGTGACTACTGGCTGGAGTGATTTATTGAAATGTAGCTGTTCTTGTTTCAATGCACATAAGTGCATCGCCAGTGCACCTTGGGGTAATTATATTGTGGATGAAGAACTGCCATGGCAACCACCCATAGAGTTGTTTATGTCCTGGAGCTGCAGTGCATGACCCCCCAAAGGGCTCTTCCTCCTGCTAAGGTTTGCCGTGGGTGGTAGAGGTTGAGGTGGGGGTGGGGGATGAGCACTAACATATTACCATGGAGACAGGGATACTGATAAAGAACAGGCATCCTAAGGAAGAAGCATCTAGAGTAACAGTATTGCATTCCTCAGAGGGTCCTGGCAGAACTGAGTAAAAATGCTGAGCTTTTTCGAAAGACTCATAAATAATTTACAACCCATCTCCTAAAATTTTTCTCCCCACCTTTTTTGCTTCAAACATTCAACACTTTAGACAATAATCAAGTTACAGTTCAAAACATATTCTGATTCTTAAAGCATTTTCACCTTAATAGGCTCTTTGGTTGAAATTAGGTAATGATGTGGCTTATCTGCCTTCAATAACAGAGTGGACATTGGCGGATTTATTTTTGCATTTGAATTCCCCGTGAACAGCACTTTATGGTTCTTTGAATAAAAGCTTCACCAAAGAGCCTTTATTTTCAGCTGTATTTAATTAAAATTTTAAAAACAGTTCTTCCCCTCTCCGTCGGAACCCAACCAAATTTTGCAAATAAAAAGTGAAGGAGAAAGTTAACTAGTACATATTGAACAACCATTTTTTCAAATCAATTTTACTTCTATGTTCGCATAATATGGCAATACTTACTTCACAGAGCCTTTTCAAGGATTAAGATGTGATGCAGGTGTGGCAAATTCAAAAGTCTGCAGGGGCCAAGAAGAGCAATGTGCATGGGCAAAATGGGCTGAGTGCCATGCAAAAGGGCAGAGTGGGGTCTGAAGAAAACTGGAAATATGTCTGACTTAAAATAGGTATTTGCTATTCAGCTTTGCCATTTTCTTTTAAAAGAATCCAGAATCAGGAAAAAAAAATGGTTAAAATTTCCCCAGCTTTAAATAATGACAACTAAGTAAAAAACAATGAAACATCTAGTAGTTAAAAAATATGCAAATATACAAAAAATATGTCATGGACTGCCAGTTTGAAGCTTCAGGTGACATTTGGTAAAAGCTAAGCACAGTGCCTGACACCTAGCAAGCTCTCAATACAGGTTATTTGTTTTACTTGCAGACATTTTGAGAGGTTTGTATTTTTGTCTTATTTGTGGATGGGGAATCTAAGACTCAAAGATCTGAGCTGGGGCATGACAGCCGTGACTGAGGTCTTTCGGATCCCAAGCCTCAGCTGCCTACCCAGTAGCGAGTGGTTAAGAATGTCATTAACAGCTCATGATTTTTTATGCTGACTTGATTCCCATGATTCCTTTTAGCAAAACATTATTCTTGCTGCTTGTGCCACTCTTGTATTACACTTTTGTCTTAAATTCAGAGAATTAATAGGCAGAAGCTTCAAGTGCTTTATTTATTTGTAAAGGAAGAGGACTCACGCAAAGATGTCTCCAAAAGAAAAGGCCCAGAAAGGTCTTCTGGATTCACTGCTTCTGGGCAGAATTACTTGCATTGTGACAGCCGCTCGGTCTGAATCACAGTTGTAATACACCTTTCTTATCTTCAGAGAGATTGAGTTTCTAACGACCCTCCAGGGCCTGAGCCTAAATGGTAGCTCTCTAGTGCTTTGTCACTTTTAGAATAAAGAGATTTCAAACAGCCAGGGGTCTCTTTCATTCTTGGTATTGTTTACAAAGCCAGAACTATGACAGTGATCATTCATGGTTATGCTTCTTTGTTTTCTAGGTCCAAACATATCTACATTCTAGTTGGGAGAACCGAGAAGCAAAGGAAGGTTAGTTAAGAGACATGAGCTAATGATGTAGAAAGTAAAACAAGTGAGTGGAAAGGTGAGCTTCTGAGACACGAAGTAGAACTAGATCAATAAAACAAAGGTGAACTCATGTCCCAGGAAGTAGAAGGTGGGCAGGGAGTGGAAAGGTGAGCTTGTGACTGAGGAAGTAGAAGAAGGTCATCAAGGCGAACTAGGTGGAAAGCAGCTACTGGAAGCCAGGGAGGTTTTCTTTATTTTCCTGTCATCGTGCCAAGCAAAGGCCAGGCAACACCAGGGGATTATATGAATGACTGATTTCTTTCAGATTAGACTTTCTAGGTTTTCTGCCTCTGCAGCTGTGAAGCTTTGGGAATGAAACCAGCAGAGAGTTAGCCATTGATGATCAAGCAGTTAGGAACTGAAGTTTTTTTCCTTTTTGCAGTTACTGATTACCGCTTCAAGCTGTTTAACCCGCCCGTTGTTAACTGTACTGTTTAGGCAATATGCTATCTGACTCCCACTAGGCTCCTATAGGTAACATCTCCCTGCAGCCTGGGTCACCATGGTGATGGGTGTGTGAGCTGTTGTTCAGGAATTAGAACTCCTTGTCCACTCCAGGCCAGTTGAGACCACCAACTCATCAAGTGGGCCTGCACAGATGTCTGATAGGCTACCTTTTGACGTCAAGAGGCTAAAAACTCCACCCTCAGATCATGCTAATACCACCATTTTGTGAACATGCGTCCTATGAAGAGGCAAGAAGTCTAAGTACGCCTGTGCAGATCATCAGTTACCTCACCTCTCCTCACCTCCAATCACCTCTCTCCACGTTTCAGACCACCTTGCCCCCCATCCCATAAATATCTCTGAGTCCCTATTTTTGGGGAAGCGAATTTGAGGCTCATACTCTCACTTCCTCACATGGCTGCCTTGTGAGTAAACTCTCTCTCTGTTGCAGTCTCATTGTCTCGGTGCTTGGCTTTCTGGGCAGCAGCCAAAAATGAACCTAGTTCAATAACAGGAATTTGTTGAACCTCTCTCTCCTTCCATTTTATCATCTGTAAAATTGAGAATAATACTGTTTTCCTCACAGGTTGTTGTGCAAATTAAATGATATTTGTAAGTGCTTAGTATGGTGCCTGACATAGAGTAATTATTCAATAAATATCTATTATTACTATTATCATTAGCATTCTCATTTAAAATTTTTCAAGTAATCTTCTTCTTAATGAGCATATGCTCTCACCTACTAGTGTGTCTTTCACCTGGCTTCTTTATTGCACACATGCAGCTACTAATTATTAATTGTCAACAAGTGGGTCCTTGGTGAGACAAGGTCTCTCGCTATTAAATGCTGTTGAAATCACATCTGCTAATTCAGTAGCACAGTGTCCACAGTCCCAGGGCATTCTCTCATAGTAAGTCTATGATAAAGAAATTGTGAACAAACGAGTTTCTTATTTCCTGGTAAAAGGATCATGAGAGGAGTAAGAGAGATTGGTTTTGTTTTGTAAAACAGATTTTCATACAAAGGATAGCTATAAATCAGAAGGTCTGAGTTTGGTACACTTGATGCCTGGGGATGGAAAGAGAAGTCCCTGCCTCCTTTTCTTAGCATCACTTGTGAGTTGAGTGGAAATTTCCTCTCTATTGCACAGATGTAAGTATGATGAAAATCACATCTACCTGTCTTGAGGCTCTTACACAGATGAGTTTGGGTAAGTGCTGCATAAGTATTCGTAAAAAAGACACTGAATTTCTTCCATCTATCCCCGTAGAGGTGTGCTTCTCCATCTAACATCTTGCTATTTCCTTCTTGCTTTACATAGTTTGTTGATGTGTATTTTATTAAAATGCTGCCAATAGGTATTGCTTATTACAAGGTATGATTACAGGTCCCCAGCAAAGAAAAAGTTCACATCAATGTATTGTATGCGTCCAGTGTTAATAGCCTGCTTTCTGTTGGCTTGCTGGTTACTTAAATCACTGAGCTGTAATCAAAGCAGGACTACTATACACGGTGTATACCTAGCCCCTACCCCAAGTTTCCACATTTCACATAAAATGGCTCGAAGAATATCATTTGTGCAAAATAATAAACATTCTTCCTGTGTGCACAGTGCTCTATACTTTCAAAGCTCTTTCCCGTGCATTTTGTCGTTTGATTTTCATAACAAACCTGTGAGTCCAGCAGGGCATTATTAGTTCTATTTTATATTTAAGGAAAATAAGCCTGAAAGAATACAATCAACTCAAAAAAGGACAGAGTGAGGATTTGAACTCAAGAATATATGACCCCAGCGTCCTTGCTTTATCCTCTATTCACAGGCACAGAGAGGTGATTTCTCAAAAACCTCGCTATTATTTAGAGTGCCTCTTCTTCTAAAAGGATCTATAGTCCAGAAGAGTGCTTAGAGGCACAATCAGAGCAACGAAGATCAGTCATTTTTATCCAAGGTGCCTCTGATCCTGTTCTGGCTTATCTCTTCAAAACTGTCATGAGAAAGTCATAAAAATGTGTGGATTCTTTCTGAGTTTCATGTTTGTTGAGACAAAAAAAAATCATCCATAGGTCATTGATGCCACTTGGCACTGATGAAGTGGCATAAAGAAGTGAAGAGGAGTTAGACCTGGGTGTGCAGACTGAATCCACCAGATTCTAGCTATATTATCAATGGACAGTCTCTCTGAGCCTCAATTTCTTCATCTGGTAAATGGGAGCAATAACAGTATCTGCCTGTGATGGATGGCATGCAGACTGGAAAACATATTTCCTATAAACTGCTTAGCAAAGAACTTGGTTTCATAACCACTTAAGTAAATAACAGCTATGGTTCCTATTACTTATACTAATTTTGCCTTTTCTATTTGAATGTTATAATAAAAGGAAATCAGCCTATTGGAAGTTCCTCAAGCCTTAGGGGTCTTACAGGTCTCTGGTTCCTCAGATCCCCAAAAGGATGAGTAAAGAAAATGATGAACAATGAGTGTTCTGTAGTCATGCCTTCTATCCCCTATTTCACCTTCTGCAAAAAGTGATCATAATACTTACCATGTTCCTTTACAAAAATTCAACTAAGTTTAACCCATGCTATCCCAGGGCCTACTATGTGTCAGGCACTGTGATAGGCACTGGGGTGAGAGGTGAATAAGGTATGGTCTTCAGGTTCCAGAAGCCTCTGGATGAAGGGGATGATGGAAACAAATGTTTTAAAAACTGTGTAGCAAGTGCTATGATGGTTATAGGCCCAGAATGATATGAAAGCAGTAATACGATAACTTAAGCAAGCCTATGGCTTAGAAGGCAGAGGGTTCCTGGAAGCCTTTTGGTATTACCAGAGTATAAAGTTAAAGTCAGGAAGAAGTGGAAGACAACTCTGAAGAGGATTTCTGGAGCCAGGTCATGGGATGCTATTGACAGGGTGGTGGGTGTTATCTTATAGGTTAGAGGTCACAAAATAGCATATCATCAGCCACATACAGCCCATACAGATTGTTTGATCTCTTGGATCTTTGAAAAAGATTAATTTACATAAATACCAAATATGATTTCACTTTCAAATCCCAATGACTACCTTCTGGGGAAATCACTCAACCCACATTTCCTCATAGTATCAATTAACTGCGGCTGAAGTATGGCTGCCTATAAAATAGCAGGCATGTGCTCTCAGATTTGTCACAGTGCCTACCAGTCTCTTTTAACTATACTTGGCCTATTGCATTCATTTTTATTACATGTTTGACACCCATAGGCTTTTGAGACTGCTTTCTGCTTCTTCCATTATCCAGCCCTTAACAAGCATGTGAAACTACAACTATCAGAAAACTTGATATCAATCTCTTTGTTGCATGGGTACTGCCTTTCAAAGAGCCAACAAACTTGTCCACTCCTCAGACACCAACAATCTCATCGAGTCATCTCTATTTAAATCCAGCAGATTCATCAGAGTGGGAAGAAAGTGGTAGCAAGTAAATTGTCATAAATTGGTACCACTACTTATGTCTACTAGCAATAACAATAGCCAACATCTACTTAATTCTAAGTGCCAGAAACTGTGCTATTAAGTTACATGTATCATTTCAATCAATAGTCTTACAACAGCAATTCTATCATTATCCCCATTTTACAAATAAGTAATATTAAATTTAGAAAAGTTGATAAAATGCTCAAGGTTGAATTACCTTAAACACACACTCTTAAACAGGCTGTATTGCTTCATCCTGGAGGTATAATCCTCCTAAGTGATGTTAAAGCTAGGAAGGGAAAGGTAAAAACAGCGAGAACTATGAAGGAGTACATATATTGGGACTTACAATGTTTCTTATTCTGCATTTTTGTGTGTTCAGAGAAATTATCTTTTAACCTAATTAAAACCTACTCAAGGAAAGCCTACTAAGAATTGGCCTAAGAATTATGGACATCAGGCTGCCATCCAGGTATAAGTCTCAGTCAAAGACTTGACCAGACCTGTAGTGACAGAAAGCACAATAATAGTGACCTATAAACTCTGTCAACAAGCCTGGAAAGATCTTCTCCTCAAATAACAAACAAAGAAAAAGAGAAATTTTAGTAACTGTTTAGGAAAATTGCAGAATAAAGGAAAGAGAACTTTGGTCTGAAGACTCAGAAGAATAACAAACTTATGAAAATTTTAGAAACCAGTTTGACATTTTCAGGAGAATGCAAGGAAACATTGCCTCTCTGAAACAGAAGCATACCACCATAACAAATAGAGACAGGCTAGGATAAAAGATATTAGAATAAGATGAAACTACAGATAAGTGACATAGTAGATGTCAAGGAAGCTGAAAAAAATGCAATATCACAATTAAAATAATTAATGAAAACAGAAAAAATAAGGAGAAAGATTCAGAAATTCTGCTTCTTGAATGACACTCTTTGTAGTTCAGACTAACCACCTGATGAGAAAACCTAGAAAAAAGTGGAAAAAATATTTTAAAAACTAAAAAAAAATACAATCTATGCACATGAAAGAAAATATTATATGAAATCAATAGAAACAACAAATAAGAAAAATGTTTCTAGAAGCAATCCGCATAATAAAGCCATAAGACATGTATTAAAACAAACTACTGTGTTGAATGTGTTCAAGCAAAAAAAGATAGGATTGATAATTTGACAGGAACTTGGAAACTATAAATGTAATCAAATTGAAGTTCTAGCAATGAAAAACTATATAATGACAGAATTCTAAACTAAGGTGTTGTGTGTTAAAGAGCAGATTAGACAAAGCCAAAAGGAGAATTAGTTAACTGGAAGATAAGCCCAAAGAAAATATCCAGAATAAAGCATATAACTACAAAATAATGAAAATACAGAAAAATGTGCAACGTATGTAGAGAATTTAATAAGAAAGTCTTACATATATATAATTGGAGACCCAGAAGGAAAGGAGAGAGAAAGGAAAGGGCAAAAAGCAATAAGATTTTCCCAAAATGGCAAAATAATTTAAGCCACAGATTCTAGAAGCCCTATAAATCCCATGCAGAATGAACACAAAGAAAACCACACCAAGGAACATTAAAAAAACTTCTGAAAACCAAGAACAAAGATAAAAACCTTAAGAACAAAGAGGAAGTGGGAAAGACATATTACCTTCAGATAAGCTGTGATAAGACAGCTGATTTATCTGTAGAAACTATAGAAACCAGAAGACAAATGAACGATGTCTTCAAAATGCTGAAACAAAATGATAGCCAACCTAAAATGCTATACTCAGAAAAAAAAAAATCCCTTCAAGAATTAAGGTGAATTTAAGACATTTTCAAATGAACAAAAGCTAAAGGAATTCGTCACCAGCAGAACTGCATTAATGGAAACACCAAAATAAGTTCTTCAATGCAGAAGAAATAAATACCATACGGAAGCTCAGAAATGCAAGAATGAATAAAGAACATAAAAAAAGAGCAAATATCTGAGTAAATGCAATTGCAACATATAACCAGAATTTATAAATAACTCTGCAAAATAATAAACTTTAAATAGTAATACATATAGCCCAATAGGAATAAATATGACAATATTCCCAATAGGAATATATACATGATAGAAATATGACGGCCCAATAGGAATGTGTACACAATTCTTCAACCAGCCCATAGGAAAGAAAACTTCTATGGCTAAAACACACATAAAAGTGTTCATGTTCATCAGTAATTAGGTGGTGCAAACTGAAAATAAAATGAAGTCTTACCAAACACTCTCCAGAATACTGAGATTAAAAGACCAATGGTAGCAAACTGGTGGTGAGGTTGTAAAACCACAGGAACTCTCATATGCAGATGGTGAAAGTTAAATTATTAGGATCACTTTGGAAAACAGCGTGAGATTATCAAAATTGAAGATTAACATGTCTTATGACCCAGCAATTCCATTTCTTTACATATATAAAATAGAGGGGCTGGCCCCGTGGCCAAGTGGTTAAGTTCATGCACTCTGCTGTGGCGGCCCAGGGTTTTGCTGGTTTGGATCCTGAGCGCAGACATGGCACCACTCGTCAGGCCATGTTGAAGTGGCGTCCCGTATGCCACAACTAGAAGGACCTGCAACTAAGATATACAACTATGTACCGGGGGGATTGGGGTAGATAAAAGCAGAAAAAAAAAAAAAAAAAAAGATTGGCCACAGTTGTTAGCTCAGTTGCCAATCTTTAAAAAAAAAATAAATAGAAATTTGGGCACTTGTGCACCAAAAGATGTGCTCCAAAAGATTCTTAGGAGCATTTTGTAATAGCCCCAAGCTGAAACAACCAAATGCTCATCAATAGTAGAATGGATAAACAAATTGTGATATAGTCAGTCAGTCAAAGGGATACTGTAGATAACGGGGTCAGCAAATTACAGCCTATGGGCTAAATCTGGCCCGCTGCCTATTTCTGCAAATACATTTTGTTAGAACACAGCCATGCTAATTCTTTTATATACGGCAATGGCTCCCTTTGTGCTACGGCAGAGCTGAGTTGCAGTAAAAACCATCTAGACTGCAAAGCCAAAGATTTTTGAGATCTTCCCTTTACAGAAAGTCTGCCAACCCCTACTATAGATAAATGAAAATGAATGAACTGTAGGTGCATTTGTTAACATGTATGAATCTTACAAATAAAATCTTGAACAGAAAGAAGCCAAACTAAAGAAAAAATTACCCAAATAACATGCTTTAGGAGCCGGTCTGGTGGCACAGTGGTTAGGTTTGCACATTCTGCTTCTTGGCAGCCTGGGGTTCAGCTGTTTGGATCCCGGGTGCAGACATGGCACCACTTGGCAAAAGCCATGCTGTGGTAGGCATACCACGTATTAAGTAGAGGAGGATGGGCATTGATGTTAGCTCAGGGCCAGTCTTCCTCAGCAAAAAGAGGAGAATTGGCAGTATTTAGCTCAGGGCTAATCTTCCTCAAAAAAAAAAATAATAATAATAATAACACGCTTTAAACTGTGTTTCTTATTGCCATCCTTACTTCTAGAATTTTCTTCATGTTAAAATTTAACTCTGTCCTTCCAGTTGCTCAGGACAAAAATCTCACATCCAATCCATCAGAAAGTCTTATTGGCTTTACCTCGGAGATACATTGTGTCCTACCACATGTCACCACCTCCTCCTCCATCATTCTGGTTGAAGTTACCATCATCTCCCATTGGGATTATGACAATAACCTTCTCACTAATGTCTCTCCCTCTGCCCTTGGCCCTATTCATAGCAGGTAGCATAATTCTATTAAAAAGCAAACCAACGTATGCTACTCCTCTTCTCAGAACTCTTCAGTGGCTTTCCTTCTTATTCAGAGCAAAACCTCAAGTTTTTATTGTTAACCATATGGTCTTACATGATCTGGCTTCAGATCACCTCACTGGCCTCATCTCCTGCTCCTGTCCCCTGCTCACTCTGGACCAGGCATGCTGGTCTCTGCTCTTGCTTGAACACACAAGTAGTCAAGGGCGTTCCATTTGCTGCTTGTGCTGCCTGGGATGGCCTTCTTTTAGATATCCATTTGGCTCACTCTCTCACCTACTTCACCTCTTTATCAAATGTTTCCTCCTTAGCAAGATCTTGCTTTCCTTTGGTATTTAAAATGCAACTTCTCCCACTCCTACCATTCACTTACCTGCTTTATTTAACTCCAAATTATTTTTCACTGTCTTAAGTGCTCTCTCTATCTCTATTTTCTCTTGTAAACTCTACAAAGGCAGGGATTTTTTTTTTTTATTGCAGTAACATCGGTTTATAACAGTATGTAAATTTCAGGTTTGCATCATTATATTTGGATTCCTGTGTAGATTACAGCATGTTCACCACCCAAAGACTAATTACAATCCATCACCACACACATGTGCCTAATCACGCCTTTCGCTGTCCTCCTCCCTCTCCCTTTCCCTCTGGTAACCACTAATCCAATCTCTGTCTCTACTCTCACCTCTGAGAGGTGATACCTCATTACAATTTTGATTTGTATTTCCCTGATAGTTAATGACGTTGAATATGCTTTCATGTGTCTGTTGGCCATCTGTATATCTTCTTAGGAGAAATGGCTGTTCAGATCTTTTGCCCATTTTCAATTGGGTTGTCAGTTTTTTTGTTGTTGAGATGTATGAGTTCTTTATATATTTTGGATATTAACCCCTTATCAGATATATGGTTTGCAAATATCTCCTCCCAGTTGTTAGCTTGTCTTTTCATTTTGTTGATGGTTTCCTTTGCTGTGCAGAAGCTTTTTAGTTTGATGTAGTCCCATTTGTTTATTTTTTCTATTGTTTCCCTCGCCCAGTCAGACATGTTACTTGAAAATATTCTGCTAAGATTGATGTTGAAGAGGTAGGGATAAATAAAAATAAGGCAAGGATTTTTATTTCCCTTGCTCACTCTTGTATCCTCATCACTTAGGACAATGAGTGGAACAGAGTAACAATAAGTGTTTGTCTAATAACGAAATAAACTGAGAAGTTCTTCTGGAATGCTAAGAAAAGAATAAAAAGTTAGGGACTGGCCTGGTGGCACAGTGGTTAAGTTCGTATGTTCCGCTTCTCAGTGGCCCGGGGTTCGCCGGTTTGGATCCCGGGTGCAGACATGGCACCGCTTGGCAAAAGCCATGCTGTGGTAGGCATCCCACGTGTAAAGTAGAGGAAGATGGGCATGGATGTTAGCTCAGGATCAGTCTTCCTCAGCAAAAAGAGGAGTGTTGGCAGTAGTTAGCTCAGGGCTAATCTTCCTCAAAAAAAATAAAAAAGAATAAAAAGTGAGAAAAATAACAACAGAAATGGTAGATATGGAGGACAGAGAAAGGAGGTCTGACCTAAACACAAGTGTTCACAAGGAAAACGTCAGAGTAATTTCAACATAGGCATTAAAGATGGAGAGATATATATTTATTTATTTACTGATAAGAGATTAGATTAGAAAGAAAGACAAAAGAGTCCTTTCTTTTTTGATGAAATCAGTGAAAAAGGACTGACAAAATGTATCCCAGCAAAATTTATGATGGACCAGGATAAAGGAAATTTTTCCAAGTCCTCTATTAAGGAGGAAAAAAACCAGGTTACCAACAAAATAACACAGGTCAGTGTGGCTTAGACTTCACTACATCAAATGTCAGAATATATGAGTGACAGCTGATGGATTTTAAGGAAAGAAGATTTTGTCCCAAAATCTTTACACTCATCCTGGTTATCGTTCATGCATATGACAATAGAAGGATATTCTCAGATATACAACAGCTAGAGATATGCCACCAGTGTATTTTTCTTACAAAAAAAAAATTACCTGAAGAGATACTCTAACTGACTACAAAATAAATCCAAATTTTTAAAAAATCAAGAATGAGCAAGTAACAGATTAAACACACTGATATCCTCTGTTTTTATTGGAGTACCTAATACTGGAGAAAGAACATGGTGTAGCTGAAAGAACGTGAGATGAAGCATCTGGGTGTAGATACCCGCTCATTCATAATTAACTTTGTGACTTTGGGTAAATCGCTCAAGCTCTTTGAGTCTTACTTTCTTTCGTTATAATATTGAGATAATGATACCTAACTCTCAGAGGTGGGTTGAGTAGATGATATTAGACAATGCATGTAAGTGGGATTAACAAATTGCTCTAAAAATGTTAGTACTTATTGTACTCGGTGTTTATGCAGCTTCCAGCTGAATTATGAGAGTGGCTTTGCTATGGACTGAATATTTGGGTCCCCCCAAAATTCATTTGTTGAAATCCTAACCATCAATGTCATGGTATTAGGAGATGGGCCCTTTGGGAGGGCTTCACCTTCATGAATGGGATTAGTTTCCCTATAAGAAGAGATGTGAGAGCCTGCCTTGCTCTCTGTTCTCCACCATGTGCAGACACAGCAAGAAGACAACCTTCCATCAATCCTGTAGCAAGCTCTCAGCAGACACGCATCTGCAGGCATCTTGATCTTGGGCTCCCCAGCTTCCAGAACTGTCTCAGAAAAGAATATCTGTTGTTTAAACCATCCAGTCTATGGTATTCTGCTATCGTAGCCCAAACTGATTAGGAAGGCTTTTAGTTTTCTTTTCAAGTGGATAGTCATTTCCATGTATAAAGGATTTGTTGTGGAACAGTGGAGACAGCTCACTGTATTTGAAAACATAAATCTTTTTATTATAGGACTCAGTTACCACAATCCAGATCTAGCTACATAATAACAAGCATTTCTTCCTTCTACAGAATTCTGCAGAACTGGGTCTCCTCCTTAAGTCTTCATGATCTCCTATATTAATCAGTCAGGTTACTCTCTTAATAGAAGCTGCAGTCCCTATTCTGAGCATACTCACTTCTCATTCAGGTTATATGTACGTGCTCTAATCCTGGCCAGGGCAGCCTTGATCCTGTGTCTTCAATTTCCTTTTCTGCATGAAGCCTTTCCTCCTGTCTCCAAACATCCATCATCTCTGGTCAGTCCATTTTAAACGTTTAGTGTGAACCACGCAAGCACAGTATTTACAGTTTAATCATATTCTTTACTATCCTTCTTTACCAACTTAGGATTGTGTCAGTTACATTGTGCACAAACATTTATGTTGGAATTCCAACTAAACTATAATTAACTGACGTCCATAAAAATCTGCCTGATGATAAAACAATGTTCATGACTTAATGCTACAAAGAAAAAGGAAGCAAAAATGATGTGTGCCCTATGATCTATGCTTTGTAAAAATGCTAGCAAAAAGATTAGAAAGAATTGGACTTCGTGTTGAGAGTGGTTATGTCTGGGGAATTGGATTAGCATTTTATTTCAGAAAATTGGTTTTATGGAGCAAGAGTTCTCTGAGATATTCCAAGTTGTCAAAATATTTAAGGAATTCTACAAGTGAAACTCTCATCTCAGAAATTTGCATCACAAGTGAGATTATTAAGTGATATGATAAATAATTTAGTAAAAAAGTTCTTTTAACTTTTTTTTTACCCCAGACTCCCAAACTTATTTGGAAAGAGAATTCTTTAAATTTATTATTAGATATAATTCTCTGGAACACACTTTGGAAACCAAACATCCCAAAATGTTCCCAGTGGATATAAATGATTAAAAAAAAATTTTTCTTTTAATTTTTCTCTGTTTTTTACATTATCAAAGCAACATATCCTCTTTTAAACCATCAAAACAATGCAAGGCTGTATTTAAAAATTAGTAATCTCATCCCATCCCATTTTCATTTCTATGTGTTGAAGTAACAAATACGCAGATCTGAAGTGCATTAACCAATTTATTTTCCCACACAACAGGTATATACATTCATATGCACAAATGCTTAGGGCTAATATTACTATGTTACAAACTGATTATTTACAAAAGCAGGATCATACTTACATATTATTCTGCCATTTTTTATTTTCATCCAGCTAAATATACCTGTCTCTTGTCTAATTCAGCCTTCTGAATAGCCAGATAATTTTGCAAAGAATGGATTTACCACAGTTTTTCAGCCATTCCCTTATTCATATACCTTTCACTTGCTTCTATTTAGTTGCTAACACAAACAGTGATGTATCTTTGCACAAATATATTTATTTAGAGGAAGTTATTTTAATGGGATCAATTCCAGTAAGTAAAATCCCTGAATCAGAGTATATATTTATTTTTATTTTAGTAGACATTGCCACATTACTTTTTAATAATATTGTAGCAATCACATTCCCTCCTGGTAAATATGCTCATTTCTCTACATCTTCACCAGCACTTGATACTGTGATTATTTTTATTTTAGTGGTATATTTCATTGCTTTCCTTAATAACATTGCAATACACTAGATATCCAAAAAATATTTAATTCTTTGTTTTCAAACCTGAAAAAATTCTATCATGCTATAGTTATTCTTGAGCAACTTGCTTTTTCAATCTACTTTGTTTTTAAAATTCATCCATGTTGAAAAATGTAGCTACAATTCTTTTTTCACAGCTGACTAATATTCTACTGTGTGAATATATTTAATTAATTTATACATTCTCCTTTCAATGGACATTGGTGCTGTTTCTACTTTTTATCCTACTCATTTCTGTTAGTATCAAGACTACCATGACAATTCCTCCAAGTGTCAATTGAGGTACATGTTCAAAGTTCCACACAGTTCCATACCTAAAAGTGAAATTACCAGGTTTACCCCTCTCACCCTGCTTGGGATCTCATTGTCAATACTGCATCCCCTCTCCTCCTGCGTAGATGCCCCTCTCATCTTGCTCGGTTTTGACATTCCATGCAACTATTCTCCCCAATCTATTGTCAAATTGCTTTGTTCAACTGATGACTTTACAACTACATTATTCAGAGAAGGTATGTAAAGGGAAAAGAAAGCATGAGAGAGAGAGAGGATCTTTTCAATATTTTCTGAAGAGATGTCTTACATATTTTCTGTTTCTTCTCTCTGCCGCATTCTGGTTCATTTCCTTGATTTTCTGTTCTAGTTCTTTGATATACTCTTTGGCGATATCTCCCATGGTTTGGTTTTTTTTTAGTTTGTTGTTTGTTTGGTTTTGTTTTACATTGAATTTCCCAAACAACCAGTGGGGTTGAGCATAGTTTACTATTATTATTTAATTAATTAAGTAATTAAGTAAATAATTAATTAATTTATTGAGGAAAATTAGCCCTGAGCTAACTGCTGCCAATCCTCCTATTTTCGCTGAGGAGGACTGGCCCTGCTAACATCCATGCCCATCTTCCTCTACTTTATATGTGGGACGCCTACCACAGCATGGCTTTTGCCAAGCGGTACCATGTCTGCACCCAGGACCTGAACCAGCGAACCCCGGGCTGCCGAGAAGCAGAACGTGCACACTTAACCACTGCACCACTGAGCTGGCCCCTATTATTTTTTTACACTTACTAGAATTTTCTCTTCTGTGAATTGCTTAGCCATATTTGTTGCCCAAATTGTTATTGGGCATAACAATAAACATTGTAACAACATAAATGTAACATAATAACATCTCAACAATAACTATAACAACATCCTAACAATCGGTATCTCTGAATGATTGCACTCTGGTAGTTTTATTCACTTATTAATGTGTGCATATTTTCTAAATGTTATTTAGCACTAGATTGCATTCATCATCAGAAAATCAATTCCAAAATAAAAGAACTAAAAAGCAGTCCTGTGATTTATTCTATACTATTTTTTTGACAAAAAGGGAATGGCAAATGGTGATAAATGAGAGAAGATGAGATTTATTCTCTATCTCCTAATTAACTGGATTACCCAGGTAAGGCAAATTATCTCTATAAGTTTCCATTTTCCCTCTTCAAACCCAGTAATTTATTTTTATTATTGACTTTTGAATAATAATTAAAGCCTTTAAAATATTCTACATCCAGAGATGGATGATGGTTGATCCTCATGAGGTGTTAGGAGAAAGTTACTGTCAGATTGCCAGCGAAATGCAGACTCTTCATGAAAGGTATTACATTATCTCATAAATTCAGTCTCTGTCCGTGGCATTCAATAGATTAATTTAGCTTTTATTGGTTTCCCACCAACACCCTATCCTCAATATTTGCAGCTACACACTGTTGATAAAAGGATTACTTTTACAGAAGAACATCACTAAGCTTAGAAACAGAATTGGTGGGGAACTGAGGAGGGTGGCAAAGCCACTATTAGGGCTTCAGCTGAAGGGATCAATATTAATCTACTTTCTTTACTTCTTTTCCTTCTTACTTACTCCTCTATCCTGTCATCTCTGCAGGTATCTTTGTAGAGTATAACATTTTGCTTTATAGGCAGCTCAAATTTTGAAGGTGATTTTTAGCTAAAAAAAATGTTGAGCCACGTGGAGACCATGCACTATGCTGCTGAGAAGTCAAGGAGAGATTCTAGAAACCAAGAAGTAGAAAAGGGAACGGCTTTGACATGAGACACATCTGAATCTTAGCCCCACTACATGCTTCCTCGAGGAGCTACAATTTCCTCGTCTATAAAAGGCTAACAATAATGAAATGATTAATTCATTTATTAACTCAGTACACATTTATTGAGAACCTACTGTGTGCCAGCAACTTGAGATATTTAAAATATTAAATCAGAAGAAAAATTATACATTTAACAAGTCAATAAATGCCAATTTCCTCTCCATGTATAAGAAAGTTGATATTGAGTTCATCGAATTATAAATTTCCAGTTCCCTGATGATAACTTTAAACTGAAGTAACACCATTATTGGTCCATTAAGTTGGGCCTTTATGGTGAAAAGCACTATCTTATTACTTGGGAATTGACTGGTGAATTTAATAAGCAATAACATTCACCACCTTGAAAATCCCGGGAGAGAAATGTTGCAGGATATAATTGAGATATTCTCTGTCAATTTATTTAGTAGCCATTGAGAGTAAGCGTGAAGTTCTAAATAAAGCCCTTTGCACAATACCTTACCCGTATGAAAGTACTCAATTGAAATTCTAATCATCATCTTTATCATTTCAAATGGGATCCTTTAATCTGAGTTCTGAAAATAATAAAAGAATCATACAACAGTGTTTCTTCAACAATTAGTCTATTCTATATTGTGCTAATCGACAAGCATCACTCACACTTGTACACACAAAATACACACACATACACACACACAGCTGGTATATTTGCTGATATGTTTCCTTTGGAGTTGAGTGGAAGTGATAGCTAAGAACAAGCTCCATTTATAATCAATCCACCTACCGTATACCTCCACCAATCCAGATATAACTTACTGTAAAATGATGACTATTTTTTTGTTTTTCCAGGTGTAAAATTGTATCTGAATATTAATCCAACATTTCTCCAGTGATGTGCTCTGGAGAATCACTGATGTAGCTAATTTCCAGACTTTGTAAATCTGGAAATTGAGACTCGGCCAGGAGACACGATCTTCCCAAGGACACTCAGCTTGTTGACAGAGCCAGGACAAGACACAGCTCTTTCCCCCCGACTCAGTGCTGCTCATTCTCTTTCTCATGCCTGCCTTCTTTAGAATCAAGGAAAATGATAACGGGGTCTAAAATAAAACCTATCTCAACTTCAGAAATTCTCTTCGAATAATTGAATCAGTAGGGTTGAGGCTTCTTGGGAATCATTACGTTAGACCTGGGATAGAAATAGCCTGTCCCTGGGTTGAAACGTGTTACATATAAATTGATACTGCTTTTCCCTGATGTGCAATTAGAAAAGTCAAAGACCTACTTTTGTGAACGTTGTTAAGGGAAAATGGAGCAGGTGTCTCCTTCCCCTCATTTCTCTAGGTCAGTCATATTCCCGAAGTCACTCTTTGTTTAGATGTCATTGTTGTTCTTAATTGCCAGGAGTGATTCTCCTGGTGGCAGCTGATGATTGCTTTAGGTGAAAAGACAAATTCACAGGGCGAGGGGAAGGGGACACCTAGCATGTGCCAGACACTTCTATACACTGGCTCATTCAGGCTTCACAACCACCCTGCGGGCCAGGCATTACCATTCCTTTGTGTACTCATCGTCCATCCACGGAACACATCATTATTTAGTGCCCGCTGTGTGCCAGCATTGCGGAAGCGATGCTGAATAAAATAGGCTTCGTTGCTGTCTTTGTGGACCTTGCTTTCTAACACAAGAGTCAGACAGCAAATGAATAATTAAATATAACTGTCGTCATCAACCCCATTTTGAAGATGAGGAATCTGAGGCTTAGTGAGTTAAATGCCTTGCACAAAGCTATTCACCAATCAACCAGGAGAGTTCAAGGTCCACAGCTCGTCTGTGTTCCACCACACTGGCTCTTAGCTTTACATTTCCAGAGAGAATTCATGGATGAGAATCTCAAGGGAAAATTTCCCTTTCTCAAAAGCGAAGAGGGCTGAGTTTTCACCAGCAGAAGCAGACAAATGCAGAGGATGAACAGCCTGAGGTACAGGCCACCGAAGGGGAACTGCACAATTTTTTTTAATAGAACTCCTCAAGCAGCCTTTTGATTTTATTTTACTTTTTAGATGAGCTTTAGATTCATAGTAAAACTGAGCAGAAACTACAAGGAGCTCCCATATACCCTCTGCCCCCCCACACATGCACAGCCTCCCCCACTATCAACATTCCATGCCAGAGTGGCACATTTGTTAAAGCTGATGACCCTACATTGACACACCTTTATCACTCCAAGTCCATGGTTGACGTTAGGGTTCACTCTTGGGGTTGCACATTCAGTGTGTTTGGACAAATGTGTAATGACATATATCCACCATGATAATATCATACAGAATAGTTTCATTGCCAGAAAAATCCTCTGTGCTCTTCTGATTCAGTCTTCCCTCTGCCCCTAACCCCTGGTAACCAGTGATCATTTTATTGTGTCCACAGTTTTGCCTTTACCCAGAACGTCAGACAGTTGACACAATACAGTATATATACTTCCAGATTGCTTAGCAATATGCATTTAAGTTTCCTCCATGTCTTTCATGGCTTGATAGCTCATTTCTTTTTAGCGCTGAATAGTATTCCATTGTCTGGATGTATAACTGCACAATTCTATTTTATTTTATTTTATTTTATTTTATTTTATTTTATTTTGAGGAAGATTAGCCTTGAGCTAATTACTGCCAGTCCTCCTCTTATTTTTTGCTGAGGAAGCCTGGCCCTGAGCTAACATCCATGCCCATCTTCCTCTACTTTCTGTGTGGGACGCCTACCACAGCATGGTGTGCCCAGTGATGCCATGTCCTCACCCGGGATCTGAACCATTGAACCCCAGGCCGCCGAGAAGCAGAACGTGTGAACTTAACCGCTGCGCCACCCGGCCAGCCCTAACTGCACAATTTTAATTCTCTTTGCTCCAACAATTATTTTTGAGATTTGGAACACAGGCTTAACTAAAGTGGGTTAAAAAAAATAAAGAAAAACAATCTGAAAAGGGAGGGTACTAAGAGCCAAAAAGACAAACTTCATACATTATGCACTTTCTCTGAGCATCAATATTCTCACCTGTAAAAGGCCTATGGTAAGAGTCGCCTCGTTCTGCTTTGGAAGAATAAGTGAGTTGACATGTGATGGCAGCTAGGCAAGTGTTAGGCATGTGATAGACACCGACAGGTGCTTCCACCTTCCTTTTGAGCCTATAAAACACAATCAATAGTAATTTTTTCCAGACTGTGGTTGAGGTATGCCCTTTACTTATATCTGCATGATGTTTTTCTGGGGTAAAGAAAGATCTACCTGTCCTCAGACTTAGTGTTTGTCACACTAATATTCTGGGCTCTCTGTTTTTGGGAAGCAGGAATTATATTGCACAATTTTTCAGATTTAGATAAAATAATGTTTTCTTCAGTATACTCATTGGAAGCTCTTATCCAGAAACTGCTACACACCCGTTTCCCTTGATAGGTTGAGCTTCTAGAAAGCCCGTCCTATATCTTATTTCTCTCCATGTTCCTAGCAACTGGTCTACCACGTATTAGATGCTCAGTAAACATTTGCTGAATAGAGAATGAAACCGGATTATTAAAGTCTAGTGCCGCCTTACTATACAAATTCTAAAAGCATCCATTTTTTCCCCACGGTCTAACATAAGGTCTCTCAGCTTCATCACTATCGACATTTTGGGTGGGATAATTCTTTGTTTTGAGGGGATGTCCTGGGCGTTATAGGATATTTAATAGCATGCTGGGTCGCTACCCACCAGATGCCAGTAGAATCATTCCTCACCCCGTCTAAATTGTGACAATCAAAAATGTCTCCTGCTATTGCCAAATATCCCTGGGGGACAAAATTGCCTCTGGTTGAGCATTACTATTCTAAGATAACTTGATGACTACCTCACCCACCATAAGTTCCCAATTAAAGTCTTATCATCTCTACAAAATGCCTTTACTCCTTTTCCTGATTCAGTAGTATCCCAGGATGCCCAGCGATTCAGGCTGAAAATCTCAGAGACACCTGTAACTCCTTTTTGCCTTTGTTTTCCTCACATCAAATCCGTAGTTAAGTCTTGAAGTTTCGATGCTCTGGTTGCCAGACAAAATACAGGACACCCAGTTAAATCTGAGCTCTGGAGAAGCAACAAATAATATTTTTGCGTAAGTATGTCTTGACTGTTGTGAAGGACACACTTACACTAAGAAAGTAGTCTTTGTTTTTCTGGAATCCAAATTTAACTATACGTCTTGTAGTTTTATTTCCTGAATCTGACAATCCTCCTCTACACCCAAATTGCTCTCAAAGTTATTCAACTCATTCTGTTCCTGAGGACACTGTCCTGACTCAGGCCCTGATCACCCTTTGCCTGGACAGTTGTAATGGTCTCCTTATCCATCAGCAAGTTTTTGGCTTTAAGTAATGTAAAACTTTGACCCTACTGGCTTAACTGATGAGGAAACGTATTTTCTCTATAATAAGGGATCTAAGGTAGCTCCAGACACGGTGTGTTAGGGCTGCAGCTCGATTTCCCTGTGTTCTCTTGATTCTGTAGGGTTTATCAGTCAGCCGTGCCTGCAGACTGATTGCATGATGGCTCTGGCCCTTCTAGACGTCACACGCAGACACAGAAACATCCAGAGGCAGGACAAGAGTTGGTCCTCTTTCCTTGTGTTCCTCCAGCAGAATTCCCGTATGTCTCCATAGACCAGAATTCCATTATGTGCAGACGCTGAAACCAATTCCTGAAAGAACCTCCAGAATTGTTCTGGCTAGGCAGGACCCAGTCCTGCTTAGTACATACCTCATGGAGGAGTGAGGAAGCCCGAATGAAAGTCAGGTCCTGTTTGAGAGGAACGGGGTGGGAGATGGGTTTTGACTATGTGATCAACAGTGTGTTACAGCCGGCTAATTGGATTCTCTACTTAGTGTTTCTATTTTTTTCACTGCGTATTTTCTTTGCTGCCGTTCATCCAAAGAAGATTTGTTGAGTATCTACTCTGTGCCAGATACTGATGGATAAATTTTCCTAAGACACAAATCTAAACATATTCTCTTTCAGGCTGACAGCTTCAATGGTTCCCCCTTGCCTGCCTAATTAAATAGCCACTTTTCAGCTTGTCATTCAAGGTCCTAATCCTTGTTTTCTTGACTCACACTATGCTCAGCCAAGATACGCTCAGGGTTTTCTGAAGATGCCTTAAAGGGTTTCTGACCCCACCTTTTGCTTATCACGTTTCTGCTGACTTGCCCACCTCCATCCACCACTCCCATCTCCGCCTGTCAAAATTCTAATTCATCTTCCAAAGGGTAAAATACCACTTACTGTATAACAACCAACCAAGTTTTTACAGCAATGACATTGACTACTCTTTATTGTATCTGTTGTATTACTATGAATTTTATATGTTATCATTTATTGCTCACAAAGGGCATAGGAAGTGAGTATAAATACCACTATTTTCTAACGAAGAAATAATCTAAGATACCTGAGATTCACATTTCTAGCACATGGAAGAGCCTGGACTTGGACCTAAGGACTAACTTGCAAACTAAAGTAATCCATCATGACGTTTAAACACGCGCACATAGGAGGCAGCCAGATCCAGTTTTCAAACTTCATTTTCCCCAGCTGTGTGGCTTTGAAAAGTCACTGAACTCCACTGCCGACCCCACTGGTTCTCTGTGCCCTAGCCAAACTGGATTTTTTCAAGTTCTTAACACAGTATTTCTCAAAGTACCAGCTCACAACCCATTAAGTTGGTCATGACCAATAATTTTCAGCAGCTTTACTGAGATATAATTCATATATGATATAAGTTTATCACCCCCAAAAGAAACTGTACCCTTTAGCTATCACTGTCCCATCCCCTCATCACCCTCCCAATGGTGGACAAACACTAATCTGCTTTCTCTCTCTATAGATTTGACTATTCTGGACATTTTATGTAAATGCTATCATATAATATGGGGCTTTTTGTCACTGGGCTCTCTCACTTAGCCCAGTGGTTTCAAGGTTCATCCTTGTTGTAGCATGTATCGAAACTTCATTCATTTTTATGGTCAAACAATATCCCGTTGTATGGATGTATTGCATTTTGTTTATCCATTTATCAATTGTAGGCCATTTAAACTATTTCCACCTTTTGGTTATTATGGTAACGCTGCTATGAATATTTGTGTGCAACTTTTGCATGGACATATGTTTTCATTTTTCTTAGATATCTCTAGGAGTCGAATCACTCGGTCAAATGGTAGCTCTCTGTTTAACTGTCTGAGGAACTGCTGGACTATTTTCCAGAGTAGCTGACTCATTTCACGATCCGAGCAGCAGTGGAGGAAGGTTTTGATTTCTCCCCATCCTCCTCAACACTTGTTATCATTTGTCTTTTGGATTATAGCCATCCTAGGATGTGTGAAGGGGTATCTCATTTGCATTTCCTTAATGACTAATGATTTTGAGTATCTTTCAAGTACTTATAGGCCGTTTGCAAATCTTCTTTGGAAAAATGTCTACTCAGATCCTTTGTCTATTTTTGAGTTGGGTTGTCTTTTTATTGTTGAGTTGTAAGAGTTCTTTATATATTTTTAGATGCAATTCTCTTACTAGATATATGATTTGCAAATATTTTCTCCCATTCTGGGATTTGCCCTTTTGTATTCTTCATAGTGTTCTCTGAAGCCCCAAAATTTTGACTTTGATGAGGTCCTATTAATCTTCTTTTTTTTTTTGGTGCTTGTGCTTTTGGTGTAATGCGTAATAAATCACTGCCTAATCCAAGGTCATGAGGATTTGCTTCTGTTTTCTTCTAGAAGTTTGTAGTTTTAGCTCTTCGATTTATGTCTCTGATCAATTTTGAGCTAATTTTTGTGTGAGGTAGGGGTCTAACAATTTCTTTTCATATGGATATCCAGTTATCTCAGAATCATTTAATGAAAGAATATTCTTTCCCCATTGAATGATTTTGATGCCCCTGTTGAAAATCAATTGAAAATATAATTCTTATTAGTCCAGGCTGCTAAAACAAAATACCACAGCTTATGTGGCTTATAAAGAGCAGAAATTTATTGCTCACAGTTCTGAAGGCTGCAAGTCCATGATCAGGACTGTTGCTTTGTAACGTGTTTTGAAGTCAGAAAGTGGAGTCCTCCAACTATGTTTTTCATTTTGAAGGTTGTTTGGGCTACTTTGCATCGCTTGAGTTGCCATGTGAATTTTAGGATCAACTTGTTAATTTCTACAAAGGCCAACTAGAATTCTGACAGATTACGTTGAATCTGTAGATCAGGCAGTATTGTTATCTTAACAACATTAAATCTTCCAATCCATAGACACAAAATGTTTCTCAATTTATTTAGATCTTTTTAAACTTCTTTCAGCAATATTTTTGCAGTTTTCAGGACATGAATTTTGTATTTTGTTAAGTTTCTTGCTATGCATTTCATTCTTTTTGCTCATATAGTAAACAGATTGTTTCCTTAATTTCATTTTGGGATTGTGTATCACAAGTGTATAGAAATACAATTGTTTTTTGCATTTTGATTTTGTGTTTGGAAACTTTTGGACCTCATTTATTAGTTGTAAGAGTCGTTTAGTGGATTCCATAGGATTTTTATATACGAGATCATCTGCAAACAGAGATCGTGTGTTTCTTCCTTTCTAGTATGTATGACTTTTATTTCATTTTCTTGCCTGATTGTCCTGGCTAGGACCTCCAGTACAATGTTAAATGATCAGTGCAGACAGCCTTGTCTTGTTCCCAGTGTTTGGGGGAAAGCATCCAGTCTTTTACCATTGAGTATGATATTAACCATCAGTTTTTAATAGATACTCTTTATCAGGTTGAGAAAGTCCCCTTTTATTCCTGTTTCTTGAGCATTTTTATTGTGAACAGGTGTTGGATTTCGTCAAATGCTTTTTCTGCCTCTACAGAGATGACCATGCAATTTTGTTTTTTAATTCTGTTAATATGATATATTGCATTAATTAATTTCCAGAGGTTAAACTAATCTTGCCTTCCTGGTATAAATCCCACTTCGTCATGGTATATAATTTTTTTTTTTTAATGTTGCTGAATTTGGCTTGCCAGTATTTTGTGAGGATTTTGTACATACATTCATAAGATAGATTGGTCTGTAAGTTTCTTTTCTTGTAATGTCTTGGTCTGGTTTTGATGTTAGGGTATTACTGGCCTCATAGAATGAGTGAAGAAGTGTTCACTCCTGCTCTATTTTTGGAAGCGTTCATGAGCTGTTAGTATTAATTTTTCTTTATATGTTTGGTAGAATTCACCAGTAAAGCCATGTGGACCTGAGCTTTTCTTTGTGGGTAGGTTTATTTGTGTATTTATTTTTACTAATTTAATCTCTTTACTTGTTATAGGTCTACTCAAGTTATCTATTTCTTCCTGAGTCAATTTCAAGAATTTCTCCATTGCATCTGTCTAACTTACTGACATATAGTCATGTAATTATTCATTATAAACCTTTTTTTTTTTTTGAGGAGGTTTAGCCCTGAGCTAATATCTGCCCCCAATCCTCCTCTTTTTGATGAGGAAGACTGGCCCAGAGCTAACATCCATGCCCATCTTCCTCTACTTTACATGTGGGATGCCTGCCACAGCGTGGCTTGACAAGCGGTGTGTAGGTCCACACCCAGGATCTGAACCAGTGAACCCCAGGCTGCTGAAGCAGAACATGCAAACTTAACAGCTGCACCGCTGGGTCGGCCCCATCTTATGAACTTTTTTACTTCTGTCATTTCTGTCTCTTTTGCCGCACGTATTTTGGTGCTTTGTTGTGAGGTGCAACCAACAATTTTTGAATAAAAGAATACAGAATAGAAAATACAAGAATGCATTTTTGCAGTAAGGCTAACAATGTTTGGGCAAGTCTTGTTGCACTTAAGTGTGTTTGAGTCTGTGTGCATGTTACGCTATAAATATATTTCTTGTTATAAGTTGTGATCAAAAGCAGTGGAAAGCCATGACTTTGTCAAGCCCTGGTCTTGTTGCCTTTGGGTTTTTAGAGGCTGGATTAAAATCCCACCCCGATTATCCCCTTTTTTTGGCTAACCACTACTATTTTTATCAGCCTCAGTTTAGATAATATTTCCTTGAGGGGTACTTTCTTAATCCTACATGACAAGGCATCTTACTTTTGCTGCACGCTCCCATAGCACCCTGTACTTCCTATATTGTAGAACTTACTGGAATGATTTATCTTCCTCTCCCTCCTACTACTATAAGGCTTGCAAGGACGTGGATCATGTAAATCTTATTCACTCCTCCATCTATAGCAGCAAGCAGATGCTTGGCAAGTTATCCACGTTCAAGCAATAATTACTGAGCATATGATTGAAGCATGAGACAGTGAAAGATGATACCTCCTGGATTACCAAAGGCTGGTAAATAAATATCTATGAGAATTTACCATGTGTTAGATGCTGTGCTAATTGCTTTACATGTATCATTTCATTAAAACATCACAACAGCCTCATGAGTGATATTCTATGGTGGTTTCCATTATATAGAGGAAACTGAGTCTCGAATAAATAAAATAACTTCCCCAATGTTATGCTGTACTATCTAGTAAGGAACAAAGTAAAAGTCTTACAAAAATTTTTAAAAAAGAGACAGTAGTGGACTGGAAAGGTCAGTGAAGGGCTTATTACAGGAGAGAAAGCCAGCCGGCACCTTGAAGAATGCTGGAATCTGGGACAAAGGAGACGAATAAGGCAAGCAGCCTATGTTTAGAGGTGGAGTGGGAGAACCAGAATTCATCTCACAGTTTGCATTTGAAAATGCTCAAATTCTCATCACAGCATCAACATTAAAAAAATAATGAAAAAGCTTCCTTTCAAGTTAAGCAAAGTAAAAAAGTATTAGGCTCAGCTCCTTCTCCCAAGATCATCAGCGAGTAAGGCAGGCAACTGGAATGACAAATGAGGATAGCGATCTGCTAAGTGTCCCTTGTAAGTAAATTCCCCTCAGGTTTTTGGTGTTAATGAAATGTGAAGACATTGCACCATCTAGTGGTTTTACCGGACACACATCTACATCGATTTGCTTTCTTGGTTGGTCTCACTATGTTACCTGACACAATGGAGATTCTAGTTTGCTGAAGCACCAGGATACATTTTTATCCTTCGAGATTCTCAAGGACTGAGGTGTTTTGATAAAACAGAGAAAGGAATCAAGACTTTCAGGCACTATGATGGATAGAGATGTCTTGAAAGATCTGTTTTGCTGCTCCAAACAGCTGGAAAATTTTAGGTAGATTTTACAAGAAAATTTTTAGAAACATTATTGATCTTGAATTCAAGAGAGAGAAAATTGCCAAGTGTTAGAAATGAAAAGAGATCTGAAAGCCAGACTTGTGAGCCACAGCTAAAGTCAGAATCTCTCAAGTTATGGGAACAATTTCTATCACCTGTCATTTCTGGGTCAGTTTTGATTAATTGATTTATATTCTCATTATAGTTTGTATTATACTGATTTTGCATGCCTGGTAATTTTTGATTGGATGGCAAATATTGTGAATTTTCCCTAGTAGGGTCCTGGTATTTTTGTATCCCTGTAAATATTCTTAAGTTTTGTCCTAGGACTCAGTTAAGTTACGTAGAAATAGCTCAATCATTTTGAGCTTTGCTTTTAAGCTTAGTAAAGGTGGTACCAAAGCAGTGTTTAGCTGAGGGCAGTGGCTTCTTTTTGTACTATGTACAAGCCAAGAATGGTTTTCACATTATCAAGTGGTAAAGGAAAAAACAATTTGCAACAGAGAGGGAATGTGGCCTGCAGAGCCTGAAATATTTACTACCAAGCTCTTTATAGAAGTTGGCTAGGGTTAACTTTTCCCCAGTACTGAGGCAAGACTCCTGTTAGTATTCTCATGGATGCCCATCTATTATGAGATTTTCACTCTGGCTCTTGATGACTCTTACAACTTCTGCTTGGATGTGTCATACGTCACATCCATTAGCTTGCCATTAGCCAAAGCAAATCACATAGTCATGTTTGACAGTGGATGGAGATGTAAGCTCCCCCATAAGACAACACTTCAAGTCATGCCTCTTCGTGTTAATAGGCAGGGATCTCTAAGCATTTTAATGGAAGAAAGAGTGCATAATGGTAAATAAAATCTAACATACACACCTAGATTAAATAAGAGATTCTTTTAATGCAATACCAACTCTGAACCTTTAATATATGACTGTAGAGGTTTCTCCTAAGACCAATGAGTTCTCAAGAATTTTTGTTTTCACTTGTATCTTTATCCAGAGAGTATTGTAACAATTTTTTATAAGCTTAACTGAAAATATTAATGAAAATCTTGAATTTAACTATTGCTAGGAGTTTCAAAGCCCATGTTTACATTCATGTTTCCCACAAAAGTACATTCAATTTTGATGAGAAGGGATGGAGGCAGGAGACAAACATATGAACGTACTTGGGTGTCTCTGGTCTCGCAAGCACTGTGTGGAAACTATACCCTACTTTTCATCTTCACCAAAACTCTCTGTGGTAGGTACTAGTGACCCTGCTTGATGGACAAGGAATTTGGATTGTACAATAACTAATTGTCAAGAAACGGTGAAGTGGAGATTAGAGCTCAGGTCTGTCTGACCCCACACATGTCATCTTATCTGCCATGACATATTATCCCCCACAGCAATCAGGGAGGGAGGTGAAGTCAACAGCCATGCACAGTCAGCAACTTATACCCCCAACGCTTCCTCCCTATTCAGTCATGCATGGTAGCCATTAAGAAAATGAGATCACTTTGGATGAGAAAAAACTCTGAGACTCCCAGCTCACAGTAACTCATGATTCTCTTCTGAAGAGGAATCCAGATTTGATACTCACACTTCCTGATTCATGAGGGCTAAAAGCAATGATCCGGGCAAAGCAGTGCTTTGGGGATAGTCCCTCAATTAATGCAAACACTATTGTAAAAAATTGAATGCTCCTTGTACTTAAATATTTTTGGATTCTCAAAAGATATTATTTTAAGTTGATCTAGTTAAATGGCAACTGCTCTTGCTGTTAAAAAAAAATTAAGCATAAAGCATAACAATCCTTTGTGTAGCCTGTCCATAGTTTATTCAGTCCCCTGTTGATGGACGTTTGAGTTGTTTCCAATTACTTGCTGTTGCAAATAATGCTTCCTTTCTATCAGCTTTTGCTACAAAATACAATGTAGCAAGCAACCACAAAACGTCAGTTGAATACGAAAATAATCATTTATTGTTTACATCTATTAAAGCCCAGCTTTGGGTCTGGCACACTGTCACTTCCAGTCACATGCCATCATTCAAAGCAAGCCTCATGGTCAAGCAAGCGCCATGGTTGGAGAAGTGCTCCACCCATGACGAGGCCATGACAAGACTGTGGATACAAGGAAGGTGGATAACACAATCTACCACAGCCTCGTGTAACATTTTTGTCAATATATCTTTGTAATATACTCCTAGAAGTGGGATAGCTGGGACAAAGATTAAAAGTGCACATGTGATTTTTCTAGGTATTACCAACTTTTCCTTCATAGTATTTTAAATATATTTATTTTTTATTTCTAGAAGCAGTATATGAGATTGTTTTCCCACAGCCTGTTTGTCAATCAGTATAGTTTTAACTTTCATTTCTCTTACTATCAGCAAGGCTAAGGATCTTTCGACGAATTTAAAGCCATTTACATTCCTTTTTTCTCTGTGAACAGTTTGTACCTGTTGGCCAGAGAGCTGGACCCAGGCAATCAGAGGCTCCTCACCAGCTCCCCTGTCCTTGAAATGTACATTCTGCCCCCTGTTCCCACAGTGGGAACTGTTTTCAAGGACGTAGCCTTGAGAGAGTAGGATGTTGTTGAGACCATCTGGATGGTATACATGACTGACTCCTGTTAAGGCCTCTGTGTAAACACTTAAGATTCTGTCTGGTTAGATGCAGAGATCTCCTCATCTTGCAGCTGCCCAAGACAAACATCATAGGTAAGTTCCCTTGCTTCTTGAACCTGCCACCTACCAATCCAGAGTGGTTTGCCTCTTTCTTCCTTTCTTCGGTCCCTCCTTCTCCTCCATGAATGAGGGCCGGTTTCAGATTTCACCAAGGAAGCTCCCAAGTTTGTGAACCAACAGTATCTCTGGTTCTTTTTTTGTTTAATGAAGTTTTATTTTCTCCCCAAAGATTGTCACCTGAGCTAACAACTGTTGCCAATCTTTTTATTTTTTCTGCTTTATCTCCCCAAATCCCCCCCCCCCCCCCCCCCCCGTACATAGTTGTATATCTTAGTTGCAGATCCTTCTAGTTGTGGCATGTGGGACCCCACCTCAATGTGGCCTGACGAGCAGTGTCATGTTGGTGCCCAGGATCCGAACCGGGGAAACGCTAGGCCACTGAAGCAGAGTGCATGGACTTAACCAATCTGTTGTGGGCCGGCCCCTTTATGAAGTTTTGACCTTTTACTTACTTGTCTTTAAAAGCTGTTTATACAATTGGGAAATGAACAGTTGGTAAATATTTTTTCCCGTTTCTTATGACAAATAAAAATGGGAAGCAATAGGATACATTGGAGTATATGAGGAAGCCATTTGGTGTAAACCTAATTCGGCCTGACCTTGTTTTTCCAAAAGGGCCTGACCTCCAAAAGGGTCTGACCTTGGCCTTTGAGCATGCATTGTATATCTGCTTTAGATATTCCCTGTGGCAAGAACAAAGGCCCTTGAGATAAAGGTGCAACTTCCCTCCCCCTCCCAACGTTGGCGTTTCCTTAAGGATTAAGCATCTTTCCTTAGGGTAGGAACTGATTGCTGTGCTCACCTGTGACCACCCAGCTCGAGACAATAGGCTTGCCTCCTGCTACGCCCTCTGAGATAGCAGACCCACTACCTGCTGTGTCCATCAAGCGCTGTGCAGACAGGGCAATCTTGTGACTATTGTGGGAGGGACATTTCAATCATATGTGAAACATCCTGTTTGGGGGTATATAACCACTCTGTGCAACCCACTTCTTCAGTGCCCTTTTTTCCTTTGGGAAGAAAGGCCCCGGGCCATGGTCCTCAGATTTTAGCTCAGAATAAACTCTCCCAAATTTTCATTTATAGATTGGTTATGGATTATTTTTCATCGACACTTACCTGGCATATTGTTTTTTGACATATGATTGTTTTAAATTTAATTTAAATTTATTTTGATTGTTTAATCAAATTTACCAGCTATTTTCCTTTTCGCTTCTGGAACAGAGGCATAGTTAGGAAATTTTTTCCCATTGGTGAAAATTCACTCATGTTTTCTTCTTGTACGCATATGGTTTGCTTTCATGCTTAAATCTGTTATACATTTATATAATTTATTCCATTGTAAGTAATGAATCAAATTTTAACTCTTTCTATGTAGATATCCAGTTATCACAATATTATTAGTTTGAGATGCTGCCTTTTAATATATCAAAAGTCATGTGTAATTGGATCTATTTCTAGATTTGCTATTCCGTTCCATTCATACATCTGCATGCTCAGGTCCTGGACAAACTTTTAATTATAGAGGCTTTATATTGTGTTTAAATATCTGGTGGTCTAGCCAAACCAATACTTATAATGCTTACTTATTTTGTTTAGAGTTTCTTATATGTTTGCATTAGTTATCTATTATTGTTGTATGAAAATTACAACAAACAGTGACATAAAACAACATGTTTATTTTCTCATAGCTTCTATGAGTCAGGAATTTGGGCTCAGCTCAGTTGGGTCCTCAGCTTATGGTCTCAGGAGGCTGGTGTCCAGGAGTCAGCTGGGCTGCGTTCTTATCTCGAGTAATGGGTTTCTTAACATTAATGGATTCTTAACATTTCTTAATATTCCACCTTTGAATCACTGGAATAAATCATCCTTGGTGATGATGTACATTGTTATTGTGCTATTGGATTCTATTTGCAAATATTTTTATTTAACATGTTCACATCAACATTTACAATTGAGTTTTGTCTCTAGATTCCTGTTTTTGTGTAATGTTTATCATATTTATGGATCTATATGATTTCACTTCATTAAACTAATTTGAAATTTTTTTGTTTTGTTTATCTTTTAAATAGCATTGAGTTTATCTGAACTTTAAAGATCTGGAAGAATCCTCCTGGGAGACTATCTGGGCCTGGTGTTTTTCATGGAGAAAGTTTTTAGCTATTTCATCTATTTCCCATAAATATTAATATTCTTAGACTTGGTCAATTTCAGTTAGTTGTGTTTTTTAAAAACTTACTGACTCCACTTAGATTTTGTAAAGTAATCTCTTAGGATTTTTCAAAGTTTTCTGTATTTTAGATCATTTCCAATTTTGTGTATTTGCATTTTCTTTGTTTTTTTCCTGCTTTAGTTTAGTTAGTGATTTATCTACTTTTTTTGCTTTTTCACAAAGAATCAGTTTTTAGGTTTATTTATTAGTTTTGCTATTTTTCTCTTTTTTTAACTCATTGTAGTCTAATCTTTATTAAGCCTTTTCTTTGGCTTTTTTATGGTTTTCTTGTTTTTCTAAATTTTGGAGTTGGGCAAAACTATTATTTTCATCTTTTGCTTTTTATTGATATCCTTATTTAATACTATAACGTGTCCTCTGATAACTGCTTTAACTGTATCTCACAAAGATGCATATACTATGTGGTCATTATCATTATTTTTGAGCAATTTTGAAATTTTATCTTCCCTTTGAATTACATCATATTTAATAGCTTATTTTTTAAAAATCCTAGGTAGAAGGGCCATTTTTTTGCTCTTGTTACTAATTTATAGCCTTACCACATTATTGTCAAAGAATTTTCTTATTGCTATTTCAATTCTTTTGGAATTATAGAAGTTTTTTTGGAACAGAAGATGTGTTTGATTTTTATGGATATCCCATGTGTACTGGTAAAGAAAGTATATGCTCTAATAGTTGAGTTATATATATATAGAGAGAGAGAGAGAATCTACTTAAGACTGTATATTTTTATTTTATATACTCTTTCCATCTATACCTATCTATCTATGTCTATATACCTCTATATATCTATATTTTTATCCTACTTTATTGATTATGTAGTTATTTTTGTTTGGATTCCTCCAGAGAAGACACAAGTCTTAAGACAAGGATTGCCTTATACAGATAGTCTATGTACGAGGTCATCCCTGGAAGAAGGACTGCAGGACTGGAAAGGATGAGGCAACGGGGAGCAGTCAATGTAAGAGCGTGTTATTGAGGATGTCACTTGGCAAAACTGGGGCTCCATCCTCCCCAGGCTCTCTCTGCTCCTGTAAAGCCTTTCATAGTGGTCCATTCTGGGTTGAGTGTGAAGTAATTATCTCCAGCATTGGGGGGCCTCCTTAGAGGCTATGGTTTTTTCCCCACGCTTTGGGGCTGTGCATATGGGCTTGCCAAATGGGGTCTTGCCAGTGTCTACATGTAGAATTCTTGCAGCAGAAAGTGAAAGATGTGTGGAGACCCATGCCTGAGGTGAGACCTTATCAGCAGGAATAGAGTCAAACTTCACCTGGAACTGTCTACCAACAATGTGGCAGAAATCAGAGATGAGATCCAGAGCTTTGCGCTGGGACACTAGCAGCATCAGATGCAGTTGCTTAAGTCTTAAACACACTTACTAGTTTTTGGTCAGCTTCATCTCTCTTGAATTGAGATATGTGTGTTAAAGTCTCCAATTATTACTCTGTGTATTTTCGCTTTCGTCTTATTTAATCATCTATAACAAGTGTTGCTATGTTATTAGGTGAATAAATATTAATATCTATAATTGCTTTATTGCAAATTGTTGCCTTTAGCATTATGAAGTGACTTTTAACACTTGAAGATCTAAATCAATCTTGTTAATCATAAAAGTTGTGACCCCTGCTTTCTTTCCTTTTTTGCTTGTATTATCTTTAACTATCCTTTTGTTTATTTATATTATTTTAGTAGGCTATTTTTTAGAGCAGTTTTAGCAAAATTTAGCAGAGCATACAGAGATTTCTTATATACCTCCTGTCCCCCACAAGCATAGCCTCCCCTGTTACCAATGTCTGGCACCACAGTGGTACATTTGTTAATGTGTCGTAATCTTCCAAAGTCCATAGTTTACATTAGGGTTCACCCTTGGTGTTATACATTCTACGGGTTTTGACAAATGTACAGTGATCTCTATTCATCATACTCCATCATACAGAATAGCTTCACTGCCCTAAAAATCCTCTGTCCTCTACTGGTTCATCCCTCCCTCTCCCCAACCCCTGGCAACCACAGACATTTTACTCTCTCCGTAGTTTTGCTTTTCCCAGAATGTCATATGGTTGGAATCATACAGGACGCAGCCTCTTCAGATGGGCATCTTTCACTTAGTCATATGTGTTTGAGTTTCCTCCATGTCTTTCATGGCTTCATAGCTCATTTCCTTGTAGTTCTGAAGAATATTCCATTGTCTGGATGTCCTATCCTTTAGTTTTTAATGTTTCTGAATCTCTTTGTATATGAACATGCCTCTTATACATAGCGTAATATTGTATTTTGCCTTCTTAACCATTCTGAAAATCTTTTCCTTTTAATAGGTGATATAAGTCCATTTATACTTACTGATACAATGATATGATGATATGGTTGGTCTCAGTTCTGTTATGTGTATGATTATATTACATATATAATATGATATATGCACCTATATATGTTTGAATATGTAATGTTGTATATGTAATGAATGTTATATATCTGTATATGTTACATATAAAAATCCATTTATTATAAAATTATATATAGTTATTATTGGTATAATTATACATAAAAGAATCCTTAAATATCCTCCCTATTTAATTTGCTCTCTGTTTGGATAAAGCTTTTGTTATTTAGGAAAATTTACTCATGGTAATGATTACTTGTGTATTCATATTTTTATATAATACCTTTAGTGTCATCTTTTTCTTAGCTATTATCTATCTATTGGTTTTGCCCTATGACACTACTTAAATTAGCTGGTAGCCTCCTATTTTTCTTGGTATCTGGATTGAAGTAATACTCTTTTACTGCAAATACTATATAAGGCCATCAGCAAGTTTAACCTACATTTCATATAATCTCTCCATTTCCTCTCACTTTCTGACAGTTCTACTATATATACCGTCAGAATGTGTAGCTGTTACATGCTCTACTGTCTTGTTTAATTATTTAGTCTTACAACTACAAGTATATGCGTGTATAGATTCATATACACACGTGTATACACACGTATATACACACAGGAACACATGGACACACATATTTATACACGCACACACACTCACATATCCATCTCTCAAATCCAAGCGTACAGGAATCAGCCTCTCTGCTTTTGATCTCTCTCTTACTCCATGGGAGTGTACTGATATTTAATTTGGCAGGCAAACTATGACATTTTTCCTGTTTTCAGAAATTCCTTCTCTGTATCATGTTACCCAGAGAGCACATTCCATTCTTGTCAACTAGATCTAAGGGAATTCCTTCTAACCAACTAGAGTATGACCCCCTTTCTTGTTCTCCCTGACTTAAAAGCTGAAATCCCCTATCACCTTATTAAAAAAACCCAAGAAACTCCTTTGTTTCCTCACGTGTGCTGTTCAAGGTATCCTATATCTTGCATTTTTGTCTGTAAAGCTAGGTAACTTTTGGGTTACACTGGGATATCAAACTTTTGCACAACTGCTGGTTAAATTTAGTCATGGCCATTATAATTGCTAACCGTTAAATAAATCATGATTGTGGCACCTGGAAACAATAAAGATGGTGGGAGAGGAAAAAGTAATTTGGAAAGAGCTGGCAGAAGACAAGGCAGTGGAATGTATTAGAGGCAATGATAATTAATTTGGATATGAATGGAAATGGGCAAAGCATAGTTGCCCTTTAGAGAGAAGCTCTTCTTGGGATCCTTGACGTCTGTTCTTTGGTAGAACTTGATTATTTGGAGGAACAAGTTCAAATACTCAAATATAGAAAGAAACTTCAAGATGCCATCATCATACAGATTTGAAGGCCAACTCTTACCACTGTCAATTACGCAATCTCAATGTTCTGTCTTTGCAGTATCTAATTTGAGGGCTTATTTTTAAAATAAAAGACTATTAACATAAGAAGCATAATTTGTGTGTTTGTGTGTGTGTGTGTGTGTGCTGAGTGATAGAGAAACGTAAGAAAATGTTACTACATCCAACCATTATCTGTTCAATTCAGCACTTGTCAAAAGGTGGAGCACAGAGAAGATTCAGAAATAAAAACAATTACTCTGGGTTTTCTGACTCACTTGATTGAATGGCTATCCTATGTATTGTTTTCTTTACCATGGTTGAGAAATAATGCATATTTTTTAACCAGTAATGTGATTTACTTGAAGTCTCATTTCCAATGGTGATAAAGGAGGATAAAATGATCTTAGTTTGCAATAAGTGGGATTTTCCTTTAACTTTTAGGAAAGAACCTTTGGACCTGATGAGGCTGATTGCACTCAGGTGTGAGAACAGTGCAGCATGGACTCGCTCTGCTCTTCACGTGACACCTGCCAGGGTCCAGAGAACAATTTGTTCTCCGACTCATTAGAAGCTAAAATTTCCCATTTTGCTCTCATTGAATCCAGGGTCTCTGGAAAATTGGGTTTCTAGCTAACCTAAACTCTTAGACACTTTCCCACTCACCAGGCAGAGGACAAATCTTTCCAGGTCTAGATGGATGTTTTTCTTCTAACCTTACATATGGCTTCTTGTTCTCTGCCACCGACTTTGGCAAACACCTCAAAATGTTTTCACCATTACTCTCATGAGTAATGCCTTGCTTTGTCCAAAAGCTCATTGGGAGTAAAAGTAGCATGGATTACATATGTTTCCAAACAGGCTTCAGGTTAATGTGGAATTTGATCCTGGCAATATTGCTTACCAGCTGTGTGTACTTGGTCAAACCACTTGGACGTTTTTAGTGTCAATTTCCTATGTGTAATGGGAACATCTGCCTTCACGTTCCAGGTGCTATGCTAAATGCTTTACATATTCAAACCATCTCATCATCACAATTAGTGTGTGATGAAGATGCTATGATTATCCTCTATTTTACAGATGAGATGGTGGTGACAGAGAGGTTCAGTGAGCTGGACTGAACCCAGAGGATCTACCCTCTTTGCTCTTAACCGCTATTCTGAACCACCATGGGCAAGCACCTACAGAATGCCTGGCATACAGAAGATATCCGATCAACACGTGTAGCTCCAAAATCATCGTTTAAAAGGTGTTACTGAATTAATATAAAAGAAATCTGCATCCCGAAGCACAGTATTTCTTAGAGCATTGTCTGGTAGCCATGCACATCAGAATCTTGGACTTGACTTTGCGTCTCCGGAATGAGAAACTGTGGGCACTGAGACACAGGAACGCTCATTTTTTGACTCTGTCTTCTGACATATGTTTTGAACACTAAAGCTAGAAGGCTACCAGTGTGGTTAAAAGATTATAAGCTGGGAGGCAAACTATCTGGGACATTAAATATAATATCTGGGAGATCTTATAGTACTGTCTGGGGCAGCTCTCTACAGTTTACAACCTGCTTTTGTGTCTGTATTCAAAATCTTGTAAAAAAAATACGTGTGCATGTTCAAAATAATTTAATAGTAAAATCCCAGGAAACAGCTTACAGCAAGTTTCGCCCCAACCCTAATGTCAAATATTTTTATTTGTAAGCTATTAAATTTCTTTTTTTATTGAGATGTAATTGGCATACGACATTATGTTAGTTTCAGGTGAACAAGAGAATTATTTGATGTTTGTATATATTGCAAAATGATCATCACAATAAATCTAGTTAACATCCATCACCATACATAGTTATAAACTTTTTTCTTGTGATAAGCTTTAAGATCTACTCTCTTAGCGACTTTCAAATATACAATACAGTACTGTTGACTACAGTCACCATGCTGTACATACAGCCAGCTGTTAAGTACCACCTTTGCAATCAGTGGAATGGTTTATGGTGGCAAAGAGGAAGTTATCAAATGCTACCTGACCAACAACCATCCTTCCTGCTGGACTACAGGCTTTGTAGGGTTACCTCCAGTCACTCTTGCTCCCTGTGTATACTTTATTAAGAATGATGCCCACGTGTAGCTGATATTCAACAAATATCTACGTATTGAGGAAAAGAATTCTGTACAACGGGGAAATAGTTCTTCAACCAATACCTAACCCAGCCATTGTACTTTTCTACCTAAAGCCAGGAAGTTCTATAAAATGCTTTTTACCAGGGCTGACATTTTTATAGTGGCTTTCACAGGCAGAAGGAATTTATCAGAGCAAGTTCCCACTGGAAGACTGCTATGCCTTTTAAAGTTTCTGAATTCAGCCAGATTTGGCATTGCCAAAGTGATACAAACTAAAGACAAAGATTCACAATTACATAAAGAGATTTCAAGAACTTCCCATTATGAGCACGTTAGCTCTAAGAAAGTGGCAGAGCTGATGTGAACCTGGATGTGATGATGCTGAATTAGGAAAAAAAAAAAGAAAAGAAAAAAGAAAAAGAAGAGAGGGCATTCGGTCACTGTTTTTCAAGGGAAGAAGGTAGTGTCCTAGCAAATTGCTAAGGAGGGTTGGTAATTAAGACCACATCTGTGCTTTACATGGTCCTAAAGTTATATGGATTGTACTTTGCTATAAATATGGGCACAGATAAGACGTGTTCAGGAGCACAGTAATTTATATAATTTTAACCAAAGACTGTCACCTACTACCCACCTTATCATAGTCAAACTCACAGAACAGGAAATAGGGAGGGGGACCCATCAGCCTTGATGACTCTCTTATCCAAGCAACCTTGATGATGCCAAAGCCAGAAACTACCAGGTAAATAATGTCTCTTGAAGAATGGTACCTTTTTCAATCCTTTCAAAGCCACTTGATCTTTATTATTAACTTGTTGTAGAAAAGGAAAACTGAGTCAATAACTTGCTCAAGGACATAGCTAGGAAGGAAATACATAGTATTCAAAAATAGGGATTTCCTAACATGCTAGGGTGTTCTCGAACCACAGTGCGGTTGCTATTAACAAGCTAAGTGACTTTACTGATTGAAGCTCTTCAACTCCACCTTCTTCATCTTTAAATGAATTAAGTGGAATAGGTCAACTCTAATACTGAGACGAGGAATCCTTTCTTAAATTGTTGGTCGCAGCACAAATTGCCAGCAGAGGGCGCCAGAGCCCTTTGAAAGTTGGTTTTTGTCAGCGTCTCCGCGTTCAAGTTACTCAGCCTGCTGGAATCAAATTATTGCTTGGGGGTTGGGAGGGAGGTGTCGCGGAGTTATCTGACTCCCTCTTTCATTTTCTTAAGGAGGGGAAAAAAAAAAACTTTTCATTAAACTGTAAGAGATATGCAGTTACAGCATTACTTGTTAATCAAAACAGCCTTCCCAAATCCTAATGCAATTAAAACTGAGTTTTCAGACCTTTATCTCCTTCCTCCTGGGTGTGCAGCCCCCTCTGGGAACTCCTGCTGGGAATATTGCTTTGAAAACACTAATATGTGTAGCAAGCCCATGGGTATGGCACCAAGGAAAGGGGAGGAGGGGAGCTGGCCTGTCAATTACAGTGAAAGGAGTCTGAAAGATGAACTGATGCAGCGGCATTCCATGGTGACAGAAATCTCTGCATGGCACGCTCCAGAGACTAATAGCAGAATCGTTCTCTCCTGTGGTCTTGGACGAAAGAATTGCTAACCAAGATTCACATGCCAAATTGATGGAAAGGGTTTGGGATGGTGGTGCAGGGAGGGTGGTAAGAGAAGGAGGCACTGTAAAAGAGGGATGATAACGTAGTATGGATTCATGTCTGACACCTCTGAAAACATCCTCAGCAGCATTATTTAAGGCTCTTACGTAACTGTGGCATTTCAGGTGAGGTAAATTACCCCTTTTTGTAGGATAATTATACTTGTGGTATCTTTGACCATCTTATTGGATATTTCTGACTCAGTTTGAGTATTTCTGAAAATTGTTTAAGGAAATAAAAACATGAGACTCTTTAATCTTTGTTAGTTTGAATACTTTTCTTATATTAAACAAAATTGAGGATAGAAGACATCAAAATTATGCGTTCTGTTTGCTGTGCTCATCACCAAGTTAGGGATAATTTGATATTTGCATCACTATCACTTCTCTTTCAAAGGCTGGTTTTCAAGGAAACTATGGGAGCAGGAAAGAAGGTCATTTGCCCCAGTGTGGGGAGCACATCCGCGAGGTGGTACCTAATTTGGGACTTGAAGGATGTCAGCTCTAGCCAGGCTTGGAGGGGTTTGGGATGCCTGTTTTGGACAAGAGGATGGCTCAGAAGGGAGACACTGCCCTCAGAGCATGTTGCCCACTTTTCAGGAAAGGCCACGCAATGGAAAATGATCACCGTCCATGATACTGCTGTGACTTAAAAGAAGAATTCAATCAATTCATCAGCAGTATCAAATATGAGCAATGGAAGAATTTGGTCAGATAGAATTTGTCTATTCCAAATCAAAAATTGGATGTTGGATCAGGTCTAGAAAGAATTTTCTGTTGCACTGAAATCTCGTGGGGACACAAGATTCAAATCTGATCTGAAAACCCAAAGGACAATATATTTCAAGCACTATTTCTTTGGAATCTGATCTATAAAGTAGGGAGAAGAGGAAGCACACTGACCTCAATTGAGTAGGTTTAAAGAGGGCCAATTTGACTTAATTACCCACAATGCCAGCCTATTTTCAGCTTAATATGTTTACCTTGGGATGTTCCAGATCTATTGTTTTATGTGTGAAGGACTATGGGATGCTCTTCCCCAGGCCAGGGAACGTGTGCCATATTTATGTTGAAACATGCCTTTTCTTGTTGCCTCAATTTCCCAGCAACACCTGGAAAAGATTTCGGTAGATTCAAATCCAAATTTGAAGTCTCTGTTTTTTTCTATTTTAATTACTTGGCTAAAGAGCAGTCTGCCAGCAGCAGAAAGGCCATCATCACCAAAAGATGTGATAATTAAGAAAGACCCAATGAAAAGCCTAAGGAAAATAGAGCAACATGCATAGCTGTGGTTCCTTCTTTTGTGTTTAGAGTCTGAGGAGTTGGTATGGGGTGGAGGTGGAGAGGATGAGGACCATCTTCTAGGGGAATCTGGAGGGAGGGTGTTCCAGTAAGTGAATTTCCTGGCTCTAGAGAGAATATTTGAGCTTTAAAGGAACTGTGGGTATGCTACAATTCAAATCCTACATGTGACAAAATGAGAAATGAAAGCCCAGACAGGTTAACCAGAGGGTAAAAGATTTTCCAGTCCCTCTTTGTGTTTCAACTATTATTATCAGTCTTGATTCCAAATGTATCATTGCCTCAGTTCCTACTGTGTTCATGGCACAGAGGCTGTAGAGACACAAAGATGTTTAAGACATGGCCACCATCTTCAAGAAGACAATACACAAGAAGTTCATGAGACTAGGGACTTTCTGATGGCAGAGATTTTGTCTTATTCTATTCATCCAAGCTTCTTGAATGAATGCACTGGGTAGTAGGAAGGATACAAGGAGGGAATGTCCATGTTGGGGATTTAATGATGGCATCAGAAATGGCTTCACGAAGCTGTTCTAGCAGAACTGTAAAGATGAGAGAAAGTCTCTAGGCAGACAAGGCAGGGAAGGGCATTTGAGAAAGAAGAATTAAAATGAACAGAGTGGTTGGAGAACTGTCAAGAAGCTTCACAGAATGGGGGAAGATATAGGAGTTCCAGAAGATGCTGGAAGAACCATGGATATAGGCCAGATAATGAAGGATTTTGGATGAAGTCTTTGGACTTTATCCTTCAGTGCCATGCTTGTCAAACTATCTGTAATGAAGGACCACTTGTTGTTTTTTAATCCCCAAACTTTCACTGACCAATAGGAGTATAGAGTTTGTGCCACAGATGACTCACCATGTAAGTTCAACAGGGCCTGGTCAATGACACAAGTCCGGTTCAATGACATAAGTCTACTTGCCATACACTTGGATAACATGGCAATGTCAAATGTCTTAAAAGTTTCCAAATGCTTGCTCTCAGTTTCTCTACTTACCTTGTCATGGACAGGAACAAAATTCTTGGGCTGGCTCCTGTCCATGAACCACACTTTGAGTGTCATGGCTAGAATGATGAACCACCAGAAACGACCTAAGCAGGGAAATGACTTGATCAAATTTCTGTCTTGGGAAGCTCACACTGGCAGCAGGGTGGAGAAAGGTTTACAGTAGAGACTGAGTCTGGAAGACGATTCAGGAAACTGTGCCATTAGTCCGCATAAGAGATGGTGAGACTCTGAACTGGAGCCATGAGCGTCCTAAGCGGTAATTGATCACACCCTTGAGAACCATTTCAGAAACAAATAGGCCAGGAATTGGTGACTGTGGAATATGTGAGGACAGAGAGGGAGTGTTAGAGATTTCTGAAAAGCTGGGGGTGTTGGGATCCAGTTAGAGGTTTGAGCTTGAAACCTTGAAAGCAGATTCTGAAGACTATCCAAGAGAAGGGGACAGCTTCCCTGTAGGAGGGAAGGCATTTTTCTTAGGACAAAATAAAGATAACACTCAAACTTTAAGAATCGGCACCAGCTCCAAGCAGCCACATTGGCTTAAACATGTATGTATATATTTTAGACTCGCTTGTAGCAATGCAGTTTTTCAGGGAACATTCCTCTGCTCTAAAGTCATGAGCAAAATCACAGATTTGTCAGGGTAACCCAATCCCAGCTTCCTGTTTGAGAGCTTCCTCTCTTTCCACAAACTCAAAAACAAGCCCCAGCTGGCCTGATAACATTAAAATTGCTCTTTAAGCGCAGAGCCACGAGTTGTGCTGTGCTGCACAGAATGTAGTTTTGCTGGTGTGATTCACGGGGCGATTTGGTGGGGAGCATGCAGGTGGGGGACTTGTAACCTGGGACACTGGCTTCATAGCTCCTATGACTCACCTAACAGTGGGAGCAATGATTCGAGGGCCTTTTTTAGTTTGCCAGTACTTGTTCAAACCTCCCCCCCCCCACACCTCGACCCGTCATACAACTCAGACGCTCTACTCTACCCACCTGTCATTTTCTAAATATATATGTGTCTCTTTCCTGTGACAATTGCCTGGCCCCCCAACCCCATTGCCAACATTAGGCCTGTTTCAGACCGTCGACTTGAATGAGGGCGGGCTTGAATTTTCAGCGCCATGTTGAATAATAACAGTGAGAATAGATATCTTTGCCTTGTTCCTGATCTTAGGGGGAAAGCATTCAGTCTTTCACCTTTAAGTATGATTTCAGCTGTAGGTTTTTATATAGATTTTCTTTATCTATTTGAGATAATTCCCCTCTATTCCTAATTTGCTGACTTTTTATCATGAACGGTTGTCGGAGTTTGTCGAATGCTTTTTCTACATCAGTTGATATCAGGATATGTTTTTTCTTCTTTAGCTTGTTGATATGGTGGATTACATTGATTGATTTTTTTGGTGAGGAAGATTGGCTCTGAGCTGACATCTGTGCCGATCTTCTTCTATTTTATATGGGATGCTGCCACAGCATGGCTTGATGAGTGGTGCTAGGTGTGCACCTGGGATCCAAACCTGTGAACATCAGGCAGCCAAAGCAGAGCATGTGAACTTAACTACTATGTCACTGGGCTGGCCCCACATTGATTCATTTTTGAATATTGATCCAGGTCTTACATACTTGGAATATAACCTACCTGGTCATGGCTTTTAATTCTTTTTATACATTGCTGGATTCAATTTACTAATATTTCATTGACAATTTTTACATCTAAGTTTATAAGAGATATTGGTGTATAGTTTTCTTTTTTTGGTTTAGTATCAGGGTAATACCTAATAAAATGAGTTGGGAAGGGTTTCTTCCTCTTCTATTTTCTGGAAGAGATTGTATAAAATTGGTGTTGATTCTTCTTTATATATTTGGTAAATTTCTTCAATGAAACCATCTAAGCCTGAAGACTTCTTTTTTGGAGTTTTAATTATAAATTAAATTTCTTTAGTGGCTATAGTACTATTCAGGAGCCTACTTCATCTTGGTTGAGTGATGGTAGGTTGTGGTTTTGAGGAATTGGTCTATTTCTTCAATGTTATCAAATTTATAAGCATAAAGTTATTTGTATTACTCCTATATTACCCTTTTAATGGTCGCAGGATCTATAGCAATATTCCCTGTTTCATGCCTGATGTTGGTGACTTGTGTCTTTTCCTCTCATATCTTTGTCAGTCCTGCTAGAGGTTTATTAACTTTATTGCAGAAACTGGCTTTTTGTTTCATTGATTTTCTCGATTGTCTTCCTGTATTCAATTGCATTTATTTCTCCTCTTATTTTTATTATTTCCTTCCTTCTGCTTGCTTTGTGTTTATTTCACTCTTCCTTTTCTAGTTTCTTGAGGTCAGAATTTAGATTATTGATTGAGAGCTTTGCTCTTTTCTAATGTCTTAGGTTCTATGAATTGCCCTTTCAGCACACTTTAAGATGCACCCCACATATTTTGATATGTTGTATTTTCATTTAGTTCTGTGTATTTTTTTAAATTTCCTTTGAGACTTCCTTTGTGAACCATGGATTATTTACAAGAAGTTTAATTTCCAAGTATTTTGAGATTTTTCTGTTGTTTTTCTGTTATCAAGATTTAGTTTGATTCGGAGAACATACTCTGTATGATATTAATTCTTTTAAATTTGTTGAGGCTTGTTTTACGGCCCAGAATATGTCTATCTTGGTGAATGTTTCATGGATGCTTAAAAAAATGTGTATTCTGCTATTGCTGAGTAGATTGTTCTAGATATATGAATTTGATCCTGCTGATTGGTTGTGTTATTCAAGTCTATACCCTTGCTGATTTTCTGTCTAGTAGCTCTGTTTTTGCTACAATTGAGTGTTAAAGTTTTCAGCTGTAATTGTTGAAATTATATATCTATAAAATAATTTCATATATTTTGAGACTGTTGTTGGTGTATGCATATATATTTAGGATTGCTATGTTTTCCTGGTGGATTAAGCCTTTTGTCATCATGTAATGTCCCACCATATATATATATGTGTATATATAGTCCATTCTCTTTCCATTTTACAGTGATATATCCCTGTTTTCATTTAAGAAATTATTATCGTCAATGTATCAGTTGATAAAGGTCTATCCTACTGGATTAAAAAAATACTTTTGGTTCCAAGAGTCACAAACTCGATGAAAAACAACAAGTAACAAAAAGAGTTGTTAAGTTTACATACCTGGGAAGTTCAAGAAAGGTGGTTCTAGTTTGGGACATAGCTGAATTCAAGGGGAAAAAAAGTTATCCTCTCTCTCAGCCTCTGTCTCTCTCACCTGTCCCCCCTCTGTTTTCTGTATTACTTTGTTCTCACTTGTGCCTTTTCCAAAGAGTGTCCAAGATCCCCGCCACAGTTCTTCACATGCTGTTAGCAATGTCAGATCATCTAGATTGTCTTTTTTTCCAATGACTTCAGGAAAACATCCTAGGATGGCTTTGATTTGTCTGGGTGCTATGTCATGTTCTCATGCCCAAGCCAGTCACTGCAGCCAGGGAAATGAGTTATTTGGAGTGAGTAGTTTGGATCATAGTTCCAATTCTGTGGGCCATATAACTGACCAACTCAAAAAGAATATGGTGGTGGTAGAGGGGTGAATTTCTGAAAGGAATATATTGTGGGAAACAAAAAATAACCTAAATCTTCTATAACATCCCGAAGTCAAAAGATACTATCACTCAAAATACAATTCCCCTATTGTAAACTTTGAGTAGAAATGATTTGAGTATCCAACGAGGCAATGACAACGAACAGCCAAGTTGTTTCAAAGCCCTGGATATGCCATCTTCTTGAAAATGTTTACAAAAAAATATGAACCCTCTTTTATGTTAGCATGTTCAACAACCAAATTTCTTCTCTTGCCCATTGTTAAGCAAAAACCTTTGCTCCATGAGGTCAGGAGAGAGTAGCTTGGAGATGGGGAGTCAGAGGAAGACAGAATTTGAATGATGGATGGATCGATATACTGCAGACACTGGGAAGTGCGTTCCACATGTCAGAAATGAAATAAATATAGATATAAACAGGTAGGGAACATAAATTAAGAATGAGCAAAATAGGAATGGAAGGCTGTTGAGAGGAAGAATGAGAGAAGGTTAGAAAAATTTCAGAGAGGGAGCAGAGCACCATTTAATGTGTGTAAGGAGCAATGAAGGGCCCACAAGTACAAATGCAAAAAAAATTGTGGGAGGAAGACCACTTTGTGCCTTCGCAGCCTTAACTTCTCTTTCCTTATTGCTGCCTTCCATCCTCCCCTTCTTCTCCACTCCCCACATTCAGCCCCAGCCTCATTCAGCCCCTCTTCAGTCTCGGTGCTCACAGTGGGCACAGACCTCCATCACAGCACATACTCCACTGGTAACTGCCTTTTTACGTGGCTGTCTCCAGCTTGTTACTGTTGAGTTTCTCAAGGTCAGGAACTGTACCTTATTTATCTTTGCGAACGTGGTGTAACAAACCTCTTGGAGCTGATCAGTAAATTATGATAGATTTTCAATCTCATGAATTATAATAGCAGAGGTGGTCATTTCTCCTGGTCAGCTATTCCTTTTGTCTAACAAATGTCTCAGTTTCAGGAGGAACCAAGCTTTCTCTTTGAAGGATGGCTTCTTTTAATTGATTGATGTACAAAAATATGATCATGAAATCTTAGCTAAGCATGTAGACCTCTAAGTTCAGCAGGAAATATGTGAGCATCAGGGACCTCCACCATCCACTTCTCTCTTTTGCTTTGCTTTTGGGAAGAGGTTCTGATGTGTGATATTGTTCCCGCAGCGCAAGCAGACAGGGTAAGAACTCTTGGCCTTGTTGGAATGGCATTCTCCCCCAGAATCCCTCATTGACATGCTCAACAGCTGTACCACGCTGCTGCCTGCATCTTGCAAGACTTTAATGACTGTTTTCAGGGTTCCCTGGCCAGTTAATTGTCTGTCTCCTGTTACTCGTCTCTCATGAGTGATATTGACATTGTTTATAAGTCCAGGCATTCCGGATCTGAACGGGACCCCCAAGCCCAGACTCCCTAGGCTGGTCTGCTGGGAGTTGGAAATCTTCTGCTATCTCATTCCACAAAGGAAGTGCTTTTCTCCCAGGAGCTGGTCCTGGCCACACTGGCTGCTGATAGCAAGCCTCACTGTCATCCACCAGGGGGAGGGCCCCTCCTGCCTTCTTTCTTAGCTTTTAGTAATGGCAACAGCTGCCTCAAGCCGTACAATTTCTCCTTGATGTTCTTGTTCTCTTTCTTTAAAAAAAAAAAAAAAAATTTTTAACGGAGTCTTTATCTTCCTCAAACTGCTTTCCCAATGTGAGAGGCCAAGAGATTAAATGGCCTCAGGGTAGCTCGGACCCACCAGCTGTTGCTACTGGCTTCCCGTGATTGTCAGTGACTTCACTGAAAACGTATGTGTCATCTTTCAACATGTCCACAAGTGAAGTGAAAAAACAAAATCGCTTATGGAAAAAAGTTTCCTGATATGTCACTAAGTGTATTCACATGATGAAATGGGATCTCGGGATGGTCAATTCCAATGGCTCCCTGGCTGCTCCGCACACCCTTCCTTTGATTCTAGCAGCTGGATTCCACAGCGTTGCCACACTGAGCATAGGGTCTTTGGGCTATGCAAGCATGGGGTTCTGGAGGAGGGCAGGAAGTGTGAGCAAGGCCCAGCTACCTAGTCAAGCTCATTATCAGTATTTTCAGCAGTGCAATTACTGCATTGCTAGCAACTCCCTTTCTAAGAGTGATCTCAGCCCTGGTCAGGTATTCCCTCAGCAAATTGACCCTGGGATATGCCCTGTCGATGGAGTGGCTTCTCTCAGAGAGCTTACTGTCCAGCAGGAGAGTAAGATATTGCCCAGGTAAGTATGACTGTGAAATGCAGAAGTGTCAGATGCTGTGGGGAATAAAACAGAATGGCTTACCTAGTCTGGGCTGGAAGAGAGCCAGAAATGCCTTTTTGAGAAGAAGTTGATGCTGCACTTAAATTTGATGCATTCTTTCATTCACTCAACCTTATTGAGCTTTTGCAAAGGCAGTCCCTGTGCTATGTGTTGTGAATACAATATAAATAAGACATGGCACCTATACTCAGATATATAAATGTTCAAATAAAATATATTGTCAGAGTCCTACAGTAGAGATAAACCAGGGGCTATGAACACGCATAAGAAGGGGCAACTCCTCCAATCTTCCCAGACCTCTCAAGGTTATATTAACTGTTCTTCTTATGTGTGTTCATTGCCCCTGGTTTATTTCTACCACAGGACTGTGACAGTAATAATAACAGCCAACGGTTACTGAGGCCTTGCATTTGTCAGGCAATGTTCTATTTGCTTTCCATGTATTATCTCATTTAATCATGGCAACGCCCTCTATGATGTAGCTACTATTATTAGCCACACTATACAGGTGATGACATTGTGCCTTCGAGAGATTAGATAACCTGCCCAAGTCATGCAAGAGGTAAAGGGTGGAGCCAGGATTCCAATCCAGGCTCTCACTGTTCAGTTCAACTGTCTTCTGGAGTTAGCCAGGAAAAGAAGGGAGAAAAGCCTTCTAGATACTGGGATCAACACAACAGCAAAGGTACAGAGCAGTGAGAGGGCATGGCCAGTCCAGGAGCTACGAGAGTTTGGTGTTTCTGAAACCCACAGTGTACATGGTGACTAAGGGAGGGGGTGAGGGTGAAGAGGGGGCATGTGATAGATTTTGAACCTCTTTCTCTGAGCTTTCACTCATGATCATGGCTAACATGCTAAAATGAAATTTTTGTCAGGAGAGAAGGAAATGAAGAAAAGAAAATCCATGCATTAAAAAAAAAATCAAGAAAAAGAGTGAAATACAAAATTGCATTGACCAGAAAAAAAGGAATAATTTAGTTTAAGTGGAATGAAGCCTAACATGGAAGAAGAACCCACACAAAACTGGGAGCTCCATAATGTCAGGGATTATAATAATAACAACAATAAATTAAATAATAAATTATTATTATTGTTGTTGTTTTGGTCTATTTTACTCACGATGTCTAGGACAGTACCTAGCTCATACTAAGTGCTCAATAAATATTTGTTGACTGACTGGATGAATCAGTGAATGAGACTGATAAAATGAGTTGGACCCAAATCATCGAGGTGTTTGAGCGCTACATTAGTAAAGATTTTAAATTTCGTTTTTCTCTGTAGAAGGATTTTGATCAATGGTTTTTGAATGGAAGAATGATATATGTGAATCTAAGAAGAATATCTTTGGCTACAATGGGCACTATGGATCATGACCAGGAAAAATGGCAAGACTGCAGAAATGGGGCATTTAAGGAGCCTTTGCAGAAGCAGAGCAAAGTGTGATGAAAGCCACACATTCCTTTTGAGACATGTAATTGCCTCGACCATCTAGATGGAGAAGTCCAGTAACTACTAGAAATCTGATGTCTGGAACTTGGGGAATAGGTTAGGGCACAGAGAGGGAAATACAAGTTCAACATTCACAAAGCAATGAAACTGACCGAGGAGAAGGAACAGGAACAGAAGGAAGGAAGAGAGACAACAGACTTTGGGGGAAAGCCTCCAGAGGTGGTCAGAAAGCCGGCATCCAGGGAAGGACAGGAAGAAGAAATAGTCAGAAATGTTTCAGAATAGCACTCAGAATAAAATGACAGAAGAAGGAAGGCTATTTCAAGAAGGTGGCTATCTTCAGGGCTAAATGTTAAAGGAAGGAAAGAGAAGTAACATGACTACTGAGGAAGATCCTTTGCGCTCGTCACTAAGATGGCCATTAGTGACCTTGGAGAGAGCCATTTGTCTCAGGGGTTAAACCACATTCCTAGGAGTGGAGGAGTGGATGGGAGATCAGTTTTAAAGTGTTAGATGTGCTTGGGATGTTTAAAAAGGAGAGGAGAAAAAGAGTGACAGCAAAAACAAAACAGAAAAATGCTTGTTTTGTTTTCTGAATGCAAACTCTTGAAATAATTGAAGAATAAGGAATTGGCCAAAGAGAAGAAAAGAAGAAATGTGAAAATGAATAACAAAGGAAGAGAATGGAGACAAACGCAGATGAAGGAAGTAGACTTGCTAGGAAATAGGAAGCATTTCTTCCTTAGACATCAGAAGAAAGTGTGGATTCAGTTTAAGAGAAAGTTTGAGAGGAAGGAGAGAGAAATGTATTAAAGATCTTGGTGTTCTCTCTGAAGTGTTAAGACCATTTTTAATAGACGAATGAATGAATGAATGAATGAACAAATGAGCCTCAGACTTCCCTTAGTGTGAGTAGTCTTCTTGGAAACCACTAATCTAGCCCACGGACGAGACTGAGTAAATATTGACTGAGTGAATTAGGTCCTGTACGAAGAAAAGAATGTATTCATGCTGAGAGGGAAGGGCCGGCATAAGAGCTTCCTGTATGGAAAGTGGGAACCTCATTATGGAAAGTGGGAACTAGGTATGACTAACAGAGGTGCCTCTTAGCATTCCGAACCCAGCTGAGGCTGGGTATGAGTTTATAGTGTTGCCAATTAGCATCCATAAGCGTTTTTCTCCCGACAGTACTGAGGAAGGTTAAGGAAACAGAGTAGGGGGCTTGCAAGATTGCTGTGGAGACAGCTCCCCCATGGTCTCCAGCTAGCAGGAGACTCCAGAATGACAGATCCAGGGAAATGGGAAAGATTTAGGAACAGAGTTGAAAATAAGGCCAAAGTAGCGGAAATGAAGAAGTGGAATGTAGAAGAATAAAAATTTGCTTGCATTTTTTTTTAAGGTAACATTTATCAAATGCTTATATGTCAGGAATTGTTGTATTTAATATTCCCATAAAGAGATAAATATCAATATCACTCCCAATATTGCAGAGGAGGAATCTGAGGTGTACAGAAGTTAAGCAATTTGCTCAAGGTCACTCAGCTTGTAAATTTCAGAACAGGACCCAGCACCCAAACCACCCGAGTCCTGAGACTGAAATCTTAGCCCCAACATTATGGCAGCACCTTAGGTTGTATAAAAAAACCATGAATTTCAGACTCTGAGACTTTAGAATTGGATTGGTTTTTTGGTGATGGTGATATCTAAGGGAGTGGTGGTGTGCGTTGGGTGGTTAAAGGGCAGTGAAGGTGAAGGTTAGAGAATTACCTCTAGATACTGGGTCAACAACAGGAACGCTGAAATTTCCCCAGTCAATTGCCGGAAAAACCCAGGCATATAGAGCTCTCTTGGACACCATCATCTCCCCTTGTAACCATGTGTGTGCACATGCAGATTGATCTAAATGTACAGAAGCTGAGTTAGCATCTGTGTTTGGGAAAGCTGCACAAGATGCCGTGAAGTTCTTTTTCCTTCCTCTATCTGTCCTCAGCGTGTTTCCCAGGGGGATCACTTGCACTTTAATAGCAAGAAAAAAGACATTCATCTCCATGGCTGAACAAGTTTTCGGAAAAATAAGAACTAATGTAATCCTAACTGTCTGGCTTTTAAGTCAACTCCTTAATTGGGAGTTGACCAGTTATTGGCAATTAACTTGGAGTTTGATGAACCTTGGTCTTCTTTGTCATTAGCTTGACCACACTCTGATAGATTTGCCTTCTTACTGAATGTGGCGTGTCCTGGTCAGGCATGTATTACCAAAAGATACTCAGGTTTTGTAGATAGTTGTTAAGACGCTTCCAGCCTAGGAATTGAGAAAATCCTCTACACAACCTATCCAAGTCAAACAGGTTTCAAAAAACGAGAGGGATGACGCCTGATTGATCACGTATCCTCATTTCACAAGAGAAAAAACTGAGGCTTAGAGAGACAGTAGTTTTCCTTCCCAAAGATCTTGGATAGTTCATACCATAGCTGGCTTACAAAACATTGTGTTTTTCGTTTTTAGCTATTTCATGGATGACCATGGCAGAGATTATCTATAGCTGAGCTCATAAACCATTCTACTTTTTTGTTTAGTATCAGACCCTAAGTTTTACCTGGGCGTATTGCTGCCTGGTCAAATTTCCCACCTTTCAACAAGATGTGGTCATGTGAGTACATTTTGGCCAGTGTAATATGAGCAATAGTGTCATTGGGATCTTCCAGGAACTTGCTTTAAAAGAGAGGAGGCTTGTCATTCTCTCTTCATTCTTCCTTTTTGCTTCCAGAATGTGAGTGTGCTGGCTGACTTCAGAAGGAAATTTGGATCCTGAGGATATTTTGGGAATGGAAGTCATACATTTGCTGTTAGTGCCATTGAGTCAATTCCAACTCCTAGTGTACTCCAGAGCAGAACCCTGCCCCATCCTTTTGCGCCATCCTCTTACCTTCCAGCACTATATCAGACAACGTTACTGCTATTCAGAGGGTTTTCATGGCCAATTTTTTAAGAAGTGTGTGGCCAGGCCCTTGTTCCTGGTCTGTCTTGGTCTCAAAGCTCCGCTGAAACCTGTCCACCATGGGTGACCCTGCTGGTATTTGAAATACCAGTGGCATAGCTTTCAGCATCATTACAACATACAGCCACTGTAATGACAACAGATGGATAAGTGTAGTTCCCTGACTGGGAAACAAACCCTGGTTGCAGTGGTGAGAGCAACGAATCTTAACCACTAGACAACCAGGGAAGCCATACAATAGAGGACTACATATGGAAGGATCCTGGTTGCTAACATTGTGGACCCCATGTATCAGCTCTTGAATGCCCACCTCAAGACTTGTTAAACATGAGAGAGAAATTAACTTCTTCTTTATTTAAGCAACAATTTTCTACATCTCTTTTAGTCATAGCAGAACTTAATCCTAATGAGCTCAAATATGTATGACTTTCTTCCATGGAAATACCATTCTGATGTCATTTTAACCTCTGGTGTTTGAATAAATACAAAGATACTTTGGGTTCCCACCTACTTTTCCATCGGTGTCAGTAATCTTGAGATGCTGACAGCACTGGTGGTTTGACACATTCCCTGTTCCTAAATCATCCATTGTGATGTTTCGGTCTCCTACATTGCTGAGGAATTAAAGAAAATCAGGATTCTTTGTGGCTAGCTAGATTTTGAAAATCAGGATTTCTGTGATTTGGGGGCTCCCATTCTGTTCCAAAGATATCAAAAATTAGGATTTCCCTGGGTCTCTGGCCTTCTGTAACTGCCTCCAGCTTTAATGGTCCCTCTGAAAACCCCAAGAATGGTTGGTGGCCAAAATCAATCTGATCTTGACCAAAGAAGTCATTTTCCAGTAATGACACCTCCTCCTATGTGGAGCACTCACACACACAGCTCTAGGCTGAACCACTTGCAAGAATGAGTGTGAGAAGCAATTTTGCAACATTCTAGATTCTTTATGTGGAAAATCCCAATAACCAGAAACTATGTGGGAGAAGGACATATGGCAGTGTTGTTCTCTCAGTGCTTGGCACGGGGTCGACCCTTTGAAGAATGAGTTAAAAGAAAGAAAATAGAAGAGAAACAAAAAGAGGATACAAAAGATGAAGAGAGGATTTTATGCATAAATGTCTAAATGATATATAAATATGTGTGTGTTTAGATCAGCTTTAGGCAAAACTTTTTGATAACTAGACTCCTCTTTTCCATTTCTCACCTAGGTTCTGTCGGTTATTAGTGAATTTGGCCAAGGAAGTTATTCTCTTGAATGTCAAGATGCCACTGCCTTTCACCCAATTAATCTCCCAATGCAGAGTTAATTCTGCTGCTGGTTTTAAAAGGCCCCAAGCCATTGACCAAACGGATCCCTCAGAGTAATTAGCTTTAACCTTCCAACCTTTGTTTCCCATTTGCTGCCCCTACAGGCTGGAGATTTCTGCAGCTTCCTTGAACTCTGCTATAGGGCATCTTTTTGAGGAAATGGTTTTCAGGAAGGGCTTTGGGAGATTGGTCAGTTTCTATGAATACTTGGCAGGCCCCGAGGCACCTGACCTGTGACATGGAGATTGTTCTCGAAAGACTCCCATTTCAAAGATTCTTGTTGAAGAAAGACTGGAAGGCTCAATCTAGCCCCGTGGGCTCCTGTGAAGTAAGGGAGATCATGAGCTCATGGCACCCAAGGAGATGATAGGAGGTCACCAGCTGTCTCATAATCAGGAAGGTTAATGGTGGCTTTATGTCTCTCCAACTTAATTGCAGCCTAAGGGCATAAAGATACCTCCCTTAGCTTTGCGACACCTATACCTGCGGTAGCAGAAGGTACAAAATAAACAAATGAGGTTACTTTTTAAAAATCACGTTATTGAGATATAATTCACATATCATACAATTCACCCATTTAGAAGTGTATAATTCAATGTGTGTTACTATATTAGAAACACTTTATTCAAAGAACTGCTGATCATCCTCCAAGATCTTGCTCAGGATGAACCCTTATTCAGATGACATTGCCACTGCTCAAAACATGTTTGGACATTCCTGAGAACCGCCTTCAGAGCTTATGGCACATACTTTGCAGTCTTCCCCATGGTGCTGAATCTTTATTCTTTGAAGGTAGAGTTGATTCTTTGGAAACAGAGCCAATTCTGTTGAATTAAGGCTGTGATCATGTTGTGTAATAATATTTGGGGTCAAAAACCAATGGGTGGATTTAAAATCTTCATTTATTTTCTCATGTGGCTAGGAAGCAGGTCCTAAATGGAGTGAAGAAATCATTTGACTTTAATCTCACTAGCTAGCCTTGTTGGATTAATTGGCCAAATTTCCTTTCAAAAGGATAAATCAATTTCTTTCCCTTATAGTCACACTTATATGTACACATGTTCTCTTCACCAGAAAGAGAGGGGTGGACAGAACACTGGACCAGGAAATATAAGATCAGAAGAAAACTCCAGGTCCCACCACTTAATATCTGTTTGACCACAAGTCTGCCGCTTAATAGGTTTCCATTTCTGCTTGTGTAATTGAGAATAATACCACCTACCTCATGTATTAGGTGAAATTATACATGTGAGTCTGCTTTATAAACAGTGAGTTGAAAAGTGCTATACACGTGAAAGGGAAAACATCTAGTCTAAAAATGCTCAGCGTTGCCACTTCAAGCAAAAATATCATACAGAGTTGAAAACCATGAGTGTTAGTGATTGGATGGAGATTTTGCCTGGAGGCATCAATTTCTCAGAGGGTCAGGTCTGAGAGAGTAAATCTATGAATCTCTTATCCTGGTTCAATAATCTTGGTTAACTCGTCCTTAAGGAATCCTTATGGTTCACTTAAGATACATTTTTCTGTGTTTCTTTATTCCTACTCTTCACCTGGTTAACTCCTGTTCATCCTTCATATTTCTGTTTAAATATCACTACCTCTTGTGTTCCTTCCTGATATCCTCTTCGCACAACCAGTTAATGTCTCCCTGACACATGGTTCTATAATGTATATCCTTCTAGTCTATGCAAATCTTTATCTATTTACAATATTTGTTAATATCTTTCTCTGTTTAGCTTACCTCTACGTTTCCAGTACTTACCATGGTGCCTGGCATGAGTTAGCAGCACAGCAAATATTGACTGTGTTTACGACCAGTTTCTTCTTTCCCTATTATCTTTAAGCTTGATAGGATATTTCACACAGGAGCTCATGCTATATTTTTCTAAAAGTTCTCATGGGGTGGTAAATTTGAAGAAGAAGTCTTAATTTAATGCCCATATTCTGCTGAGGGGAAAACTGAGGCTTTAAAAAAAGAACTGATTTGTTGAATGTTAACAAGCTAACTAGTGATAGAATCTGGACCAGAACTCCCCTTAGTTGTTATCAGTTATCCAGTAACTGTTTCCCAGTCCGGTGTTCATTGTGTTGCAGCAGGTTGAATGAATAGCTATTTTCTAAAGGTTTCTGAGTGTCAGCTCTGTATGAGTCAGGATTCACTTTAACGATATGGGAGAGAAAACACCAAAACACAGTTTTTGTTTTTGTTTTTATAAATTGAGGTCTATGTCTCTTTTAGGTCTGAAGGGGTCCATATTAGGGACGAGAGTTTTCCTATCTTTTACTTTTTACATGTGTCTTCCATGCCCAAGTTCTTCCCAATATCCAAGATGGTCATCCCAGCTAGCTCTTCTGGAGAAAGGGGGAAGCAAGAACAGGCCCCTCTGGTTAAGGACCTTTCCAGGAAGTTGCGCTCAGCACTTCTGCTCACGTCCCATTGGGCAGAACTAATCACATGACCATATCTAGTTTCAGTGGAGGAAGGAAAGTACTGTGTTTATCTGGGGCAACCATGTGCCCAACTGAAAAAGCAGGCTTCTGTTACAGAGGAGGAAGGGGTGCATTGGAGAACAACACCTACAAAACTCTTAGATTTCAGAGGACCTTTTGTTCATGTATGTATGTATGTATGTATGTATGTGTGTATGTATGTATTTAAAATATCAGAGTGGAATTTTCCAGGGCTGGAAGAAAAAACAATTGTGTGGTTATGAATGTAAAAACATCAAGAGAGTAAAATACCATGGCATTTTGTCTTCAGATAGACTAACTTGGGGAGTGGGTAGGTATGTGTGAAATTGAAAATTCACAGCACTGGTCTTATAAAATATTCCATTCTTTTTTTCATTTGTACATTAATTCACTAATTCATTCACTGAACACGTATTGGGGGCCTGCTAGGTGCCATGCATGAATTCAATTTCCAAATGTTGTCAAGGCTAGGATAAACAAATCTTGACTCCCCACTTCTGCAAGTCCAGTGCTTTAACTGAGTGCTGATGGAGCCAGGCAGCCACCATCCAAAATGTTCTGTCATCTCAATGATCTTATCTCAAACCTTGAGAACTAAGAACTAATACAATATTTCCTAAGAGAATGAGCAAATGTGCTCTCGGGCAAGAACGTGAATGTTCAAGTCACACCGTGGGAACCCCCTGAAGGGCTGTGTCCTTGTTTCTACAGAGCTAACTGCACTTGGGGCAGGAGGAGGCTGATTGCTAATGTCTGTGCACAGCCAAGTATCTCTGCAACCAGGCAGTGGACCATTTAGAACTTTAAAGCAGGACATTCTTTCAAGAATTACATGCAACTCCTTTATTTCACAGTAGAATAAATGGCAGCTGAGAGAACTTCCCATGAACACACATTGAACAGGAGTAAGACAATAGCCCAGGTCCACTGCCTGCTGCTACTGAAGACACTTTCCACTCCACTACTTGCGGAATGAGTAAAGAAGGGGTAGATTCATAAGACAAAAGGATGTGTAATCACAGAGTATAAGGATCTTCTGTTTACTGTATTTAGACGTTAACATTTGAGAGCTGTGGAAAGATTAAATTAGGGCTGATTGGTAAATGCTGGAGGGAAGGACATTTAAATCATTTCCTACCCCCTCTTGGACTGCGTGGATATGAATAAGGCCACTCACTCCCTTCCCACTGGAAGTGGTTCACACCTTAGTTGTTATCAGTTACACCTTAACTACCCTATCCTGTAACCATTTAATAAGGATTAGTTGATAATCAGTTGAATAGAGGCAGATGATGTCAGAAGGAGGATCATGGGGCCTCCTAACAGTGTACTTTATATATTTCCTTGGTGCTGATCATATTTCTTGAGAAATTTCATTTGTGCCAACATCATATTGCAGAAAGTGCTCCTCAATTAGAATCCTGGTTCCCTCATGTGCTACACTCAATTGGGGCACAAGTTAAGCCCAACTTCAGTGATAGGAAACTAATGCTCCCTACAAGATGTGTTATGACAGGGGCCCTGTCAATCTGTTCATCGATGTATCCTCAACATCAAGTGCATGCTGGACATAGTAAGTCTTCAATTAATAATTGCTGAATAAATTGAGACTTGTGAAAAATACTCAGAATTAAAAGGGTACTAGGAGTTGGAGTGGGACTATTTAGAAGCTATTTTCATAATAAGGAGAATAAGGAAGGAAGAGACTCTTTGCCCAGTACAGAAAACATGATGTTAAGAGATGACAGTGAGGAAACAGCGCTATACAAGTCTTATGAAATACATCACCTCTTCAAGGAGAATAATCTTCCAACTGCAAAGGGTATAACATGGAGAGGAGGACGCAAGAGGAAACACTATGAAAGCATGGAGGTCAAGATGCAGAAACAAAACACACAGATCTGCACGGGACAGGGACGGACTTTTATTAAAGGACATGTCAGGCACTGTGTTAGGAGTTTTAGATATGCTATTGAATTGCTTTCTCATAACAACTCTGGGACACACAAATTATATCCATTTTACAGATAAGAAAACTGTGGTGCAAAGAAAATAAATAATTTGCTCAGGGTCACCACCTTGAATAAATTACTTTAAATAAAGACTAGATCTGAACTCACATCTAAATGGCATGCATTTCCTACTAAGAACATAAAAATACAATTGGAACTCTAAGTAATCTCTAAGGAACTGAAGAGGACAATTCCAGAGGACTGAAGATGGACAAATTACTCAATGTTAAATAGGAAGGAAGATGGATGTTAGAATTTACATGTAAATTTTATATCTATCTCTAAGAAAACTCTGCAGTTGAGAAATATATATATATATATATTTCTCAGCACTTAGAGAAGGAAGCAGTGATCACAAGGAACTGGTATGGATTACCCAAGAATAAGAAGAGGTGATGACAGGAAAGGAGATTCCCCTTTTTCCTTTCCTGATAAGTTTGTTAGACCAGCAGAGCAGTGGGTGCCACTGAGGCCGTATGTGTCAATTTCAGCAAGGGACTTGGAAGTTTCCTTCAGATTATTTTGGAAGAAAAACTGGAGAAATGAAGGCTGAATGATGGCAAATTTCAATAGATACACACTGGTTGAAGAGCAGGGTAACCTTTGGCTACCCGATGTATCTGTCTGTCCTCGCCTTTCCTTGTAAATATGCAAGTTATTGTGTGAAATGAAGACTGAGTTCGTTAAAATGTCTGATGCCATGGCGTCGGGAAAGATTTCTGGATAGGGACCTGGGATCAAGACTTCAGTCCAAGAAACAAGTGTGATGAGAATGGACCAGTCATTAAGAAGGGTGAGTTTAAGACAGGGACACACTCAGGAAATGTCAACAAGACCCAGTGAGGAACTGAGCTACCAGTCGGAGAGTTGGGCAAAGGGACACAGAAGGAATATAATTGTAATAATGACCACATAATTGCTGAGCTGGACCATCAGCAAGCTTCACTTTACAGGAAGTCTCCTCAGCACATCACGCTTTACTTAAGAACAACATCAGTAACAAAGTTTTAAAGAAGGAGAGTTGAACCCGCCAATTGACAGTGTATGTGTGCATGCATGTGCATCTGGGGAGAGAGTCATGTGACTCTGGACCTGGGAGTCAGAGCTAGGCAGAAGTGGTATTTAAGCTGATGGAGAAGAGAAAGATTATAGGGATTCATTAGTCATCTTCAAATAATCAATAGGCTTTTTATGTGGAGAAGAATTCATTTGTTTCTTTATTTTATTCATATACATTTGCTCTTCATGTCTTTCTTCCAAAAAGGTTTTGAAGTCACTAAAAAGTATTCAAAATTGACTCTGAGTAGCTTCAGATGTCAGAACTAGGACAAATGGTGAATACTATAAGGAGCCCATTCTAACTACTTGAGTTATGAAACAATGGCGTGACTTGCCTGGGCAAGAAGTTACCTCCCATTCCTGGAAGTATGCAAGTGCAAGAGTGACCAGAAGTGATGTGTGCACACACACACACACTCACACACATGCTTACACTGATTTGACTCAGTTAGCTTGCTAAGGTGTCTTCCAATGTAGTTTCTATACATATTTACGTAATTAAGTTGGATCATTCTCTTGCATATATTGGTTTATTTTCAAGATTTTCTTTTTTGCTTTTTTTGGTGAGGAAGATTGTCCTTGAGCTAACATCTATGCCAATCTTCCTCCATTTTGAATGTGAAACGCTGCCACAGGATGCCTCAATTTGTGGCGTGTAGGTCCGAGCCTGGGGTCCGAACCTGCAAACCCTGGGCTGCCAAAGAAGAATGTACGAACTTAACCACTAATCCACAGGGCTGGCCCCTAGATTTTCTTTTTAATAACAAACATGCTATGTTCCAACAAATTTTAGGCCGTGGCTCCAGTCGTTAATGTCCTGCACAGCTAAACCCAAGCTTGTGAGGATAAGATTGTCTTTTGGAAATATAGCTAGTTAGATCTATGTTCCTGAAACACATAGTGATCACGAGCTTATTATTAAATAGTTTCTAGTTATTTTGGAATGAGACTAGAAACTGTGGCAGAGATGGGAACAAAATATACAACAAGACTTTTCTCCAGTGCCTCGGCCCCTTGCTCTCTAGGCAACTCTCTTCTGCATATATGGACTTTTCGTTTTCCCTCTTCTCTGCCCATGTGCAAACTTGCTTGCCCTTGACTACTCTTTAGGTCCTGGGGGAGAGGGGACTAGAAGAAGCTGTTGACACAACCGAGAGAGGCATTTCACATTTCATCAAGGGAGTTTATGTTCAAAGAAAGGGAAAAAGAAATAGAACGACTCACTGCTCCCCACCCAACCAAGGACAAATCAAGCAGGTATGAAATTACAACCATCAGACTCTCTCTGTTGTCTTTAAAGTCTTGGCCAGAAGAATATGGACTCTCGTATTTCTACAAGACTCAGGTTTGCAAATGCAAGAAAACAGACAGCATTTCCTGAGGAAGCCTTCTCTGGCTTCCCTTGGAAAGTTATCCTTTCCTTCCTCTACCCTTTGTACGTGCATCTTCTGTGTTGTCATTTATTTCCATATACTTGTCTGTCTTTAAGAGGAAAAGTAACAGAATGCTTGGAGCATGCAACCTGGAGCAAGAGTGCCTGGGTTCAGATCTTGGGTTTGCCACCTACTAACTTTGTCTTGGACAACTCACTCATTGGCATGATGAGAATAATAATGTCTACCTCATGGGGTTGTTTGAGCACATCCTGAGATCACGATGCATTCAAGACCCTCGATCAAAGTTAGCTACTGTGATGACAGTGGTTAATAGAATGGGCTCTGGAATCTGACCTGCCTGGTTTCAAGTTCTTTAGGTTTGTTACAATTCTCCCCCATTATCCTCAGTCTTCCTTGGCTGTAAGATGGGTATAACCATGATCTCTGTCTCAAAGGGATTGAGCAGTAACGCAGGGGAAGTGCCTGGCTCACAGCCCTCAGGAAAGGCTATACACCAGCCTCAGGTGTTTCAGGGCTGTGACTTGTTTTAATTCATTTCTGTACTCTTAGCAACTATCCTGGGGCTGGCACATAGTAGGGACGGGAGAATCTTTCAACTCTGACTCCCTTGGCTAATCCCCCTTATCCTGCCCTCCCTCAGCACACACACACCACAAACACCATACCTACCACACATATATCAGCACAACACACCACACACATAAGCACCACACACACGTATACCCTGCATATACAGCATACACATACAAATACCACACACACCACATACCAAGTTCACAGGCTCAAACACCATACACGCCACACACACTCACACATACATACAACACACATTACAAACACAAACACCACACACACACATACGCACACCTTCGCCTTCTCCCTCAGCTGCTCTATTGAGCTGAAGGGAGCTATGTCAGTTTCAAGGATATGATTCAACTTCCAGGGCCTGTTGCTGCAAGCATGAGGTCCCTCATCAGCTGTGGCCACGTCCCTGGAAAGGCATTCAGGGTGAGTTCCAGATTTGCATTTTGGTCTAAGGGAAAGGGTGTGGAATTATTTTCTTTCCCCTTCTGATTGTCAAATAACAATCTGCTACAGCCAAGAGACCATTTCTCCAAACAGAGCTATAGGTGAGGCTGGTTATTCTTTCTGAAATTCCACACACCTCTAATGAATGCCATATGTGTCACATTTAACAGGCGTTTCTCCCTGAGTGGCCAGCAGCAGAGAAAATGATATACTTCAATGCTACCTTCCAGAGAGGCACAGAACGTCGAGGCTGGAAGGCTTATTGGAGAATATTTCTCTTGTCCAGTTGTTCTCACCTTACTGGATTTTAAGAATCCTTGGAGCTCATATTACTCATACATATTACAAGGCTCCAATCCTCAGAGATTATAATTCTGTATGTCTGGGGTAGGTCTGGAGTAGTATCCAGAAATTTGCCTTCTAAATAAACAACCTAACTGATTCTGACACAGATGGGTATACAGATGATACTTTGAGAAACACTAGACTGTCTTATTTTATTTTATTTTACTTTTTTAAGTATGCTTTTTGGTGAGGAAGATTGGCCCTGAGCTAACATCTGTTGCCAATCTTCCTCCTTTTTTCCTCCCCAAAGCCCCAGTATATAGTTGTATATCCTAGTTGTAGGCCATTCTAGTTCTTCTATGTAGGCCACCACCACAGCATGGCTTGATGAGCAGTATGTAGGTCTGCACCCAGGATCCGAACTTGTGAACCCAGGGCCACCAAAGCTGAGCGCAGGAGCTTAATCACTTGGCCATGGGGCTGGCCCCCTGGAATCTCTTATTTTATATGTGGGGAGAACTTGATCCCAATCATCAACTGACTCATACGGTTAGTTAGTAGCAAGGCTGGGACTGGCCTCCCTTGGTCTGCTTCTTCTAGTCCAGCACTTTATAAGTATTTGACTTGAGTCCATTTATTCTTTCTGACTTTACATCTCCAACCTCTTTAGAGTAAGTCTGTGGCAGAGAAAAGCACTGAATTTGTCTCAGAGGGAAACAAGGCTCCTCTGTGGCCACAGTCTCATTCTTCCTGGGAGACTCAGTTTCCCCCACAGAGCCTGCCTCTTGGCTGTCAAGTCTATTGGTTATCCTGTAATTCTTAACCAAGTCCGGCTAGGTTCCAATTGCAGAATATCACAAAAAGGGAGAAGTTAAACTTCTCAGTTGAATTGGCCTGGGCCTCCTCCTGCTCAGAAGCCAAACCTATTCTCCAAAGCAACATGCTTCAAATCTTCAGAGACTTCCAGAAAGTTTAGATCAGTTTTCAGAAAATTATAGCCTGCAGCCCAAATCTGGCCCTCCATCTATTTTTCTAAATAAAGTTTTATAGGAAAACTGCCATGGACATTTGTTTACATATTGTCTATGGCTGCTTTTGTGCAAAATGGCAGAGCTGAAACATAGGCCAAATAGCCTGAAAAGCCTAATATATTTACCATCTGGCTATTTACAGAAAAAATTTTATTGACTCTTGGCTTAGATTGTTACTTGGGGCACTCCCAGTGGCCACAGAACATATAATGCAAATTAATTCCAAACACTCGAAACAAAGAACCTCCAATAAGAGCTATGATATACTCTACAATGTCGCTTTCCACCCCATAGTGTATAGCCTTTATTGATGATGAAATCACAGCAACCCAAAGACTATCATGCTGAGCACTCTTGGTCATTTCAGAAGCTTATTTAATAGACTAATGAAATTTTCATTAGATGAAGTGACTTTTTACTTCGAGGAATTTATCGAAGAGTCTATTGTATGAAAGTATGTCTTAAGACAGGCTTGATAGGACATGATGTTGGTTTCTTTATTAAGTGCCAGGCATGTCTTCTTCATTCTCACCCACTATTAAACATGGTTAGTGGTGCTTCATGGTTGCATAGGTACGTCCCTTCCTGGATCCAGCCACTTTGTGAAAGCAGATCTAGAAGGGAAGGACCCAGAGCAGAGGGATGCTTCCAGAAGCAGATTCTTTCCCCTTCCCATTTTTGTTGTAGTTGCTTAGCAACAATTTGAGAAGGGCAAGAGAGATTCCAAGAGCCTGAGGAGTTGGCACAAAATGATGCAACGGCCATTACTGAGAAATGATCCCTGAGTTATATTTTTCATTGAACTTCTCAATTTCGTATGTGCTTGTATATTCACACACCCATGGGCCATTCAAATAATTTGCTCTATAAGAAGAGGTTTAATGTACAAATTCTTCAACAAAGAGTTTTACTGGGAGACAAGAACAAAGTATAGCAAAAGGCCATCATCATGATAGATGTTCCTATAGGAGGCATAATTTCAAACCTGCTTTTATAGGAAAAGCAGCCTCATGCTTAAGCCCATGGAGTTTGGGGTTAGAACACTTGACTTGAAATAATAATGGTGTCTACTTTATAGGGTTGCTGTGTGGATTAAATAAGAACATTTATTTATAGTCTAAGCACAGCAGTTGGTGCTACATGAAGGCTAGTTGTTGTTGTTGTTGATGATAATGTGATTTCCAGCAGGGATTAAATTAGGTAGGGCATTACAGCTATACTCTTAAGAGGTACGCAAGTCAGAGCGAGAATTTGGAAAGTGGTAAATCAGTTGCACTGATGGGCCCACTTAATGGTTTCTTGTTATTCATGCCTTTTCTCTTGTAAGTTGAAGCCCCTCCCCCTGTGACTTTGGACTAAGAGTGTTCTTTGCCTTGACTATTAGGATGCTGGCAAACATGCCACAAGCAGAGACTCAGAAAGCCCTTGAGTGTCTCTGCTTCTCTTGCACTATTGAGTTTGCTTGAACATAGAATCCTACCAACTCCAACAGCACCCAGCCTGGATTAGCCTGCTGGAGGATGAGAGATCAAACAGAGCTGAGTTGTCACAGCCAAATTCATCTTAGACCAGTCCATTCGCAAACATGAGACACAGAGCCAGCCCTGATGGCCTAGTTGTTAAAGTGCGTCATGCACTGCTTCGTGGGCCCAGATCTGCTTCCCTGTCATGGAACTACACTACCCATCTGTCAGTTGCCATGCTGTGGTGGTGGCTCACATAGAAGAACTAGAACAACCTACAACTAGGATATACAATCATGCACTGGGGCTTGGGGAGGGGAAAAAAAAAAAACATGCAAAATAGAAGCTCAGCCAAAATCAGCAGAGCTGCCCACCTCACTTGGTTGACTGCAAAGGTGTGAGTGAGCCCAGTCAAGATCAACCAAGCTCAGCTTAGATTAGCAAAACTTCCCACATCGTCTATAAATTAATGAGAAATACTACATGGCTGTTATTTAAAGCTACTAAATTGTGTACTGATTTGTTGAACAGCAATAAGCAACTGGTAGAGAGAGTGTAGTGTCCGTTCAGTACTACCAAATGATTAGTTCATGAAGGGACTTGAAGTGTGAAATGTTCTGGTGACATCAGATATTTTCCTTCCCCATACAAATGGTGGTGGTCTAGAAGCCCAGAAATTAAAATCATGCTCAAGTTAACATCTATGTCCTTTGTCAAAATATCAACCCAGCCTATTGAGATGGCTAGTTCATAAATACCATGATTGCTAACATGTTAAAATTGAGGATGCATTCTAAAGTATTTCCCACTGCCTACAGAAAGGAAGTCTCCTGGAAAGAGACACACCTAATTCATGCTAAAAATAACACAGCTAAATTTCTGGGAAAGAGAACAGGATTGGAGGAAAAAATACTCAGCCAAAAAAAAAAAGTGGTTTTCTTTTTCTATAGACATCACGGGCTTCCTGAATGTCTGTGCCAGCTTGCTTGTGATAAGGGAGGCTGAGTGAGATACTATTATGGTTTAAAGTGCAGCAAGAGACAGAGCTGGTTTAGCAAGGGAGAGCAGAAAAGCATAAAGAGAAGACCATGGGTGAGAGGGATGTTATCACCCAGCTTCGATATTGTGATTTGTGGATGATTCAGCTCTGGGTTGAAGAGTTCTGCACCTCCCTGGCCAAATTTAAGTGTTCTCAGCTCTGGGAAAATCAAAGCAGAGAGGAAGAGCTGCAAGTTCTTCAACTGTAGGCTTGCAGCGAAATTGTGAGGTGCGGATTGTTCAAGCTGGTAGGCAACAGGTGATAAGGAATCAGAGTTAGTTATAGAGAGTACACAGGTATATGCCATTCATTCATTTATTCATGCAATTCTGTTATAAGATAAATTACAAACCGTAAGTATGGTATAAAGTTTTCATTCATCTGTCCATTCACTCATGATACTTATTGGGCCAGATAATGTGATAGATACTGGAGACATAAAAACAAAAAAGAACATCATCGCTGTCTTCCGGAAATTTACAGGCTAAGGAGAAGACACAGAAGGAGAAACTGGTATTGACTATACTGAAAACCATCATGAAGGAGGTATGAGGTGCTGCTTTTTTCTCTGTCAAGTTCTGAGTCCATTGAGAGGCACAGGGGAGGAAAATCATGGACAGAAACATGTCAGTTCTATTAGTGATAAAAACTGGACTTGAGGATATGACGCCAAATCTGTCACCCAGAGGTCCCATTAAGAACACTTCAGGCTGGAAGTGAACTTAGCCACCCAGCTTCTGTTATACTAGGACAGCCACCGCATCCCCCACAGAGAAATGCTCTTACTAATTGGTGAAGAGCTGCCCATAATGCAGACATCCTGCAGATAGTCAAGCTTCGGGGAGTAGAGGAACGGAGAGAGAGAAAAGAAAGGAGAGGTCAAGATAAACTTGCTGAGTCCCTTCTCCCGGACTCAGGAATCAGATACCTCGCTCTTTCTTCCATGGGAAGAAATGAGTGAGGAATGGAAAGAGACAATCCAAGTGTGTTTCTCTCTCAGTGCTGTCTCCTTATGGAAGGAGGGAGCCAAAGACAGATGAAGGTTTTCCCCTAAAACTTTGGGATAACACAGAAGGAACCCTAAACCTAACCTGCACTTGAGAATCAAAGGACATTTCCCTAAGGAGTTGACCCATTCTTATCCCTGAGGAGGAGCTGTAAAGAGAAAGAAACAGTGTGTTATTGGGTTTCAGAAAAGACAGCCGTGAAGACATAGTTCACAAAGACATAGTATCTAAAATGGGCCTTGATTGGTCAGTATATTGCAGTAAGTGGAGTAGCTTGGTAAGCTCATTCAAGACAGGGGGAAAAAAGCTAGCTGCCATACAGTGATAGGAAAGCCCATGTTCACGGAGATGAGCTGCCAACTTCAGTGTGGAGAATATGTAGAGTGTGGGGGATAAGACAAGAACTGTGTTTGGGGCCAAGTACTGGAACTTCTAGGATGCAAGGATACCAAGATGGAATGTGAGTCCATTTTCTTTGTACTCTATCACACTTGACCTCCTGGCAGGAGCCCAGTGAGGGGTAATGAGGTCCTGGTATGAAGTAAAGTGGGATGGAGAGAGGAATAGATATGGGTAAGATATCATGGAGACCAAGAAAGTAGAATCTATGGGACCCAGCATAACTAGTATTGGTGAATGAAGACCCAAGTATGATAATAAGATGTTTGAGGAAAGGGAGATGCGAATAGAAACTAGAAAGTCAATACCCATGGGGACCATTCAGTTCTCTGAATGTCCGGTTATAGAACAGCATTCTCCCCAAGGTGGAAATGCCTGGCAAAAGTAGGAAAAATGGACAAGGTAAGAAAAAAATGTTGAGTTGAGATTTAAAGATTCTGGCTAAATTCTGAGAGTAGATGAAATCTCATACATATAAAAAAGTAGGGAAGAGAAAAAAAAAGTCAAGAAAATTACTTTAGAGAAACTCTTCTGTCTAAGAAGTAGGCACAAGAAGAGCATCCCTCAAAGAAAAACAGAAGATGTAATTATGTTGGACAATTTCCAAAGTGCAGTGCCACTAAAGTGACAGATATTTAACTGGAGGTGTTAATATATTAGGATTGATGTCCACTCACTTTTATTTCTGATTTTCTTTATTTTTGTCTTTCTTCTTATCTGCAAAATGGGAAGCAAAACTGCTGCTCTAGCATTTGGGGACTGAGAATCTGGATATCTAAGGATAAAAATAATGTTATTTTAAGATATCTATCAATTGATTTTACTTTAATATTTATGCTGTTCCACATCCTGACTGCCAATATAGCACAGGGAATGGGGGAGGGTTGGATGTCCTTGGGACAGAAGAGGATCCTGCATAGGGTAAGTCTCCCTCTCTCTGAGCCTCCAGGACTGAGAAGGAACCCAGAGATGGGAAAGGAAGGCATCCCCATTTCCCCCATAGGATACCTCCAGTGCCTGCTCTGGAGGGGGAAGGAGGTGTGCTGGATAGACTGGGAGACTCTGTAGGGCAGAGGGCTCTGGCCCAGCTCCCTGCTGAGGACTTCAAGGAGGACACTATAAGGCAGAGCAGCCACAAGCCAATACAAAGAGCTCTGGCATGGCTTAAGAGGATGACCTGACATACAGAGAAGGTTTTATTGGCAATTCTGAGATTCCCTAGGTTCCAGTAGCAGCATAAAGAACACTAGGTTTAGAGCCCTTGAACTTGCAAAGGGCTGGCTAAAATGGGGTTGAGGAAAGCCTTCAACAGAAGCCAAGGGATGGCTTCTCAGCCAAGGCTAGAGGGAGGAAGTGGTGTAGACTCAGAGAATTCTGTGGTGTCAGTGAGAACTGAGGAGGGTCTTGGTGGGGGCTTATGGAGTGGAGGCATCTGACCCAAGTGGGCTGAGAAAAGTCTGCAGAAGAGTTTACTATTCATCGATGTCAGCATCAGTGTCCCTGAAAACCTGGGGATGAAGCAAAACCAAGGATATTTAAGAAGATGGTGACCAACATACACTCAAATATCAGTCCTTGGGAACTGCCTTCCACACAGCTCCATGGGGCCATGTCAGCCATTCTCTCACATAGCCAGAGATGAGCAGGGATGCAGAGGGCACCCAGAAAAACAGCAATTTTTTCAAAGAGATGGCCTTAAATACAAACAAATTATTTGACTATTGACTAGATTCATTCTTTAATTAGCAGGGACTAAATTTTCAAATATTTTTTTCCTTAAATATTTAGCAAATTGGGGTTCAGGTGAAGAAGAGTGAAGTAACAGTAGAGAAATAAAAGAGCCACGTGTCCTTTGTATATCGAAGTTTCACTTAATTCTGCTTCAGAACTTCAATCTCTCTGGTTTGCCATAACTCATCTACTGTCTGCCTAACTCATACAATCTCGTGACTAAGATAGTAAGCTCTGTTAAAGGTGGGTGCACTGTGTATTGTTTGCTGTTTAACTTGATGTTTGTGAAATAGTAGGTATTTGATACATATTATGAAAAATGAATGCTTCTTTCTACTGTTTAGCATATCTGAATCATGGGTCTTAGCAAAAGTATAAGAGGGTTGACATTTGGTTTGGGGCCATCTCTTCACTCCCTCTCCATCCTTATGTCTCAGAATCCGTGTCCTAGTCTTTCTCCAACCAATTTTTAATTGGAAGAAAGGATCAGAATCTCATTTAGACTAACAAATGGCAGATAACAATGTAATATGTCATGTCTGCTACAGATGTTGGTTCATTAACTGATTCCGTCCTTGGCCTCAGGATGGCATTCCTGCAGTGAGGTGGGACCTATGACAACAGTTGGAGGAGAGATCTTAGGTTGAGAAACCCTTCAATTTATACATCAATGGCACTGGGTTATTCTGCTTAGGTGAATTCCCCTGCTCCCATAGCAAGTTCTACTTGTGATGACTAACCCATACTGCAGAGATTTTCATGAGGGACAGAGACAACACTCTCTTAATCTCCAGAAAGGGAAAGAAAATCTAGTCTTGAAGTTTTAAATTCCCACCCAAAATGGGCTTTTTAGTTTAGCTTTTTTTTTTTTTAAAGTCCAATTTCATTGCTTCCTCCTTGTGAATGAAATATCACACAGGCATGGGTTTCTGAAGGTTATCTATAGCATTGCCTAAAATGGTTATAATTGGAGAAATGAAATAGCGCTAACTGCAAAGGCTGAATAAAATTATAACATTATGCAAAATGAAGGCACTTTAGAAGAATAAAGGAACGATGACAATGCAAATCAGAGCCAGTGAAGGTCAGATGTTTTGCATAAAGTGCCTTGCAATCTAATTCATGTGAACTTCGCCCGAGGAGAGAAAAGTGAGTTATTAAAGCACAATGCTTTTTCAAAGAGCATTACTGTGGAGCTCTGGATCTGCTTACAAGTCCCACAGGCAGCTGCAAGGATTGGGTGAGGAGCTGGTTATAGGCATAGCCAAGCTGAAATTATAGAACCTTTGTTCAGAAATAAAATATCTCAACCTCGTGATTGCACTCAAGCTGGCTTTCTTAACCCTTTGACGGCTGAACTGAATGGATGTTGCTTAGGGAAACAGACGGAGCAGTATTTTAGTTACTTACAGGCTACCATGATTATTATCTCCTTCTGTTTTCAGAGCCATTTAAAGCAGAAAGTTTTATTTTGTTCTTTTTACAATTGAGGCTTTTGAACCTCAGAGTGTTAAAGGCATTAGCTTATGGGGCCCATACTTGTAAGTGTTGGAGCTGACATGCAAACTCTGTTAGACTCTGAGGTTGAAGGTTAATCCACTGTATCATATGACCTAGAGATAAGTGTTATCTGTGCCTTATGAGAATATTAAGTCCATGGACTTAGGGTTAGGTCTTAGATGATAGGAAGCTTCTTTAGCTTGACATCATTGCATTCTAAGTCCCCTGACATCTAATGGCTGCCCTTGTTTCTCCTATATCAGATTCCCTTGCTCTAAGACAAAGGTCCAGCCCGATCCTGGGTTCTAACTCCTCACCCTCCTTTCTGGCTCAGTAGAAAGGATAATACTTTATAATACCATTGAGAGGCTCAAATGTGATCTAGATGGAGAAGCACTGTATGGAGCTAAAACCAGAAACTAAGGGTCAGACTTCCTGGATTGGACCCCTAGCTCCACCTTGTACTAACTGGGTGACCCTCCGCAATTTTCCTTGATCTGTAAAATTGGGTAATACAAATACCCAGCTCAGTAAGTAGTGTAAAGAAGAAAGTAATCAGTCATTTAAAGTTCTTAGTGATTTACATTATAGTAGAAGTTCTATAGATGTTAGCTCTGTTACGTTTTCCAAAAGCTCCTAAGATTCTGCTGGTACACTCAAGCTTAGGACCGGAATAAATTCTCCATCATGACCAGACCCAAGAAAGAATTTGTACTTTTCCTTCAAAAAAGTCATATATGTGGCCAGTCTTGCACAGGCTAGCCTGATCATTTGAACCCCCTGAAACTGTTGGGTGAACATCTCAGTTCCATCTTAGAACTGCAATCTGGGGTACACATGAAAACTTAGAGGGGTTTTAAAAAATGCTGATGTCTGGCCTCCACTCAGGTCCCACCCAAGCCTAGTTAAACCAGCCATGCTGAACTTCCACTGTATACCACAATTTTAACAAACGTACCTTATTCCTTGATAAGGCAAGGGCACCAAAGTCAAATGTTCATTGCGAAGCTTTCCTTTAGGCTCTGGGTATAAAACCCTACAAAGAAAGCTGGCTTGGCTAGTTAGATGTGATTGGGAGTAAATGACCAGGACAGCTAGAAGAACTTCCTGCCTCTAGGAAGTGGAATTCTTTTTGCATAATTTACACAATAAATAATTCATAGAATACAGGAGAGGACAGAGGCTCTGGTGATACTCTAAGTTCCACCGGAATTCAGCAGAGAAAATGAGCACATATGTTAGAGGGAACAGAGAGAGAAGGTCTTTGGCTCCAGATAGAGTTGAGTTCAAATCAACGTCCCACTTCATGCTGATCATGGTGACCGTGGTAAAGTTACTACATGATGAGGGATGTTACCTATTTGGCAAGATTGTTGTGAGAATTAACAGTAGTATTTCAAATTTAGCCTAGTATCTGGCTTATAGTAAACATTCAATCAACTGTAGCTATAATTTCTATGGGCCAAAGTCTTCAGAGATGGTTTCCTGGAAGAGAACATTGGGAAAGTCTTAAGCCAAGCCTTAAAGAATGAGAAAGTTGTATTTTCTGTTTGGGTTAAAGGCAGAGGAAGGGAAAGAAGAGACTGAGAACAAGGCACTGAAGATAGAAAATGGTCATCTGATGCGACAGAGGTGTTAGTTATCTGCTTAACGTCCACTTCCACCATCCTCCTTGATAACAACAGCCTCTGCAATGTGCGCAGTCCCAGGCAGCAAGTCATGATTGATTGAATTCAGTCATCAACATTTTTTTCTTTTTGCAAAAGGCAATTTTCTTGCCTTCCTTCAAGCTAAGGGAGCTGTTGTAACCCAGTTCAGGCCAATGAGAGAGTAAGGGGAAGTTGGCTGGTAGACTGAGACATTTTCTTTCCAGATCAAAGGGACAGATAACCTCTTCCCCCTTTCTTCCTGCCTTTACTGAAGTTGTGTTTCTTGAAGCTTTGGGATCCATTTTGTAACCATTAGGTGATAGCAATGAGTATGCAAGACCAATCTACTAAGGATAGTGAAGTTGAAAGAAGCAGTGGGTATTCCTGATAGGTATCCTTGAGCTGCCATATTACTTTAGGACTATCTTTCTACACATTTCTTCATATATGAGGGAGAAAAACCCAACATTTGCTTAAGCCACTCTTAGGCCAATTTTCTCTTATTTGCAGCCCAAAGCATTCCTAACTGATATACATAGCTGAGGAACTGAGAAATATTACTTCCTTTTCCCTCTCCAAAAACACATGGCTTGACTGATCTTCTTCATATAATTATATTCACAGATCTAAGAGAAGAAAGACCCAGAAAGGGACGTTTTTTGGTAGAAGATAAATAAGATGAGAAAGAGACCTTGATCACCTAGGGTTTTTCTTCCAGGAAATACTTCTCAAATATTTCTTTTTATAGCATATATTTCTCTGGAAGCTTAAGGAAAGGCCACCTGGAGTCCAGCCAATATGGAATAACCATTACCTGCTTGAGACAAATGATTCATTGGGTTTCTGGAAATCACAACCACACCACCCAAGAGAAGAGAGCCAGTCCATTGTTTCAATACAATGTGAAGCATTCCCAACAGTTTGCTCAGTGTCTTCCACAAACCATAAGAGTTAAATTCTTCCTCCTGAAACCTGAGTGAATTTGGGCACTCTGAGGGGATTGGAGTCACATTTTCTGCAAGCAGATGATTCCTTTGTCGCTTCAGGTGTAAGCCATTATATGTGAGGACGGCTGGGCACAGCTATTAGTGCAAAATTTGCTTCTATCAAGTTTCATGGAACATAAGGGTATGAATCATACCAAAATTGTATATTCTCATGAAACCACCATGTGTTTGGTCTAATGCGCTGATCATTGTTGCTGCTTAAACATCAGATGATGTTTTTCTTGCGTTCAGAGCTATCAAATACAATATGCTGATAGATGGAGGGTGTGGATATCCATATAATGGATGGGCTTCCATGGAGCCCATGAAAATTGCTGTTCCCCAATTTTTCCCCCATCCTGGTGTCACACTGCTTGAAATTCCTGCATTCTTTTGCTTTCAATTCTCTTTTAAACACATATGCTGCTAAAAGAGATGACACATTGACTAGCTTATTAAGGTAGAGGTGGTTAATTTGACCCTCTTCTCTTGGTTGGAGGACCCAGATAAGCTGGGGCAGGAAGTTCTAGCTACATCGCACCATATCTTGTTCCACAAACATGCCCTTCACTTTTTAGCCTTGATTCCTTTGATCACACGTTCTTGGCTGTACTGTAGTTTCCTCTCCCATCTATATCTGCAAATATGGTATTGGCCATCCAGTATTTAGCTCAAGATGTGGTTCAAGGGTCCTCTCCTCCATAAAACTTCCAGCATACCTGCTCAGAATTAATGCTTCTTTTACCACCTTTGTGCTCCCTAACTCATGTGTTGGTTCATTCACTCATTCACTCACTTGTTCATTTCTCATCATCCCTGCCCTGTGCGGAGTTTAGAAAGGGAAATGGAGGTTACTCAAACAATCACAATATTCAATATAGTGTGACTCAATATACTGGAAATCATTATAACGAAGAGCTGCTTGGCTGTAAGAGTGTGTTGTAGGAGAATTTGACCTGGTCCAGTAGGTCAGTGCTTCCCTAAGGAAGTGAGGATTGATCTACGTGTGGAAGGGAGAAAGGGGGTTAACTCAGAAGCTGCAATTGACTCTGGGTATTCACAGGGTTGTGAATTGTTAGGAGGATTAAATGAGTCTGTGACTGCTCTTGTTAGGGTTTCTGGCACCGCATTCAATAGTATGGCCTTTTAGCCTTTGGCAAAGTAGGCTGAAGTCATCTAGATACAAGGTCTGTCCAGGAACTTATTCTTTCGGTAGTTCAAGTTTTATACCATGGTATGTGGGACTGAAAAAGCAACCAGACTGATACCCCAGGTATGATATTGGTCTCATTTCTTTTCCTTCCCTCCTAAGATATGGATTTTTCTCTTCTGGCCACTATTGTAAGTTGAAAAGTAGAAATCATATTTCAATGTTTATCAAAATTGTAAATGTGCATATTATTGGACCCAGCAATTCTCTTTCTAAGAATCTAACCTGCGGAAATATATAAATTCCCAAAAACTTAAGTCCAAGATTGTTCATTGCAACATTCGTTATAACAACAAAACAACTAGAATCATTTAAATGCCCATCAGTCAGAAAGTGGTTCCAGGGGCCAGACCCATGGCCAAGTGGTTAAGTTTGCGCTCTCTGCTTAGGTGGCCCAGTGTTTTGGCAGTTTGGATCCTGGAGGTGGACATGGCACCGCTCATCAAGCCATGCTGAGCTGGTGTCCTGCAGAGTAGAGCCAGAAGGGCCTAGAACTAGAATATACAACTATGTACTGGGGGGCTTTGAGGAGAAAGAAAAAAAAAAAAGGAAGATTGGCAACAGGTGTTAGCTCAGGTGCCAATCTTTAAAAAAAAAAAAGAAAAAAGAAAGTGGTTCCATATATTTCTCTATATCCTATCTATGAAAGACTACGCAGGGGTTAAAAAAAAATGAGGCAGATGTACATGAACTGACACATCAGGAAGTCCAAGGCGTGTTTTGAGTGAAAATAAAATAAATCGTATAGAGTATGATCCCATTTGTGAAAAACAAAGCCTAAAGCAAAAACACTACATGAATTGTTGAGATAACAAATAGCATAATGGTCAACAGAGCATGCTCTGAAGTCAGACTCCCTGGGTTCAAATCTCAGTTCCCCAACTTCCTGAATGGGTGAGTTTGGGGAAGTTATTTAACTTCTCTGGCATCAGTTTTTCCATTTGTAAAATGGAGATAAAAATAGTACATACCTTAAAGGGATGTTGTGAGGATTAAACAATTTAATATGTATAAAGTGCTTAGAATACTGCTATGCTCTAAGGGCTTATATGTAATGATGATGATGATGATTAAATATTTACGTAAGTACATAGAAAAAAGACTGTAGAAAGATTGCATACTTTTCAGTAGGTTATGGATTAAAAAAACAGATGACACCTATATATTTATGGTAGGTTCCTGCTTCATTTAACCAAGGATGCTCAAGGTAAGGAAGGCAAGCATGACCCCACCCAGCTCACCTTGTCATGGCTTTCACTCTGCAGACTTGGATCCTCATCAGGGCCAAAAGCTGGAGGTGGCACTCTTTTCTCAGGTTGGGCTCTGCAATGTTGAGAATAGTCGCTGTGGGGAGAGACCTCACAACACTGCAACCGCGGGGGAAGAACTTACTTTTACCAACTGGGTATTTTGGTTTAAGGGAGGGTTTGCAAACTTCTTGATGACAAACTGAACTAGGTATTAGGAAGGCCATATTCTCCTACCGGGGAGAAAGCAGAGTGAGCACCCAGGTGTCTTTCCAAAAATAATATACCGGCATCCAGCCTTCCAGCGATTCAGAAAGCTCGTTTCCTCTTATTCTGCTCCTGTTCCCTACCCCGCCCCATGACTCTGCTTTTATCATTTTCTTCCTGGATGATTTTGGCGTTGAGTTTGGCCCAAGGACACAAATCCGTTTTCCTACTCACTTCCACTAAACTATTAATGGTGGGGAGAGGAGCGGGGCAGGAGCTGCTGGGAGGAGTTGACGGGGAGAGGGAAATCCACAGGGAGGGAATTCACTTATTACTCCTCATACTTCTTGATGGTTGGAAGCTTTTGCAATGAGTAAATATTCGTGTCTTAGTTACCTGTATGCGTTTTTTGCATAAAAGACAGGAGTTCTTGTTTACTTTATCCTAAGAACAATTTTGGTGGTTGATCTTTGGTTGGTCAAATAGGATAACAAGAGATGATGTTCCACGGTTTGTTTTTTTTTTGCTAATTCTAACAGAATAACTTTACTTCTTTTTTTAATTTTTAGTATTCAATTTTTTACACACAGAAAAGTAAAGAGAATATGATAATGAGTATTTATACCTTGACTTAACATTTACTAAGCTTTTGCTGCATTTGCCTTATCCTTTTTAAAAATTTTCTTGGTATTTTAAAGTAGCTTATATTTTAAAGCAAAATACAGACATCATGACATTTTACTCCCAAACATTTCAGAATGCATCTCTAAAAAGTGAGGCTATTATCTCACATAATAATAATAATACAATTTTCATACTCATTAAATTAACAGTAATATCTTAGTTGCATGTAATGCCCGTCCAATTCAAATGTCTTCAGTTGTCCTAGATGTTTCTTTCGGAGCTGCTTGGTTCAGACCACACACTGCATCACTGCACTGGGGAGTCTCCTGTGGCTTTTGAAAGGCATCTGAAGGGCATCAGGACTAGGAAGGCTGCCTTGATCCTCAGCAGGAAAGAGGCAGTGATGAAGAATGGCTTTGCTTTCCTTGGGTGATGACTGCCTGGCAGAGGCCAAGGTACTCAGCATTCTTGCTTCATGACCAAGAACCAAAACAAGAACAGGCCTGTGATTACCCACTGAGGTGAGTTTGGGATTGGGTGACCAGTATGGAAATCACATGCAAATCTAAGCAAACTTCACTAACTTCCCTCAAAGGGGTTACTGAGAAATGACACGTGTGAGGACGATTGCATCTATTAGGAAAGACAATATGTTCTGTTCTTAAATTTGTTGAATTGAGGCTTTGTTGGTTGATACCAGTTTTAACTTCATTTTCCCTCTCCAGAGAGGCAAATTTGGCCACTTATCCACAGCTTCCTGCTTAACTGTTGAAACCTGAATTATTTGTGTTGAGTGGCAAATCTCCTTAGCTGATCACTCCTTATGTTGCCCCTTGATTGCCACAGGAGTCCCACATTCAAGTCCTAATTCTACCAATAATTGCATGTGACCTTCGCTTCAGCTTTAAAAATCACTCATACACATTGGAAAATGGGGAGCTTGACTCAGTACTCTTTAAGACGATTTCTGGTTTTGAAGTTCCAGGTATCTTTGAAAAAGTCTGACTTTTTTCACTTCAAATTTCTCTCTCTGTCGTTTGGTAGAGATTGAGGTAGTAGATATTCCTTTAGGGTGCGCTAATGGGAAAAAAATTCCTGTTAATTTTACTAGCTCTCTTCTTGTATTGCAATTTTATTGCCCCATTTTGTTTTTTGTTTGTTTATAAGAGAGACTATCAGTAGGGTATTTGGATGTCTTCGTCAAAACTGGAGTTTTGCTTTCTCTGAAGGATTTTAAACAAACAAAAACATTTTTTTAAAAAGTGTCATGGGTGCTCTGTGACAGATCTTGATAACTTGATACTGGTTAAGACAGAAAAACCAAACCCCTTCAAAGACGGAGGATGAGTGAGGGGGCCTGGGAGTTTGCAGATTGTGTCTAGTTTCCCTGCACAACTGCCAGCTTCTATCCTTGAACTCCGGAAGGGGAAGGAAGAAAACATTCCTTGAGCCCTTGTCATGGGCCACGCCCCATCCAAGCATGACTATTTAATCTTCACCACAACTATAAGAAGTATCATTATCCCCACTTTCCAGATAAGGAAGGTGAGGTTTAGAAAGCAAGTTTAAATCATCTTCTCAAGGTCACACAGAAAGGAGATGTCAGTGGCTCCATGGCCAGACTTGAGGCTGAAGCCCTCACTCTTCCCCCTTTTCACTGCCGGCTCACCTGTCCTTCATTTTATGTCTTAAAATGACAGATGTTGACACTGGCCAAGACTGAAAATTGAGAATGCATGTATGACAGAAGTAGCATTCAAGAGGTTTTATTTGTGAGTATATTTTTAACTGGTTTGTATTTGAGGTTCAGTCTTCTTCAGAAATCAAGCACTATTCTGTCATCTAATATTAAATTAACTAAGCTCTCAGTTATTCTGGTCCTTCAACCCTATTCTTGTGCTACTGGGATGACTCTTTGCCTCCTTTACCTGGGTTCTCATCACCTCCTTCTCATCTTCTTTCTCATCACCTCCTTGGAGAGCCTTCTCTGACCCCTCAGACTAGGGTAAGTCTCCTGGTACACTCTCCTAGCTCTCTGGCTATCTCCTTTTGGATCATCTAATATATACATTTGATTGGCACGTTAGCACAGAGCTTAAGTGGGCTCCAGAATGGACCTGTCTGGGTTCTTAACCTAGGCTGTACTACTTGCCAGCTGTATAGCTCTTTGACAGGTTTCTTAACCCCTGTGTGCCTTAATTTCCTCACCTGTAAAATGGGCTAATGATAGCACCTAGTATCCATTGGCCATCAGTGATGATTAAATCATTTCATCCGTGTAAAGTCCCTAGAACAGTGCCTCGCACATAGCAAGCACTCAATCACTCTTACTTATTATTGTGTCTTACTTTCTCAATGGACAGTGGTTCTACTGGAGCAGACACTACATCTGTCTCATTTACTGTTGCATTCCCAGCGTCTACCCACATTGTGGATACTCAATAAATATTTATTGCATGCTCTAATTACTACCTTTATGAATCACACAGCACTCCATCCTACTGAACACTTGGGGACCTTCATATATGTATGTATAATCTCATGACTCTCGTACGTTAGTTATTATTGGTATAACTATTTTACTGATGGGGAAAGTAAGGTTCAGAGAGGTAAACTGCTCTGCTTTGGGTCACACAGCTATTAAATAGTAGAGATTGTATTAAAACCCAACTCTGGGGGACTCTGGACCCACTGCTCTTGCTCTTTTCTCTTCCCTAGGCTGCCTCTTTGTGCCACAGAAAGAACAATGAACCTTATGTAAACCCTATGTAAATAGGAGGTTCTGGTTTCAGGAAACTAAAGCCAAAGCAAAGTAAGCAGAAGTTAACAAAAGAGTCACAGTCATCTGATCTTTTAATTAAGAAAAAAAAAAAGATATCTCCTCCTTCTTTCCTAGATACCAAAATGGATGTTGATTCCTGAGTGGAGATGGAAAATCATTAAGGCGTCTCCCATGGAGGTCACAGATTTCTGTATGGAGGACTAAAGAACCTATCACCAATGCTGACTTACAAGTAACCATTATGGTCCTCTTGGGCCACTCTGAGCTATAATAATTCCCAGTGTTGGACGACTGAGCTAGAAGGCTGTTGGGAACTGTGACTGTACTGAATTAAGGACAGTTTATGTTGGTGCTTCTCAAACTTCCCTGTGCACATGAATCACTTGGGGACCTTATCACAAAAGCAGATTTTAATTGAGTAGGTCTGGGGAGGGGCCTGGGATTTTGCATTTCTAACAAGTTTCTAGCTGCTGCCGATGCAGCTGGATCACAGACCACCATTTGTAAAACGAGAGTTTATAGGACTTCCTTGGGCTGTATTCTAACCAAAGGACCCCAGTAAATGACGGCCTTTGCAATCACAGAAAGAGCAGGAGTCTCCTGGAGGAGTCACCTGCAATCAAATCCAGCTCTGTTACTTAACAGGAATGGACCCATTGGCCAAATTCTTTCCTTTTTTGGGTGTTTTCTTGTATAATTGGGCATGCTGAGTATTGGGAAGGAGCAACAGTTTGATGCAAATTATCTCTAGGGCCCTTTTCAGTTCTAAGATTGCATGACTGCTTGACTCATTCTAATGCTGGCATTAAGGTTTAAATTTGTATTTTTTAAGAAGGGAGCCAGGAGGGGCTTGGAATCTTGTGAAAGAGACTTCTAAGCAGTAGCCTTGGGAGGCAGTCAATGCCCACAAAGACCCCTGTCCATGATCCAACTCCTCTGCCCCTTTCTGCTCCTCTGTGGTCAATGACCACTCCATCAGATAGCCAAGAACATTTTGTCACCATGATACACTGGTATTTGGTCCTAAAATTTCCGGACCATGAAAGCAGCCTTAGAAAAATGATGGTAAACTTGAGCTAGAGCCATACATCCACGGACCGTCAGAGATGGAGTGACACGGATGCCACAGAGCCAAAAGACCTCATATCAGAGAGGAGAAGACACTTATCCAAGGACAGTCAGCTTGAAAGAGATCTGGGCCCAGAGTTCTTGTTGGCCTACTGCCAGCCCCATGTTTTCCTGTGGAGTAAATGAACACAATGTGCAGGTTTTTATAATATGCCTTGGATGTCCTTAGGTAACTGTCATAAAATAAATTAACACTCCAATGTGAGGAACACTACCTGTGTTTTCAAGTTCCTCTTGATGTTCTTATTTTATTTATTTATTTAGGCCGTCTAGTTTAAAAATAAAATCCCTAAGACTGGTCTCAGGTATTAGGTATTGTTGGCAGTAATTGAAGACACTGAACTTGAAAGCTACCTTCCTCCTCCAATTATATGTAGGGAGAATTAGGCCTATTTCCCAGGAACTGGTGCTGCCATCTTGCTCCAAGTACACTGAACACTGAGAAGTGCTTTTTTATATTAGAGAGCGAGGAGAGATCAAGGAAAGGCAGAAAAGAAGACAAGAAACACAGGGAGAAAGACTCTAATGCAGTTCACGGCATCATGGAAAACTAGAAAACCCACTCACCATCCTTCATGCTTCCCATCTTCCTGGGTCCCATACTTTCTGTGAAATTTGCATTCTCTGGCACATTCGGGGCTTTTAGAATGTTACTATGAACAGAAAGAAAGTGAGAAGGAAGGAGAGAGAGAGGGAGGGAAAAGGAGAGAGAGGGAGGGAAAAGGGGAGAGAGGAAGGAAGGAAGAAAAGCTTACTGTTTCCCTATGTTTATTAACATAAAATTTTATGAAAACATGCTTTATCATAGAGTGTTATTAATATTGGCTTTCTTCCCATGAAATGAGATATTAGGACTTCTATAAGAAGAAAGATGTTTCCTCACAAGTAGACAGAATCCACATGTCACAGTGAGATCATCACCGTGACCACTGTCATTGACTTCTTTGCATAGGCCGTCCGGCAACGTATATTCAAAGTTGATTTAGTGTCAGGTGCCATGGAAGGTGTCACAGGAGGTACAGACACACATCGTACTCAGAACCAGGTTCCCAGCATGGTGAATTGTCAGGTCGTCTCCCGTGAGAGCTGCCAGAACTATAAACTATCAGGCATATCCTCGCCTTGTCACAACACAGCCAAGCATTTCTCCCTCCCATCCCTCCCACTGTTCACAGTGCCTGTCTTGACCCTCTTACCCCTTGCTCCCTATATCATATCTTAGCCCGCCCTTGATCTTCCCAGTTCCTTACCTGGCTATTTGCTTCATCCTGTCATTCCATGTTAGTGCTGAGGATGACTATTCAGGCTCTGCTCATCTTTCCTCGATTTGTCAGGTCACATTCTGTTCCTGGCCACACTATTCTTGGCCATCTGAATAAACTTTAAGCCAACACTGTCCGTGGGAGATCCCACGTTACCTAACTTCATGGGTCAGTGTATTCACTTCCTATTGCTGCTGGAACAAATTACCGCAAACTCAGTGGCTTAAAACACAGTAATTATCTTACAGTTTGGAGATCAGAAGTCCAAGATGGATTTCACTGGGATAAAATCAAGATAGCAGCAGGACTTTTGTAGGCTCTGGGGAAGATTCTGTTTCCTCGCCTTTTCCAGCTTCTCAAGGCTCCCACATTTCTTGGCTCATGACTCCCTTTCTCATTTCTAGAGCCAGCAATACCCCGGTGAGTTTTTCTCATGATGCCGTCTCTCTGGTTTGAATCCTTCTGACTCCCTCTTTCCCATTTAACGACCCTGTGATTACAGTGGGCCACCTGGATATTCCAGGATAATCTCCCCATGATAAATATAGCTGATCAGCAACTTTTATTCCCCTTTCAATGTAGTATAACCTACTCATAGGATCCGATCTCCAATTTGTTCCCTGGACCTGGGAGAAGATTACACCCGGAGATAGGCAGGAGACAGCTTGGGTAGGCAATTGGTCAAAGAAGACAAAACATTCAGAGACATTCTTGCCACTGTACTGCACAGCTTGCTCTCGCCAGCTTTACAGTTTTGCCAAGAATCATCATATCTTGCTGAAAACATCTTACTCACTCTGAGACTACAACAGAAATTTGATATGTAGCTATTGCCATCAAAAAGACAAAACAAATATGCATTAAATATTTAGATCACAACCTATGGAACATCTATTATTCAATGCAACATAGTTAGAAATGCAATAAATAATAATAATAATAAATAGTTTTAAATATTTTTAAGACACCTCTGTCAAACAATGAACTGAGTACTCTACATGCATATTATCTCTTAATTTCTACAACATCTCTACAAGTTAGGTGCTATTGATATTGACACTTTTAAAGGAAGTATAGGCTTAAAGAGGCTTGGTATATTACGACAGATTACACAGCTAGTATACGGAGCAGAGGGATTTGAACCTGGGATGGATTCCATTGCTCAAACACAACCACTAGGCTACACCACCACATTAGCAGGTCAGAGGAGGGGACGATCAGAATGGCATGTGCAGTAGCTGAGAAATGCTTCCTGGAGGGGGTGATACACGAACACACATTTAAAAAGTTGCTCAGTGGGAATCCCCTTAAAATTCCTCTAAGACTGTAGGGGCAATCACAATTTATTTAACTCCAGCTACCTAAACAAGTTCACTCCCTAGGGCTTGACTGTGCTGGAAGGGCAATGTGCATTTACGAACAGTGCTCCTTTTATTTCAATTTCCCATTCCCACCTTGGTGAGGCCATTAAAAGAGAAGTCACCTTTGTTTCCTTTAGGTCTTAGATTGGCCTCTTCCCTGTAGCCCTTGAGGGACCATTTCCCAGCATGGCCAGATGAGGGTGTGTTTGAGTGTGAGGGAAGGACAGGTGGGAGGTACTGAGTACCGCGTATACGCCTAGCGGGCTCTAGAGGTCAGTTTATGGAGCATGAATCAATATGATAGAAATTACTTGTATCCCATCAGAGGCTCTGCAGACCACACAAGTCATTCATTCATTCATTCATTCATTCCTGATCAAGCATTCATTTTGTAGACAATGTGGATATAGAAATGAGCAAGATATGGCCCCTTCCTTGAAAGATCCAAGAATCCATAGGAGAAAATAAACAAAAATCATCTTCTGTGAACAAATAAATTCAGACGCAGATGCAGCAAATAAGTATTAAGTACAAAGTGCCAAGAGTCTATCGTCTGAACATACACCATATGTATATCACTGTATTCTAAACTATTTGTATACACATTGTAACTTCTACTAGGGTGAGATCTCTTTGAAGATAGACTGTTTGAGCCACCATTGTTTCTTTAGAGAGCACCACATGAATTCTTACCCATAGTAAAGCCTAATAATGCTGGTGTTGGGGCAGATATAATCTGCTTTAATGTACCAAGGAGACTCCATGGAGATGGCCATGCATATTTGTTTTGTTTTGAACCAAGTCGTTAATTCTGAGACAGGAAAAGACATGGTTTTTCTCCTTGGAGTGGCTTTTGGAAAGGCCCTAGAATTCATGGGTAGCTTGGTTTTCAAGCATCACAACTCCCGGGCATGTAAAGCAGGACAGCCTAATGCTTAAGATCCTGAGCTTCAGAGGAAGACAGATCTGGCTCCTAAATTTCTTTCTGCCACTTTTCCTTTCTAGGAGACCATGGTTCCATAGGTTAAAATATATCCATGCTGATAATGATGATGTTTTGATGATAATGATAAAAAGTTCATATTCATTGAATCCTCATTACGGCCAGATACTAGTTTGAGAGCTTACGTATGTAAAGTCATTTAATTCTCACACAAACATCATTATCCTCATTTGTGAGATGGAAAATCTGAGGCACAGACAAGTTAAGTAATTTTCTCAAGGTTACCCAGCTAGGAAGTGGCAGAATGGGATTCAAGTGGCAGATTAAGCTGGCTACAGAGCCTGTACTCAATTATTGTTAAAATTCCTATGATATTTGTCACTTCTCCAGGGGAATTTATATGCGGAATTGTGATTTCAATAGAACTGGGATGGAAGTTTCTCAAACCTGAGTTTGGAAGCAATGATGGCTCTCTCTTTTATCTTTTCCCTCTAAAATTACGAGCACTATAAAAGCAGAGGTCACCTCATCTGCTTATGGATTCTTTTGATTTTGTTTTAATCCACTGAGCAAGTGGCTGGTGCTGCCATAGAGTGGAATTGCTCACCACACCCTTCCGTTCTTCTATTAGCAGATGAAACTTCTGCTGTGTGATATGAAATTGTTCACCCTATGGTGGTTAAAGAGGAATTGAGGGGAACAGCTGTGTTCAAAGGAGAGAGGCCATTTTGGCAAGAAGACTTGAGACAGTGGTAATATGCAGGTGCTCAGTCTACAGAAGAGAAGACTTGGGGGCCATGGTTGTGGTCCTCAACCATCTGACACACAGCTGTTCCCTTGAGGCCACTGAGCATCATGGGTAAGACCCTGATGCACGGTATGCTATGGAGTGAGGATGACCTGTGTCTCACACCAACTCCACACTTCTGAGCTATGTGCCTCAGGGAAGCTACTTCCGGAGTCTCAATTTCTTTACCTGCCAAATGGAAATAGTAATACAAATCCAAAATGCCTCATTTGCATTCCTAAAATCCAAATATATCTGAAAACAGAACATATTTTCATAAGTCCATGACAAACTCATTTGGCAGCTAAACCTGACCTGAGCTGGCATGAAGCTTGTTATAGTCTGTCTTTATCCTACTCTGTGTGAATATGCATGTGTTTTGTTGCAAAATATTAATGTGTTTGATTAAAACACATATCCCAGGTCCTGCTGATGGTGTCAGATTAATTACAACATATATACTATATTACCTTTCTAAAATAATAAAAATAGTTATGAATTTCAAAATACATCTTGCTCCGAGAGTTTTGGATAAAGGGTGGTGTGCCTGTACTAACTACCTCATTAGTTCCTATGTGGATTAAGTGGAATAAAATACAGACAGGGTTTAGCAGTTACTAGCACATCATAGATCAACAACAAATGTTTCATTTTCTAAATTGTTATTGCACTTAATGTATTAGGCACATCAGTTAAGCCATTTGTTGTATGATGCCATTAATTTTATTCTCTTTATAAGAACATTGTAATACACATTGTTGAAGAATGCTCTACTATGGTCTTCATGATTTTTCTTTTCAAGATGCCTTCTGAACATTTTGATGCTGGTGCTGTTGTGATTTTCAGAAAGTTTAAGTTGTTAAGGTTTTTTTAGGTCCCAAAAAAGACTTCTGTTCCTTATTATAACAGTACTTCAATGGTTTGATGACTGAGATGTTGAGAGCCGGTGGTTTTCACCACACTCCGAGGAACAGCCAAGCTCACACATGCACAAACAACATATATGTCACATCCACTGCCCAGCCAAGCACAGTCAAAGATGCCTTCGATTGTTAAGAAGCACTCCAAGTTCAGAGATAAAATGTAAACAAATACGTATCTTTGAACTGATGAATTGCAGGATGGTCCTACAAAGAGTAGAATTTAGTTGGGGTTCAGGGGGGCCACTTACAGCAGGCTATGAAAAACCAAGCATCGACCGCAACAAAACTTCCTCACAAATAGATTTGTTCAAAGATGGAATGGGCTACCTTTGGTTTTGTTAAACTCCAGTTCTCCGGCAGTGGGGAAGCTGAGCCTGGATAAATGCTTACAGGGGTTATTGTAGCAGGACTTCAAATCCCTCAAGGTGGTTTGCATTAGATGACTTTCGAGAACCTTCCCAACTCTGAGATTCTGTGAGACTCGAGGAGGCAGAGGAAATAACCCAAGCATCTGGGAGAGAAGCCCATGAGATTCCCTCAAGCTCCCAGGTTTTGCTTGGCTCTTGGACTCTTCTCTTTCGAGTGACTGGTTTTGAAGGTTGAGTTCAGTTCTCATCAGTCATACATTCTGCTGTGCTACTGTCCAAAAAGTATAGAAAGAAAAGGTGTTGAGTTTTGAGACATCTTTCAACGGGGATGAAGTAAAGCATTTACATTTCCCATGGAATTGTGGATCAACTTGACACTTGTAGAAATCTTGAGGACGCTACGCTGTCTTTAAATTAGCTACTGCTAATGCATGTTGACATTCGCTGATGGATCGGGTGAATGCAGCATGCCCTTTATCCCTGTCGGAACTCTAAATCAATAGGAGACACAAGAGGGTTGACAGAAGGAGAACAAAATGCCAGCTTTAATACTGACAGAAAGAATACTGGAGATTGAGGCAATAATGGGCTTGGTAAAATTGGTTGACTTTTCCACCTGGCCACTGACAGTGCTAGAAAAAAAGACATTTTTCTCTTTGTGGCAAGATCTTATCCTACATGGCAAGAAACACAGCTGCCCTCTGCTAGCAGCTATGGGAGGTTAAAGGGGAACAGAAGGATGGTCTATGTCCCAAACTCTCCAGTTAGATGACTGGGGGCTCTCTCTGGGGAACAATAGGCAGAGGGACAGGAGTATTTAAGGGGAAGTTTCCTTCAGGGAGACCTGTGAAGTGGGGAATAAGTATTTCCTACCAGATTAGCCTTTCCTTGGTTGAAACCTTTACTTTGGAGAAGAGTCTATATTTTTTATGGTTTTGGAAGCATTCCACACTCCTGAACAGAATTTTATATTTGCAAACTTTCACATACAAAAAATTGTGAATAACCCTGTCCTCGATATTTGGGAAAAAAGAAGTGATGACCTCTATCAAAAGAGGCCTCCATTTAATCGCATACCGATGTGATGGTGACGCGTTTTGAGAAGAGTTTTCTTTAGATAATTCTGTGCAGAGCGAACCAGCTGTGTGAGCTTGGCCAAGTCACATCACTCTCTGGGTCTCTTTTCCCTCAGGGGTTAACCCAGTGGTGTGTTGGTTGGCTGACTTAATCCCTTCCATCCCTCGCATTCTCTCATACTCTGCTCTCCTATTTCCAAGAACAATAATTGCCGCAGAAAATATCATCTTGCCCTAGATCGTAATCTTCATGACTTCATCCGTGTGAACGGACAAACATCAAAAAACAGCTGAAGCAGAACACAGGATCTACGGCGATGTCAAGCAGCCCTTCCTTAAAACCTCCCGTTGAGATAAACTTTCAAACAAACAGCACTTGTGTGTCAGCGGGGAGGCGGCGGAAGGTGGTACAGGATGAAGCAGAGTCTTTATTCAGCGTATACGCTCCCATTTCCTGGGACAGCGGGAACTTTGTCTTTTCTGACATGCTTGCCTGTGTTGTCGCTTGAAGATAGGGAAGAACAGGACGTGTATGAGCTGCTTCCTTCCTCAAACCTTCAATCACTCTCTCAACCTAAGTCTGAAACTTTTGTGGCTCTGAGCTAGGCTCCTGTGCAAGGGAAGCCAGGTCGGCTTGCACACATGTACACACACAAGAGTAATGATACACACACCTTTCTACTGCTGAGCTGAGCCAGGACTGAGACCCCTGTGAAGGAAGGGGCACCGTGACACAATGCCCTCACACAGTGTCCACTCCTCTCAGATCACATCCTTGATTCACCTCTGAGGACTTCACTGCTCCCCCCTTAACGTCGCCACAGCACAATAGATACATGTCTCCATTACACTTTTTCTTTTTTGAGGAAGATTAGCCCTGAGCTAACATCTGCTGCCAATCCTCCTCTTTTTGCTCTGGAAGACTGGCCCTGAGCTAACATCTGTGCCCATCTTCCTCTATTTTGTATGTAGGACGCCTGCCACAGCATGGCTTGATGAGTGGTACACAGGTCGGGCTGTGCTGCCAAAGCGGAGCCCAGGAACTTAACCTCTAGGCCACTAGGCCGGCTCCCCCATTACACTTTTCTATCTTGTAGGGCACCTATTTTGTCTTCATATATGTCTATTCCTTCTAGACCATGAGATCTTAGAATGCAAGGGCTGTCACAGATTTATTTTTGATTTCCTGGTCCCAAGCCCTGGCATATAAACAGCAATCCATAAATGATTTTTGAATGAATTTGGGGCTAAGGAACATAGTAAACACATTCAGACTCTCTGCCCATTTCACAATCACCCCCATTTCCTGAAAACAACCACTGTTCAGTAAGAGGGGTGGACCCCTGGCAGTGGGTTTATAGTACCTGAGACCCCCTCCCCTGCAACAGTGGAATAAACCTTGACTCAGTCTGGCCAATCAGATTCCCTCTAGCAGGTTCAAAGGTCAGTTCCACCTTTCTCATGACAGGAACCAAATGGGAGGCGTTTCTCTTCCGCCAGGTGCCCAAAGAAACAATGTAAGCTCTGTAGAAGATACAGAAACGAAGACTGTTTTTATTAATGGAAGAAACGCCTGTTTACTATAAAAATACTGACAATGTATACATATACGATGTAGAAGTTAATGTTTAATAATAGCTAAGAATATGTTGTAAGAGAAAAGTAGTAAGTGGTGGGGGCTTGTCCTACCAGATGAAAGCGGTATGGTAGTCGAGATGCATAAATATGTTGGTGGAATAGACAGGACCCAGCTATAAATGTGCACTCACTCTATGATAAATGTGCCATTTCAGTTCAGTGGGGAAAGGACAGACTGTATTTTAACAGTGCAGAGACAACTGATTTCACATTTGGATCAAAGTGAAGTTAAGCTATGTTAAAAGAAGTATAAAAATAAATCCTCATGGACTAAATGTAAACATAAAAATAAATAATTGTTAAAAAATAATATTAAAGGGGCTGGTCTCGTAACCAAGTGATTAAGTTCGCATGCTCTGCTTGGGTGGTTCAGATCCCGGGCACAGACATGGCACCGCTCATCAGACCCTGCTGAGGCAGCATCCCACACAGCACAGCCAGAGAGACCTACAACTACAATATGCAAGTATGTACTGGGGGGATTTGGGAGAAGAAGGAAAAAAAAAGTTTGGCAACAGATGTGAGTTCAGGTGCCAATCTTAAAAAAATAATATTAAAAACAATATTCATACTTTGAGGTGGAGGACGCCTTCCTGAGCAAGATGGGGAAACCCATAAGCTGCAAAGGAAAAGGAAAATTAGCAGCTATAGTTACGTTAAAAATTAATATTAATAATTTTAAAAATTCTAACTGTTAAGAAACTCCACAAAGAAAGAAGGCAAATAACTGATTATGAGAAAGTATTTGCAACTCCTATAACACACAAAAGGATAATGTCGCCAGGATACAAAGAGCTTCTACAAATTAAGAATTAGAAGACACTCTAACAGAACAATGGATAAGGGCATAGTTTTAAAGCGTTTTGGGGGGGGGGTGAAATACTGATTTTTATTCAAAGCAATAAGTCAGCAAAAGCATAATTTGTCCCGTGCCCTCTAGATGTACAGCCTATGAAGTTCTGGGAATCAGCTCTTCTTAATATGAGCTGCACAATTTGACACTGAATTCACCCAACCTATTTTAACAAGAGTCATCAAGAATGTGTCGAGTGCCCGCTTACTTTCATTTGACGACTCTGTGTCAATATCACCGCCTACCACACAGGGCTTTTGTGAGAATTAACTGCGATAATACACGTAAAGTCCCGGGAGCCCAGGAAAGGGGCCTGGCAAGCAGTGCGCTTAACTCAGCTACTTCCCTTCCACCTTACCTTGTCTCTTTCGCCACAGTGCTTAAAAGCAGGAGCTGTTTCAAATGCATGTTTGTATCCCAGAGTTTGTCCCAGTGGAAGGAAGGAGGAAGGACAGAAAGGAAGAAGGGAGAGGAGGAAGAAAGGAAGAGGGAGGGAAGGAGGAAGAAAGGAAAGGAGGGAAGAAGAAAAGGAGGAAAGGAAGGAAGGAAGGAAACGACAAATGGGTCCACATCGAATGTGGCCCAGTCCATTCACGGAGCAGTTCCTCCTCCAGCCACATGATGGCGGCATGAGTATTGCGGCGCTCCCGCGCTTGCAGGTCTGGCGCTTTAAATCCCCATATTTTAAAGCCGAGGCGCCTGGGTGTGTTTGTGTTTGTGCTTAAGAGTCAAAGCTACGCCCAGGATCAGCGCTCTCAGCTGAGCTGTAGTGCAGGTCGACACGAAAATCTTCAAGGGTTTCATGGTCTGTCTTTCTACAAAAATCCCAACAGACGTTTGGGAGTAAAAAGGACTTTGTAGTCCTTTTCAAAATGGGGAGAATTTCCTTAGATACACAGCATCGGCTCCGCTGGGTTTGCAATCTGTGGGCAGGTATTGCGGTTAATGAGCCACTGGCTTGCTGCTCCCCGGGCTGGCTGGGGCGGTCAGCTGGTGGCATGATGGGAACGGCAGTGAGCCGCGCTGCAGCAACATGCCCGGGGATGGAAAATGTGATTTGTGACACAGCAGCTTGGGAATAATCATGAAAACATAATTGCTCCGGGCGGATTGCTGTCTTGTCTTTCCATTGCAAAGCTGCTTCACTTCGTATGAGAAGAACCGTGGGTCTTAGCTTTTGTTTCTCGAGGACAACCAGAGGCACACCCAGCAACTGTTCTTCTGCCCCGGTTACTTCGATGTGTCTTTGAACCCCAGAGAAAGGCTATCCCCAAACCGGGAAGAACCTGCCTGAGCTCCAGGCTCCCTGTGGCAGCCTGTCTGTTCAAGCAGAACCACCCAAGTCATGGATGTGGCTTGGAAACCTGTTCATCCTATCCTCTCCTACCCGGGAACATGCTATTATATATAGACAGATGAATTTATTTTTTTATTTTTTTGCCTTTTGAAAAAAATGTTTAAGTCTTTTCATATGCACTTCTCTTTATAGTTTACACACATTTCTCATTTTGTCTTTGTCATGGCCCAGGAAGGAGGCAGAGGTCATTCATTGACAAGAATTTACAGACAAGGACACGAAAACTCAGAAAGATGAAATGCCGTGTCCAGAATCTCCGTTTCCCAGCTCAGTGGTGAGGAGCAGATGACTCTGAGGTAGGTAGCCTGGGTTTGAGACCCTGTAGGGCCACGTTAGCTTACCTACATCAAGCACCTTTTTACACTACTCCCCATCCTCCCAGCCCCGGATTCTGTGCCAACAGTTCCTTATAGTTTCAATAGCTTTTGTTCCTGAGCCGTCCTCCTGCCTGGGGCTTCTCGGGCTCACGGTAGGACTATTGCGCAGCTTTTAAGGACTGTCTGAGAGATTGATGCTGGAAGAGCCACCCCTGACCAAACAGGGGCTGGAACTGTTGGATAAATGCTTCCCCTTTTCATCCCCCAGGTGGATATTTCAAATGGGGCCGAGACTAAGCCACAGTCACTCCCAGTGGGAACCAGATTGACAGCAGATTTTCCCACTTGTGTTCCTTCTGTGCTGTTTCACTCACCGGAGCTTCACTCTTATTCCTTGGGCTTACCTCCCGGATCAACGACCTCGCTGCGAGCTCTGACTCAGGCTCTTCATTTAGGAACCCAGGCCAGGACAAGATGGGAGGGAAGCCAGACCTCTTACTCCAAGATCAAGAGTCTGTCAATTCATAGACACACACACGCACACACACTTTTCTCCATGTCCACAGCAAGCAGGTGAAGCAAGAGGCAGACTTGATTAGCTCTAGAGTGTTTCCAGAGCATGTCATAAGTTGTTGGGGGCCCCCAAAGGACAGGTCCTTGAAGGACATGGGTTCCTGTGCATTAACGGGTGTTAATGGACTTTCAGGCCCAGACACCTCTGGAGCAGCCACCTCCTTAGACCCAAGGCTGGCATCAGGCAGAGCCAGAAGCTGTCTCCATGGTGTGATTTAAGGGCACCATAAGGCTCTGTAATGCAAATATATGATATGGGTGGGGTGGCACCTTAACCTCAGCCTCTTTGCCACACCGGGGGTACGTTGGAGCTTGCAGGGGAGTAGGCAGTCCAAGGTGAATGCTTTCTGCCCAACCCCACTTTAAACTCCCATTTATTGACCGGTTATGAGTCACTGCCGTTCTGACACTTCTATACACATCAGTCTTTTCTTAACAAGGCTTCACAATAGAATCACCTGGAGAAACTTGAAAGATGCCAGTGCTAGGGACTGGCCAGGTGGTGCAGTGGTTAAGTGCGCACGTTCCACTTCAACGGCCTGAGGTTCGCTGGTTCGGATCCCGGGTGTGGACATGGCACCGCTTGGCAAGCCATGCTGTGGTAGGAGTCCCACGTATAAAGTAGAGGAAGATGGGCACAGGTGTTATCTCGGGGTCAGTCTTCCTCAGCAAAAAGAGGAGGATTGGCAGCAGATGTTGTTAGCTCAGGACTAATCTTCCTCAAAAAAAGAAAAAAAAAAAGCCAGTGCTAGTCACCACTCCCCGTTCTGTTTTAATCAGTCTGAGGGGGGGGCGTGGGCATCCAGAAAGTTCCTCAAGTGGTTTTCATGTGCAGTCAGGTTTGAGAACCATTGTTTGGAATTGTCTGCATTGTCTCTGCTCACTGTCACCCACACCTTCCGAGGAAGTTACCCTTCCCCCTCACTTTGTAGAATGGGAAGCTGTGGGTGTCTTGGAGCACTTCAGACACACAGCCAGTTAGCCATGGAACAGAAAGTCAAGTGCAGGTCTGTCTGACTCTGACATGTCAGGTTCCAACAAAGAGAACACTTGTCAAGTTTCTCTTCTAAAAATCCCAACACAGAGGAGGGTGAGCATGTCCCTCCTGGGGAGGATATTCTGGGGACCAAAAGCAGATTGGGAGTTTTTTTGCAGTCCCATGCTTCATCTTCAAAGCTTCATATTTGTTTTTATAAAAAGATAACATTTTACCTGATTCTCTATAAAATTGATACTCCGGGGAGAGGGCCTGGGGTCATTCATACTACACCATGGTTACAGGGGGACCGCACACTCTGGTTTGAGCAACTTGGTCCAGATCTATATCCCACCCTGCTAAATGGATGAGAGAGAATTGGGGGTCATGGTGAGGGGATGGGGGTGGGTGGAGGAGAAGGAAGAATGTGGGTAGCAAGAGTGATGAAAGTCTGCGGCTCCTTCAGGGTCAATTCTGTTAATATTTCTCACCATATTGAAAAAGAAAAGTTCTTAGCTTTGGAAGATGCAGGCGCTAAAGATGGGCGCAAGGACACCAGCTCACCAGCTGGTAATGTGAATGTCACTTATCTTCCATTTCAGGGGTAAACAAATATTTTCTGTAAAGGGTCAGATAGCAAATATTTTAGGCCAGTGGCGCATATGGTCCCTCTCACAACTACTCAAGTCTGTTGCTATTAGCATAAAAGCAGCCATAGACACTACAGAAATGAATGGGCGTGGCCGTCATCCAATAAAACGGCATTTACAAAGACAGGCCCAGATTTGGCCTGTGGGCAGTATTTTGCTGAACTCTGCTCTATTTTGCTTACTTATAAGCCTGACGGAGGCAATTAACCTAACTCCTCCTCTCCGCACTTGATTCAGCTGTAAAATCTCCAAGTAAGGGCTGGGCTCGATACTCATCACAACTACCATTTTTGCTCTCTCTACACACACATGCACATATACTTGCAGGCACGCACATCTGCACGCACGCTGCTCATCTTCACAACCTGGATTTGATTTCTTGTAAGAACCATGAAGCTTAGGGCAATTTGGTCTAATGCTTCCCATAGAATAAGTACCAGGCCAGAATTTATACTTAGACCTTCTGGTTACTAAAGCCCAGATTCTTCCCCAGGCTATTGCAATGCCTCTAAGCAATTGTTTGAAAATACTTCTAGCCCATGAGTCTACAAGGCTATGAATTCATTTACCTTCTCTAGGTGGCTCTTTGCCCAATATGCAGACAGCACAAAAAAGTACCAGCCAAGCCACTTTTTTTTTTTTTTTTTGATAATGTACCTAAGATTGAAATCTTTTCAGCTGAGCATGTGGACTTGGCATCCTTTAGGCAAGTGTCAGGAAATCAATTTCTATTGGACCCCACCTCCTGCAGCAAGGAAATATTTGGAAATGCATCTGAAGCATCTCCTTATGTCTGACCTTCCAGCTGTCTCCATTATCAGAGGGTCATTTAAGCACTTGGAGAGTCCAAGCCCAGTGACACCAGCCTGCTAATGCAATAAATGCACTTTCTGTGTGTATTACCTTTAAATGCCTTCTCTGGAAATATCCAAGAGGCCAAAACTCGCTGTGGTCCAGATGCCTACTCACCCTGTCACTCATTTCCCTCTACTTAAATTTCAGCTCAGCATGTATTGATGTGTCCAATGATTCTAGACATATAAACGAAGAATAAAAATTTGATCTCTGCATTTGCCCTCTAGGAGCTGTGATACCAGGGTCTATGTTAGATAGTTAAATATATTACTTTCATTATGCCATTTAATTCTTCCAACAGCCTTAGAAGGTAGAGATTGTTATCTTCATTTGACATGTGTAGAAGATGTCTACTGGGGCGGTGCCTCTTGCCCAAGAAAACTGGGTAAACTTGGCTCAAATCTCCACTCCCATGGGTGGGGAGAGTCTTGAAACTTCCCCTGAGATTGCTGTGAGGCTGTCAGTAGGAATGGCCTTCATGTCTGCTCTGTGGTGCACTCAACATGTTTTCAAATGGGTGAAGGGAAAAGGGACAAATCTCAAGTCAGATAGTGTCATATACCATTGACCCTTTGGGGTCATAAATACTTCTGAATATCTGATTAAAGTTTAGCAACTTTTCCCTTAAAAATGTATAATTATCTATAGTTTGTATAACATTTCAGAGGGTTTATGAATAAAAGCAAGTTCCTGCTAAATGTAGGTTACTGGGCTAGATACTGGGCTGTTGCTGACATACAGTAGACACTTGGAGCAGATGCTTCTGGAAGCACCCCTCATACCCCATATCCCAGTGCCCTTACCACTTCAGTGCTCACGGGACCAGCTTCCACCTGCAGCTCCTGTATTTCTCTGCCTAACAGCTTTCTCTTAGAGCTAGGTTCACCACCCTCCTGGCAGCCTGAAGTGCCAGGAAATGAATAGCCCCTGGAACAGCCCTCAATCAAAGATTGACCATTGTATAAATACCCCAGCTCCGTTTCTCTTTGGTGGGATCAATCTGAGGCTCACGTTCTACCTTGTTTCCCCGTTTATTCAGTGGGGTCAAGCTCCATTGCCCACACTGCTGGTTATCTTCTTTTTCCCCACTCCTCTACCAGTGTTGCATTCATTGTCAAATAAATTAGTGGCGCTAGAATCCTTGTTTCAGAGAATGCTTCTGGGGAACTCAGACTAAGACAGCATGTAATAATTATGTGTAGAATGATTTATTCCTTATGCTTTATAGGGTGGGTCTTAATGGGTATTCACTTTACACATGCGGAAATCTGACACATACAGGCTTAGCAACAAGCTCAAAAGTCTGCAGCAAGGTTGATCTAAGCTCAGCCTGGACCAGAGTCTCTTTACCCAGAGACTTGCCCTCTTTACATTTATTTAAACAATAAAACTGCTATATTGCCAGGCATTGGGTGAAATATTGGGGATACATAGAACAGCAAGTCAGATACGGTCTCTCATTATATGGAGCTCATATTCTAGGGAGAAGAGAGAAACAATAAGCACATATAACAATGAAATAATTGTGAGTTTTGATGAGGACTATCAAAAAATACATAGCATGGTATAATGCAAAAAAAGAAAAATGAAATGGAAGAGAAGGCCAGCCTTAGAAAGATTTGAGAGAAGTCCTCATCCTCCTGAGTTCTCCATCTTGGTTCATTGTATCTCCATTACTTACCTACAACAAATTCTTACTGAATGCATATTATGCAGCAAAGAGAATAGACAGTCTCTACTCTTCAGGAGTGTATAATCTAGGCAGAAGAAATAGGGAATAAACAAATAAGTAAATAAATGAGGAAAAATACCAGACAGTAATAACCACTTTTAGAAGAAGAATAACAGGAGATGAGAGAGCATATTTTGCCTTATTCAGAGGGGTTCCCCTAGAGAATTAAGTCCAACTACTCTAAGGCATACATTGGATATAGTTAACTAACTTCTCTTCTGTGCATCTGGAGTGGTGCTAGTAATACACAATCCTTGAGAAAATTTGGAGGAAAAGTTATTGAAATCATTTGCTGTGTTCTGTGGTTCAGATGAGGAACCCCAGTGGAGAGTCTCCCTTAGGAGGCATCATTTAAGCAGAACTCTGGATGTCAAGAAGAAGCTAGCCATTGAGGACCAGAGCTTGCAAGGTAGGGAGAAGGGCTACTTCAAAGTGCTGAGAAGGCCAGTGAGACTGGAGCAGAGTAGATAAGAGGTGAAGGGAAAGGAAGTGGTACTAGGGAGGTGGGAGAGTGCCAAAACATGGAGAATCTTGCACATCAAAGTTAGGAGCATGTGTTTTATTCAAAGTCTGGGGAATAGTTTATAGAAAACCAATAATCAAAGAAGGAAGACCAGTTAAGATGTCATTGCAGTATGTAGCCAAGAGGTGGTGGTGGCTTTATCCAAGATGGTAGTGGAGTCAATAGGACTTGCTGGTGGATTGGATATGGGGAAGAAGGAAAGAGAAATCAAAGATAATGACTGGCTTTATGAGTGATGGAGCCATTTACTGGGACAGGAGAGACTAAGGTGGAACAGGTTGGCAAGAATAAACACAAGAATTCTGTTTTGCCCTTGTTACACTTGAGGAGCTTATTTGAATCCAAGTGGAAATATCAAGTTGACGACTGAGTATGAGTCCAGAGTCTGTAGAGAACTATTTAAGAATCTTTGCCACGTAGAGGATGTGGTCACCTGGAAACACATCTGTGGTCCTATAATACTTATTGCCTGGTTTAGCATCTTAGCTCCCTCACAGTGGATGAAGGTGATTTTGAATGATAAATTAAATCAGCACCCTCCATCGAGAGAAGAATAGATGGAGAAGTAAAGAGAGTTTAAGACAGACCTCAGGATGCTTCAACATTTATGGGTTGAGGAAAAGAGGAGGAGCCAGCACAAGAGACTGAGAAAGAATAATCAGTGAGGTAGGAGGAACACCAGGAAATTGTGTATCAGAAAGACAAAAGAAAACATGTTTTATGAAAGTGAGATGTCAACCATGTCAAATGTTGCTCGAAAGTCAAGCAAGCAAAAGACATCCATTAGATCCCTATATTTCACCTGCTGGAAGTCATGATTCTAGCAGAAGAGGTAACAACTCTCTTCAGGACACAAAACCAACTGCTCCTGAAGCAATCTAGTCTGTGGCATCACACGTGATGTAAGGACAATCTGCAGTCTACTTGGAAAGACCACAGAATATTTTATTTAGCATGCTCAGAACAACTTAGACAAATTGAAATTTCTTGAGATGAAAGAATGATGTCTTGCCTATGACATTGACTCATACTAAGCTCATAAATTTATTTCAGAAAATAGAGAGCCTCCAAGGGCTCAGGTTTACTAATGACTGTTCTACTACCATTATTACTACTGTCTGTTACTACCACTACTACTTCTATCACATCAGCTCTTCCAACTCCCCGTCCGGGGCTGTTTTCTAGCAGATCATGCTGTCTCAGCAAAGCTCCCTGGCTGGTTATATAAAAAGCAATGTGGGAAAGAGTTAATTGGCAAACAGTGACTACATTTGCAACCCAAGAAGGCCTGCTGTGACTTGTTATCTGCAGAGCTAAGCAGCTTGCTGTACAAGTGATATTCCAAGCTCATTGCTGTTAATGCCAATGGGGGCACTTAACACCTCTCTGTAAATGGTCTCAAGATTAATATCTTGCCACTTATTTTATGTTATTTTTTCCCCTTTGGAGGGGAAGCCTTTCCTCATCTCTTGCCTTCAGGAGCCAGAGCTGAGAGAAGGTCAGATCTGGGAGAAACCTGGGGTGAGCTGCTAACTTGACAGTTCCTTCCAAGCTTCTCCCTGTGTAGCATGAATCACAGAGTTGGAGCATTGCTCAGCAGAATGGAAAGAGCATGGGTTTTGGGATCAAAAGCCTGCATCCAAATATTTAGTAACTAAGTGAAAGAGCTACTTAATTTATCTCAGCATTATTCTTTTCATTTGTTAAAATAAATATATATATATATATATATAATGAAACCTGTACCACAGGCTTATTATAAACAATCTATTCTGGCTTCTGCCTGATCCACTTACTGAAGCTGGTCTTGAACTGCTGTCATTTCAGTTGTACGTTCAGCACAATTGGCCCATCCTCCTGCCTGAAACGTACACTTCTTTTAATTTCTGTGACCTCACCCATTCCTGGTTTTCTTTCCACCACTGTGGCTACACCTGCTCAGTCTTCTTGCTGGCTTCTTCTCCTCTGTCTGATCTCAGAACTTGAAAATAGATCCTCTTCTCTCTTTTCTTTATAATGTCTCTCTAGATAAGAGCCATTATCATCTCATTAAACACCGTGCATATGCTGACAACTCTCAAGTTTCTCTCTCCAGCCTAGATGTGTATTTTGAGATATGGTCTTGTTTATCCACCTGACCAGTTGACATCTCCACTTGAATGCCTCCCAAACATCTTACACTTCACATGCTTATGAATCTTGAGTTTCTTAAGAATCCATTAGACCCCAAGTCTACCACATCTTAGTAAATGGCACCATAATCAAGCCCATGACTCCAAATAGAAGCCTAAGATTCATAGTTAATGCCTCTCTCTCCTCTGCTTTCCATATAGAATGTATCTGCACCTTGTGGGCATTCTATATCCAAGCATATCTTGAATTCTTTCATTTGCCTTCATCTCCACCATACCTGGGTGGCATATTTTCTATTTCCCTTCCAATTCTATTCTCCACCCTTCTCCATCCGGCTCTGTTCTTCAGCAGGCTGATCTAAATAAGCTCCATCAGTAAGCCCTGTTGCCCTTGGGCTTCCGGTTGGATTCAGTTCATCGATAGTACTAGCAGGAAATTGGAGGGAAGGAGAACAGTGAGGTCATGGTGTGTGTTCCATGGGCTCCTTTCTTTCAAGATTGCAACAAGCTTGCAAGGATGCTCAAAAGAAAGTCTCATTTCCTGCCAGGAGGCAGCCCTCTGTCTCCATGCTCTAGTTACCCTTCCATCCATTTGTGCCTTTGTGTGTGGTCTAGTAATGGCTGTCTACTGTTCCTTGTCCCCAAGGTACGGCACTGCCCTCTTCTGGCTTCCTTATACCCCACCTCTACCTCTACCCTGTATTAAACTCCCAAATTATTCTTGTTCGAAAGTGCCATCGGTTCCTTGCTGGAGCCTGAATCATGAGTCACTGAAAAACAAACAAGAAAACAAAAAACATCCTCCTCATTGGTCTCCTCCAATACTGAACCCAGCCCAGTACAGTCTCTCTGCAGCAGCACTGAGTGATCATTTTAAAACATATGTCATTTTACCCCTCTACTGAAAAGCATTCAGAAGCTTCCTGTTCTGTTTCTTGTAACCTCCTTGTTAAGGATTAAGTCCTTTCATGGTCTGTCCTCTGCCTACTTCTCCAATCACATCTTGCACTCACTCTTCTATGGCTTATTTCTTCTCCTGCAGCCATGTAGATATTATTAAATTCTCTAAAACACTCCAAGCTCTTTACTGCCTCATAGATTTTACATATATTCTTAAGGAGAACATGCATATTTGCCTCCTTCCCATTGTTGAGGTCTCAGCTTAGTTGGCACCTCATCAGAAACATCTTTTCTGTCACTCATCTTAAGTAGTTCCTTCCCCATTATTTTCTGTCATGCTTTCTCTTCTTTTCTTTCTTTTCTTTTCTTTTTTTGAGGAAGATAGATGAGCCCTGAGCTAACTACTGCCAGTCCTCTTTTTTGCTGAGGAAGCCTGACCCTGAGCTAACATCCATGCCCATCTTCTCCTACATTATATGTGGGATGCCTGCCACAGCATGGTGCCAAGTGGTGCCATGTCCACACCCAGGATTCGAACCAGCGAACCCTGGTCCGCCAAGAAGTGGAACGTGTGAACTTAACCGCTGTGCCACCGGGCCAGCCCCTCTCTTCTTTTCTTTCATAGTAATGATTTCCCTAATAATTATTTATTATTTAATTATGTAATGTATGTATCCCTGCAGTAGACTATATAAGCTTAAGGCCGTGGTGGTGGTGGTGGTTGTTTTTAACCTCAATATGCACATTGCCTGATGTATAGTAGGTACTCAATAAATACTTATGGAATTAAGAATTAGGCAGGTGGAGATACCTGGCTCATAGTGTGTGCTCTATGTATTGAGCATAGACTATTTACCAAGTACTCTCTGATACCTCATGTTAGTTAATAATATTAGTAATATCATCAAGTCCGCTTGCTCTTCAGGTGATTCTGGTTATCATGGGTTGGTTTTTGAGACATAATACATGGAAATATGTAAGGTGACTAAATCAATTGATTTTCCTAATTAGGGGGTGTGGGGATATCTGTTCTCTAAAGGCACTATTTTCTAAATACTGATATTGTTTTGATAAGTCAGAATAAAGAGAATAAAGCATATTCACACTTCTAGAAGCTCAGAAAATGGAATTTATTGGTGGCTATTAGAACCAAACTATCCTAATAAATACATGTTACTGTTTTTTTTTGTTTGAGGAAGATCAGCCATGAGCTAACATCTGCCAATCCTCCTCTTTTTGCTGAGGAAGACTGGCCCTGAGCTAACATCTGTGCCCATCTTCCTCTACTTTATATGTGGGACACCTGCCACAGCATAGCTTGATGAGCGGTGCCGTGTCCGCACCTGGGATATGAACCGGCGGACCCCAGGCTGCCAAAGCGGAATGTGCACACTTAACCGCTGCACCACCGGGCCGGCCCTACATGTTACTATTTTTTTTAGAATTTATTATTCATGTTAAGTAGATTCCAACATGAAGAACTAGAGAAATGCTTTTGGATGAACATAGCATGGTCTGAGACTTCTCCACCTAGTGGTGTTTATCTGAATTACAGGCATAGGCCTGGAAAGAAAGCAACCAGCCTCCGGGATGCTACTATTCCCAGTATGTTTGAACAAAGCCACGTAATAAATACAAATGGACATAATGGCTAAATAGCCTCACAAACATTTTTCAACAATTTAAATGATGGGAAAGAACAAAATGCCTGCTGTAGGACCTAGATTAAAATAAGTATTTTTTTTTTTCTGTAGAATTATAAATTTCAAATGTAGAAAAAAATCTCAAGTGATTGTCTTCTGGGGCCCATGGCACATAGACGTATAGAAGAATCACCAGTCACATCATTCAGTAAATGACGTAACTGAGGGCTATGGAGACTATACCTTGTGCCAGATCAAAACCACTCTTTCAGGTCGTCACTGAGAACACCTGTACTTGACTCCCTGCCTCCTGAGATGCTGATGGTCTGATCCACGTGATACAGAAGTCCTCTCCAGGCTCATATTTCAAGTCTTTTAAATTCATTCAGCATCCATTTTGCACCATGTATGGAAAGTTTAACAAGATGAGCGGTTGAAAGCAGGAGCCCTTTCATATTCCTTTTCTTAGTTAAGCCCCATAACCACTGGGCAAAGTTGGTATTTTGATTAAAGTGAGACTCAGAGAAGGAAGAGAGGAGCTTTCCTGTGGTCGCACAACCAGAAAGTGACAAAATAAGGGCTCAAACTGTGGGGGTGCTGATTTCAAGTCTTATCACCTTTCTACTTTGTGGTGCAAAACCAGTGGAAATGGCACAGAGTCTCTTTTATTCTTTTCTTTCTGTTTTTGTTTTTATGCAACAATTTTCTTTTAACATCTGTAACAAAAGTGTGACATACTTTCTTATTTATCCCCAGCGGCCAAAGGGTGGCTCCTTCCTCTGACGGCTGCTTGGGTCAGCTTCAGTGCAGAACCACCTACAGGATCATGAAAAGAGAATTTAGCCCAAAGGCCCTTCTCAATAAAGGCACTAAGGAAAAGAAAATAGAAGGGAGTGGGGCTTTTCCTTACTATCTTTATTATTACTTTTTATAGGCAATATTGTAGTAATGGATAACTACAGGCAAATAATAATAGCTCTTGTTCTCGGCCCAGGATTCAGGCTACAAGGTTTTGCATAAATAGAACCCATCTGTCAGTGCTGTGAGGTATGGGGGAAGGAGAACAGGTCAGGGAGGACACAGACTGGGATTCAAAGCACAGCTTCATCACCTGCTTGCTTGTGGCCTTGGACAAGATACTTAACATCTTTGATCCTCACTTCTTCACATCTCAAAGAAGGATAATAATATTTACCTCATTGAGTTTTTGGAAGTGTAATTGATAAAATGTATAGAAAGTGCATATTATAGTACCTGGAATCAAATAGACACTTTAAAAAATATTGGTTTCCTTTCCCTCTCCATCTGATGGTGGGTAGAGTAGACTTCACCATAACATCCACTAATGGCAGTGCAAGGGAATCCTACTTTCACCTTGAGTAGAGGTGTGCCTGCAGGGGATTGGATTGCTAAATGTTGGGATGCTGTCAGCTTCTCCAGGAAACCATTAGCCAAGGAAGTGACGTTTAAGCTGAAATTTAAAGGATGAATAAGAGCCAGGAGAAAAGGAGAGAGAAAAGAGTTTGGAGCAAATGTTGTGGTGTGGCTGTGGAACAGAACCAAGATCAGGTGTGAGGAACCCAGAAACTGAGAGGGAGACAGGCAGGGGAAGCTGGAGAGGCCAGCAGGGGCCAAGAGCAGGTGGCACCTTGGAGGCCATGCCAGGGATTAGGGACTTTGTTTTAAGAGCAAGAGAGGTCATTACAGGTTTTAAGCAAGAGGATGAGGTATGATTTTCTGAGTGCTTGGTAAGTATTGGGTATTATCATCCTCACAACAACTTTATGAGTTGGATACAGTTGAGTAGATTGAGGCCTAGGGAGACTGACTAACTTGCTTAAGAACATATAGGTAGTATGTGGCCAGGGCAGGGTTTACCCAGAGGCTAACCTGCTCCAGGCCCTAAACCTTAACCATGGCGTGGTCCTGTTGTTCAGGATGCACCACACACTCTGTGTGATAAATCTCGCTAATCTCTCATGTGGCCTGATTCCATCCAGTCCCATTGATTTCAATCCCACCCCCACAGCAGTGACTTCCTCACTGATGTGTCCAGTTCTGATCTTCCCCAAGAAGGTCAAACTCACCTATCACTTGCCGTCTCCACTTCTATGCTTATTGGCATCTCAAACTTAACTTGTGAAAATGTGGACTCTTGATTTCTCCCCAAAGATCTTCCTCCTGCAGTCTTTCACAACCCAGTCAAGGGCAGCTTCATTCATTCTGCCCCTTTTCCAGGTTATAAAGCTGACTGTTGTCCCCCACTCCTCTCCCTCATACCCCAGTCCAATCTGTCAGCAACTTACTTTGGCTCTACTTTCAAAATATATCCTCCTACTCAGTCTGAATGCAAACTACCAACATCTCTCCCCTCAGTATTGTAAAGGCTCCTTAGGATTCACCTGGTTTCCAAAGTGATCATTCTAAATGGAAGTCATATCTTGTCACTCCTTTGTTCAACCCTGTCTGTCTTAGTGAAAGCTGAAGGCCTCACCATGGCCTTTAAGAGACTACTTGTTTTGTTGGATTTTTATTGTCCGTGTGCTTACCTTCAGTCTATAACTGCTTTCAGCCTACAACAACAGAGCTGAATGCCTGCAACAGAGACTATGGGGCCCACAGTCTGAAATACTTGCTCTTGGCCCTTTGCAGAAGAAGTTTCCAGAGCCATCCTCTATATGACTGCACACACTCCCTAAGATGTGCACACACACACACATACACATACCTTGCTGAACTCATATTCCAATACTCTTACCCTCTCCTATTCTGTTCTAGCCACACTGGCTTCCATGCAATTTCAGGAACTTTCTAAGCATGTCCCCATCTCAGGGAATTTTGCTTGCTCCTCCCATTGCCCAGACCACCCTTCACTCATCTATCCAAATGCAAACCCCCCTACCTGCCTTTCAGGTCTCTGTTCAAATGTCATCTGATTTTAAAAGTCTTCCCAGGTTGCCCCAGATAAAAGACCACCCTTCCCCCGTCACTCTCTTGTCCTCTTACTTTCCTTCTTTATCTTTCTTTTATCCCCTACCTCCACTGGCAGTGTGTGGTTATTGTATATCCTCTGCCCTCCTACTAGAATGCAAGCACCATGAAAGCAGAAACTAAATTTTATTGACTGTTTTATCATGTATGACTTGTAGGGATCCAGGCACATAATACATGCTCAATTAGGATTTTTGAATGAATCTGAAAATACCTAGAATGTAGTAGACAATTACAGCGTAAGTTCTAGAATGTTCCTTGGGTGTCTGCTGTGTACTAGGCATTTGCTGAGCACTTTCATATACATTGATTTCATGTTTACCCTCTCCACAACCTTGGTAGGAAGGGGCCCTTGTTTCTCTCCTGTGCTTTCCGTAACAAGATAAGGCTATCTCTGAAACAAAGCTGTTACGCACAGAGTGGCAGGAAGAGGCCGTCTCTCCGGTGTGCTCACAAGTGACCATTCCTGAGTTCTGAGCCACTTCTTCCCTCCAGGTGGCAGCTGAGAAAAGCACTGTCTCTTTAAAACAACTCACAGCATTAAGATACTAATAATACATCAGAGTTATGTGATTTTTCCTAAAAAGATTAAATCCAGGATCCTTCCCCAGAAATCCAGTTCCCGCCACAATGAGCATCCTGTTTACTGTACTCTCAATAATAGAGTCCTAATTGGAAGATGTCACAATGGAGTTAAAGGCCAAAGGACATATGGGTGGAGCGCTTTGAATTTTTCTTCTTTGTTAAATACTATATATATCTCTCAAAACACTGCCTGGCATTAATCTTTCCTTTTTCGTTGTGCTAAAATGTACATAAAATAAAATTTATCATTGTAGCCATTTGAAGCATATAGTTCAGTGGCATTAAGTACATTCACAATGTTGCATAACACTTACCATCATCCATTTCCAGAAATTTTTTGTCTTTCTAAGCTGAAACTGTACCCATTAAACAGTAATAACCCATCCCGCCCTCCTCCCAGCCCCTGGCAATTGCTATTGTACTTTCTGTCTCTGAATCTGATCCCTCTAGGTACCTCATTTAAGTGGGATCACTATTATGTCTGACTTATTTCACTTTGCATAATGTCTTCAAGGTTTATCCATGCTGTAGCATATGCTAGAATTTCATTTCTTTGTAAGGCTGAATAATATCCTGCTGTATGTATATGCCACATTTTATTTATCCATTCATTGATGGACACAGATTGCTTCTGCCTTTTGACTATCGTGAATAACGCTGTTATGGATGTGGGTGGACAAATATCTGTTTGAGGCTCTGCTTTCAGTTCCTTTGGGTATATGCCCAGGAGTGGAATTCCTAGATCATATGGTAATTCTATGTTTAATTTTTTGAGGGACTACCATACTGTTTTCCAATCAATCTTTTATTAAAGTTCTCTTAAGTAGTGTTTTAAAATCTGAATTAGAAGACCAGTTTTCAGAAATGTTACAAAATAACAACAAGTACTGGTCTCCCACCTGGTCTCAAGTCTTACGAGTTAGTCACTGGCTTCCCAGCCTGCTCTAAAGTCCCCTTTGTCATTATAATAAGGCGCAGGTACTCTGTATTTTTTTCCTGTGTTTTTGTTCCCCAAATGAGTCAGCGGAGGAAGCTAGGAGGCTGAGGGAGCAACGCCAAGCTTTTTGTGTTTTTTCCTTCCCTGTTCCCCTCAGTCCTCCAACTCAATATCATCCGACCCGAGCCAGGGAGCCAAGCATCCAAGCTATTTCCTTGTAACCCCTCGGTGACCTCATGAACCTCCAAATGGGCATGAACAGACCCTGCCAGACCAAGGTAAAGAGCCGGAATCACACAATCGCATTAACTCAGCACCTGGATTGGAGTATTAAGTGGGTGAACTCCTGCACTTCAGGGCCATGAAAATAGCCCTGGGAATAGAAGTTGGAAGTTGTGCTGGGTCCTAGTCTGTGCTCTGCATCCAACCCATTTAGCACAATCTTGGCTAAGCTACTTAACTTACTCTGGGAGTGAATTCCTCCTCTCCCTCCTTTTTTTTTTTTCCATCAATAGGTCCCCAAAAGCAAATAAAATATTACACAGAATCTCACTATATGACACAAATAATAATAAAAGTGCTAAAGGAAAGCTTTCTTTACTCACAATTCTTCTGACACCAAATGTGTGGGATTTTTCCTCACAGCAATTCTCCAGCTCTGCACACCAGCGGGGTGTCCTACAAATTAACTCAATTCTGACACTATTTATCTGGACTAAGCACAGACCCCATAAATTATGGGCTCAGTCCCACAAGACTGCCCTCACTTCAGATGCCACGGAAGTCCAGATTGTTATCTGTACTTCTAACCACCCAGCTCTAACTCAGGGATTCCCACAACCCCCCTCCTCAGATTTGATAATTTGTTAAACTGGCTCAGAGAACTCAGGGAAACACTTTACTTACATTTGCTGGTTTATTATAAAGGACATTGTAAAGGGCACAAAGGAACATCTAGATGAAGAGGTACATAGGATGAGGTCTGGAATGGTCCAGGGCACAGGAGCTTCTGCGCTCCTTCTGGTTTGGGCTCTGCCAACAACCTAGATCAGGGATGCATTCACCAACCCAGAAGCTCTCTGAACGCTAGTTTAGGGGTTCTTATGGCGGCTTCATCACGTAAGCATGATCCATTGTTAACTCACTCTCCAGCACCTCTTCCCTCTTTGGAGGTTGGTTGGTAGGGCTGCAAGTTCCAAACTTCTAATCATGGTTTAGTCTTTCTGGCAACTAACCCCTATCCTGAAGCTATCTAGGAGCCCACCAAGAGTCACCCCATTAGAACAAAAGAGGTTCCTATAACCCGGGAAATTCTGAGGGATTCATGTGCTCTGTGTAAGACGCTCCTATCAGCCCCATCACTCAGGATTACAAGGATTTTGGGAGCTCTGTGTCAGGAACTGGGGCAGAGACCAAATATATATTTCTTATTATGTCACAGATGCTTTGCCTAAAAGAAGATATGGAGGGTATGAAACTCATCTACTCATTGTCAGTTACCTACTTCACCTTTCCTGTCCCCCTAGAGACTTTTGAAGCTCCATTGTGGTACCCTAGTGTCCAGTGGAACCCAGTTTGTAAATCAATGAAGTAAGTAGATAACTTGATATGGATATGCAGCTGTAATATGCAGTGTATGAAATTGGGTTTCCCAGACCCCAATATGGAAGCTCATCTAATTATCAACTGGCTTCCCTGAATGCATTTCATAAATACAGTTATTCACCAGAAGTCTAAAGATACACAGCTAGGTCAGGAGGATTCCTGCCATCTGTTGGCGGTGAGCAAAGCTGATGAAATGTTACTCTGATTCATTGCTTTGTTTGTATTTATGAAAGTTTGTCAGTATTTTAGAGATGGGAAAACTGAGGCTTAGGGATGGTAATAGGCAGAGGAGCCACAATCTGAACCTAGGAAATTTGGCTCTCAGAGCCTCTACTTTAAAAAGTCTACATTACAGCCTCCTTTTAAAGCCAGAAATAGATGAGTAGAAAAGCTTCTGTATACAGCAACTGTGAGAGACAAGAGCTGCATCCCTTGGACAGCCCACCACTATTGTTCCAACACCGCTGTGAGAGGTGACTATCCCTGACCAAGTCACCAACCTTACCTTCAGAGAACCAAGTTCCCTGGGCCAGCCCTGTGCCCACATACACATCAGCAGAGCTCTTCAGCAAATCCTAGCAGTTAAGGTGACCCGTTAAATGTTCAGAGCTACAAAACAATTCATTTGGCCCAAGATTGAGTCTTTGGAATTGAATCCTCCATCAATTTCCGTGTCTCTTTCACTCCATCTTTTTTGCATTGTGGGGGGGGGGGGGCTTGTCCTTTTTAATTATGCAGGTGCTTCCTCTTAGGTTTTATTTTCTTCCTCAGGCCTTGCTGCAGAGAATTTACTCTAGTTGATTGCTAAGAAGTTATTAATTCCAAGGGCAGAGTTCAGGAATATTCTTCTAGATGAATCATGTTGTTAATAAAGGGTCATCCCAAAAGGGCTTTGGGGTAGAGATGTTGCTGAAATCAGAGCTCTCAGCAATGGTAGCAAGAGAGAGAAAATGGCCTGATGACCCATGCTCAGGAAGGGAAATTAAGAGAAAGAAGGGATGGGATCAAAAGTACTATACCTCTGGCATGCTAGAATCTTGGATCTGCTAATACTAACCTTGTGACCTTGGACAGGCTTCTTAACATCTCAAATCTCAGCTGCTTCTACTGTAAAGTGATATAAATAACATCTTCAAAGGGTGTTATTGGGATTAAGTAAAATAGTATATGTAAAGCACCTTACAGTGATCCTGCCACATAATAGGCAATATAGAAATGGTTGTTTTTAATAGCTATTATTACTGTTACTGTGTGCTTTTGTTAAACATTCACCAGCCTCCCAAGTGATAGGTATCAGCTGGAATTCTCGGTTTCCAAATCATGAAGCAAAGATGTTGCACAACTCTTGCTTGTTGGGTGATGGAATACTGCTTCTGTATGAAAATCAGACAGAATGATGGCTGTCGGGCAAGAGAAAGATGCAGAGGAATGAAGCCAGCTGAGGGGGCAGAACTTGTAAATTTTGCAACTGTCCTCAGTTTAACATTTGGCATTCTATCCTCATTACTGACTGTGTATGTCTTCACAATAAATTGGGAATTTGCTATGTGAGAAAATGAAGATTTATATAAAGCCAAATTGAACAAATGGTGAATAATTGATTTAGCTGACCTGACAGCTTCCACTTGTAAATAACACAGAATGTTTTACTCTGGCAGTAATTTAGTTTTCTGGGCATCCTGACTCCTTTTAGCAGTCACTATAAAGATCCAGGGCTTTCTGGCCTTCCTATAAAGCAAAACACTTTAGATCATGAGCTCTGTTTGCATGTCATCTTGGCTTAATCTATAGGAAGTTGGTCTCATATTAGATACTGTCTGAAGAATCTAAGGGTAGTTTATTTAGTCCTCTGATGCTTGGCCTCAACTTAGTAAAACTTGAGATATATTTGGCTGAATTCAAGAATTAACTGTGTTGACAAGTCCTATAATACAGTGTTTAGGAATAAAGTAAAGTAAAATAAATAAATTAAAATAAATATAAACAATGTGTATCATCGTTTAAAATCCCCTTGCTGACATCTGGGTACAGGACATGCCATGTGAGAACACATTAGCAAAGGAAGCATTTATTTCCAAGCTTGGTATCCCAAGGAATGGTATAGATGAATGTATATGAATCTTCCATTAGCATTCCCTCACCCAAGGCTGTATGGATCACAGACAGCTTATTAAACAAGATACGAAAGCAAATGATGGTATTTTAGAAGACATCTTTCTAGCACTCCAAAGTCATGGATTCCTAGGATTAAAAGTGTCCTTGAGAGGTCATTCTGGTTAACCTCTGTAGATTCAGTTTCATTCAATAAACGCAATGAGCCCCTAGAATGTGACAGGCATCAGGCTAGGATTATTGGTGGGGGCATGTGTGTTTGGGACATAGGCTTATGAAAAAAAGAAAAAGAAGAAAATATCTGCCATCAAGGAGTTTATATGCTGGTGGAAGAGCTATTTGGGTACCCTTAGACTGAGGCAAGTGCAACGAGGTCGATGTGAATAAAATACTCTAGGAGCAGTTTAGGAGGAGAACATGTTATTAGCCTGGGCAGCAGGGACCCATTCATAAAGATGAGCTCATTTTCATTTCACTCATTGATCAAAATCTATTGACCATCTTCTATTTGCCAAAACCCTGTGCTAAGCATTTTGGGGATGCTAAATACAATAATCATGATGCCCTCATAGGCCCAAAGTCTAACAAAGATGGCTGGAAATTGCAGTGTCGTAAGTATTCTTAAATGTTGTTGTGTTTCCCTTCTTCAGATAGACCTGTGTGTAGCTGCCCTGGAATGCCTGTGGGAAGAGATGACCCAATACAAGCGAGAGAATTGCCCAATTTTGGATTCCTCTTTCTCAAGTTGGAAAGATAAGGTATATGAATAAGAGGACAACTAGCTTATCCTAATTAAAAAATGTAGACCTCAAATAAACATGAGTTGTGCTAATTTTGTAGGCAAAATGCATAATGATGAACTGAAGAGGTCTGTGTGATTTCTTGCTATGATTTTGTGCAGTTGAATACTTTCTGGACTGTGAGTCAGGCGTTCTAAATTCAAGCTTCAGCTCTGCCATGGAAGTAGGTGTGTATCCATATTGGCGGGATCTTAGTCAATTACATTGCAGCTCAGTTTTCTTTGATGGGAAGTGAGGAACTTGTGTCAGCTGACGTCTAGGTCTGTTTGTTTTTCTTTGACTGGACTGATTTTTCACTCACACAGGTGGAAAGTGGCAAAGCTGGGACTTGAACCCAGTCAGGTATCAGAGTCTGTACTCCATTCACTGTATTGTCTTCCTGCTTGATTAGAGTCCATAAGCTTTAAACATTAAGACTCATTGACAATACGAGCCTATGAAACTCTCCTTCCTGGCGGGCTTTTCATACCCGTCTGTGGACTATTCCATTTACCCAATGAATACTGATAATTATTATTAATAATTCTTCCTGCTTTGTCCTAGGACCAGAATTGTAATCCAAATAAGTTTTAGTCATGATTAAACATTAGGATCTCAGAGTATATTTAAGAAATATCATTAAAGAGGATAATTTTTTGAGTTTTCATCTTTTACGTAGTCACTATTTATGCGTGCCAGAGGTCTCTGATTTCTTGCTTGCTTGAAAGCTCACCAGCTTTTTGATTTACAGGAACAGAATATTGAAGTGGGTGATGGTGAAACGTATTAATGAGGGCAGCTCTTATTTGTTGAGCACATATTACATGCCAGGCACTTTATATCTTTTGTTTCGATTTTCATAATAACCTTGCAAGCTAGATATCATTACATCCATTTGACTGATTTAGAAATAGGGGCTCAGTGAACTTAAATATTCTGCCCAGAGTTTGTAAGTGTCGGAGGCCAGATTGTAACGCAGATTAACCCACCTCCAAAGCTTAGCAAATTTTGCTTTGACTCTGCCTCCCTGGAGTGGGAGGAAATGGTGATCACAGGAGAAATAGGAAGAGAAAGACTTTCTCTAACTGATTACTGTGAAAATGTGTGTGTGAGAAGTGATTTTTTTGTGTGAATATGGTATTCATTCTGAAGACCTTACTACTTAAATGAACCAAGTAATGATACTTTGTGCAAAATGAAAAATATTTTTGTACAGGAAGTAACTTCCCCATAATCACTGATGTGGGAAATCTTCATTTTGATCTAACAGGTTTACTTAATGAGCTAGATCTGCACGCTGTTCTTTTTCTCATGACACCCAGGATTACTCCTCTGACTTCACCCCCATTAGGGAAGTGATGGGGGAAGGGGCAAATAAATACTGTAGGAAGGGCAGCTGTTAAAAAAGTAACAACAATTTAGGTTCATGTGGAACTTTAACGTTCTTATTGGTTCAACTTCACAATCACCCTGTGAAGTAGTCATTTTATCATTGTCCCCATTGAATAACAATGCTCATAGATGAGCCAAGTGTGATAACAGAGAAGTTAAGAGCTGGCCAGATCACAGTCGGAAGAAGCAGAATCAAAACTTAGACCTTAATCTTTGGGTACCTAAAAGAATGTTATTGCATCTATCTCACACTGTTTTGTGGGGGAGCAGGTAGAAATGAAGGGTTCCAAGAGTTTGGGGCAGGAATAACCAACAGAAGTAATCATTTAAATGCAATAATCAGCACAGGTTGGTGTTCTTTTGATAAGCGTCAATTTTTAACCAAGTACTCACTTTAGTCACCTGGAAACAAAATTTAAACTACCAGTCATTATCGCTTATAGACTATAATCTGATTTTTGCTACAATATCAAAAAAAATATTTCAGGAAGGTTAGAAGTAAATATAATTTCTGCAGAATTCATTGAGCATGTACCATGTGCAATGCAGTTTTTATTCTAGGAGGAGAAAAGTAAGTATATAAATTATTATAATAGAATAGTAGTAAGCTTTAGTATAAACATATACTGTGGATGTTGGAGGGGTGTGGATGACTTACTCTTGAGGGTGGCATTAAAGATAACCACATACAGGTATCAAATGGCAAAACTAAAACAATTTAGTAACAAATCTGATGTCCTTTATTCAAGGGAGAACAATGCATGGATTAGGGGAATACAGTGCCTCCCAAGCAGTGGAGCACTGTTCCTGAGAGATCTGGGGCAAAGAACCAGTTTTATAGAGCATTTGAATAGGCAACGTGGAAAGAGTGCATGATAGGCCAGGAGGCTGAGGATTTCTTTATAAGGCTAGCACGTCCTGTCTTCTCGGGTAAAGTAAGCTAACTAAAGCCGAGTTGGAGGATTGTGATTGATGTATGTTACATTTCCTTGACAGGTGTTTCCCATAAGGGCAGGCTGACATGTTTAGATTTGTGACATGGACTGGGCCACTGGGTGGCGTCCATTTTGTAGGTCCTGATATACAAATTAATTTTATTTAGGTTGTGTCTTGAAGATCTGTAAGAGTTCACCAGAAATGCATAGGGAAAACTGAATTCAGATTGAGGGAGATAGCCAACGAAATAACATTAAGCCGTGAAAAGGCATGTTTTAAAAACAGCAAAAGGTGAGCCATTCAGTGTGTCTGGAGAATAGAATACGCAGAGGAAATGTTTGTCAATAAGATCGAACAGAAAATTTGGAACTTGATTGTGCTGAGCTTAGTTTGCTCTGCTAAAGAGTGTAGACTATATCCTACAAGCAGTGGCAAGTCATTGAGTGTTTTCAGGAAAGGGAGTGACATGACCAGGTGTATGAGAAATATTTCATGCTCAGCAATGTGAAGAACGCAGAATGAGACTAAAAGCAAAGAGACAAGTTAAGAGGTTGACGCAACAATCCTGGCAGGAGATGGTGAACCCCCAGGGCAGTGGCAATGGGGATGGAGAATATGCCCAAAAAGAAAGAGAAATCTAATTTTGTGGGAATGTTTTCCAATACCTTGTGTGGACCGGATCTTAAATTTCCACTCCACACCCCCTGTGCCTTCCTCAAGAGAAGAGCTGTGATAAGGATGTTTGATTTTTTTCGTTCATTTATTTAATCTGTCTTCAAAGAAATTACAAAAGAAAATTGTTTTCACTACAACCACTGAAGCACTTTGAAGATATGAAAAGAATAGCTAATAATGTTCCCTCACCCCATTCCTTGTCTCTCTAGGAACCAGTATTAACAGCACGATCGGTATCTTTTCATCCATTTTCAATGTTCATGTAAAACATATGCACTTTGGGCGCTTTTTATTAAAAGCATCAATTTCGTACGCACGTATTTCTTTCACTTGCTTAAATTCTCTATAAATTTCTCACTGTTATAACTCATCATGGACATCCCTTGAGGGCAACAGATAGAGCTCAAACTCACCTTTTTAAATGACTGAATAATATTCCTTGCATGGACGTGCCCCAACATGCAGCCATTTCCTTATTTAGATATATTGTCTGTCTTTTATTTTGTCACTAGAAACTATTAAATAATGATATTTGCATACCTCTTTACTAGATTATCTAAACATTGGCAGCAGATATTCAAAAAAAAAAGTCACTTTGCATCCTTTCACAGCTAGAAAGGACCTGAGAAAGATTTTTCAGCCTCCTAATTTACAGTGAGGCATCGGAGGCACTGAAAGGTGAAGGGACAAGCTCAAAGTCACAGAAGTAGTTTGGTGGCTTCTCTGGAGCCAGAATCCAATCCTCTGGCAGCAATTTAGCTCCCTTTTCAAAAGGAAAGTGCTTGTAGAGAATGGAGATGTGGATTCCTAAATGGTGGGGGATTTGTAATCAGGTCGCAGAATCCACGTGCAGAGCTGATCATCCAGGGCTAATTTAAATCATAAGGCAGCCCCTTTTAGCAGACAAAACCTCCTGGGCCACATGCCAGGGTCGGGGTGATAGGAAGCACATCGTCCCCTCAGCCTGTCCTGAGGCATCTGGGGTGTTCGCCCTTCCTTCTGCTCTAAGGAAGTGCCCTTCTAGCAAGTGTGGGGTTTCCTGGGTAGGGGACAGAAGGTACTTCCTCTTTCCTTCCTCGAGCAGAGCAGACCCCTTTGACCTCTTAATCATCCCTGGAAGCCCTATTGTACTTACTCTTACATGCACAGCCTCCAGGCTCCTGGGAATAGGTAGGAGGAAAAAACTCAGTGTTCCTACCAAGAAATCAAGAAACGCTACTGGGAAGACTGGGGACCTTTTTCTCTAGTGATTTCCAGACCTGTCCAATCTTCAGAATCACCCAGAGAGCTTATTTACAATACGAATTACGGATCCTTGACACACAAATATATATATATGTATAAAATCATGTAACTTTTCCTTTGGAATTGCATTATATGTTATTATTATAATATATATATGACCTATATATTACATATGGCAATTCTGAAAAAAATATTTATTATGTATTATTTTAAGTCTACTATTTATAAATTATATTTATATGTATTTATTAAAATATATATAGGGTATTTTTTCTTTTTGGAGTATCCACGTATTGCAATGATTAGCTCAGTTTTGACCTGTGGACCATGTCCAACATGGTTGTTTTCTCAATGAGAAAGCTGAAGTCAGAAATGTTCTACAACTTGCCAGAAACCATTCAGCATGTCTGTGGCTGAGCAGGGACCACTCCCAGTCTCCCACGTCCTGGGTCAAAATCTTTTCAAAGAATTTATAAATACAGATTCCTTTTAGAACCGAGGAGAGATTTATCTTTGTCAAAGTGCCACTGTGAGAGGATGTAAGAGAAAGAATGAAATACAAACCAGACTAGTGCTCAGGTTTTCACGGTGTTGAACAGAAGCAGCATTTCTGAACGGTCTGATGGGGGTGCAGGAAGGTGGGTAACCAAAGTCCAGGGGACGCATGGGGGGCAGAAGGTCTCCTTCGCTTGTCGTATTTCAAAGGCCAGTGAATGGAGAAAGCCATTGTGGTGGAGGCCAGTCTCATTCATCTCCTAAGCATGTGAAAGACATTTAGAGACTGAATGATTTTCAGTCCTTCTAGGTTTGGGAATTAAAGGTAAATATGGTGCGGAAAATGCTTTGGCCTGGCTTTAAAGGCTTGTGTGAAATGCTTCCCGAGGGGGGAATTGTGGGTCACGAAAAGGTTGCTTCTCGCTAATGCCCTTGATTGGCTGTTGGTGCGCAGCTCCCTCTGAAGTGACAATCAGTCGGAGTGACCACTGCCCTTTGGCTGCAATTATCAATGGTCTGGCAATTTCCCTCAATTTTAATCAATTTGGTTTCTGAATAGCTCTTTTCTTTGTTTTAGACAAAAGAGGCAAGTGTTCGGTCGGGAAGTTTCTCTTCTCCCTGGCAGCCCCTGTTTTCTTTAGGAAGCTCTTGGAGACCTTGTCCACCTTTAGGTGGGCAGAAGGCCCTCATCTTCTTTCATTAAAGCAAGAGCCGTTCTGGCTGACATTCCTGCCCCACCCAGTGTGAACAGCCTTGTGAGTGCTAAGGGTGGGGTGGGATGAGGGGGTGATCAGAGATGGGGTGGGGGTGGGGGTGGAGAGAACTGTGGCCTGAAAATGGACTTAAATGATTGGGGCTGTGGGCATGTATTAGGGTTACCAATTAAAATACAGGACTGCCCATTACATTTTGATTGCAGATAAACAACAAATTCCCGTGGGACATACTTATACTAAATTTTCTTTTGTTGATGATATGAAATCCTGTTTTAACTGGGTGTCCTGTATTTGTATTGGCTGTATCTGGCAACCCAACTATGACTAGATGAAGGTGAGAAGGGAATCAGATCAAAGTCCATGAAATCAAGTAGGTGATGGGTAAGATGAACAATAAAATAACAACAATGTGACAAAGCAATTTCACTCGTTAGCGCATTTGCTTATTTGAAGATTCAATGATTTAGAAGAGATTTCTTGAATCTTGCTATGCAGCCAGCATTATGATGGGGATATTAAGATGAACGGAGCAGATTAGTGTGGTAGAAGATGTACAAATCAATGTTATGATGCAGTATGATAAGTCAGCACAACTAGGGTTCTTCATGCTGTTTCCCATCCATCACCCAAGAGAGCCGTGACCAGCAACAGCAGAGATCTCAAGCCAATAAGACTTTGGGATATACCAATCTTTCTTAATTAGGAATCGCTCCCTTTTTATTATCTTCTTCTTCTGGCCACATTCTAAGTAATTCTTCAGGAAGTAGATGGAGAGGGTGAAGCATGAATACTAAACACCTATATGTTTTATTTGTAAAATAAATGGGTTTCAACGGAATATCCCTCTATGTATGGGAATTGGGCCATAGCCATCAATAAATTCCACAGCTGTGTAAGGAAAAGAAAAAATAAAGGAAGATGTGATATATCCACCTCAAGTTCTCTCTAGATGGGAGGCCCTAAGGCATCTTATTAAAAATTCTTTTTAAGCTATATCAAGACCCTTTGCTTGCCATTTGTTTTCTGTAAAGGATTATAATACCTTTCGAGTGTGTTTCATGCAGTCTGTGGTACGAGCACACACACAAATATCACATGCACAAAGACGCTCTTTTCAAACCAGAGTCAGAATTAATGAGAAGCTAAAACCAATCTAGTGAGAAATCAGTAAAATTGGATTTTAAAAGCATTCGTGCAGTACCCATTAGTTGCTGTTGGGGATGCAGAGATGTATAAGAGACTGTTTATCTCATAAAAGGAATTTAGAGAGAGGTAATGGAGACAAGACGGTTCACTGGAGAGTCCTTGCTTCAGATGACTGCACACCATGGCCACCTTTGTTCGAGTTCCCAAAGAAACACAACCTACTAATGGAAGAAGTCTTGCTGGTGCTAGGTATGAACACAGCACCATGGCCAAGCTTAATTTGCTTGGAGTAGACACCTAACTCAATGACAGTCAATTGGCCAGCAGACTATGGGTGGCGTGGAAAGGCTGGCCAGTGGGCATAACAGTGACCAGCTTGACAGATTTTCTCTGATGGAGATTTGCAGACAGCAGACACGGAAAAACAGGATAAGGGGAGTGGGAGTCAGGGAGAAGAGAGTCCTGCTCAGCAGCTCCACAGGCAACCCATTTCAGGAGAGGCACAGGTGCCCACTGGGCCATGTGTGGATGCCCAGGTGTGCACATTGTGTCTGTGTGACGAATGCTTGCTGGGACCCAGGTGACCTTCCTGTTCCTGAAAGTGTTTCCATCTCTCTGAGGCCTAGATGTGTGACTGTTTCTGTTCTTCTGGTGGCCATATTGGAGGGATGCTCCTGGTTTCCATGAGATGCGGTGGAGATTCCTGTTTTTCTTATGGCCATGCATTTTCTCACAATAACTTTTTACGTGAGGTAATCCAAGGGAGACCTGTGCTCCTTCCGTGCAGAAGCTGAAACTCACAAATCCAGGCCCAACAAGATAACTATGTTGCAAGGCAGCATAGGACCTGTGCTTAGAATGGAAAGAAAAGAAGCTGAAAAAGTGAAGATGGGGCTGGTTTCTGCTGGGAGAATTAGACAAAGCCTCATTAAAGACACAGCATCTGAAATGGGCTCTCAAGGAGGGGTCAAAAGTTTCCTAACCTAGCCTGGTGCCTTCTAAGAAATTAAATAGAACCATGTGGTTGTAATAAGAGCATTCCTCTGCCTACTGAGTTGAAATCAGATGTCCATATTTGCAACACACTAACCCACACACATTTGGCATTTACTTGTCTCACTGTCTTCATTAGGAAACACTTCCATGTCTTTCCATTTGCTCCTTACAGAGAAAAATTATGACGGAGAAAGAAATCTAAGAAAATAAGCAGACGGTCATTGAATACCTTGCCTCATCCCAGATGCATATTACCTGATTGGAAACTCACAAGAACATGCTGATATAGTGCTCCCTTTTTATAGTTGAGTTAACAGATCCAGAATGGGTAAATGATTTGCCCAATATCACACAGACATTAAGGATACAGTTTCCTTTCTTTTTAAATTAAAAAAAATGTGAAAACAAAAATTCAGGTTGTCATAGTGGACCTGTTCTCAAATCCCGCATATGCTCTGGACAAGGTCCTCTCATTGCTTCCCAGTGGCTCAGGACCCACTATGGCCACACCTGTCAGGTCAAGGTTCCTTTCAGTGACCCAGGATCTATGATCATTTTGACTCTCCAGACCCCATCTTAAAACTTACTGCCTTATGTCTCTTTCCCTCAGATTCTTGCTAAAGAATTGCTTGTAAAATCAGCAAATCAGACACTGAGGTATTAATAGATGATCATGGTCAAAGTACAATACCCTCTTAAGACTGTGTTTGCAACTTATCCTGGAGAAACTGAGAACTCAGCGTATCCCTAAGAGTGGGAGTCACCTTAGCACCTCAGATTTTTTAACAACAGGTCAGGCAGATCATTAGAACTGCAAAGTGGTCCTGCTTATGAGTTCTGCCCTGACTCTCTTCCCCAGAGAGTACTGTTTTCAGCTTTTCCTTATAAATGCTGGAACTCTCAAATACCAGACCTGAAGAGTGTAATAAACAGATAGAGTTTTTAAAGCCCACCTCACATTGCAGCTTCAAGTACAACATCCTTTTGAAAAAGGTAGAAATTAATAATTATGTGCTTAATTTGAATTGAAACTGTATTTGGAATCCACCACAGCTGTAGGCTGAGTGACCAGTGTTTATTTTCTTAACAACGGTGGCCTTCGGTGGCCTTTCCTCGGTGGCGTGCAGTTACTGCCCTGTCCCAGCTTGCAAGAATTGAGTATTAAATTTTTAAAGTTTTGTGAGCTTGTTGACTTGACATGGAAAGCTAGTAATTGGCCATATTAGGAATATTTACACCACAGAAACTGGCAAACATTATAAGTCCAGGATTTATTTATTTATTTTGACCACAGAATTAGTTGTTAAGTTGTTAACCATTTATCAGGAAGGAAGGGAGGAACTCCCTCCTTTCCTTCCGTCTCCCTCTCTCCCTCCCTCATTATTTTTCTTTTATTTTCTCTGTCTTCTAATATTTCCAATCTGTACTGAGTGTTTCAATAGGCCATTTACAAAATATCTCATTTCATAACTATTTTAACTCAGTTTTTTAAAATAAAGAAATAGAGGCTCAGAGAATTTATGTAATGCTGAAAGGACACTGCCAACAGATAGTAGAAGTGGTATTGAAATACAAATCTGTCTTATTTGAAAGCTATATTCATTACCCAAACCTGTACTAACACACATACACACACAGACAAACACACCCCAGAACAAAAACAAACAAAAACACTAGGTTGGCGGTTCCCAGACAGACTCGCTCTGTTTCCAGATCTTGCCCTGAAAGATCTGTTTAGATCTGTTACTGGATGCCAACGATGCCTTGACATCCCCACCAGACTTCTGCCTCCAAATTAACATATCACAGTTAATAATGAGGATGGGAGGTGGCAACCTGTCCTGCCATTGTCTGAGAGTAGAAGATGCAGGTACAAGGTTTCACTATCCATTTGAGAATGTGCGATTTCTTAGAAGGTTGGTCCACAAGAGGTTGCCCTATCTTGGCGGAGAAAACTAAGGGCAGAGGTTACTAGGTATCACTGCCACCCCCACCAACTCCTGTAAAATTCTGACGGGAGATATAATTTAGAAATGTTCCAGCTCTTTTTTCCTCTTTAATCCCCTATCTCTGGGGGCTGCTTTTTTTCCCCTCTCTGGGCACTGGTTTACTAAAGGAAAAGCTCCATAATGTAGCTCTTACAACATCAAATTCTGGAGAATTCGGGGTGGATGGTGCAGAAACATCTGGGTCTAATTTCCTTGTTAACACACAAGGGATTGGAAATTAAGGGGAAAAGTTTTTGGCACATGGTATTTGGGGAGATTGTCAAGCCCCAAACTAAACTCAAAACCTAAAATAGAAAAGGATGCATTCGTTTACTCATTCATTCAAGACCCATTGATTCAGGAGGCCCTCCTGTGTGGCTGGCACTGCTCTGCGCACTGGAAACCAGTGCTTGGCCACCAGGTAAGGCTCCTCTTTCTAGCAGAGCAGGATGGAAAATGAATTTGCAAACCTGGAAATAAACAGCATAATTTCAGATGGGGTTAAGTGCTGTGAAGAAAATAAAATGGGGTCTTTAAGAGTGCACTTGCCAAGTAGATTATGGATGGTGTTGTTATTTTGGACTGGGTGTTTAGGTAGGGCCTACCTGAGAAGAGAAGGTTGGAGCTGAGACCTCAGCCACCCAGAGAAGCTCTGTGAGATATTTGAAACTCAGTGATAAGTAAATCTCTTCAGGGCTCTCATTCTCCCGCCCGTACTACTGCTACACGTCTCAGTCAGCCGACCCTGTTTTATTAATTCCCAGGCCAGCTACTTTCCACTACTACATTCTCCCTCTTGTATGCTAAATCTTCACACAGATTTCAAGGTCTGGTTCAAATGAGGCAAAAAAAAAAAGGGGGGGGTGCAAAATACATGGATTTGGAAGTCAGCTTTGGTTAAAATCTTGGCTTTACCACTTAATGATAGTATTATCTAATATATACATTTAATTGTACATGATTAAACCGGATAATTTGATTTTTTTGAAATAAGTAAATACCCACAAAACCATCACAAAAATCAAGATAATGGACGTATTCATGATCCCCAAAGTTTTCTCATGACCCTTTTTAATACCTCCCTCACAAATCCATCCTCTTCCCATCCCCAGGTAACCAATGATGTGCCTTCTGTCACTATAGATTAATTTTCATTTTCTAGAATTTTTATGTAAATTGAATCATACACTTTTGTAGGGGGGCTGGTTTCTTTCACTTAACGTAATCATTTTGAGATTCAACCATTTTGTTCCATGAATCAATATTTCATTTCTATCTTTAAAATTTTTAAATTTTTTAAAAATTTTATTGAGGTAACATTGGTTTATAACATTATGTAACTTTCAGGTGTACATCATTATATTTTGATTTCTGTATAGATTGCATCATGTTCACCACCAGACGACTAATTACCATCCATCACCGTACACATGTGCTCAGTCACCCTTTTCACCCTCCTCTCTCCCAATTTCCCCTCTGGTGACTACCAATCCACTCTCTGTCTCTATGTGTTTGTTTGTTGTTGTTTTTATCTTCTGTTTATGAATGAGATCATACCATATTTGACTTTCTCCCTCTGACTTATTTTGCTTAGTGTAATGCCCTCAACGTCCATCCATGTTGTCACAAATGGCAGGATTTCATCTTTTTTATGGCTGAATAATATTCCATCGTGTATGTGTACTACGTCTTCTTTATCCATTAGTCACTTGATGGGCACTTAGGTTGTTTCCAAGTCCTGGCTATTGTGAATAATGCCACAATGAACATAGGGGTGCATGTATCTTTACACACTCATGTTTTCATGTTCTTTGGATAAATACCCAGCAGTGGGATAGCTGGATTGTTTGGCAGTTCTATTCAAAAGTTTTTGAGGACTCTCCATACTGTTTTCCGTAGGGGCTGCACCAGTCTGCATTCCCACTAGCAATGTGTGAGAATTCTCTTCTCTCCACATCCTCTCCAACACTTGTTATTTCTTGTCTTGTTAATTATAGCCATTCTGACAGGTGTGAGATGATATCTCATTGTAATTTTGATTTGCATTTCCCTAATAATTACCGATATCGAACATCTTTTCATGGGCCTGTTGGCCATCTGCATTTCTTCTTTGGAGAAATGTTTGTTCAGATCTTTTGCCCATTTTATAATTGGGTTTTTTTTGTTGTTGAGATGTATGAGTTCTTTATATATTTTGGATGTTAACCCCTTATCAGATGTGTGGTTTGCAAATATCTTCTCCCAATTGTTAGGATGTCTTTTCGTTTTGTTGATGGTTTGCTTTGCTGTGCAGTACCTTTTTAGTTTGATGTAGTCCAATTTGTTTATGTTTTTCTATTGTTTCCCTTGCCTGGTCAGAGGTGATACTTGAAAATATGTTGCTAAGACCAATGTCGAAGAGCATACCCCCTATGTTTTCTTCTAGAACTTTTATGGTCTCAGGTCTTACGTTCAAGTCTTTAATCCATTTTGAGTTGATTTTTGTGTATGTTGTAAGATAATGGTCTACTTTCATTCTTTTGCACTTGGCTGTCCAGTTTTTCCAACAACGTTTATTGAAGAGACTTTCCTTTCTCCATTGTATGTTATTGGTTCCCTTGTTGAAAATTAGCTTTCCATAGATGTGTGGGTTTATTTCAGGGCTCTTGATTCTGTTCTAGTGATCTGTGTCTTTGTTTTTGTGCCAGTACCATGGTTTTTTGATTGGTATAGCTTTGCAGTATATTTTGAAATCAGGGAGTGTGATACCTCCAGCTTTGTTCTTTCTTCCTAAGGATTCCTTTGGTTATTTGGGGTCTTTGTTATTTCATGTAAATTTTAGGATTCTTTGTTCTAGTTTATGAAAAATGACATTGTAACTTTGTTAGGGATTGCAGGGAATCTGTAGATTGCTTTAGGAAGTATGGAAATTTTTTTTGTTTCATTATTTCTAAGCCTGTTACTGAAACAGTCTTGTTACAGGCTATTTTTTTTCATTTTTAAAGATTGGCACCTGAGCTAACAACTGTTGCCAAACTTCTTTTTTTTTTTTTCTTTCTGCTTTTTCTCCCCACCTCCCCCCAGTACATAGTTGTATATTTTTTTAGTTGTCGGTCCTTCTAGTTGTGGCACATGGGATGCTGCCTCAGCATAGCCTGATGAGTGGTGCCATGTCCACACCCAGGATCCGAACCAGTGAAACCCTGGGCCGCCGCAGCAGAGCGCACAAACTTAACCACTCAGCCACGGGGCTGGCCCCAGGAAGTATGGACATTTTAACTACGTTAATTCTTCCAATCTAAGAGCATGGAATATCTTTCCATTTCTTTGTGTCTTCTTCAATTTCTTGCAACAATGTTTTATAGTTTTCAGTGTACAGATCTTTCACCTCTTTGGTTAAATTTATTGCTAGGTATTTTTTTCTTTTTGTTTCGATAGTAAATGGGATTGTATTCTTAATTTCTCTTTCTGCTACTTTGTTGTTAGTGTGTAGAGATGCAGCTGATTTTTGTATCCTGCAACTTTATGGTGTTAATTTATTATTTCTAAAAGTTTTTTGGTGGATTCCTTAGTGTTTTCTATATATAAAATCATGTCATCTGTAAATAGTGACATTTTCACTTCTTCCTTTCCAATTTGAATCCCTCTTATTTCTTTTTCTTGCTTGATTGCTCTGGCTAGGATTTCCAATACTAAGTTAAATAAGAGAGGTGAAAGTGGGCATCCTTGTCTATTTCCTGTTCTTAGAGGAATAGCTTTCAGTTTTTCTCCTTTGAGTATGATGGTAGCTGTGGGTTTGTCATATATGGCCTTTATTATGTTGAGGTAGTTTCCTTCTATACCCATTTTATTCAGAGTTTTGTTCATATGTGGATGCTGTATCTTGTCAAATGCTTTCTCTGCATCTATTGAAATGATCATGTAATTTTTGCTCTTCGTTTTGTTAATGTGGTGTATCACATTGATTGATTTGTGGATGTCAAACCATCCCTGCATCCCTGGAATAAATCCCACTTGATCATTGTATATGATCTTTTTAATGTATTATTGTATTTGATTTGCTAGTATTTTGTTGAGGATTTTTCCATTGATGTTCATCAGTGACATTGGCCTGTAATTTTATTTTTTTGTGTTGTCCTTGTCTGGTTTTGGTATTAGGGTATTCTTGCCCTCATAGAGTGAGTTAGGAAGCTTCCCCTCCTCTTTAATTTTTTAGAAGAGTTTGAGAAAGATGGGTATTAAGTCTTCTTTGAATGTTTGGTAGACTTCACCAGGCAAGCCATCTGGTTCTGGACTTCTATTTTTTAGGAGGTTTTTGATTACTGTTTCTGTCTCCTTACTGGTGATTGGTCGATTCAAATTCTCTATTTCTTTTTCATTTAGTTTTGGAAGGTTGTATCATTCTAAGAATTTATCCATTTCTTCTAGATTATCCAATTTGTTGGCATATAGTTTTTTGTAGTATTCTCATATAATCTTTTGTATTTCTGAGGTATCCATTGTAATTTCTCCTCTTTCATTTCTGATTTTATCTGAGGCTTCTCTCTTTTTTTCTTGATGAGTGTAGCTAAAGGTTTGTCAATTTTGTTTATCTTTTCAAAGAACCAGCTCTTAGCTTCATTGGTTTTTTCCTATTATTTTTTAAGCTCTATTTCATTTATTTCTGCTCTGATTTTTATTATTTCCTTCTTTCTTCTGATTTTGGGCTTTGTTTGTTCTTCTTTTTCTAGTTCCTTTAGGTGCACTGTTAGATTGTTTATTTGAGTCTTTTCTTTTTTGTTGAGGTAGGCTTGTATTGCTATAAATGTCCCTCTTAGAACCATTTTTGCTGTATCCCACAAATTTTGGTGTATTGTATTTTCATTTTCATTTGTCTCCAGGTATTTTCTGATTTCTCCTTTGATTTCTTCATTGACCCAATCATTGTTCAGTAGCATTTTATTTGATCTCCACATATTTGTGTCTTTTCCAGTTTTCTCCCTGTAGTTGATTTCTAGTTTCATACTGGTGTGGTCAGAAAAGATGCTTGGTACTATTTCAATCACCTTTAATTTATTGAAACTTGTTTTGTGGCCTAATATGTGATCTATCCTGGAGAATGCTCCATGTGCATTTGAAAAGAATGTGTAGTCTGTGGTTTTTGGATGGAATATTCTCTGTATATCTACTAAGTCCATCTGGTCTTATGTGTAATTTAAGATCAGTGTTTCCTTATTGGTTTTCTGTTTGGATGATGTATCCATTGGTGTAAATGGAGTGTTAAAGTCCCCTACTATTATTGTGTTACTGTCTATTTCTCCTTTTATGTCTGTTCATAATTGCTTTGTAAATTTAGGTGCTCCTATGTTGGGTGTGCAGATATTTACAAGTGATATATTCTCATGTTGGATTGTTCCCTTTATCATTATATAGTGCTTTTCTTTGTTTCATGTTAGTGGTTTTGTTTTAAAGTCAATTTCTCTTATGTGAGTATTGCTACCCCAGCTTTCTTTGCATTGCTGTTTTCCTGGAATATCTGTTTCCATCCCTTCACTTTCAGTTTGTGAGTGTCTTTGGTTCTGAAGTATGTTTCTTGTATGCAGCGTATATATAGGTCTTGTTTTTTAATCCAATCGGCTCCTCTATGTCTTTTGATTGGAACATTTGGTCTATCGACATTTAAAGTAGCTATTAATAAGCATGTACTTACTGTCATTTGTTACTTTCCTTCTGGGTATTTTAGTAGTTCTTCTCTGAGCCTTCTTTTCTTGCTCTCTTCCCTTGTGGTTCAATGGCTTTCTTTAGTATTATGTTTGGGGTCCTTTCTCTTAAGTTTTTGTGTATTTATTATAGTTTTCTGGTTTGTGATTATCATGAGGTTCATAGATAATAACCTATGTATATAACTATCCTCATTGAGTTGATGATCTCTTAAGTTTGACCTTTTGCTAAAAGCTCTACTCTTTTACTCCCCTCCTCCCACATTTTATGTTTTTGATATCATATATCACCTCTTTTTTTTTTTTTAAGGGTGATGGGCTAGATTTTTTTTTCTTTAAAGATTGGCATCTGAGCTAACATCTGTTGCCAATCTCCTTTCTCCTCCTCCTCCTTCCCCTCTTTACCCTCCTCCCCTTCCTGCTCCTCCTCCTTTTCCTTCTTCTCCTCCTCCCCAAAGGCCCCCAGTACATAGTTGTATCTTCTAGTTGCAGGTCCTTCTGTTTGTTCTCTAACCTCTTTTTTTTTTGTGTGCAAATGTATCCATTATCTTCTTATTATGGAAATAGATAATTTTAGTACTTTTGTCTTTTGACCTTCATATTATCTTCATAGGTGGTTGATCTGTTACTTTTACTGTATATTTGCCTTTAACAGGGATTTTATTGTTTTAAAATAATTTTCTTATTCCTGTTTGTGGTCTTTTCTTTTCCTCTTAAATAAGTCCCTTTAGCATTTCTTGTAAGGCTGGCTTTTTGGTGATAAACTTTTAGTTTTTGCTTGTCTGGAAAACTCTTTCTCTCTCCTTCCATTCTGAATGATAACCTTGCCAGGTAGAGTATTCTTGGCTGTAGGTTTTTTCCTTTCAGCACTTTAAATATATTGTTGCACTTCCTTCTAGCCTGTAAGGTTTTTGCTGAGAACTCAGATCATAGCCTTATGGGGTTTCCTTTGTATGTAACCTGTTGCCTTTCTCTTGCAGCTTTTAGGATCCTCTCTTTATCTTTAATTCTTGACATTTTAATTATAATGTGTCTTGGTGTGGGCCTCTTTGGGTTCATCTTGTTTGATGCTCTCCATGCTTCCTGTACTTGGATGTCTGTTTCCTTCCTTAGATTAGGAAAGTTTTCAGCTATTATTTCTTCAAATAGATTCTCTGCCCCTCTGCCCATCTCTCTCTTCTCCTTCTGGGACACCTATAATACAGATGTTAGTATGATTGATGTCGTCCCCGGGGTCCCTTAGACTGTCCTCATTCTTTTTAATTCTTTTTTCTGTTCAGCTTGGGTGATTTCTTCTAGTCTTTTGTCCAGTTCACTGATCCATTCTTCTGTATAATCTACTCTGCTATTGATTCCCTCTAGTGAATTTTTCATTTCCATTACTGTATTCTTCAGTTTTGATTGGTTCTTTTTTATGTTTTCCAATTCTTTATTGACATTCTCACTGAGTTCTTCCATTCTTCTCCCAAGATCAGTGAGCATCCTTATGACTACTAGTTTGTACTCTTTATCAGGTAGATTAGGTATGTAATTAGGTACGTCAGCTACATCTCCCAATCTTGGAGAAGTGGCTTTATGTAAGAGATGCCTTATGAGGCCCAGCAGTGTGCTTCCCTCTTGTCACCAGTTCCAAATGTTCCAGGAGTGTCCCCTCTGTGGGCCGCATGTGTCCTTCTGTTATATCATGGTTGCTCTTGCTCCAGGTGCTCAGGGAGGCTAGGCTGTCCTCCTGCTTGGCTGGTTGTAGTACTCAGCTGTGTGAGGCTGCTACGATCCCTTCAGTCACTTTGTTGAGTGTGAGGAGCCCTAGAACAGTTGGCTGTAAGGCCTGAGAGCACATTCCTACTGCAGTTTTTCTGTTAAGTGAGTAGGCTACCAGTGTGCCTGGTTGCTAGTCTCAGGGGCTTACAATTACTGTAGACCTCTGCCCTACAAGGCTGTTGTCAGCTCTCTCAGCAGTGTAGCTGTGTGGGGCTGGCCCCTGGTGAGGCAGCACACAGTTCTTTCAAGCTTTGGAAGTTGAGGCTGATCCCCTTGTGGCTTAAGATTGTTCCTGGCCTTGAAATGTTCCAGGTAGAATGTGGCTTTTTCCTATCTAGAAAGGGATTTCTGCCTCTTCTGCCTCAGTCAGCAGTGTCCCTTGTTATGGGGCTTCTTTTTATCCAGTTTCCGGTTCTCTCTCAGGGGTCATTGTTCCAAGGGTAGTTGTAAATTTGTTGTATCCACGGGAGGAGGTGAGTTCAGAGTCCTCCTACGCCTCCATCTTCCCCTCAAATATACCCTGCATTTATTTTTATTGCTGAGTAGTATTCTGTTATATGGACGTACCATAGTTTGTTTACCAATCACATGTTGATGGATAGTTTCCAGTTTTGCCTATTGAAAATAAATCCTCAATGAATATTTATGTAGAAAACTTCATGTTACTATTTATTTAGTTCTTCTATGCTTTCCTTTCTCTTGGATAAAGTCCTAGAAAAGGAATGGCTGATTTTTATGTTAGGTGTATGTTTTACTATTTAGGAAACTGCCAAACTGTTTTCCAAATTGGTTGGAGCATTCTAAATTCCTACCAGCAGTGTATTAGAGTTCTAGTTGTTCCACGTCATCACCAACTCTTGGTATGGTGAGTTTTTCACTTTAGATAATTTAATAGGGTTGTAATGGTGTCTTTTTATTCTTTTAAATTGTATGTCCTCAACTACTAATGACATTGAGCATCTTTTCATGTGTTTATTTGCCATGTCTATCTCTTCTTTGGCAAAGTGTCTCTTTAATTCATTTGCCTATTTTTCACTAGAATCTTTTGTTTCCCTATTGAGTTTTTATATATTGTGGATACAAGTCTTTTATCAGATGTGCAATTTGAAAATATTTTCTACTAGACTTGGCTTGTTGTTTCATATTCTTTACAGTGTTCTTTAAAGAACAGAAGTTCTTGATTTTGATGCAGACAATTTGATAATTATATTTCTTTCTTGGATTGTAATTTTCATGTCCTATCTCAGAAATCTTCACCTAATCCAATGTCAAGAATTTTCCCTATTTTCCTTGAACTTTCAAAAATAATTTTATGTTCTCCATTTAGCATTATGATCCATTTTGAGTTATTTTTTGTATATAGTGTAAATTATGGATTGAAGTTCCTTGTATCCATATGGACATCCAATCATGCCAACATTATTTGCTGAAAAGATTATTCTTCCTCCACTCAGTTTTCTTTTGCTTTTGCCAAAGATCAATTGTTTCTATATGTGTGCATCTATTTCTGGACTCTGTATTCTTTTCTATCAGTCTTTTTGTTGATCTTCACACCAATACCACACTGTCTTGTTTACTGTAGCTCTGATAATAACTCTTGAATTTGGATGGTATAAATCTTCCAACTCTGTTCTTTTTGAGTTATTTTTGCCCTTCTAAGTCATTTGAACTTCACATATTTTTAATAATCTGATGTCAATTCTACAAAAAAAATCTGCCAAGATTTTTATTGAGGTTGGGTTGGATATATAGATTAATTTTGGGTGAATTGACATCTTAACAATAGAGTATCTTCCAATCCACGAACTTGATATATCTTACCATTTGTTTAGTTCTTCTTTAATTTCTCCAGAACTATTTCTAGTTTTCAGTGTCTAGGTATTGTACATTTTTTGTCATATATATTCCTAAACATTTCATATTTGCATATATATGTTTTATTCAGTTCAAAACACTTTCTAGTTTCCCTTTTGATTTTTTTTCACTGACTCATATTTACTTAGAATTTTGTTTTTCAGTTCCTACATAGATAGGAATTTTTTGAGATCTTTTGATTATTAATTTTTTAATTTTAATCCACTGCAATTTGAGAGCATCCTTTGTATGATACTCTTTTAAATTTATTGAGGTTTATATTATGATATAAAGATATTTATATAGTATAAATAAAAATGACTAAATAATTAAATACAGACTTAATTTAACTTCATCTACTTATCCATGTTTCTTCTTGATTTTTCTTCCCACAGTAGGTGTTACAAAATACAGTATAAAGTATGTGTTACTGTGAAAAAAGTTCACTGCTTTAAAATAGTTATCAGGTACTAGAACATCTAGTTTAAAACTCTCAATATAATACACATTAGATAATGTTTGTTGAATTGAAATTCAGTTTCATACCTGTTTTTCTCCCTTCTTCTAATTACTCTCTCACATGTATATTAGAAACACAAACACTTCATGTGGTTGATCCACAGGAGGCCATATTACTATAAACTAGTATATCAGCTTCAAGGCCAGGGCCCACACACCCCCAACCAGCACCCCAAATTACTTAACCTAAATCATATTTAGAATTTGCTTCAGGTTTTACACACTCAGGAATGAGTTTGAATGCAAATGAGACTCAGATTAACAAGCTGACAAACAGAGCAAATATTTTGTATCACTCTGTGAAGAGCCATTTGTCAGAAGGAAGTCACTGCAATAACTCACACTGACTTTCAAGAAATGGTGCTGACCCATTGATTTATTGGGTCAATTGCTTATAAATACAAAGGAGATTTCAACTCTAAGGATTTTCCAAGTTCTCACTCTAGAAACCAATGAAAACTGGGTTTAGAGAACAGTCCTACATTGTAAATGTGGGGTATAAGTGTGTTGTTTTCCTGATAGCTCCTGAATGTGAAGAAAAGTGAGCAGGTTTTTCAGACTTAGAAACTCTACAGTTTAATATGCACTAAAGTCTTTCTAGGAAGAACGGAAGATAAAAGGAAATCTAGTTTTGTCTACCAGGTTTTATGCTAAGTACTTTTTATGTATTATGTCTTTAACATTTACCATAGTATTTTGTGAGGTAGATATTATTTTGTTCATTTTCAGATATGGCAACTGAAGCACAAAATGGACAAGTAATTTGCTTGAGGTCACACAGCAAGAAGGTGGCAAAGCCAGAAAATCTAGATAACACTTCCTGTATATTTGTCAGTCACTGTGTTAAAATCTTCAAAGATATGATTTTGTTTTATTTTCACATCACCCTTCTGAGCTTGATTACAGCATTTTACAGGTAAAGCTATGGAGGCATACGGAACTCGGGCATCTTACCCAGCATCACACAGCCAGCAATGGGCAGTGTCAGGATTCGAATCCAGGCTGGGTTGGTTCCAGAGTTCTTCTGTCCTCTATGATAATGAATCGTGCCAAGGAAGGAAGTCTGCCAGAGAAGTTCCATGGGAGAGCTCACATTTAGGCTGGATCGTGAAAAAAACATAGGCATTATTCCCCAGAGTTGAACAGAGATTTACACGGAAGGGAGCTTTCAGACTGAGAAGGCTTATGGGAAAGTGGGGCTAAGAACACCATTTTCCCAGCCTACAAGCCAGGCTTGAAGGTTCCATTCTGAGAGGAACTGGGAAGGCGATCAGCCCCTGGGGATTCAGAGAGAAGATTTAAGCCACTGGATGTACATTTTGACCTAGGGAATCATTGAGGAAGCTGCCACACGATGCCCTCACAGGTGGCCAAACGGTTTCTCCATATGCCACCAGGTAAAGGCATTAGCTGAGTATTTTCAGACCCTTTTTGCTAGAGTAAAGAGTGATCCTACTTCTCCTTGGTCTGCATGACAGTTATGTTGTAAACTCTAGATTCAAACGGATGTGGTTTCTAAGCCTACATTAGCCACTTAATAGCTGGGTGACCTGGGACAGATTATTTAAGCTCTCTGAACCTCAGTTTTCTCATCTGGAAAATGGGGATAATATGAACACTTACCCCATCATTGCTGTTCAGTTGGGAGGATATTGGGGCAAGCGGGAACTGGGGCCAGATATAACCTTTACAGTAGATGCTATTTAGTGACCTTTTTCCTAAGCTTTTCTGATATTAAATTTGACAAAGTATTGAATCTTTATTGATGGAAACCTGAGGTTAAAGATATTGTTATTAAGTATATTGCCTAGTACCTCTCAAAAAACTTACTATTCAGACAGCCATATCTAAGATAGATCCATTCTTTTTGTACTCAGAAAGAGAAAAAAGAAAGAAATCTAAATTTATTGAGCACTTACTGTCAGGCAATATACTTTCCACTTTATATTCAGTATGATATTTAATCTTACAAAACCACATTTGGCAAATAGTTTTCACATCATTTCACATATGAGAGAAATAATATGTAAGAAATAAACTTTCCCCAAATTGCAAAGCTGATAACTCAAGGATCCAGGATTTGAACCCACGTTTGTCTAACTCCAACATATGTGCTCCTTACCCTGTGCTGCCTTCTAAGCTGGAAGTGAGAGGTTGGGCACAAAAAGATCTGTTCTGAAAATAGACTGACTTCCCTCCCATAGCCCCTGCCTGAACAGACCCCTTGTCTGAACTTGGAAAAGTCCAAAGAGGACTGGCCTTCCAGGGGAGCTGGGTATTGTTCCTTAGCATTCCACAAACTATTTTCTAACCTGCCTGTATCCTGTCACTCCAGCTTCCTTCCCTTGCTGATAACCCAGCCGCCTGTAAGCTGCAGACCTAAGGTACACATCACTTGCCTCTTCGCCCCATTGCCACAATGATCCTTGATAGAAAAGATTTATGGTGCTCCTCCACTTCCAAGGAAGCACCCTCCAGATGCAGAGTTAAGTTTACTGACTCTTTCTTAGGGAAAAAAAAAAAAGAAAAAAATAAATAAATAAAACAAGGGCAGCTGAAGAGCCTGGTCCACACCCTCCAGGGCAGACACTTAATGTTCCTTCTGTGCAGTGTGAGTGACTTCCCTTTTCCTTTCTTCTTATCGCTTTCCTTTAAAGTGTGCCTGGAAGCATTGCAAAGGGGAAAGTATAAACAATGTCAGGGGTGGTGCTATATTTAAAGGAAATTTAGGTCTTGCATCCTGTTCTTCTCTTAAAATAAATAAATAAATAAACTCGCAAGAAAATCCTGTCCATTTTGTAACTCTGCCTGGGTGTGCTGGCTTATTTAAACAGATAACCAGTTTAGCTTTTAAACAATCTTAGAGCTGACTTTCTGACTTTCATGTTTGAAATGAAAGGCAGCAGATCCCAGTCTTCTGGATAAGCCTCTTATCCCTCTAACAACTGTGTTTTTTATAATTCCAGGAATTTCCTCTTTAACACTCCCCAAAAAAGGTAACATAATAGGGTTTGAGTTAGAATGACCTTCAGAGATGGAAGGAAACATGGTGGGAGCAAACTGGAGACCTATGGGTGAAATCTTCTTATATATGTGTTTTGCTTGACTTTAATGATATTTTTAAAAGATAGGAGCCAACATTTAGTCATTTATAGGTTTCACATTTAAAAACTCTGAGTTTGGGAGTTGTATTGAAAAAGTGAAAGATAACGGCAACCTGGACTGATAATTCCACCTGGTAACAATTAGGTGAAGTTCTGTAGCCACTGCTCCCTGTAGGAGAGGTAAGCCTCTTTCCTTATGTGGTCTCACTCCTCCCCGTGTCCCCAGCATTGGCCTCAATATTATGCCGTTATATTGCCTTTGCCCATTGCTGATATTTTTAAGACAATAATTACTTTTCTCTACCCATGCATCTATCAAAAATGGGACCCTAAGAGTTGAACCAAGGTATGTGATGTTTTCTTTACACCTGACTCACCCTTTAATTTATGTGACTTGCCTTTCCCATTGGTGCTTAACTTGTCTACCCTTGATCTAGGCCAGTGCCTTCAATTAGAAGACTAGGAAAGTGAGGCCTGGAGACAGATGCTGACTTGTCCAAGGTCAGACACCGAGTTAGGCAAAATGCATGGATAAAAATTCACATCTTGTGACTCTAATCTTATGTGGTAGCACTTACAGGAGATGTTTTGGTTTTGTGATGACATTTTTGGTTGTCCTAATGAATGGATGGCTCAACTGGCATTTAGTGAGTGGAGGTCAGAGATGCTAGAGATGCTGTGATGCACAGTTATAATCAAGAATTGTCCTGTGTCCCACTTGAGTTTGGAATTCCTTACAAGATTAGTTGAAAACCCATTTATAATTACTTAACCCTACAGCCTATTTCAGTTTTACATTTACATACATGTTACTTATACATTATATTTTAATGTGTCATTTTAACATACACAGAATTTCCCAGAAATGCAATTTCAGTGTAAATCAAGAAAGGCAGTATATTAGTTAAGAGCACAGACTCTAGAATCAGACTGTGAGGGTTTGGACCTCAGCTCTGCTTCTTGACAACTGTATTACCTTAAGCAAATGACTTAACTTCTCTGGGCCTCGATTTTTTCCTATGTAAAATGATAATCATAGTAGTAATCATGTCATTTGGGTGTCCTGAGGCTAAGTAAACTAATATGTATGAAGTGTTTAGAACAGTTCCACACACACCTTAATTGCTACAGACATATTATTACTATTAATTTAGTTCAGGATTTAGCAAGAGTTGTTCACTATTTTAGAAAACAGTACTTGCCAATATAACTTTCCTCTATCAGTCTGCCTGTGTAGAGTTGTATTCTTGGTGAGTTAAAATTTATGAGTGAGTATCTCATTACTTCATGATGCCTTCTAGGGTATTTCTTTGGGAAGATACATACTATTTTATTTTAAGTCAATTTCCTTTTTCCCATTTCTAATACTTTTATAATATGTTATAGCATCTGTGAAATTTATTTCAGATATCAAAGAGGCATTGCAAAATATTTGCTCTGGAATGAGAGTATGAGTTTGATTACATTGAATACCGTTGGTCTAGTGCTTTCTATACATGGCCTGACTTCCTGAGACTTTTAAGGCACCATTTTGATCAGTTCCCTGTATGACTTGACAACATTTTAAGAAAGTCAGTGTTATGCATAAACAGAATAGGGGTCATATTATCAGCTTTGAATGACTGAGTCAGCTGTCTGGAAGGGTACCACCTACTAATTGGCAACCTCCCAAAAGGAAGAGACACGTGCAGGGAAGGGAAAGCCTGTGAGAGATTTATCCTTCTGCTGCCTATTACCTGGATCTTGTGGCTTGAGGTTGAAGAAAGAGCCATGTAATATTTCATTCAACCCCCAATGTATCTATTAATATGAGCCCATTTTATTCCAAGTTTGATCGGAAACTATTGGAGGGTTTTGAACAAGTACTTGATTAGACTTAATTAAAGTTAGTTACTGGTCTGAGGAATAAAAGAGCAAGAGTGGCAGCAGAAACATCAGTTAGGAGATACTAACTCAGGTGAGAAGTGAAATTACAATTGGTATCATTGGAGATGATGAGATTTGGTCCAATTAAAGGTATATTTTGAAGGCTGAACAAAATAAGTGTGCTGATGGATTAGATGTGGGGTGTGAATGAGAAGTGTTAAAGCTGACTCTTTTGCAGTCAAACAACATGAAAGGTGGTGCTGTTGACCAAGATGGAGAACAATGGCTAAGAAGCAGGTTTGGGCATGTGGAATCAAAGGTTCCATTTTGAACATGGTAAATTTCAGCAGCCCATCATTATCTAAGTGGAAATGCCAATAGACAGTTGGATATGTGAATCTAGCCTTTCTAGAAGAGGTCAGAACTAGAAATATGATGCTAGGGTCATCAGTGTGTTGATACATTTAAAGCCATGAGCTTGGATGGAGTCACTAGGGAGTAATCACAACACGAAGGTTGAGAAGTTCAGGAATATAAGGAGGATCTAGCAAGAGAGAAAAAGGAGGAAAGGACAGAGATAGGACAAAAAATATGGGAACACAATGTTATGGAAGTCAAGTGACAAACACATCTTAAGAAGAGGAAGTAATCAGTTGTGTCAAATGCAACTGATAAGTTAAGAAAAATGATAATTGAGAATTGGCGACTGGATTTGGCAAAATGGCTTTTCATTCCCTCTTCCAATGCTTTTAAAAGTTTCATTATCACATGCCTTAGAGTGAGACTTTAAACATTTTTGTGCTGAGCACTCAGGTTTTTAACCTGAGGATTTGTGTCTTTCTATTCTGAAAAAAATTTTCATAGTATTTCATTGTTTTCTTTCCCTTCCACTTTCTTCGATCACTCTTCCTGGAATTCTTAGTCAGAACTTCCTGGATTGATTTTTTTAAATTTTATTTTCTCTCCCATTCTCCATCTTGAGGTGTTTGGTTCTACTTCTGGGAGGTTTACTCAACTCCATTTTTTAAAGAGAAAGAGAGGCCAGTCAGCTAGCTGGCAAGGAGAAGAACCTAGGGGATCCATTTGCTTCATATACAGACTTTAAAACAATCTCTTCCAGTCTTATACTTTAGATCTTCAGTACTTTATAAGAGGCTGTGCATATCCTTTGGCAATCTCCAGTCAGATTTTGAAAGCTTAGAAGGACGAGAAAGCATGCCTTGAGGGGAAGGAAAGATGCCTGAGAGATTTACTTGTTTTGTGGCCGCAAGTTGAAGAAAATTTCCACCAATACCAGGCTAAATCCTAGAGGTTCCCATTGGTCTCAGAGGAATTTGAAAGGCTGCAGGGCTTGGTTCGTTTTAGGTGGGTGACTCATCTGCTGATAAGAAAGACAGACCTGAAGCAATTTTATCCCCAAGTTCCTTGAGGCTTTGGTGCTCAGGGGGCCCAAAACTCCAGCGTGTGGCTCCCATGACTGTTCCCTATACCTTCAGCTCTTTGGCTCACAGTTTGTCAGGGTGTTTTTCTAGGTTTCAAGTTTTGTGATTCTATAATGTTATCGTCTCTCAAAGTACTGAAATGTTATGATTTGAGTCCATAATTGTATACTACATTTTCCACCCAGTGCTAAGTACCCTGAGAGACTGAAGAACAAAAGACATGGTCTCTATGGTCACCTTTATGAACAAAATCAAAGAATGGGGACAGAATGGGGGCCAGGAAAGTCTACACATAATGGAAAACAATGGACTCTAAATTTGAGATGGCAAATATGTTTTTTCTGGCATGCTAGGGCAATGGGATTTGTAGAGGCTGCTTTGAGTATCATGAATTTGTAGTAAGAAATTCATGTTGAATCGTGCCTGGGTTCAACATGAAGAAGTGTCACATTTGATAAGAGATATCAGCCTTCAGCACAAAATGGAGGAATAGCAGTTTTTTCCTTCTGTGTTTTTTTACACTTGTCTAGGTGCTTTAAAAATTTATGAGAGAGAGATTAGTGATCAGTATAAGCTGGATCAGTTAGAGAACATTTCCTTTGGTAGGTGTAAGGTTTTGCTGTGAAGAGACTCATGAATGACATCCCAGGGAAGGAGAACGGGGAGAAGGAGCAAAGATGTATGACTGTTTCATGCCAAGGCTTCATTAACACAACCGTTAGCATCCAGGAGCTCTGACCTCTGGCCCCAGGTCCATCAGTCATTAGCTGTGAGTCCTAACACAAATCATTCCTTCCTTTTCAGTCAATATTGTCACTCATAAATAACAATTTCATTCCTGACTCAGTATTGTCATTCATAAGATGAGAGGAAGATAACATGGCGCAGTCTTGTGTTCCCCAAAGAGTGTTCCATGGAATTCTATGTTCATGAGATGTTAATGGATGTTATCTGAAAAAGCGTTCTCTGCTCAAGTTAATTAAGGAAATACTGGACAGACAAAACTGAACTGGATTCTTTAGAGTTTTTAATATGTCAATGGAATTATGAATTTTATGGGAGAAATATTATATGCAGAAATATTCAACTTATTTTTATCACAGACTTTTTATATAGACGATCATGAGGGGCTGGTGTTGATGTGTTGCTGCTCCTACTAATCATTTTTCTAACATCTGGTGCTGTGGAAGAAACTCGGAAGAGATGCAAAAGGAGTAGATAATGTACAGATGGAACATGGATGGTGAGTCATGTAGACTGGCTTTGCATTCCAGGGCTGCAACTATGCGATCTTGGAAATGTTGATGAACTCTTTTGAGTCTCAATTTCCTCATGTATATAACAGAAATTATAACATCGACTTTGTGATTGTTGTTAGAATATATGGAGACAGAAAATCTATGACCTAATGGCACAGTTCCTGGTACTAAGTAGGTGCTTAATAAATGTTAGTCTCTCTTTTACTACTTTCTTTTCTTTTTTTTTTTTTTAAAGATTGGCACATGGGCTAACAACTGTTGCCAATCTTCCTTTTTTTTTTTTAAGAATTGGCACCTGGGCTAACAACTGTTGCCAATCTTTTTTTTTTTTTCTGCTTTATTTCCCAAACCTCCCCTCCCCCACCCCGTACATAGTTGTATATCTTAGTTGCAGGTCCTTCTAGTTGTGGGATGTGGGACGCCACCTCAACGTGGCCTGACGAGTGGTGCCATGTCCGTGCCCAGGATCCGAACCCTGGGCTGCCGCAGCAGAGCGCGCGAACTTAACCACTCGGCCATGGAGCTGGCCCTTTTACTTTCTTCTTACCATATAATTTTGTACTTTAGTCAGGAGTAAATGGCAATGGGGCTGATGTTTTTGAATGTTTTGTGTAAAGGAATAAAGAAAATGAGAACTCTCCTTTTCACGCCAAAACATTGTTGATCTGGAGGGGCAAAACGAAAATTTCCACATCACAGAGTGACTGGATGTTTACAAACTTATTACTAGCACAGGATCACAAACATTTGTGTAAATGTTTGTTTTCATCTTTTTCAAGTGGCAATAAGAAGACAAAGCTGGAAAGCAGTTTTTGGCTTGTGGTTGTAGAAGAGCAGTGGTACCTGACCAAGCTGTCGCGAAGTCTTATCCTTTCTTGTGTCTCCTTCCATTTGAATTTCTCTACTCATAACATCCTTCTTTAGAAAGAACCTCTCGACTGTACTTGGTGCAGGGATGGCCATTATTAGATAGTGTGGGCAACAGTCCCAATAGCAGCTTATATCTAATAATACTTGGAAGTTTGATATCACAGGTAGATAGATAATTACCAAATACCAATTAAAATGGCTCCTTTTGTGATTGAGGCTAACATAAAAAGAAATTGGCCAACCAAGGGAGAATAGAGCAGATAGTTAAAGAGAAGACATGCAGTCATGAGGCCTTTTTCTTGTGGCTCCAATGAGTTCCTGCTTCTTAATTAACAAGAATATAAGTAGCATATGGAGTTCACGAGTCTCTCTGCCTCAATATTCCCATCCTGTCCTTTACAAAATTCTTCCTCCACCCAAAAGTTGGGACAAAACTGAAATATCCCATTGCTCATTTTTCTTTAAAGCTTGCAGCTTGATTTCTATTCTTGCAAGTCCAAAATGAGGTAGTCTCTGAGTTGATTACCCAGGAAGGTTTACTTCAAAGTGACTGAGAGATGAAGATCAACACGAGTTTGTACAGATCCAGATGAGCCAAGCTTGGGTGAACTCCCTCTTGGTTGCTTGTCAACAGCTTTGATGCTATGCCAGGTGAAGCTGTCTGTAGCCATTAGCTACTTCGATGACATCAGACAAGTATTACCTGGCAATGTCAGTCCTGCATTCCTGTAGAAACTCAGGTTAATCTTGGAGGAGCCTCTGAAAAATTCCTTTGGTATTGTAGGGGAGGAAGAAATACTCCCCTAGCCTCTGGGTTTTTATGACTGGTTTAAGAATTAAATTTACATGAGACAGAATAATAGAAAATCAAACAAATTTAATAACATGTATACATGGGAGAAACCCAGGAAACTGAGTAACTTGCCAAAATGGCTGAAGCCACCATCTTAAATGCCATCTTTAGTTAAAGACAGAGGAGGATGTTGGGGTAGTGGTTTAGGACTTCAAAGGAGAGGAAGGCAATTTCCATGGAGATGGAAAAGCAAATGTTTGGTAAACAAATGTTTCCTGGGCCATCTATAGACAATGTGACCCAAGAGAGCTTTAATCAAAATGGGCTTAGCAAGTTTCCTCCCAGTCTACCATACCCAGAGTTATCAGTGGTGATAGCTCCTTCCTGGGACAGGCCTTCTCTCTTAAATTCTTTCAGGCAGTTAGGGGAAAGGTCAAAGTTTCTTTCTGAGTCTTTTGTTCTTAAAAATAATCAAGCCAAGGAGATATATTTTGGGGTGGCAAATTCTGATCCCCCACAGTATATTTCTGGGGCTTTATTAAAAATGGTTGGCTTAATATTTATCTTTCAGATAAAGTCAATAGCTATATCGTAATCCTTTCCTCTTTTGCAAAGCCACAGATCCTCTGAGCTGAGGACTGACACCAGCAATTATATTTTTTGCAGAGATTTTGTGAGGGCCCTCCCTGTTTCAGTGGCTATGAAACTGAAAAGAATATGCACTAGACTGGGACTGATGAATCTCAGGTTTTAACTCATGCTTTTCCACTAACTGTCTCTGTCACCTTCTCATATCCTAACTTTCATTTTCTAAATTGGGTAGAATTTAGATGAATGGAGCTTAAAATCTTCTTTCTCTAGAGATCAGGGTGTCGAATGGCCTCCATTTTACAGTTGAAAAAAACTGCAGCTTTGTGCAGCAAGCTCTTGCTGGGATCCAGGGATGCTTCAATCATGAGAGGAAGCTTTGCTTTACAATGGAACCAAAGAATAAGTGGGAGAGAGAATAAGTGGTATGAGAATAAGAGGTATGAAGATTGAGTCCTGTAGATATAATTTGAGTCTGTAGACCCAGCCATGTCTTAGGCTAGATCTTGGAACCAGACTGCCCTAGTTTGAGTTACAACTCTGCAAGTAACAAGCTGTGTCACCTCCTTGGGCAAGTCACTCCATCTCTGTATGTCTCAACCACCTCATCTGTAAAAATGAAGATAATGAATGGAAAACTACTTCATAAGGTTGCTGTGAGAAATGAATGATTTCGTATGTGTGTGTGTGTGTTTAGAAAAGGGCTTGGCATATAGTAAGAGCTACATAACTGTTTGTTAGTATTATTATTACTCTTGTTATAACTGGACTTTTCAGTTATATAAGCCAGTAAATTCCATCCTTTGTTTAAGTCAGTTTGATCTCTGACAAAACTGATTAGTCATCAACTTAGTGGCAGATCTTAAAACCAGGTCTTCTGACCCCCATTTCAGACAAATTAATTCCCCATCACCACAACTTAGCCATAAGTTACAGGACATAAAATTAGAGTATTGGACTGGACAGAGGACCAGTCAGTACATTTTCTGAGTTTATTGAATTACATGTATATTGATGTCAAAGACTGGGTATTCAATGAGAGGAATTGTTGATTTTGTTTTTGTTAGATGTGATAATGTTATTGTGTTATCTTTTTTTTAGAGAGAGATATACACTAAAGTACACAGGAGGCAATGTTGAATGTCCCTAATACACCTTAAAATAATTTAGCAAAAACCACAAAATGAGGTGAAACAAATATGACAAAATGCTAGCTACTGCTAGCCTATTAAATGATGGATAATTGAGTATTCATTATAGAATTCTCTCAACTTTTCTCTATGTTTGAAAAATTTTAATTATCAAAATATAAATTTTGATTATGATTACTGGCTTAATTATATGTCTTCTCTACTTGAATGTAGGAACCATAAGGGCAAGGAACATGTCTGCCTTATTTGCTGTTGTATCCCAGAGGCTGTAATATGGTTCATGCTCAATATGTAATTAAAGATGAACAGGTTAAGCCTTGTCAGTTGAGAAGGAGTTATGCCTTTAGGCCAGGTATAGCTGAAGCTGTGGGTGCTCTGCTGTATACTCTCATCATGGATCATTCCCATGCATGCTGATAGCTTCCTAGTGCAAGCATCTGGGACTACTCTCCTAAGAGCTATCTTTGGGCACTCAGTCTCTGCATAGGGCTGGCGAGAGTGCTAGAAAGTTGTCATCCTCCAACAGTAACCCTGAACCAATGGTTAACAGAAACCAGAGGATAAATATTTCAGCTTCCTTGCCCCTTGAGTGGAATAATTCTGAGGCTTATTCCACATCATCTCCCAGAGGTCCTCAGTGTGATTGAGCCCCAATTGCCCACAGCCATAGCCTGCTCACTAATACACCCTTTATTCTATTACTTCCCTTCCCTTTCTTACATCTGCTCTCCCTACCAAAGCTTCTTGGGATCACTTCTGAAACTATTTGCCTTCAAATCCTTGTCTAAGATTCAACTTCTAGGAGACAACCTAAGGCAGAAAGGGAGAGAAGATTGAGCCTAAACAAAGTCGCCAAGTAGATATAGAGAAGGGGGATTGGACAGGAAATCTTTCTGGCTAGATTGAACAAAACTTGGTCTCTTATTGGTGTGGGTTTATTAAGAGGCAGATATTTCTCCCTGGGGGCATCCTGTCATCTATGCACATCTGCAGGTCCTCTGGTTACCTGCACATTGGACATTAGGAAAACCCTGTGCTTAGTACCAGCTCCACTATTTCTAGAACTAAATTACTCAGCTATTCAACTTTCAGCCCCCCTTCTGCTTTCTCCACGGAGATATTTCTTGTTGCTGGGATTTTGAATCACCAGCCAAATATTCTTTTCCTCTCTGCGTGGTGACTTTGCAGTACAGTAAAGACATATGCTCTTTCCCAAGAGCCAAACCTAAATTCCAGCCTGGCTTCTTCAAATGCCCTTGGATGAAAATAGACATTCCTTTCTCTGGCAATCTTTGTGTTAATTCTTACTCATTAGACATGCTATGTTAAATCCATTAATAGAGCAGTTATGCCTATGAAGCTCCTAAATTGTAACCGACTCAAAATAAAGCCTTCACAAAATGAAACACAAAGATGGGAAAAAATAAAGCTGCCTTAGCTACTCATTGTCTGTGGGGTATAATATAATCTGCTCAGTGTGACAGTCAAGGACCTCAAAGACTCAAAGCTCCAAAAGTAGTGGGAAGGATCAAACAGACCTGAATTTGATTTCTGACTCTGCTGCGTCTTCCTCCCAGGTGGTTTGGAACCTATGCTCTGTGTTTTGTTATCTCTCCAAACAGGCAGCAGCACACACAATCTACAGTAACACTTCATCTCTTACTTTCCTGGGCAAATGAGGAACTTGCTTCTCATAAGAGAACCGTGTTAAAGGGATGAGCTAATCACATAATGCTTCCTTTATCTTATGTAATATTTCCAAATGCTTGCCTTGAATTCTTATTAAATCTAGTCACCCTAAGTGTGAAAATTCAGAGTCATCATCAACTTCTCTTGCTTAAACTTTTCTTAAAGGTCTTCCTGAATCTTGTTGGTGCTGTTTATACAATGTCCCCTCAAACCTTTACTGTCCTTTCCATTCCAACTTCCCCTGCCTATGAAGAGACACCTTCACCTATTGGTTGTATAATTTCAAAGCTTCTCTAAGTGGTCTCTCTGCTTCCAGCACCCCCCTACCCACCTCAACCAGTTGCCCCCACTCCAGGCTCTATTTTACTCTGCTGCCAGTGTGATTGGCCTAAACATGGGTCTTATTATAAGATCAATCTCTCGTTCTCAAGTATTCAGTGGTCCCTCCACTGAGTTCTACTTTGCCTCTAGCTAACTAGATCCAGTTTTATTTCTCTCTTCAGTACCTTGAATCTTATACTTCATCCTCACAAGTTCTGGAATTTTCCTGCCACTCTCCCCTTGCTCAAGCTGTTCCCTCTCCTGGATGCCCTTCTCAAGTATACATTTCTCAAAGTCCTCTATGTCCTTAAGGTGTAGCTCAAGTTTTATTCCAATTCTAAATAGTCATGATTTTTTTCCTTACCCATAATCCATAGCACATGGCTTCTGTATAATAAAGTTTACTATCTTGTTTTGGAATGACTTTTTTCTCTTTTCCTCATTTGCTAGTGAGTGTTTAGAAGACAGCTACTGCTTTATTCATTTCTTATTAATAGATTGCCAGTGGTATCTATTTATATTGTCCCTCTATCCTCTTTAAGTCTTTCCATTTCAGTGCTTTGAAAAAAGACTGTTAGCTCCTAAGAACATGATTTATACATTTATCTGCATAGAGCTAGAATGGAATTCTGTGAAACTAGGACTTTAATAGATAAGAACTTAAAGTAAATCTTAGTGAGAATACATCAATTATAGATTGCCTACTGGTTCAGACATTTATATGGTGGTAACTAGCTTTTCAACTCTACAAATAAGGACAGGGAGAATCAAGTTAAAACATTTGCTCAAGGGAACACATCCAGCAGCAAGTGTTGAAATCAGATGTCAAGCCCAGATGTGCACAATGTCAAAACCAAGCTCTTTTCCCTAAACCAAACTTCTCAACTGTAGCTGTCCGTTGTAATCAACAGGGGAACATTGAGTAAACTTTGAGAGATTCTGGGGCACAGCCTGAGCATTGGGATTTTAAAAAGTTTCCAGGTGATTCTAATATGTATCCAAATTTGAGAACCACTGGACCACCATAGACCCTATCAAACTGCATTCATTCCCAATGGAATTTAGCCATACTCGTGATTGCTCCCAATTTCTGAATTTGAAATTAAGCCACTTGATTCTGCTGAAAAAGGCAGAAATTCCCCAAGACAGTAGCATCCATTGGCTATAAACTAGGGGGAGAAATGTTCTAAGTGAGGAGAAAATAGAGAGGAGAGAAACTCTGACCTTGAGCTACACTGACATTGAATGGAGAAGGAGATTTTATTACACACCGGGAAACTGATCAGCAGTTTTCCCCATATTTTATATAGCGAAACTATTTATTCGTATTTCACTTGTCCTTGAGTAATGGTCATTTCCGTTGAATGAAAGGATATTACAGCTAGAAGGGAACCTAGAATTTGATTATTTTATATACAAAGAAACTGAATCTTTGAGAGTGGAAGTGATTTGCTAAAGGCCACATAGTGAATGAGTGGCAGAACTGGGTTTAATTTAAATATTTAGACTCCTAAACCATGGATCTTTCCACAACACCAGAACACACTCTTTTCAATTGGGAGAATAAGTAGATGTGTGTTATCCATGCATCTGTGTTTTGCTTTCCAAAAGTATATAACTGACAAAGAGAATTTCAGCCTTTTCACATCCATGTTCTGCTCCTCTCTGCAGAGTGCTAGATTTCGGGGGCTTTTCAGTTGCTTTCTTGTGCCTGGAAACTCTTTCCTTAAAGATGCTATGGCTGCCTCCTTCACTTCATTCAAATCTTTGCTCAAACGTCTCCTTACCAGGGAAGCCTGCCCTAACTGCTCTATATAAAATTGCAGTTATTCCCTAGCACTATCTATTCCTTTTACTCTATTCTTTCCAGAGCTTTTATCATCAACCAAAATATATTTTGTTCAATTACTTATTTCTCTCTCTTGTCCGTACACCACTAGAATGAAAACTGCATAAAGGCAAGGTCTTTGTCTTATTCTTTTGTTTATTCACAGCTGTACTCCTAGTGCCTGGTAGCCCAAAGGAGGCCCTCAATGAATGTTCGCTAATTAAATGCAGAATGAATAGTCAAATCTTCAAGGATGAACCATCCTGAGAGCTACTAAATTCAGCATCAAGAAATACATTCAGGTATTGGTTGGGTTAGCACTTAATGGGGACAGAGAAAGTGGTAGTCAAACACAAATGGAACATTGAATCTAGTAACTTCCAAAACCGATATTCTGCAATATAAAAGATTTCTTCTCTAAACAGAAGACTCATGGTTGTTCAAATTTTCATTGATTCTTTAAATAAGTGTTTAATTCATTCAATATTTTTATTCATTCAGGACATATTTAATGATGGTCTGGCTTATGCATGTTGGGTACAGTTGTTAGATGAATGATGCAAGACTAAAGTTATTATATTGAGCCCATCTTTTCACTACTGATTGCCCATCTTCTTCTAAATATTTCACTACTTCCAAGCATTCCTTGATCATTTTTAGAAAGCCAAATTTAACCTAAATGGTGACCATTAGGAAAAATAATAGCACATCAGTGGCATAATTTTGTAGTGTATGAGATTCTGACCTTCTTTGCACAACAACTCATAAGAAAGGCAACTGCATACCAAGACTCCCCAAGGTTGCACTCTTTCTAAAAGTAAATGAAAGAAGGCCATGCCCTGAGCTAACATCTGTGCCAATCTTCCTCTACTTAGTATATGGGATGCCACCACAGCATGGCTTAATGAGCGGTATGTAGGTCCACGCCCAGGATCCGAACTGGCGAATCCCGGGCTGCTTAAGTAGAGCACACAAACTTAACCACTACACCACTGGGCCAGCCCCCAGACTGTCTTTTTATTTCTTTCTGTCTTTTTGTCTTTTTATTTCTTGACCTTGGATGACTTAGACCTACAATGTAACCTAAAAATTCAGGCAGTTGCTAGTAAGGAATTAAAAGACCAGAAGAGGTTCTTTTCACTTGTCCTGAAGTATTAAACTCTTCTTGGAATTATTTCAATTGTCAACCATTCTCCATTACCCACTCTGAAAGAAGGATTAGAAGTAGATATTTGCATTTTAAACCACTAAACCTAACCCTCCTTAGGTGCCTTCACTTCCAGGCATTTAACTCACACACTCTTCCAAAGTTTCTATCAACAAAAATCATCCATGTGCTGAAAATACTGTATTGAACCTTATGATTATGATGAATAACATTTAAAAAAATAAGATTTACAGAGATATAATTCACATACTATAAAATTCACCCCTTTGAAAGGTAAAATTAAGTGGTTTTCAGTCTATTCCTAGAATGTGCAACTCTCACCACTATCTAATTTCAGAAACTTTCATCAACCCAAGAAGAACCCTATGCCCTTTAAAGGTCCCTCCCCCATTGTCCCTTCCCACTAGTTCCTGTCCAACACTAATCTACTTTTTGTCTCTGTGCATTTTCCTTTTCTGGATGTTTCATATAAATAGAATCATACAATAGGTGACCTCTTTTGTCTAGCTACTTTTATTTAGCATAATGTTTCAAGGTTCGTCATTGTTGTAGCAGGTGCAACTATTTCATCCCTTTTTGTAGCCAGATAATATTCCATTGTATGGACATTACATATTTTATTTATCCATTCATCAGCTGATGGACCTTTGGGTTATTTCCACTTTTTGGCTGTTATGAGTAAGGCTGTGGTGAACATCAGTGTACAAGGTTTTATGTGGACATATGTTTTTAATTTTCTTGGGTGTATACCTAGGAGTGCATGTGCTGGGTCACCTAGTAACTTTATGTTTAACTTTTTGTAGAATTATCAAACTGCCTTACAAAAAGGCTGCATCATTTTACACTTTCAGCCACAGTATTGGAGGATTCCAGACTCTTCACATCCTCACCAGTGTTTATTAGTGTCTATCTGATTATAGGTATCCTAATGGGTGTGAAGTGGCATCTCATTGCAGTTTTGATTTGCATTTACCTAGTAACTAATGACATTAAACATCTTTTCATGTACTTATTGGCCATTTGCATATCTTCTTTGGGGAAATGTCTATCAGACCCTTTGCTCGTTTTTAATTGGGTTATTTGTCTTTTTATTGTTGAGTTGTATGAATTCTTTATATGTTCTAGATATAAGTCCCTTGTCAGATATATGATTTGTAAACATTTTCTCTCATTCTTTGGGCTGTCTTTTTACTTTCTTGATGTGATATCTTTTGAAGTACAAATATTTTTAATTTTGATCAAGTCCAATTTATTTGTTTCTTCTTTTGTTTATTGTGCTTTTGGTGTTATATCTAAGAGGCCATTGCCTAATCCATGGTAACGAAAATTTATGACCCCTGGCTTCAACCTTCAGTATGGTGTTCAATAGAAGTGGCAAGAGCAGACAATCTTTTCTTAGGGGGAAAGCATTCAGCCTTTTACTATTAAGTATGATGCTAGCTGTGGGTTTTTAATAGATGCTTTTTATCAGATTGAGAAAGAAAGATATTTTGTAGTTTAAGCTGTTAAATTTAAGTCTGTGGTCCACTTTAAGTTAATTGTTGTATATGGAGTGAGGTAGGAGTCCATGTTCATTCCTTTGTATGTGGATATTGTTTTCCCTCCACCATTTGTTGAAAAGACTATTCTTTTCTTATTTATTTATTTATTTATTTATTTATTTATTTATTTTTGGATGTACACCATAATATATTTCAAATTCTGTGTGGATTACATCAGGTTGACCACCTGAAAGCTAATTATAGTCAATCCCCTCACCTATGAGCCTAATCACCCCTTTTGCCCTCCCCCCGCCCCAGTTCCCCTATGGTAACCACCAATCCAATCTCCAATGCTGTGTGTTTGTTTGTCCTTGTTTTTATCTTCTACTTATGAGTGAGATCATATGGAATTTGGCTTTCTCCCTCTGACTTATTTCACTCAGCATAATACATTACCTCAAGGTCCATCCATGTTGTCACAAATGGCTGAATTTCATCATTTCTTATGGCTGAGAAGTAGTCCATCGTGTATAAATACCACATCTTCTTTTTCCATTCGTCCCTTGATGGGCACCTAGGTTGCCTCCAAGTCTTGGCTATCATGTATAATGCCGCAGTGAACATAGGCGTGCGAGTATCTTTATGCCTTTGTGTTTTCAAGTTCTTTGGATAAATACCCAGCAGTGGGATAGCTGGATCATATGGTAGATCCATCCTTAATTTTCTGAGGACACTCCATACTGCTTTCCATAGTGGTTGCACCAGTCTGCACTCCCACTAGCAGTGAACAAGTGTTCCCTTCTCTCCACATCCTCTCCAACATTTGTTTTCTCCTGTCTTGTTAATTATAGCCATTCTGACTGGAGTGAGGTGATAGCTCTTTGTAGTTTTGATTTGTATTTCCCTGATAGCTAATGATGTTGAGCATCTTTTCATATGCCTGTTGGCCATCCATATATCTTCTTTGGAGAAATCTCTGTTCAGATCTTTTGCCCATTTTCTAATTGGATTGCTGGTTTTTTTGTTGTTGAGCTGTATTAGTTCTTTGTATATTTTGGATATTAATCCCTTATCTGATACATGGTTTGCAAATATCTTCTCCCAATTGTTAGGTTGTCTTTTCGTTTTGTTGATGGTTTCCTTTGCTGTGCAGAAGCTTTTTAGTTTGATGTAGTCTCATTTGTTCATTTTTTCTTTTGTTTCCCTTGCCCAGTCAGACATGGGACTTGAAAATATGCTGCTCAGACTGATGTCAAAGAGCGTACTGCCTATGTTTTCTTCTAGAAGTTTCATGGTTTCAGGTCTTACATTCAAGTCTTTAATCCATTTTGAGTTGATTTTTGTGCATGGTGTAAGGGAATGGTCTACTTTCATTCTTTTGCGTGTGGCTGTCCAGTTTTCCCAACACCGTTTATTGAAGAGACTCTCCTTTCTCCATCATATGCTCTTGGCTCCCTTGTCGAATATTAGCTGTCCATAAATGTGTGGGTTTAATTCTGGGCTCTCAATTCTGTTCCATTGATCTGTGTGTCTGTTTTTGTGCCAGTAACGTGCTGTTTTGGTTACTATGGCTTTGTAGTATATTTTGAAATCAGGGAGTGTGATACCTCCAGCTTTGTTCTTTTTTCTCAGGAATCCTTTGGCTATTCTGGGTCTTTTGTTGTTCCATGTAGATTTTAGGATTCTTTGTTCTATTTCTGTGAAAAATGTTGTTGGAACCTTGATAGGGATTGCATTGAATCTATAGATTGCTTTAGGTAGTATGGATATTTTAGCTATGTTAATTCTTCCAGTCCAAGAGCACGGAATATCTTTCCATTTCTTTGTGTCTTCTTCGATTTCTTTCAACAACGTTTTATAGTTTTTGGTATACAGATCTTTCACCTCTTTGGTTAAGTTTATTCCTAGGTATTTTATTATTTTTGTTGCAATTGTAAATGGGATTATATTCTTAATTTCTCTTTCTGCTACTTCGTTGTTGTTGTATAGAAACGCAACTGATTTTTGTACATTGATTTTGTATCCCGCGACTTGACTGTAATCCTTTATTGTTTCTAAAAGTTTTTTAGTGGAATCTTTAGGGTTTTCTAGATATAAAATCATGTTGTCTGCAAAGAGTGACAGTTTCACTTCTTTTTTTCCAATGCAGATCCCTTTTATTTCTTTTTCTTGCCTAATTGCTCTTGCTAGGACTTCCAAAACTACATTAAATATGAGTGGTGACAGTGGGCATCCTTGTTTGGTTCCTGTTCTTAGAGGGATAGCTTTCAGTTTTTCTCCATTGAGAATGATATTTGCTGTGGGTTTGTCATATATGGCCTTTATTAGGTTGAGGTATTTTCCTTCTATACACATTTTATTTAGAGTTTTTATCATAAATGGATGCTGTATCTTGTCAAATGCTTTCTCTGCATCTATTGAGATGATCATGTGATTTTTATTCTTCGTTTTGTTAATGTGGTGTATCACGTTGATAGATTTGCAGATGTTGAACCATCCCTGCATCCCTGGAATGAAACCCACTTGATCATGATGTATGATCTTTTTAATGTATTATTGTATTCGATTTGCTAGTATTTTGTTGAGGATTTTTGCATTGATGTTCATCAGTGATATTGGCCTGAGAGCTGGTTCTTTGAAAAGATAAACAAAATTGACAAACCCTTAGCTAGACTCACCAAGAAAAAAAGAGAGAAGGCTCAAATAAATAAAATCAGAAATGAAAGAGAAGAGATTACAACGGACACCTCAGAAATACAAAAGATAATAAGAGAATACTGTGAAAAGCTATACACCAACAAATTGGATAATCTAGAAGAAATGAATAAATTCTTAGAAACATACAACCTTCCAAAACTGGACCAAGAAGAAGTAGAAAATTTGAATAGACCAATCACCAGTAAGGAGATCGAAATAGCAATCAGAAACTTCCCAAAAAATAAAAGTCCAGGACCAGATGGCTTCCCTGGTGAATTCTACCAAACATTCTAAGAAGACTTAATACCTGTCCTCAAACTCTTCCAAAAATTTGAAGAGGAGGAGAGGCTTCCTAACTCATTCTATGAAGCCAACATTATCCTGATACCAAAACCAGAAAAGGACAACACAAAAAAAAGAATATTCTTCATCCCACAACTAGAAGGATCTGCAACTAAGATATACAACTATGTACAGGGGGTGGTTTGGGGAGATAAAGCAGAAAAAAAAAAAAAGAATATTCTTTTCTTTTTGAATTGTCTTGACACTCTTGTTGAAAATCAATTGACCATAAATAATAAGGGTTTTTTTCTGGACTCTTAATTCTGTTCCATTAGTTTAAATGTTTATCCTTATGCCAGTATCACACTGTATTGATTACTGTAGCTTTGTAATAGGTTTGAAACTGGTAAGTGTGAGTCCTTCAACTTTTTCTTTTTCAATATTGTTTTGGCTATTTAGGGTCACTTGCAATTTCATATAAATTTTGGGATTCCTAGTCAGTTTCTCCATATAATGCAGCCAGGATTTTAATAGAGATTGTGTTGAATCTATAAATCAACCTGGGGTATACTGTCATCACAGCAATATTAAGGCTTCCAATACATAAACATGGGATGCTGTTCCATTTATTTATGTCTTTCTTAATTTCTTTCAGTGATGTTTTTGTTTTTAGTGTACAAATCTTCCACTTCCTTTGTGAAATTTATTCCTGATTATTTTGTTGTTTTTGATGCTATTGTAAATGGAATTGTTTTCTTAGTTTAATTTTTGAATTTTTCATTGCTAGTGTATAAAAATAAAATTGAGTTTATATATTAATCTTACATCCTGCAACCTAGTTGAACTCATTTATTAGTTCTAATAATTTTTGTAGTTTCTTTAGGATTTTCTACGTAAGACATCAAGTCATCTGCAAATAGAGATTATTTTACTTCTTCCTTTTCAATCTGGATGTCTTTTCTTTCATTATCTACACTAATGACCCTGACTTGAACCTTCAGTACAATGTTCAATAGAAGTGGCGGACAATCTCTTATAGGGGGAAAACATTCAGCCTTCCACTATTAAGTATGATGCTAACTGTGGGTTTTTAATGGGTGCCCTTTATCAGATAGGGAAAGAAAGATCTCTTCTGTTCCTAGTTTGTTGAGTTTTTTTGGTCATGAAAGAGTGTTGTTTCTGTCAAATGATTTTTCTGTGTCTATTACAATGATTATTTGTTTTTTGTCCTTTATTAATATGGTGTATTACATGGATTGATTTTCATATGTTAGAGTAGCTCTGCCTTCCTAGAATAAACCCTACTTTGTCATGGTGCACAATTCTTTTTATATGTAGCTGGATTTGGTTTGCTAGTATTTTGTTGAGGATTTTTGCACCTATATTCATAATAGATATTGGTCTATAGTTTTTCTTGTTGTGTCTTTATTTGATTTTTGTATCAGTGTAATACTAGTCTCATATAATGAGTTGGAAAGTGTTCCTCCTCTTCTATTTTTTAAGAGTTAGTGAAAAATTGTATTAATTCTTTTTTAAATATTTGGTAGATTTCATCCATAAATTTGTGGGCTTTTCTTTGTGGGACGCTTTTTGATGAATAACTCAATCTCTTTACTGGTTATAGAACTATTTAAGTTTTCTATTTCTTCTTGTGTCCATTTTGGTAGGTTGTGTCTTCCCAGAAATGTGTTACTTTTATCCAAGTTATCTATTTTATGGGGACACATTTGTTTATATTATTTCCTTAATCAGTTTATTTCTTCTGTAAGACCAGTTGTGGTGGATGTTTTTCCTTTCTGATTTTAGTAATAAGAGTTTCTTGGTCAGTCTCGCTAAAGGTTAGCTAATTTTGTTGATCTTTTCACAGAACCAATTTTTTGGTGTCTTAATTTTCTTTATTGTTTTTCTATTCTCTATTTCATTTATCATCATTCTAATCTTCTTTATTTCCTTCCTTCTTCTTGTTTAGGTTTTATATTGTGCTGCATACTGAACTTTTTATAGTTTGTTAATGTGTAAGGTTGGGATATTTATTTGAGATGTTTTTTCTTCTTTTTTGTTTCTTCTTTTTTAATATAGATGTGTAGAGCTATAGATTTCCCTGTAAACGCTATTCTAGCTGCAACACAATTTTTTGGTGTCTTGTGTTTTAGTTTTTCATTTGAGTATTTTCTAACATCACTTTTGATTTCTTTCTTTGACCCATTGGTTATTTAGGAGTGTGTTGTTTAATTTCTACATATTTGTGAATTTACCCAATTTCTTCCTATTATTGAATTTTAATTTCATTCCATTATTGTCAGAGAACATACTTAGGATGATTTCAAATCTATAAAAGGACCGAATAGAAATTCTAGGGTTGGAAACTATAGTAACTGAAATTAAAAGTTCACGAGAGGAGCCCAATAGCAGGTGTGAAATGATCAAAGAAAGAATCAGCAAGCTTGAAGATAGGTCAGTTGAGATTATGTAGTTTGAAGAAAAGAAAGAAAAAAAGAATGAAAGAACAATGATTAACCCTCTCAGAGACCTGTGAGACACCATCAGCTGTACCGATATACACAGACCAACTGAGCCTGATTTTCACTTGGAAGTAATTAACAGGCAGTGAGTAGCAACTGTAGAAAATGTGGGCTTCCTTTCACTACTGTTCCTACAACTCCCTGTTGTTTTATATCAGGCAGTCTTCACTAATTTTATGTTACCTTCCTAGCTCCCCTGGGGACTGTGTTTTTAACCTCTGAAATAGAGCATCAGAGATAAAAGGAAGAGCATTTTAGGAAAGGAAAAAGCAGGAACAAAGAATAAGAGGTAAGGCAATGCACGGCTTGATGGGGGAGAGTGAAGATGGGTTTGGCTGAGGAGGAGCTCTCTGTGGGAAGGCAAGAGTGAATACACCTGGAAAGAATAATTGGCGCTAGACTGTGGAGAATACACATAGTAAAGCTTTTACATGCTGTTTTGTAGCTCTTGTGTTTCAGAGAACAGGAACACTGAGTATCTTGTTTGATCTCCATAGATACTCTATAAATGGGGATTATAGTTATTATTCTACAGATGTGGAAATTAAAGCTGAGAGTTGCATAGGCTGTCAATAGTTAATGGCGAAACTGGAACGAGAATCCAGATCTCTAAGCTCTGCCCTACTGCTAATAAACAGACAAACAAGCCATCACAAACAAGCCAGACATGAGCCAGAGCTTCATTTCTCTTGTTCCCTGCTCTATTCTTGGCACCTAGAACAATACCTACCATTTGGGTTAAAGAAATGACTAAATCTTGCCAACCACAATCGGCTTACTTTATGGTCAATTATCATTTTGGCTCCCACAGGGGCTCAGTTCACAAATAGCTCTTGGAAGACAGGAAGGCTTAACCAAGAGCAGCTGTTTGACTTCGGGTTCCTAGCTCCTTGCTGAATTGACTCTTTCATTGGGATTTTCTGTTTCAGAAGGCACCAGGGATTGAGCTCGTCACAGCACTCCTTATAATGAGGAAACCTGGCTGCCTTGTGAGTTGGTGGTGAATAGGCTGGGGGTTGGGTAGGGATTGAGGGCCATGGTGAAGTCAGTTGTCACTTGAAAAACATACTCTGTTTCCAAGTCACTCCCAGTAGCACTACAAGGCATGACCACTATTTGCTTAGGAAGGAAAATTTGTCCCAAACTTTATATCCTCTGAGGAGGCATTCTTGGGGCCTTATGTCAATGGATCAGTTCCTCATAGAGTGTTTGTGAATGATTTGATTTTGATTGTGGCATTACAAAAGATAGCAGAATTTTAAAAAGCCCAAACACAGAAGTTATATTTTTTTCACTTATGAATTAATGGACATCTAAACTAGATTTAGATTGGTTTATTATAGAGAGAACCAGACATGGAATCCAGAGGCCCAATTCTCATATATGTTCCAATGTGGTAACTCTTAGCCAGTCTCATAGTATCTTTGAGTCTCAGAATCGTTCCCTATGAAAACAGGGATGGGTAAGTCCTAGAAACCTTCCAGGCTTATGGTTCATTTACTTGAACTTTGAAAAGTTGTCTGAGAAGTTTCAAGTTCTGTGATTGATTTTGTTGTTATTGTTGTTCCTAATTCTAGTTGAAAGGAGTGAGGGCTTAGTTACATCTATGACATACTTTTACAGTGATCTCAAATGGTTCCAACCAAATTAAATATTTGCTCTAGCAATATTTCGTATTTACATAGCATGTGTAATTTTTAAAAAATAATATAGATTATTTAATTTGTTTTACTTTTCCACAATAAAGTAAGGAGACCAGATAGGTGGTTGGAGTTAAGGAAATTATTCTCATTTTAGACATGAGGAAATAACCTCAAATAATTTCAGTGATTTAACTAAAATAATGTGACAAATTAATGGAAGATGTGGCACCAAATACTAGGTCATCTAATGCATGGCCCAGAGCTTTTAAAATTATTATTAAGTAACTACTTATGTATAAATTATTATGCTAGACACTGGCTATGTCTTTAAAATAATACATGTCCCAGCTTTGCAGGAGCTTCCAATATGGTAAGTCTATGTTCAGATAATTTGGGTAAATTGTGTGGGAATTGAAGTAGCGATGTGAGTTAAGGGAACACAGAACAGGGAGGAGGGCAGCGCAACTCAGGGGGTTCCTGAAGGGCTCATGCAGTAGATGACATCTAACTTTGGTCTTAAAATATGGATGAGTTAGCCAGGCATAGAGTGGAGAAAGGGCTCTCCCACCAGAAAGAACAACATGAGCAAAGGTACAAAAATGGACAACAACCATGTTCTACTCCAGGAAAGATAAGCATAGATTGGGGAGCATGGATTGGAGTGAAATGAAGCTAGAACGATAGCTGGGGTCAGATAATTGAAGACTGTATTTGCCTTGCTAAGGAGCTTGGACTTTGGCTGAAGGATGTGGTGGAAAGCTATTGAAGGATATGGAGGTATGACTTGGTCCCATTGCAGATGGGCCACTCTTGTGGCTACATGGGGGTTATGAGATGGGGACAAGATGGGAGGCAGGGAAATCAGTTTGGAGACCTTGACATGGGATGGGAACTTCTCAGGTGTCTTCTACGGAGCTTTCACAATAACAAAGCAAAAGCAGGCAGGTGAGTAGAAATTCTAACATAAGTGATTATCTTTCAAGAGGAAAGTAGGCCCTTTGGGCTTAGTCCTTGGTTCCTTAAAATGTGCACACCAATTCTCTTAGAGTTGTGAGTGATGACTAGATTTCCTATTGGAGTAAACTAAAAATATGCTGTAAACAAGATAAAGCTAATATGGCTACTAATACAGAAAATTGACTACTGCAGTCTGGGCAGGGAGCTAAGCCCTGTAAATTCATATATTATTCAGTATTCCCAAGAGCTTTGTAAAATATGTATACTTGTCACAGATGGGGAAATTGAAGCACAGAGCAAATAAGTTACTTGCTAAAGGTCACAGAGCTCGTGTGTGATCGAACTAGAATTCCAATCCAGATTGGGCTGTTTCCTCAAATGTACCTCTTAATTGCTACAGGGTCTTAAGTAATAGTAATCAAACTGGAAAGAATGGAGGGCACAGAATATCAACAGGAGAGGAAGAAGTGTTGTACCTAAAGGGACGTGTGTTCCATGAATGCACTTCAGTGGCGGCTATAAAACCCAATGGCTCACTGGTTTCAAAGATGCTAATGTCCTCACCATGGAATAAGTGAAGACCTGGCCGTAGTTACTCTCTGAGCCCTGTTGAAATAGTGCAAAACCATTTTCGCAGGCTTGGATACAGGCCAGTTCATGGGGTTAGAATTTCTTTAACTGCCCACTGTTCTGGTTCCCATTTTAGGTTTCTTATATAGATTCCATGTTCTGAGTCCTACTGACTTCTCTCTTATTATTTAAAACTCAGATTTTGGGAAACTTTCCCAAACGCTTGGCTATAGCTCATTTTTTCATGACTATTGCTTTTGCTATGGGCTAAAAAATAATCTACTTGATTCCTTCTTCCTTCTGGATTGCTTTCTATCATCTTTCTTTATCCTCTGGCTTTGAAATGAGGGAAGGCAGGGAAAAGGGTATTTTGAAGATGAAAAAATGTGCTATATCGTGATTCAGAACGTTATCCAACCAAATGTAAACATTATTATCTATAAAACCCCAGAACAACCTAGAGTGTTGTCACTTTTCAATAGAACTTACTACGTGAACTCCCTGAGGGCAGGTGGTATGTCTGTCTTGCTCACTGCTGTGTGCCCAGTGCATGGAATTATGTCTGACACAGGCAGGACACCCAAGAAACATTGGTTGATTGAACAACTAAATAAATAATAATATTTATTTAATTTTCAAACAAATAATTTTCAAACAATCTGTTCCTCCTTGCGTTGAGATCATAGTTGACTCTATTAGTTTTCAGAAACACATCAAGTACCTGTGATGCTTAGGTAGAAGGGATGTCAGTGAAGGGACGTAGAGGTGACTTCAAATAGTGGAAAGTCTGCCTTAAAAGAGAGAGTTGCTTGGTTTAGTGATGTTCCAAAGTTGGTGCAGAGAACAATTGGTGCAAATTATAAATAGGTAGGTTTCAGTTCTTTAAAAGAAATATTCTGACAGCTAGAGCAGAACAACCATAGACTCATCTGCCTTAGGATCTTGTGAGGATCATGTTAACAGATCAAATTAGAAGAGGACCGACAACTGACCCTTGGGTTTGGCAACATGGAGCTCACCAATCATTTTGAAAAGTGGTTTTAATAGAGCAAAAGCTTAATGAGACTGAGTGTAAGAAAGAATGAGAGGAGAAAAATTGGGTACTGTTTAGGAGTTTGCTGTGAAGGGGAACAGAGACATATGGGATAGCTAGAGGGGAAGGGTGGGTTTGAGGGAGAGAGTTCTTTTAGTTTTGAAGGAAGAATAACATGATTGTATACTGGAGGGAATAATCCATCAGAGAGGAAAATTCGATGACAGAAGAGAGAGAGTGTTGAATTGCTGGAGTGATGCTCTTGGGTAGGTGAGAGAGATGATCTGCTGCACAAGATGAGGGCTTGGCCTTAGCCTGGGGTGTGCACGGTTCGTCCTTAGTGATGGGGAAGGCAGATGTCCATCACTGAGTACAGATACTCATGGTTGGGTGGATGCAGAGTGGCAGATGGTTCTCTATGAAACTTATTGTATGTTATATTGGCTTACATGTTCTGCTGTCTCATCAGGTTTTATAGTCTCCTTTGGGACAATGGCTTAGACTTATTCAACCCTGTTTTTTTCTGTCAGGTTTTAGCTACTTCGCCCTGAGTAGGTACATTTAAATGGATAAATGAATGACTAAAAGATACACCTGCATTTTCCAAATATTAGTGTAATACTGGAAGTATCCAGGAAATAGAGCTGGTGATGGGGAGTTAAAACCTAATGACAGCAGTATTTAATGAAAAGAAGGAATGTGATGCAGCTATGAAAAGACTGTGAAGTAAGCATTAACAAGGTGGGTGGAGCACAGGTTTTATGGAATCAGTCAGCAAGTTTTATTAAGAGCCTCCCAACACCCAACCCTCTATTCTTTACTGTTGGGACTTGACGAGAAGAAGGATGTGGGATGGCTCTTGAAGACCTTATAACCTGGTGGTTGAATCCAGACCTTATACAGCTAGGTGAAAAATCATATGGCCGTGACTCTAAGCCTTCTAGCATGTTAGTTAACAGTGTAGGCTCTGAAGTAAAAAAAAAAAAAAATGCCTGGATGTGAATCCAGGCTCTGCCAAGTGGTCTTTGGATAATCTTGGGCAAGTTGTTTTCTCTGTACCTCGTTTATTCATCTTTAAAATTATGAAAATAGTTGTCCCACATTGTAGGCTGTTATCAGGATTAAATGAGTCAATATATGTCAAACACTAAGAAGCGTTTGATGCATAGACATAGCCCCTACGTGTTGAGCACTATCATATTCAGAAGAAAGTGTGAGAATATGCGCTAGGCAGATAGGATAGAGAAGGCACACTATAGGGTAGCTGCTCATATCTAGATAATTCCTCCCAGCAGCTATGTTCTCCTTACCTCATGACCCCTACCTGTGTTGAACTGAAGAGAGGGACTTGTTGAGCAAAGCTGGAACAATCAAACTCTCCCACTTAGGCATTTGACATTAAAAAGAGAGACACAGGAATTGAGATTAGTAGGAGCAGAGTCACATTTGTGGCATCAGCTTGGCAAAAAGACCCACAAAGTCCTTTTCCCTGAAGTCTTTGTAGTTCTCTTGGCTGTTTTTTCTGAAGTTCAAATGTTTAATTTCTCATTTGAATTGTGACTACTCCATTATCTTTCTAATAAATCCTCATTTCAACCGAAGAGCAAAAGTTGCTGCCTATAGCTTACAAACACATACATTTTTGGATATGTAAATAGACTCCAGGCTCAACGGAGCTGCTTCAGGGAAGATCTTACGTCATAGAGCTTTCAGCTATTAAATAGGTCATTAATTCATCTATTTACTAAGCTGGCATTTAGTGAGCATGTTCTGTTTTAGTGTTGCTAAGTATTACAATTACACAGATAATTCAGACACAATCCTACCTTCAAGGAGCTTGAGTCTTGTAGCCAAGAGATTTATGTGCCAGATTCAGAAGAGAAAGGGATTAGGTTCATTTGAGGAGTTTAGGTGAAGTGACTGGGTGAAGGGTGATACCATCAAGTATTGTTGGATTTGGACAAGAAGTGGGGTCTTCAGAGAAGTAATCCAGGCCCCTTCTAGTGAGGGGTTAAACTTCTACCTTTATGCCTCTCTGATTAAGTACCTCCAAATGATTCCCTTCAAAACAAAAACTTTGGAAACGGAAATCTTTGGGGCTGGTGGAAATCTCATTAGAAACATGTGCTATTCTATTTATTTGTTAAAGGAAGATAACATATACCTCTCCTAATTTTGTTTGTTCAATTTTAAAGTTTTAGCATGGTATAGTATTTTCAAGTGTAAAGAATTTTCCCATTCTGTCCACTCATTAATTTTTTTTAATTTTGAAATACTTTTATGTTAGTTGATCTTTTCAATTTTATTTCTCATTATTCTATAAACACTATACTCCAGCCATCATGGTAGCAACCCTTACATACTCCATATTTTCCTCCCTCTGTGCCTTTGTTCTCACTCTTCTTCTCCCCATCTCCTGAAGTAATTCCTTTTCATGATTTCACGCATAAATCATTCTTACCTTTCTAAGTTCAACTGAAATGTTGGTCACTCTGTGAAAAATTTTATCCCTCTTTCAACTGGTTATTTTTCTTTAAAATTCCCAAACGTGTTATCTGTAATCCTTTTTATAGATTGTGTTACTTGATACCTCATGTTGTAGTTATTATCTTCAAAAGTTATCTGCCTTTCTAAAGCTGATTGAGGGCATTCAAACAGAATGCTCTAGAGGCTCAGTCTCATCTCTCCCTTGGTAGCTGCTGCTCAAGGAGCCTTCAGATATCTTCCAGTTTCCAAGATTAAAAAAAAAAAAATGGATATTCTTGTAAGTTCTGATACATGAAATGTAGATTTTCTGGTTGGCTTGATTGGTAGAAGAGAAAAAGATGAATTTCTGAGAAGGAATCAGTTAACATAAGCCTTGGACAGAGACCGTGGGTAGGAAGGAGGAAAGAGAACAAAACAGATAAGTTGAGATAATCAGGCAAAGACACCTCGATGACTAAGTCAACATGAGGAAAGAAGGATAAGGAAGAGGAGCAGGCTGGGCTCCAAAGGTTATGACCCAAGTAGAAAATGGGTAATAGGTTGGGTTCCCCAGGAAACAGTCTGATAGGGATATTAGCATGCAGATGCTTTCTTACAGGGTGTTTTTGGAATCAGTATATGGGGAAGGGAAAGGAAGGAAATAGGATTGGGAAGTGGGAGATGTCATGCTGCAATGAAGTCTCAATAGAATCCTCAGCTGACCTGGTAGGGAATCCTGAAGATGAGATGAATTTTCAGAGTTGTTCTGAGTTAGGGCAAGAAGGATAAGCCTTTGTGCCCAAGCATTAAGCAGTCATGGGTGTAGGCTGCCCCAGGCAAGGAGCATGCCTTCTGGCAAGGAGATCCCTTTCATCAGAGGTACTCACAAAAGGTATTGACAGACAAGGGCTGTCTGCCAGCAGCACTTCCAGCAGCTGGAGTAATAAGTCTTTAACTGTGGAAGGGGATCTGGGAAGGACATCATCATGTCCAGCAAAAGGTGTTTGGGTACCTAGGGGCCATGTGGGTGAACTGGAAGACAAAGTGATGAGGTTATAAAATTAGTTTTCAGCTTCTGAACCTTGGGCCTAAGTAGCCTCAATAGGGCTTAGTTTCCATCAGTCAATACACTGGTGATCAAGATTATCATATCAGTAGTGACCTCTATTCAATTATGAAAATACAGCATTACTCATTGGCCTATTTCTGATGGGAACAATGCCAAACAACCCAGCATTATGTCCACAGTGCCTTGAACACAGTAGATTATTCAGCAAATGACTGTTGAATGAATGAAAGGCCAGCTAACCCCACTGAATTACTAGAGAGCTGAATATTCTGTTATATTTTGTGAATCACTCCTCATTGCCTTTGAAGACCTTGCACTGTCTTCCCCATTTCAATCTTGGTTTATACCGTCTTCATGGTCTCATGCTTGAGTTAATTTTTTTTTTTTTTAGATTTGGATGTTACCTCTTCCATACATTGTGTCTCCTCTTTGGACTTGGTGGGAGCTTTGCTTCTCTGTTCATTTTGCACCTGAGGGTTGTGTGTATGCATGTTTGATCTTCAGCACATCTTTCTCCTGGCCTGGAATGAAAGTTTCTCCATTACAACATCCCATCTTCACCACTCAGGCAAAGACAGCTCCTTGTGAATACTCAAATAAAAGTGCATATGTTATAAAACCAGTATTATCCCAATAAGATTACTTGGGAAAAAAAAAAGAAAAGAAAAATATTCTGAAAAATGAGGCATTAAAAGGGCAAAAACAGTGAAAAAAAAGTGCATAGGAAGGAGAAGCTGTCTCTTAGCAATGTCCTTTGGCCAGCTGCCTGGATTTTACCTATGCCTTTCCTCCTTGAGTCTAAGATTTAGGTGGTCTAGGGCTTGTTTCCTGGCTTTGGTAAAATCTAGGCAGAATGGAAAAGTTGTGGGTTGAAAAGATGATGAACTAATTTGAGGATCAAAACAGACAGTCCTAGGGAGTCATAGTTTGAAGAAGAGTAAAAGGGGATAGACTACAAATTAATTAACGTTCTCTAATCCTAAATTTTCTCACCTATAGAGATAGTATCTAATTCATATGTATTATTAAGATTAAATATAATATATGTACAAAACACTTAGTGTAGTAGCTGGTACATAGTCTTCAATAAATTGGAATTTTATTGTTTAATATTAATTACTATTTCAATTAAAGAATGTAGGATAGAGTAATGTGCTAAATAGAATAGTAATCTCTTTAGAAGCAGTGAAAGATATGAAAAAAAGATGGCAACCAGTGATAGTAATGACAAAGTGGGCTTCAAATCCTCAGAGAACAGATATTTGTAATAGACTTATAAAACAAAGAGATAGGACACTGGACTGGGACTCAGGATAATTGACATTCAGGCAAGCATCTTCCCACAGTGATTTTGGGCAAACATTTCAACTTACTGAGGATCCATAGAAGAATCATATTTAAAATATTATGGAGGGGCTGGCCCCATGGCCGAGTGGTTAAGTTCGCGCACTCCACTTTGGTCACCCAGGGTTTCGCCAGTTCGGATCCTGAGCTCAGACATGGCACCGCTCATTAGGCCACTTTGAGGCGGCGTCCCACATACCACAACTGGAAGGACCCACAACTAAAATATACAACTATGTACTTGGGGGATTTGGGGAGAAAAGGCAGAAAAAATTTAAAAAAAATAAAATATTATGGAATATTTATTGCTCTTCACATATTTACAATTCACAAACATAATTCTCTGTATTTCTCAGTTTCCCTCATAGTTCAGTTCTGAATAGTTCTAACCAATAAGCTGTGATCAGAAGTAATTGTGTGCTTAAGAAGAGATGTGAGGTCTTCAAATTCTTTCTTCCTTTGTTACAGTGATTATGGAGGGTGTGGGTTGAGATGAAGGAGCCACAAGATGGAACCAGATTTAAATACCTGAGTTACCACAAGGAAGAGAGTTGCCTCAGGGAGATACTGAACTTTCACTGTGAGCAATCTATTATGAGAACAGTAAATACACATTTACATGTTAAGCCATTGAGATTGTGTTTGTTTGTTAATGGAAGGCAATATAGCCTATGCTGACTAACATAAATGTCGTGGGATTAACTGACATCTAAGATTTCTTCCAGCTCTAATCACTCTCATTCCAACCATTAGGATGAGTGGAGAATGTGAACACACTGTGCACAAACATACCTCTATCCTGTGTGTTGCCACTGTGGAATTTAGGAATAGAATACACATGTGCGTGTGTGTTCTATTAGCATGAATAAATATTTCTATTACTGCTTTTAACTACTTTGTATCCCAAATACTCTAACTCGAAATAAGACTAATAAACAACAGCCAGTGTGCTCATTTTTCAAAAAATACTAAGTAAAAGAGAAAGGAAAGTGGAAGAAAATTATTAAATTAGGATTCAGTAAGGCAAAGGAGGTGGAATGATTTAATGACATTCATTCTTTTTAACTTTTTATTGAGATTTTGATAGTTTACGATCTTGAGAAATTTCATTTGTACATTATTGTTTGTCAGTGATTTAATGACATTCTTAAAATTGATAGAGATAATTCTAGAGTTTAGCAGCTAGGTTAAAAAATAAGTAGCTATGTATGGCTCTGTACAGTTAGAGTGTTGTGGCCAGGATGTGGAGCAACTGGAACTCTCATACATTGATGATGGAAATATGAACGGTGCAATCATTGTCTTGTAGCCATTCTTCTCCCAGTTATTTACCCAAGAGGAATGAAAAAATATGGCTAAAAAAATATTGTACAAAATTATTCAAAGAGGCTGATTTATAATAGCCAAAAACCAGAATCAGGTCAGGTATTTATCAACAGGTAAAATAGATAAAGAAATTGTGGTATATTCAAACAATAGAATACTACTCAACAAGAAATAAGAACAAACTGCTGATACATGCATAACGTGAATGAGTCGCCAAAGCATAAAGTTGAGTGGAAGAAACCAGACATAAAAGAAATACTTTAGATTTCGTTTTTATATGAAATTCCAGAACTGTCAAAAGTAATCTATGTTGATAGAAATCAGTAAATGGTTGCCTCTTTGGGCAAGGAGATGAGGTGACAAATGATTAGAAATGGCCAGGAGAAAACTTTCTGTGATTATGTAAATATTCTATATTTAGCTTTAGGTGGTATTTCCCTGGGTATGCAAATTAAAACTCATTCAAATGAACTTATAAGATTTTGAATTTTAGTGTATGTAAATTACTTCTAAATTTTAAAATAAAAATAATTTTTAAAAGAGTTGCTCTGAAGTGGAGGTTGGGAGAGAGAGATAGAGAAAGAGAGAGATGAGGGAACAGTTTTTCTGGTTTTGTTTTGCTTTGCAATGAGTGCTTGAAAAATAAGCTTCCAGATTAGGAAAAAACAGATGGTCATGACTTTGTACATTTACACGTAAACATATGCACATGTACAGAAATCCGTGAAATTTGTTTTCAAAAAAATATTGATCTGAGTATTTGCTTCCTCAGATATGACTGAATTCTGGAATACATACCACTAATCGTAGTGAGATCAAAGGAAGCAGAAATAGGTAGAAATTGTATGAATTTCTTCCCACTATTTCCTACTCTCACCTTAGTCTTTGCGATAGCTCACAATAAGGGAGAAGAAAACATTGAAACTTTGCTAAATTATATCTAAGTTCTCCTTAGTTTCAAATCATTGAAAAAAGGCCAGTAGAAGTGAAAGGATCATTTGTAATGGGAATGCCTTGGGGAAAATCATCATGAAAAAGAATCTGGGAAGATTACAGTAATTTAGGGCTCAAAAATTGTTTGGAGGTTATTGGAAGAATTTCATCCCTGCTCCAAGCTATGTCGTCCCAGAACAGGTGAGTTTCCCTTTATCTTTGCCAGAGACACAAATCTTATGAGTTCCCCCAGAATACATCTTAGTGGGAAACAGCTCTCAGTTCCAGGAAATATTTACTAAGCAGGGACTGTATGACAGGCACCATGTAGATGCTTTATATAAAATATTCTCTCATTTAATCTTTACACCAACCGTACAAGGTGAGTCTTTTCATTATAATTTTACAAATCAGAAACCTGAGACTCAGAGAGTGTCTTATTTTGAGTTCCTTCAAAATCAGATCCTGAGGCAAGGATTTGCATAGTTCAGATGTGTGCAGTTTATTCGTGAGGTGGAGATAAGACTGGTGGAGATGTGAAGAATTAATACAGCAAAGGGAAGACTTTGGGAAAGGATGTATTATCAAGCTGGCTATGATTATCAGCTATTGGAATTTAATTCCATGGGAATGCATAAAACACATCCCTCAAGGTTTTCCAACCTAAGTGGTGAGGGAACTGGGGTATTTATACCTCACTCTATTAATTATTGGTTGAAGGATGCCCCTGGAGTTTTGATTCCCTGTCAATTATTCCCTCTCTTTGATGTGAGCAGCAAGCTTTCCAAAATGTCAGAAAATATCCTTTGATTATCAAAGAGATAAAGATACTGGCAGATGGAAGTCAGCTGGAGCCCAGTGAAAAAGTAAAATCCAAATGATATTGTAGGGGAATTGATAGTGTCTGTTACAGAAGGGTTAAGGAAATTGGCCAAGGAATACTTGTGCTCCCCAACAGTACTTATAAAAACATAACGATGATAAAAAAATGAACAAAAATAAATAACAAATATAATAAAATATCTCATGCTACAAGTAGATTCTAAAAAATGAATCACATGAAATGAAATGTGTTATTTCAAGATTAATGAAAAATTGTTTGGGATCAGCTTTATTGAGTACAATTTTCATTCAATAAAGTTTACCCATTTTAATAATACAGTTCAACAAATTTTGGCAAATGTGTAGAGTTGTGTTAACCATACTGTGTTACAGATATAGAAAATTTTCATCACCTCCAAAATTACCCCTGAGCCATTTTGTAATCAATCTCTTCCCACAATGCCAGCCCCAGGTAACCACTGATCTGGATATTTTCTCAATCACTATTCATTTTCTTGTTAAGAATTTCTTATAAATGTGATCATACTATGTTGTCTTTTTTTTGTTCAGCTTCTTTAATTTGAGATTTACCCTTATTGTTGTGTGTATCAGTAGTTTATTCCTTTATATTGTTGCATAATATTTCCATTTATGGATATACCACAAATTGCTTATCCATTCGCTAGTTTATGGACATTTGGATTCTTTCTTTTTCACTATTAGAGTTAAATATGTAATGAATATTTGCATACAGGTCTTTTCATGGCCATATGTTTTCATTTCTCTCAAATGAAAATATAAGAGTGAGATTTTTGGATCATTTGGTAAGTGTATTTTTAATTTTACAAGAAACTGTTTTTAAAAGTAGGTGTACCTTATTGCATTCCCACCAGCTGTGTTTGATAATTCTAGGTGCTCCACATCCTTGCCCATACTTAATTTTAGTCATCCTAATATATATATAAAGGTACCTCATTTTGGTTTTTACTTCCATTTCTCTAATTAACAATACTGTTGAGCATCTTTTCATGTGCTTATTTGCCATTCATATATCTTTTTTGCTGAAATGTCCAAACATTTTGCCATTTTTTAATTGAATTGCTCTTCTTCTTATTGAGGTGTAAGAATTCTTTATCTATTTTATATACAAGTCCATTCTCATAGATGTTCCCTGCAAATATTTTCTCCCATTCTTTGGCTTGCCTTTTCTTTTCCTGACTATTGTTTTTTTAAAGCAACAGTTTTAACCTTTGATGATGTACAATTTACTGAATTATTTTATAGTTTTTACTTTTTGTGTTGTATCTTAAAAATCTTTGCCTAATACAATGTCATGAAGATTTTCTTCTATATTTTCTTCTAGAAATTTTATAGTTGTAGCTCTATGATCCATTTCAAGTTAAATCTTATATATGATGTGAGGTAAGGGTTTTGTTCAAATATTTGCATATAAATATCCAAATGTCTCAATATCATATGTTGAAAGGTTATAGTTTTTCTTATTTTATTCACTTAGTATCTTTGTTTAAAATTGTTTGACCATATATGGGTGTGTCTATTTCTTAACTGTATTCTGTTCCTTTGATCTATATATCTATCCTCATGTCATTATATGCTGTTTGATTATTACACCTTTATAATGAGTCTTGAAATAAGGTAATGAGTCCCTGACCTTTTTAAAAAAAATATTTAGGCTATTCTGAGTCTTTGTATTTCCATATAAATTTTAGGTTCCATTTGTCAGTTTCTTCAGAAAATGTCTGCTGGGTTGAAATTGCACCAAATATATTTTGGAAAATTTACACCACAATGTGAATAGAAAATACATTGCAATTCCATTATATTTGCTGACATTTCCCCTTTTCAGTGCTTTTCATTCCTTCCTGCAGATCTGGGTTTGCATCTGGTATTATTTTCCTTAAGACTGAAAAATTTCTTTTAGTATTTCTTATACGAATGATCTACAGGAATTAATTTCTTTCCCCTTCTATCTTAAAATGACTTTATTTCACCTTTATTTTACAGTCTATTTTTGATGGATATAGGATTTGGGGCTGATAGTTGTTTTTTTTTGTTTCTTGTTTTTTTCTTTGTTTGTTTTTTCCTTTAAGCCCTTTAAATTCTCCTGTTGTTTTGTGGATGAGAAAACATCCAGTGTTGGATAATGAGAAAATCTCTTATCTTTATGTATCAGTATATAATGTGTCCCTTTTATTCCCTTTTGCTACTTTTGAGGTTTTCTCTTTATGTTTGCTTTTCAGGAGTTTGAGTATGATGTGTCCAGGTGTGGTTTTCTTTATTTATATCCTGCTTCAGATTTATTGAACTCCTGGGAACTGTGGGTTGATATAGTTCATCAAGTTTGGAAAATTCTTGTCCATAATCTCATCAAATATTTTCTTCTGTCCTATTTTGTCTTTCCTTTCCTCTGCAAATCCAATTACACATATGCTAGATCCTTTGATGTTCTCTCACAGATGATCTCCCACCCTCTTAATTTTTCTCACTCCTTTGTTCTTTTTGTTTCAGTTTAGATAATTTCAGTTGGGGTACCTTTAGGTTTATTAATGTTTTTCCTTTGTTAATCCTGTCTGCTGACAATCCCATTAGATAAATTTTTCATCTATATTATCATATCATATATTTTAATTTTTATAGTCCCTTTTTTCTATTCTGATACCTCTCTTTTTTAAGCATGTTTCCAGCTTTCTACTAGATCCTTTAAAATACTTGTTTTAAAGTCTCTACATAATGTATCTACTATCTGTGTCATCATTGGACCTGCTTCTTTTTTTGCCTTGACCTCACATTTTCTTTTCCTTTTTTATTTTATTTTTTTGAGGAAGATTTTCCCTGAGCTAACAACTGCTGCCAATCCTCGTCTTTTTGCTGAGGAAGATTGGCCCTGAGCTAAAATCTGTGGCCATCTTCCTCTACTTTATATGTGGGATGCCTGCCACAGCATGGCTTGATAAGTCCACACCTGGGATCTGAACCAGTGAACCCTGGGCTGCCAAAGTGGGACATGAAAACTTAACTGCTATGCCACTGGGCTGGCCCCTTGACCTTACATTTTTTTGATTCTTTACAGCTCCTAATTTTTATTGTATGTCAGATATTATGTGTAAATAACTTTAGATACTGAAGCAAATAATGTTTTCCCCAGAAAAGGTTACACATCTTCTCTAAGGCTGCTAATATGGAGGCCTGAGCAATTGACCCTGTAGCTGAGGTCTGGGCTTTATGTTTGTTTTATTTAGATGCAGAATACTACGAATTTATAATCATTTGAGATCAGGATTAAGAACTTTCCTCCTACGGATTGGGGATCTGAGGGTTTATAGCCCACCCATCAGCTTTCCAAACTATGGGAAATCTCTCTCTGTATTATAGTCTGCCACATTTTTGGGTTTCTGGAGAGTTCTCGTTTCTTTCAAGGATGTTCGTGGATTCCTTCTTTTTGAGAGATTACTCCCTTCCTGCTGTCTTGTTCAGCCTTTAGAAACTTATTCATGCTGTGAAGTCTTGAAGAGGAGCCTCAGAAGGAATTCTCTCAGTCTCTTGCTCCATCTTTAGCCTTAAGCACCTGCTGCCTTGCACTCCTTACCCGCTGCAGTCTTTGTCGTCCATTACCTCAATCTTGGTGTGGGCTTGAAATTCCTCAGAGACATTTCTCAATTCTCACTCTGAATGTTGGTAGATATGTACAGACTCATTCTGTGGCTGAGGTCCCTTGGGGTTGCCAAATCTTCACATCAACTCAGTCTGCCTTTAAAACTTCATTAAACATTGAGCTATTTTCTCCTTGTTCATCAATGGTAGATTCTTCCTCCTCTTTCCAGGCATCATTGATGAAAGCAACGAAAGCAATCTTCTCTTTTAGAAGGACTTGCTACTATCTGGAATTGAGTTCACTGAGGTTTTATCATCCTCAGATTTCTAATGTGTTCTCTGATTGTAACAAATATGATTTTGTAGTTTATACAGATTTTTCTTATGGTTACAGTGAGAGCAATGGATTCTTACAACTTTTTTACATCCTAACTAAGAGTCTATAATTCCATATTGCTACTATTACTCTTTAATATTTTACTACCTGGGTTAGGTGTTGGCAAACAGTGGTCAACAGGCCAAATCCAACTGACTGTGTGTTTCTATAGCCTGAAAGCTAAGAATGGTTTTAAAGGCTTGGAGAAAAAGAAAGAGAAGAAGAAGAAGGAGAAAGGGAGAAGAATAGAGGTAGAGGGGGAGGAGGAGGAGTTGTCTCAGACTATGTATGGTCCACAAAGCATAAAACACTTACTATCGGGCCCTTTCCAGGAGATGTTCGCTGACCTCTGACCTAGACTGTCCCAATTTCTGTGCCACGAGATTGTTTTGCCTTTTCTGTAAGAAAGAACAATATTCATTATGTAATATAGTTGCACGCATGGAGCAGAGAAAGCGATGCAGGAGGGAGAAGATAGGGAACATGGGGGTAGGATGAGGAGACGGTGCAGGCCACCTGTGCTGTCCTTGAAAAAGCTCTCCTGTGGCTTCGATTCAAAGAGGCATGTAAGAAGTATAGAATCTCTTTGACGTGATTTTCTGAAAGTCTTTCTGGCATTTGCTGGGGATATAGTATCGGCCAACCAATGTTGTCATATTTGGACGACGCTTTATCTATAGTATAAGGAATCTTGGTCCTGGAACTCTTTCTTAGTTACAATGAACAGAATTTACTCCGTGTGAACTCTGTCTGTGAAGAGAGGTCACTGGCTCAGCCTTCTACTTACATGACTTCATGTCTAGGCTGACCAAAACACCCATTGTGACGTCTATGCTGTAGAGATGGGGTCCTGACAGACGCAATGTCCCTTTATCTAAAGCCATCCAAATCCTTTTTCCTGTCTTTATCCTTCCTCAGTTATCACTGCTCCAGATAGCCAGGTGATGGCTGCTGAAAATAGAAACAGCAGAAACAGAGTCACTGTCCACTGTGGTTAGGGGCACATCATTTAAACATGTTAAAGGGAAGTTTGAAATTTGTCATCCTATTTTCCTCTAATACCCTTTGAACTATATTTGTTTAATGTCCACAGTCTTTTCCTAGGTTTAAGGAAGTGAGAAGAGGAGCTTTCCTCATGCCTGTATACCAGGCCATCAGTCAATGAACTTTTAGTGAGCTTATTACATGCTAGAACTTGAGGAGGATGTTACCTTCAAAACCTTCCAATGTTCTTGTTGCTATAATGACTCTTTGTGGACCTCTTTTTGTATAATCCTCACCACAGCCTTATGAGTCATTCATCATTATTACCATCATGTTCATCATCATTGTTAATTCCATTTTATATATCAGGAAACTGGGATTGAGAAAGGTTCAGTAAATTGCCATGCAGCTAGAAGTGAACAGATGGGGCTCAGACCAGGCCATCAGATTCTGGATCCTAGATTCCAGGCTCTAGCCTCTGTACCACAGCTGTTTCCCAAACCTGTAGCTTTCTCTTGGGCCTAATTTGGAATAATTCAATGATAGAATTCTCATTCACTTTTTGTAGGCTGTTAGTATACTGGTGCTCTTATAATAGCTGCATTCTAGTATGCTTACAGGAGTCAGTTATCTAGCATCTGTCCTTCTGAGTTCCAAGAATTTCTCTTTGTCAGTGCCAGTAGATCTGTTTTGTTTTTGTTTGTTTGTTTGGTGAGGAAGATTGGCCCTGAGCTAAAATTGGCACCAATATTCCTCTTTTTTTTTTCTCCCCAAAGCCCCAGTACATAGTTGTATATCAAGTTGTAGGTCATTCTAGTTCTTCTATGTGGGATGCTACCACAGCATGGCTTGATGAGCGGTGTGTGGGTCCACACCTAGGATCAAAATCAGTGAACCCTGGGCCGCCAAAGCAGAGTGTGCAGACTTAACCACTTGACCACGGGGCCGACCCCCTGTGGATTTGAACCATGGAATTGAGAGCCCAAATTGATTCTTAGAATACTGTAGAAAGAAAATTTGCCATATAATTTCCAAAGTAATTACCAGTCTTATGTAGCACACAATCCAAAGACTTAATTACTAGAAACTTTTGTGATAATATGAGAGAATTACTGAATACTAGGGATGAAAGTCCAGTTAGACATCATCTCATCATACTGCATTGACTTGTAGATGAGGAATCTGAAGTTCAGAGTGGTTAGGCAATATGTCCAAAATCATTTACTTGCTTGTAATGAGACTTACACACTTATTTTCTAGCTCAAAGCCTCGTACTCTTTCTATAACAGTACACTGAGATACTGTGGAATTGCCTCTTATGTGCATTGTAACTTACATGAATACAATTATATTTATTTAGCATCTGTCCAAAAAAGACAGCAAGAAACTGATAATTTTAAAATGGCAAGTAATGCCACCCTGACTGAACTCCACCAGCATATCCTAGAGTGAGTGTAGCTGTGATTTGGATTCTGCTCTTCTTTTGGGGAATCTCATCTTAAGGTCCACCTGATCTCTCATTGGGACCATTATCTGCCTCTTGGTATAGTTCTGGTGTCTTACAATTCCTACTTTTTTCAATACAGATCTAAACTCAGTACTTCATTGCTCAACCAAAGAAACAATAATCTCTTTAAAAACTGAAGGAAAGAAATGGTTGTGTTGAGTATAACAGAATTAAGAATTGTAGGTGCATGGGTCTTCAAAATTCCCAATAGATTTTCAAGGGGAATTAATGCTGAACACAGTTTTCTCTATTTGCATTGATTTGAGAATGTGAGCTTTACTTCTCTTTCATTCTACTCCTAGTAAGATGGGATCCATCATTTCCTCATTAACTGTAGCCCCAATCTCCAGCAAAGTCTGACTTAATTCTTAGAGGGGAAATATGCTTATTAAGTATTTAAGCTTTTATTTAAGTGTTTTTTCCCTTTACATAATACCTTCTTCTCTTTCCCTATATTCATAATTGTCAGTTTAATTCATTTGGGAATTTATCCTCTATATGAGCCCACTCACATTGGCCTGATCTCTTCTTTAAATCTTTTTATGATTAATGTTTATGGTTTATCTACATACCTAGACTTTATGTTAACTGAGGATCAATATCTTGTACCTTGTATCTTTTGCCACAGTGCCTTATACACACAAGGCATCCAAGAAATACCTCCTTTTTTGAACAAATGCCTGGAGATGCATCCCAACAGAAGTAATGTGATTCAATTCTCCCTACGTATCAGGATTTTGTTAAGTACTTTATATACGCCATTTCAAAAATGCTAAGGGTTAAGATATTTTGAAGAGGAAGGAACAACTCAAATCTGGAAACTGAGCTTAGGAGAGTTTTAGTGAGTTGCCAATATCAGACTGCTAGGAAGTGTGGAGCAAGCCCCTGTTTCTGCATGCCGTGTGCTGGAAAGGGTGATCATGATTCATTCGCTGGTGGATATGCAGTCCTGATGCTCACTGGGAGAGATCAGGCAAGCCTTTGCACAAGCTGTTCCTTCTGCCTGGGACAACTTTTCTAGGCATTTTTCATTTGTCAAGATCAAGGTTAAATGTCACCCCCTCTGTGGAACCATCCTCAAGCAAAATGTGGTTTTCCCTCCACAGGACTCATGGTCTATACCTTACAAGTATACAGTATTTTCCCTCATCCCATCACAACTCTCAGCAACTTTGGTGATAAATATCTGTTTACTTGTCATTTTCTTCACTAAAAGGAGAATCCTTTAAGGATAGAGACTGTTCATTTAATCTCTCTATCACTAACTCCAATAGGTGGTTAGTTTAAATAATGAATTGGATTCTCCTGTTTACTATGTGAATTCCTTCTTATGATCCTTTAAGGAAAAAACACAAACAAAACCAATTCCAACCGCCAACTGTTTGCCCACAAAATGTCTCACTGATGTTTAGGATCTAAAGTTCCACGCAGCAGTAAGAATCATTGTGTTTGGCATGGACATTCAGAGGTTGAGGAGCCACATCTCTACTGCTGCCTTTCCCTCTGTGTTGTTCAAGGAGGATAAACGAATCCAATCATTCTTTCAGGCTTTGCCTTGTGAGGCCCTGAAAGTGCTGCCCACAACAGGCTTCTAAATGATCTCACCTCCAAAGCCCTAATGAGCTAGCTAGAGGCAGTTCCATCTCTGACACCATGTCCATGATTGTCAGGGAGCTCCTTTGGTCTCGGCCCCTAGAGCCCCTGAAGCATTAGCTTTGAGCATAGCAGTGGGAGATTTCCTTGACACACGCCTATATGCTTCCAGACAGTGAAGTGGTCATGAAGTAGATGGCAAATGAGTGCACCAGCTCCTCAATCACTGGGTGTCTTTATTTCCCTTTTCCAGAGTAGAGGGAAGCAGGACCCCCAGCTGAACTGACTCCCTTGACATTTGCACAGGCACAGGTAGGTTTATTGACAGCAAGATGCCTAAACCTCCAGGTTTTGAAGGAGCTGATGGAGAATATACATCACTTTTCAATGCAAAGCTCTGGAAGAGCTTTGCAACCTTGTGGACAGATGTTAATGGGTCTGGCAGGTGGCCTTTTATGGCAATGCCCAGGAAGGTTATCCAGTCCCAGCAGCCTGAAGTCAAAGGACACCCTAGTGAGTGGTCAGAAGATTCCAGGGTCCTATAGCTTTGGATGCTAGGGCCGCAAGAGGACTTCAAAACCCTCAAGACTTCTATATACTCTCAGGCTTTAAAAGAGTATTGATTTCTCCTTTTCCTTGTACAGTTTCATGACCAATCAAGAGTCCACTCCTTAGGACTGCCTAAGGACATCATTTCAGTATGTTCTCTCTCCTCCAGATCCATTGTCATCCACTTCCCTGTCTTCATTGCTCACACTATGCATTGATTTTTTGTCTCCTTTTTCTCTGGCCTCTGTTTTCTCTGGCTGTTCCATTGTGGGTGCAGAGAAATGACCACACATTCTTGGTCGGTACGATAACAACACAACAGATTTCTAGAAAATGACCCTAGAAATGATGCTCTAAGCTCTCACCATCAAAAGACAGTAAATTTCTTACCCAAAACTTCACAATCCAGTGAAGAAACAAAGGCACTTTCTTCCTCTCTTATTACATTTACATTACTATATCTGCGTCCAATCCATTCCCTACACACCTGTCATCTGGTATCCCAAACTACATAACAATATTGAGAAGAGAGGAAATGATTTTACAGTCAGGCATATATGATTCAGAAGGCCTGCTGTACCACTTATAAGTGCCCTGACTTCTAGGCTTCAGTATTTCCATCTAAAAGAAAGAAGTATATATATTCCCTAATAGGATTCTTGTCGGATTGGCCTCATGTATTTCAAGCAACTAGCAGGATGTCTAAAGTAAAGTGGATGCTCTACTCCACTATTATGTTAATCCCTTCCTCAAAGATCACAATAGCTCCCTGTATTGTATATAGAGAGATATATTAGAGATGTATAGATATATCTCCAATATATCTATATATCTCCCTATATGCTGGCTATAATGGCTTCTATATTGCCTGTAGAATAAAATCCAAACTCCTAACCTTGCATTCAGGTGAAATATAAAGAGATTCAATCCATCTATCTCTCTAGTTGCTCTTCCACTCTGTCCCTCCAGTACTGGATGCTTCAGCCAAATTGCACAACCCACTGAGCCTCAGGCTGTTCTTTCTCTCTGGTTTAGTTCTGGCTGTTTTCTTCACTTAGAAGAACATTTTCCCTGTCTCCAAGTGTTGAAATCCTCCCCATCCTTGAAGGCCCCTTGCAAATTCCTCCTCCTCCACAAATTCAGAATTAATCACTCCCTCGCTGAATGACTGTCATACATTATCTAACTTTTCTCTGGCATTTGTCATTTTCCTCCTTGCTTTTTTGTTAATGCACACACATATCCATTCTGTCCTTCAGAGCAGGTGCTAAGTCTTATTTACGTACCTCCAGAAGCAAACATGGTGAACGGCACAGCATATGTACCCAATACATGTTTGTTGAATTAAATGAAGTTGGATTATTAGACCTTGAACAATTGGAGGGCGGGACTTGTGTCTTTTTTCTTGGTGTTATCCATTTCTAATACTGCCCAGCTTCTGCATTTGGGACCTGTGAGAGGATTGCAAGGGTCTCATGGACACCTGCAATTTTGGGAGGAGTCTGGCTCTTCTTCCCTTCATTTAAGGACCTTGCTGAATGTCCCCATGGAGGGTCAAAGATGCAAACTTTCTTTCCTACTCTATTGTGTGCCAGAAGCAGCACCATAGACTCCTCAGCTGTTCCATTGTGGGTGAAGAGAAATGACCACACATTCTTGGTTGGTACGATAACAACACAACAGATTTCTAGAAAATGACCCTAGAAATGATGCTGTAAGCTCTCACCATCAAAAGACAGTAAATTTCTTACCCAAAACTTCACAATCCAATGAAGAAACAAAGGCACTTTCTTCCTCTCTTATTACATTTATTCATAGTCTGAATTTCACTGGGGGCTATAATGATTGCCAAGTGTTGTATAGTTGACGTGTTGCACAGTAACACATGTGAAGTTTATCATTTGAAGAAAGGTGGGAGGCTGACAAAATTCTGCCATTTCTAGAGGTCAAACAAGATGAAGTGGTCTTTTATTACAGTGGGAGAGAATTTGGCTGAAAGTAAGGAAGAACCAATAGACAATAAATTATTTATGCAAAAGATATACAAAAGGAGTCATAAAATCTTTTTATTATATCTAGAAAACTTTGGGATCTATCTGTCTATCTACATGATATGACTGCTGACGTTATAAAGATATGGGAATAAACCAGGAATGTCTCTTGGTCTTTATATATCAGAATAAAATTATAATTGCACAATCAAATATAAAAAGCCATAATGTTCTCATCTGCAAAATAGCGATGATAATGAAATCACCTTTCCCACAGGAAAAGTAAAATTATTCATGCAATATGCTTAGCGCACTGTCGGACATATAGTAAGCACTTACTAAACGATAGTTGAGGAAAATGAAGAAGGAGAAGGTGATGATGATGGTGGAAAAGATGGCTACAAATATAAATTGTTTTCTAAGGGAATCAGCTGGGGTCTCCCGTGGGAAACATTAGACTTAGAAGCAAAAGACCTGATTGAATCTGACTCTTAATTTACTAACCACATGATTTGGGGAAAGCTACTGAACTTCTTTGGGCTTTAGTTTTCTTCATCTGTCATTCTGGGGTGAAATATTTCTCACAAGCTTCTGAAAATTAAGTAATAGTGTGTATGAAAGTACGTAGCACAAGGTTTGGTAATTGTTAGGCACCTCCAAGTTAAAAATGAGTGAAGGATGGGAATTCGAATTCCCTTTCTCCATACCAATAAATAAATGAAATGCTAGAAAGCAGCCAACATAAGCTCATTCACTTATAAGTGAGCCCAGAACACAATGCCACTCCTACATGTGGACCAAGTCACCAGGCACTTCATATGTTCTGACAGAAACAAGAAGGGTCTTTTCATGTCATCCTGAAGTTCCACTAACAGCAGTTTTCTGAATTTAATTGACTCTCCAGCACCATTTCAATAAAGTGCAAATTGTCTTATTAAGGGTTGACATCAAAGTCTTAATGCCTTAGTAAGGAAAGGAAAATTACTTCAATGAGCAATTATTGAGCATCTCTTTATGTTCCAACCCTTGAGCTAAGGAGGAATTCCCGGTTGCTTTCAAAATCCATGCACGTGTGTTCTGGAGAAGTTGGAAGAGGTGGGGACACTGAAAACAGAAGCACGTTTTCAAAGCTGCAATGCCTGTTAGTAAATGAATGAAGATAACGGCTGTGAGGGAGGTGAAAGGGTTTGCACACTGAGGACTCCCGGGAACTCCTAATACCTCCAGGCACAGAACCCATTTAATGCTCGCTATCACTATTACATAGCATTTTCTGTTAAAGTAAGTAATCCAACTTAACAGAAATTTAAGAGTAATTGTCTTCTATTTCAGATATTTCCAAGAGAGCTGGGAAAGAAAGAATATGCCACTAAATAATATTTCATAAAACTATCCTGGGGGAATTCTTGAAAATGTGCATGCATGGAGGCCCTCCTAAGTATGCATGGCAGGCAATAAGAATCCATTGAACTCACAATATTGAAGGGATTGAGATGTTGCAGATCTACTTACTGTCCCAGCTGAACTCTGTTTCCTCCGTGTCCTTTGATTCATGCTCAGGTGCCCACCCACAGCAAGCTACAGAGCTTCAGATCTTTTATCGCTGGCATTTGGGACAAAGAAATGTTTGTTTTCTTGCTCTCCTCCTTTTTACAATTTACTCCCCCTCCTCCAAGTTGTTAAGCCTCCCTACCAAAGCCAGGGAGAGGGAATTAAGAGAACATGAAAAAGAAATGGGAGGGCAATGGCTATATCCAGATTCCTGCTTTTGTTTTCATCTCAGGCTTTCGCTGCTTGCTCCATTAACTGCGAGGAATTGGACATAGGTGAAGGAAAGAGTTGGCACTTGTTGATGTTATCAGTAACTTGCCCTCCAGACACCACTTAGGACCTGGCCTGCTCACAATTACCTAGGTGAAGGGCACCAGCCAGGCCAGCCACAATTTAAGGACTAGCTGGGATGCTTCTCAAGCTACCGTATGGTTAGTGGTCAATTATGTCAAAGGAGGAGTCATTCCATCAGTCTCAGACTGGTCTACCTTCTTCCAATCACCTTTCTCACCCTTTCCAGTGAGAAGCCAGAAAGATCCCAGAATGTGCTGGAGCTGATTTTTCTGAGTTCCCAAGAGCTCGTTGTGCACATCTGCATACAGTGATGGTGGTGTCCGGAGCTAGAAATCAGCCACAGTGGGAGAATTTACACCATGAAAAGCAGCAAACACCACAGATCAGGATTTTTCTTTTTTCTTTCTCTTTTCTTTTTTTCAAATACTGCAGAGCCGGTTGTCAATCATTTACCAGCATGCCAGTGAAGGGACCATTTCCTAACACAAACCTGATAAGGTAACTCCTTTGTTTAAAACACTTCCTTCCTGACTTCACGATAATCGTAAATGAGTTTTTCAGCTTTTTCATTATGACCTGGTGAAATTTACCTCTCCAGACTCACCTCTCCCCACTTTGCCCACTCCATCTGCACCACACCATCTCCGGGGGCTTCTGGGCATATTTTTACTCTATGAGGTAGGCTGAGAAAATGGATGCCCAAAGAGATCCATGTCACAATCCCTGGAACCTGTGAATGTTACCTTATTTGGCAAAAATAAAACCAAAAAGTGTCTGTGGATGTGATTAAGTGAAGGATCTTCAGATGGGGAGGTTTTCCCAGGTTGTCCAAATGGGCAGTAAATGCAATCACATGCATCCTTAAAAGAGAAAGGTGGGGGAAGATTCTGTGGCACAGAGAGGAGGAGGTGCTGTAAATATGGAGCAGAGAAAGGTTTGAAGATGCTGGCCTTCAAGACTGGAGTGATGAACCCGCAAACCAGAAGCTGGAAAAGGCAAGAAATAGATTTTTCCCTAGAGCTTCCAGAAGGAACATACTAACAACTTTATTTCAGCCTAGTGTTGCTGATTTCAGATTTCTGGTCTCCAGAACTGTGACTGAAAAAAATTTCTTAGTATTAAGTCACTCAATTTCTGCTAATTTCTTACATCAGCCACAGGAAATAATACACTCTATCTGCTTCCTTCCCCAATCCTCCTCTCTTCACCAACCTTCTATTTTTCCTTCAGGCCTCACCTTCAACATCACTTCTTGGTCCATTCCTCCTTCTCCTCCATGAGCTGCGCTCAGTGTCTTTTTGTTTTGTTTTGCTTCCCCATAATACTCTGTTTCCTTAACCCTGATCCAAGTGTATATTTATTGGTTACTCAACCTCCCACCCTCATCCCAGGCTAAGCTTTGTGATGGCAGGAACTTTGCTTTATGAAGTACATAGAAGGCTCTTAAGATATATGTGTTGCTGAAAGGAAGGAAGAATGGAAGGAAAGAAGAAAGGAATAGATTTTTGTGTAAGTTCCATATTGTTAATTATTTATAGTAGGAAATATCCCTAGAAAAGTGAAATATGTGTTTGGATTTCTTGGGTCAGTATTCTGGGCAACCTGTGCGTGGGTCTTGATGTTCTGTGTTTGACCCAGATGGTCCCTATGATTGCTGGACTTGGAGCAATGGGCTTCCCTCAAAGTGCTGTAGAGCGTGTATTAACGTCCTGCTGCATCTGTAATGAATTACCATAAAGCAGTGGCTTAAAACAACAGAAACAACCGAGACTTCTAGATATCAGAAGTCTAAAATTAATGTGTTGGCAGGGCCATGTTTCTTCCAAAGGTTGCAGGGGAGAATCTGTTTCCTCACTTTTCCCAGCTACTAGAGGATGCCTACATTTCTTGGCTTGTTGCCCCTTCCTCCATCTTCAGAGCTAGCAATGTAACCTCTTCTCTTCTCTCTGACCTCCTGCCTCCTTCTTTAAGCGATCCCTATAATTATATCAGGCCCACTAGATAATCCAGGATAATCTTAATATCCTTAACTTAATCATATTTTCAAAGTTCCTTTTATCATGTAAGGTGACATATTCAAAAGTTCCAGGGATTAGGGTGGGGACGTCTTTGGTGGACCATTTTTTAGTCTCCAACAGATGGGTAATTATCCTTCCTATTTGTTACCACAGTAACATGGTAAGAACCAAACAGAGAGACCATACAATGAGGGAGAGTAATTTATACACTGTAAATTATTCTATTCAGAGAGTACCAATGATGAAGATCATCCTTTTCTTTCCCTCTGGCCTTGTCTCCTTCCTATGGAAAGGATATTGATTCCTCAGATATCATAAGAGCAAAACACACTCATCTCTCATTGTCTTCATTAAGTGTCTTCACTAAGGAGTAAGAAGATTTAAGATTTTGTATGGGTCTTGAACTTTAAGACAAAACATCTCTACTCACTAGTAAAACATGTCTTAATGAATGCCCCAGGCTCTGATCAATCATATTTAAGACTTTTCCTCCTTAATGAGGAGTTAGCAAAGGACACGGGCAAAGGGGCATGGTGAGGTGGGTGGGTATGTCCCCATTCCTAACATTACACAGTGGTTTCCAAATTCAAGTCCTTACTATGTGCTAGACACTGTGCTATGAGCCTTACCAACATTATGTCTAATCCTCTGCTTAACTATAATATGCTCTGCATCTGATTATCCACTACTACATCCATACAGGCCTGGATGCAGTTAGTTACTTAATTAAAGCTTATTGATAAGCTTAAAGCTCTTACATTGGCAAAGACCCTATTTCCAAATGAGGTCATAGTCATAGGTTCTGCAGGTTAGGACTTGGACATATTTTTCTCAGGGGTACAACTGAACCCACAAGAGTCTTCAAGTCTAGTTGAACAACAGCTGATAAGAGAAACTCATTCCCATGCAGCCATGCTTAGTACATGATCACAAGGGTGATACATATTTTAGATCTCAATATTATTTGGGGGCTTATATCCAAATACCACTAACTAGAAACTGCCCTATTTCAACAGGAGGCCCCACCTTAGAAAGAGAATAAAGAAGTGAAATCACTAAGATAAGTTCTCATGTTCTGGCTCAAAACCTCATGCTGTGAGCTTGTGTAAGTCATCTAAACTTTCTGAGTCTCCATTTCCTCATCAGTATGATCGAGAGAAAAACATGCCTTTTCTTACCCAAAGGATTGTTTAAGATCATGGATATGAAAGAACAGCAAAACTATACAGATCTATACAAAGAATAGTCATTTCCTCCAAAGGCCCTATTAATTAAACTCAATTCTAATTTTCAGCCTTCTTCATTGACTTGTTGTGGTACAAAAAGCCTTTTTCTACTAGGAGCTATATCTGGGTGGGCCTCAAACACACTGAACTACCTAGACTGTCAATGAGTCAATGAGCGTTATTGACTCCTGGTGAGCTTGTGGCTCACCATGACCCAAGAGTCTTTCTTTTTCCTGGAGGCCCAACACCTTGCCAGTCATTCCTTGTTGGTGATTCACCTTGTGTCTTGAACACACTCTCTCCATTTGATCCCAGTGCATCTCCACCTGTTTAGGCTGCAATTCACCACTTTCTGCTCACCCTTCCTGCCTCTCACCTCAGCAGTGACAGCAAAGCAATGACAGCAAATGGCAGTTAGATTACCAGATGATGGAGGATTGGAATGATTTCTCTTCTGTCAATGTCTCTAGCAACTTTGCCTTCCTACATGGCTTTATCTCTTCACGCATACGCAAACCCAAACTAGAAAATGTCTTTCATGCTCAATTAGAGGAGGCATTTGTATCCAATTAATCAAAAAAGTGTCCCAGAGTATAAGTGATTTCCTAGGGTCTCAATGACATCAAAAAGTATTTTACCTACGGCAGAGGCCCAGGCTTTGGGGTCAGACCTTGGCCTTGGATGAATTACATAATGTCTCTGAGCTGACGTTCCCTCATCAATAAAATGTGAATAATTGCAGAACTTGCCTCACAATTCCTTGCACCAAGCGGCTACTGAATCGTAAGCCCTCAATAAATGCTTGTTGAATGAATGGTCAGGTGGGGATTGAATGAGGTAATACGCTTAACACAGTGCGTGGTACAAAATAGATGCTCAGGGCACGAGGCTGCTCCTGTCCTTGATAGTGCTGCTTCAGTCCAGGTGGCTGTCCAGGCCTCTTCCTTCTCCCTTCCTTGTCATAAGAACTTTGCAGAGTGATTAAGAGCTTAGATTCCAAAGCTGGATTCTCCGGATTTGAGTCCTGGCTCAACCAGCTGTGTGACCTTGGGCTTATTATTTATCCTGTTTCTGCCATTGTTTCCTCACATGCACAATGAGGATAACAATATGTATTTCATACACTTATGAGGATTAAATGAGTTTATACATGTGTTATTCTTAAGGTGGTGTCTAACAGGTAATAAATACTCAGTGAAATCGCTTTCTACTCTTTAGTGATGATTAGTGTGTCTAGCTTGGCTCTTAGAAAGTCCAGCCGCAAGGAGGATTGCTCCAAAGGCATTCTCCTAGGCACGTAATCATGTATTGCTTCTCTTTACAAGTCTACGTTGTATTGTCCCGCTGGACTATGACTTCAGCAACTAGGGTCTTGCTTCTTTCATCTTTCCCTGCTGCTCCTAGCATGGTTCTGGGACACCTTAATTATTGCATTTACTTTAGAAAGGTGTGTGTCGTGGAATTGGCATAAGGTGAAATCTTTAAGTGTAAAAGCTCGCAGGGCCTTAGCTGTACTTGCATCTATTCGTTCTCATTTTACAGGTGAGAAAAATGGCCCAGAGAGGTTGAAACTTGCCCCTGGACACACGGTTAGTTAGTAGCTGTTCTCAGAAACAGGTTTCTTGTCTTCTAGCGTAGCACCCCGTTCACTCATTATTTAAACAGACATTTAACAGGGAAAAAAAAGATTCAGAGCATATGGATCCTAAAAACTGTCTTAAAATGTATAAAACCACAATCCTATGCTACAGATTTGCCAGCGTTGATTGCTGGAAGGTCAAACTCACCTTCTGCCAGGCATTCACCTGATCAAATAAGAAATACCAACAAGCCCGATGACCTGAGATTACCCTCTGCGTTTATTCTCTGTCTGGTCCAGATACAAAGGGAAATGTAGCAAGGATAGGAGAATTTGCAATTGTGAAAAGAGACAGCGTGATATTACAGGACCCATCTTGGATTGGGCAGGAATTTTGCCACTTCTACTCATATCCCTTTGGCCTTTGCCTTGTCATTTCCCGTCTTGGAGTCTCGGTTTCTTCATCTTTTGAGTAAAAGGATCAGAACTAACTGGGTTCTAAGTCCTCTTCCCTTTCTGCCATTCTGTGGGGCCAGCTATAAAGAAATGCTAAGTAAATAGTGTGGGCACCAGTGTTTCATTTATTATTACCTCATGCTCCAGCTAGGAGGTTCTGTGTTGCCAAAATTCTTTTCATACACCGCGTCTCTCTGAGTGACACATGGGTAAGTCTTAAACACGATGTAATGCGAGAATGTGCATTAAATTAGTGAAAAAACTGTACGTCTCACAATTTCCAGATGTCAGAATCTTGTAATGTCATTTTTCTTTTTTCCATTCAGAGGTTCATACAAATGGAAGGCAAGTGGCTGCAGGAACCGTCTCCCAACAGCACCTTCCTTTCCACTCACTCTACCAATGTGTTGCTGGGGGTCTGCACACTCTCTGAGGGCTCTCCAGACTCCAACCGCCTTTCAGAATACCGCAGCGCCGCGGCAATGCCTCCCTTGTGCAGTGCCTAAAATACTGGCTCCTGTGTGACTTGGAGCACTTGAAAATTCAGACAGCCTGGTGGTAGGTAGTATTTACCCAAATTAGCGAAATTAAACTCTGAACTCTTCAAGTTTCAGGCAATCAGTTCCAGTTGGTACACACTCAATTCCAACCTTAGGCATCAGAAAAGAAAATGTGATTTTGGCAGCAAGAGTTGCTAGTAGGAGTTTCAGTCCCAATCAACATAAAATGTACATAAGTGCCAAAGCTGAATATTGATTAGGAGGTTTTCTTTTGCTTACTATATCAACTGAGATGCTTAAGGGCTGGCTTCTTTTATCAGAGGAGAGGAAAAATATGCGAACAATTTAAGGAAAAGATTAAATATTTTTTTATGGCACAAGGAGGTTAGAAAGCCATGATGGAAGAGCTATAAATTATTCTAACTTAAAATCATTGTTGCTTTAAATCTTTTTATTAAAGATGATACCAAGTTCTTTTGTTAGGGACACTTTGGAAGGAAATATGCTTTTCCTTCTACATTTTGTAGCTTGACTGAGCTACACAACTCCAGTGGGCATAGTTCATATTGTTCTCTACACGTATATTCACTGAAAAGAATAGGATACTGCCCTCTGGAATGGTTCAATGGGCCAACGCTGACCAAATCTGAATGTGAACATGAGTTAAAAGGGAATGATATCAACACAGAATGTATGTGCATGTAGACATGTCATATATTTCAGTCATTATGAGAACCCCATGAAATATATACAGATGAGGCAACTGAGGCTCAAAGAAGTTAAGCAACTTGCTCCACTAGGAAGAGTGGGCTAAATTCTGTGACAAACTACCTCAGAAGCTCAGTATTTCAACACAATAAAGCATCTATTTCTCACATCATAGTCTGATTCAATATTTGGCAGATGGCTTTCCAAATGGAGATTCAGGGACTCAGCTTCCTCCTCTCTGATGGTTTCAGCAGCTTATGAACTCAGAGGCCTACAGAGGATCTTCTGCATTAGGTCTTCAGACAGAGAAGAGAAAGAGAGAGAACTTGAAGAGTCTCCTGGAAAATTCTAGGTAGGACAGGCTGAAAGTGGCTGGCCCATATCACTTCTGCCCACATTCCACTGGCCAGAGATCAGTCACATGGCCTCACCCCACTGCAAGGGCATCTGGGAAATGTAGTCTTTCTGTGTGCCCAGTAGGAAAAGGGAATGAGCTTGGTGAGCATAGTGCATTGTCTTTGTCACTTGCCAGCAGAATTACTAAGAAGAACAGGGCTCCCTTCTCTACAGCTCCAAATTCTGTGTTCTTTCCACTACACCAAGCTGTGGGATTCACCTTCTGAATCATTTTTGACCCAAACTACAAAGACAAGCAGAGGAGGTACATGCCAGTGCTTGAGGTCAAAAAGAGAGACTGAAAAATCATCCAGATGTTCCCAAAATGCCTCATTTTTGCTTATATAGACACGAATTTGCATGTTTGACTGAATTTTCCATATCTCATTCGTGTGTAGCTCAGACGTTACCTAAGAGTTTCTTGGAGATATTTGGTCTGATTGTATTATGATGCAAGATCTACTCGTGGGAAGGTTCTTTTCCCTGCCCATTTTCCCTTCTTGCTCTATGGCCTCATCTTTGAAGTTTTACCTACTTCCATTGTTTCAACTATGAACGCCATGTGGTTGAGCCCCCAATACATATTTGCATCATCTACTTCACCCTCTCTGTTGAACCAACTGCTTGTTGGGCAAGCATCTCTTCAGTATCCCACGTGCTCCTATGGTCAACATGTATAAGATTGAGATTTATGTTTTTTCCTCTCAAAACATGTCTTTATTACCATCTTTCTAGTTACCTAGGATATTGACTTGTGATTCATCTGCATCAGTAGATCCAGGATTTATGGATCCTGAAGTTTTAACAAACTTTTTTCTTTTTCCTGAGGAAGATTAGCCCTCAGCTAACATCTGCCACCAATCCTCCTCTTTTTGCTGAGGAAGATTGATCCTGAGCTAACAGCCATGCCAATCTCCCTCTATTTTATATGTGGGACACCTGCCATAGCATGGCTTGATGAGCAGTGCATAGGTCCACACCAGAATCTGAACTACGAACCCTGGGCCGCGGAAGAGGAACATGCCAACTTAACCGCTGCGCCACTGGGCTGACCCCTTTAACAAACTTTTTTTAGTACAATATTATGAATACAAATTAAATTCAAAAGTAAATATCTAGGGTAAAGAAAGCAATTAAAACAAATTACAAATTCAAAATCCTGACAAATGCCATAGTGACACAAGTCAGGAAAATAACATTTGGTTTTATTGGTTAATTGCTTGACAACTCTGTAGTTTTTTTTTCTTACACATTTTTAGCTGCATAAAGAGAAAAATAAAGACAACTTAGTCTATCAGTGTTGATAGCAATTTGTTTTTATTTTTGATGGCTTATCAGAGTCTTTTCAGCTTCTCAACTCATCAATACGTCATGTGGATTTTCAGAATTTTTTGTCAAATTTGAAAAACTTCTGTCAAAGTTCTTTTATGGCATTTTATATTTTCTTTTAAAGTGACTAATCTAAATATTCTTTGAATTGGCAACACTTGTTAACACTGGCAGGGCCTTAGAAGGGGTCTGTGCAAGGGCGGGGCTGTGAATTTAAACTTCTTGAACTTCATGGTAAATCTACTCTTGTTTACCTGTGTTCACCCTTGCTCTCTTTTCCAAAAAATGATCAACTGCCAAAGTACTTTCAACACTTTCTTCATGGTGGATCTCTGTCTCCATTCCACCAGGCTTTTAAAGACCTTATTACCTTACTCAGGAACCATTGCAAAGTTCTTCTCAACTTACCACCTGAAGTCTTTGCTTCCTTCTTGTCATTCTGAAAAATAGTTCTAAATTAATCATTTCCATTTTTAAAAACCCTCTTGTTTGCCAAGTAAAGTCTGCAACCTTTTACCTCATTTTGCAGGCCATGCATGATCTGGTCCTGGCTCATCTTTTGAGTGTGAGCTCCTGTGATTTCACTGTAGCCTAGAGAGTTGGACATCACCTACACAGGCATACTAACATGCTATTCATTCCATCTTGAAGATGATTCCCACATCTCATAAGTGTCTTGACCTTCCAGAAGGGAGAAGGTAGCATACACATTGGAGAGTTCAGACGTAGCTCACTGACACCTGATCCCTTTTCCCTCCTTCTCTTTTTCTCCATTGTCCTTCAAACCACTCCATCCTCAGTCTTAGACTTTGTTTGTTTCCATTGACTGGATCACATGCTTCTCATGAAAGCAGAGAGTGTTTGGTTTGCTTTGTTCATCACTGTATCCACACTGCCTATAAGAGTGTCTGGTATATAAAAATTTCTTTGAAAATGCTGAAATATTGAGCACATTTTGCTTGTGAGATCTTGAGAAATTGTTTAACTGTGCAAAGTCTGAGTTTCCTCATCCGTAAAGTAGAAGTTATCATAGGAAACATTGCAGACAATTATTGTGAAGAATTAGTGATTAAAATCAATTAAAGCTCTTAGCAGAGTGCTTGGCATATTGTAAGTGCTTAATAAATACTACCTAGCATTTCATTTGGATTAGAACCTTCACTTTGGAGTGCTAAGAAAGCAGCAGGAGGGAGTAGCAGAAAGAAATTGAATTGAGTCCCAGAGGGACCTGACTTTACCATTGACTAGCTCTGGGACCTTGAGTAACATGTTTTGATTTTCTGAGCCTCAGTTTGATAGATCTGCATAATGGGAATAATGAGAATAACTGTGCTACAGAGTTATGATGGGGATTAAACGAGATCTTAAAAAAAAAAATCTATGTCATCCTATAAAGTACCATTATTACCCCAGGTATTGTAGTAGAGGGACATCCCCTGGGCCCCTCACAAGCAGCTCTCTGAGGGTGCTTACTGTGCTGTTTATACAGTGTAGACTGATCATTGAGAATCCCTGATGAACTGTGCTGTGGAAGCAAAAAATATTATTGTTTTAATTGTAAACTCTAAAATGTTTTCACAGAATAACATCGATGATTAACACTTCTAATTTTGGAGATAAAAAGGAATCTGATGATAATCACTTGAGCTAATTTTAAGAGACAGGAATTAGATTTTAAATTTGTTTTATTCCTATCCAGCTTTGCTCTGGATCATCCACGGAGACTTTTTTCCCTTCTCATCTACTTGTTTTTAAGGGGTGGGTAGAGAGCATGTTTTCCTCTCTGGGAAGGACACATGCCAGTGCCAGAAGGTGAATGAAGCCAGCTTGACTAGAGGTTTCAGAGCCTTTGAAAAATAGCCAAGGCCAGATCAGAACCGGAATAATAATTTCTCCAAGCTGCAAGAAACAATAAAAATCCAAAATAGAAACCACCATTGTGATGCAAACAGGGAAGCAAACATGATTAGCACAGAAGCCATTCTGGAGGGAGAAAGATGAAGTGTTGAAGTGATTTGAGTGGGTGCTACACTGATTCCATATTTAGGCATCAGAGTTGGTCATGGAGCAGCCAATAGTTATAACCAGACCCCATCAAGGGGAGCTGGCCTCCAATCCTGGCCAAAATCATCCCTTTTTGGTGGTGGTGGTGCAGGGGCCATTGTGCAATGGTGGAGACAAAAATCCTGTCATCAACAGTTAAGGTGTGATGTCCCTGCCATTAGGCCAAAAGGTGAATTGTCTTCAGGTGATAAATAAGGAGAGGAAGAGCCCAACGTTTATTAAGAGACATTTTGCATAACCATTATGGGCATGGGCTCTGGAGTGGGCAATCTGGAGTGAATCCTGGCACCACTCTATAGGAGCCAGGTGATCTTGTCAGAAGTTGCTTAACCTCTGGGCTTCCATGTTCCTCCCTAAAATATGAGGATAATAACTGCAATACCTCACAGTGCTGTTGTGAAGATTAAATGAATTATCATGGAGGACACTTCAAAGAGCAAATCCTGTGCCTGAACCACCCATTTCAACTCTCACAACAATTCTCTGGGGCAGGTTTTGCTGTCCCCATTCTATGGATATGAGAAAGCTAAGACTCCTAGCTCAATTGCCAACAAGTTGCGTTGTCCAAGGCCTCTAGAGGCTGTTGTAGAGTAAGACATAGGTCTGTCATTTTAAGATTGAGATGGGGAGACTCACAGGGGAAAAGGAACATTTGGCGCAGATTTGTTTCCCTAATACCACCCCACTGAACCATTGATTCTGGAGTTCCTCCTCTCTGAAGAAAACTTAGGCGTTCCTTCGTATTGGACTCCTATTTCCTACTCTTCCCCACACTGTCCACCATCGCTTTATCACAGCAGTGGCTCAAGACAGTTCTGGAACAACAAGAAAAGGTTTAAGACAGTTAGTTCTCTGTAAGGGCAACTCTTTGCGTAAATGAGGCAAGCGGAACTAGTGAGTCTGAAGATTGAACAATCATGTTAAGACAGTCCCTTGAGTCCTTTCCTTGCAGGCTTTCTGGTTTGTTTAGAGGCTAGCTAGATTTCAAGAAGTCCATTATTTGTAAGAGATTTCATGAGATGACAGGAGCTGGAAAGGATGTGAGGCGTCATCTAAACAAGCCTTTGTGGTTGACAGACGAGGAAGCTGAGGCCCCGGGAAGGGAGGAAACTCGTTCCTAAAGTTCACAGTTACTTCAGTGGCACAGCCCGAATCAAGTGTTCTCTGCATTATTGTTCACCACTTCCTCCCCTTTCATAGGACTAACTCTTTGCAGCTCCCCAAACATCTTTTCTCAAGGCTCTTTGCTTTAACATGAAACATATACTTAGCCCAGAATCCCAAATATATTCCTACTTTTCATGTTTTTGCTTTGTTTTGCCTAACAACTCCTCATCCATAGTAATCAGATCAAACACCATCTCCTCCAGGGAAATTTGCCTCTTATATGCATCCACAATGTATATGAACCCCTATTTAACAGCCCCACAATCTGATTTTATGTCTGTGTATATGTCTGCCTTTCCTGGAGGGAAAAGACCATGTCTACTTTGTTTATTATTCTATTTTCCTTGTCTATGGCATGAAGACTGGCATATAGATGGTTAGTCAAAAATATTGGATGGATGCATGGATACGTGGATGCATGGCTGAATGTGTAGATTATCCTTAAATACGTATAGAATTACCTGAAACCCTCTACAAGTCTCAGATAACATGAATTCTTTCACGTGTCCTGCAACTTTGCCTCATAATATTCTCTGTTATTGGCCCAGCATATGGCCCTCTGATGTTTCTAGGAACAGGAAAAAGACATGATCTAATATAGTAGCAGGTAGCAATTAAATGCCTCCTCACTGGGAGTTTTGGTTGAAAGCTTTTGACTTACACGACTATTTCCTCTCAACACGTTTTCAGTTTCTGTGTTATGTATGAGTGTATGTGTGTATATGGGTCTGTAATCATTAATTTATCCGAGAAGATAGAAGGAGAACTGCACAGGAATCACAAAGAGCCCCTTGGAAGTCAGAAAGGTAAAGTGCCTTCATGTGAACATATCCTGTTTTACGTGGAGCCAATGAGGTCTGGACAAGCCCTAGTAGCTGTTCTGGTTAAATACCACCTTGATTTAAAATCCCTGCCATAGGGAATTCCATGTGATATGAGCAGTGGCTCGGCCTTGCCTACATTTCAATTCTGAGGCGAGGAAGAATGGGTGCTTCTGGGTTCTTTGAGTGACAGAACAGTAATAGACTATTGCATTTTGGCTTTTAAATTTACCGTAATTTTGATTTTCTTTCTTCTGTGCCTCTTCTCTTTTGTAGTCTCATTAGCTCGGAAGGTCAAAGTTGAGATACCTGTCTAGACAGTCAAAATGTAGAACAATGAGCCCATGACAAAAGTGAGGCATGATATTAATTGTACATTAAGCTTTACAGGGCTTCGAGTCATTCATCCCTCTGACAGTGGTAATAGGAATCCTGAGTGCTATTACTTTTCCTCACAGCAAAGATTATAAAAGGTGAGGGGAATTATACATGTTTCTACGCACTCAGACAAGGCCTACAAGTTTGCATAATCACAGTGAGTTCCAAAAGGTTTCACCTTGGTACTTTTGCTAATTTAATTCAACATAACAGACATTTGTTGTTGTTGTTAGTGTCGTCAAGTCAATTCTGACTCCTAGCAACCCTGCGTGCAGCAGAGCAGAACCCTGCCCAGTCTTTTTGCACCATCCGCTCACCTTCCAGCGCTCTATCAGATGATGCTCCACTGCTATTCATAGGGCTTTTATGGCCAATTTTTTCAGAATTAAGTGGCCAGTCTTCCTAGTCTGGAATCTCTGCTGAAACCTATCCATCACGTGTGACCCTGCTGGTATTTGAAATCCCTGTGATATAGCTTTCAGCATCACAGCAACATGTAGCCAACAGACGGGTGGTGTGGTTCCCTGATGGAGAAACAAACCAGGCCGTGGCAGTGAAAGTGCCAAATCTTAACCACTAGACCACCAGGGCTGACTAACAGACATTCACCGAGCATTTTTAAGTACTAGGCACTGTGCCTGATGTAGAGGATAGAGAAGTGAGTAAGTGGGTACGATCTTTGCCAATAGAAATAGGAAGTAGAGGCGTGTGGGGTCAGTTTACTTAAGTTAAATTTGGATTCTTACTAGCAGGTGGATTCAGACTGAGTTCCAGTTCATCTTTAGTGTTAACTATTCGTGTGACTTTGGGCAAGTCAGTTCACCCCTTTAGGCTTTAATTTCCTCATCTGTAAATGGATGTCGTTTGAACCCAATATTTTGTACTTCTGTCAATCTTCATGTGTCTCTGAATGTGAAGTTTATTCCTTTGGAAAAATATCTACTTGGATGAAACTGGGACCTGAAGTCTGGGTGGAAAGAGTCTGAAGTAACGGCAGCTAATCCACATCTTGAAGTAGCTGTACGGAGGCCGTGGTATCTTTGGAGCATCATGGAAAGCAGCATCCTTTACGTTATCACCATTCCTGAGAGGCTCTACAAAGAGATTCTCACCACCATAAAGCTTATGTCAAACACTTTTACCCCATTCTTTGAAAACTTACTCAGGTGGGGAAGAGAGTGAATCAGTCAGCACATATGAGTTCCTTCTCTCTTGATGGATGTTTTCTACAGTAAATTAGGACAACGTGGTCCATTTTAGGGAAGTTAAAATATTGGATGCTTCCTTCATATGCAACAAGTGAATCATTATAATGAGTGGGTCCGTTTTTTAATTGATTTAGACTCAGTGTCAATGGAAGATTCTTAACTATTCATTAATGATGATTAGATTTTATAAATGAGAGATTGCAATTGTAATACTTGCAGCTTAATTATTAAGAATCTATGCATGATACTTATGTATCTGATTAGACTCTGGAGGTTATAGTTATAAGATAAATACAGTGGTTTTATGACCATCTTACATGCACAAAAGTATGTCTCTAATTCTTATGCTAGGGCTTTGTGGGAAGACATTTTCTTCCTGCTTATTGAAGAAAAGGCACATTCCCTATATCTCCCTATAAACTTAGACCCCCTAAGTATTATAAAAGAATATTAACCAGAAAAGCAATATTTGATAGACAGAGAATGGACTTGGGAGTCAGATATACCTGGGTGTGAATTCCTGTTCAATCACTTAGTAACCGAGTGAGTAGAATAAGTTATTTAACATCCATGAGCTAGTTTTCTCACCTGCAAGATAAGGACACCGCTAGTACCTACCTCACTGAGTTTTGGGGAGGATTGAATAAAATTTTGTTTGTGAGTGTGCCTTAAAGGGCAAAAGAAGAGAAATACAAACAAATTAGCAACAAAGGAAAGTTTACAAGTGAGCTGGTAGTGAAAGATCTGTTTATAACTTCATAAATAGATAATAAATGTTCTTTTCTTTGTTAAGAATATGGAACTGGGGCCGGCCCCATGGCCGAGTGGTTAAGTTCGCGTGCTCCACTGCGGCGGCCCAGGGTTTTGCGGGTTCGGATCCCGGGCACAGACATGGCACTCCTTGTCAGGCCACGTTGAGGTGGTGTTCCACATGCCACAACTAGAAGGACCTGCAACTAAGGTATACAACTATGTACCAGGGGGGATTTGGGGAGATAAAGCAGGAAGAAAACAAAAAAAGATTGGCCACAGTTGTTAGCTTAGGTGCCAATCTTTAAAAAAAAAAAAAAAAAAAAGAATATGGAACAGACATTGACTGTTGCACTTGCCCCACCAAGATTTGGGTTTTATTGGAAGTGATTTCTGATCCTATTTTCTTCAGCTGGAGAGCAAAGCATAAAGCCAGAATCCCTTGACTTTTCGCCCTTTATCTTGGTCTGCCTTTTCAAAGATCAGAGGGAAAGGCTGAAGATACGCATCTGGCCTCTAGTGGTTTCTTCCCCATATAATCCCTAAACTTTTCATCCAGGTGATACAACCGAGTCCCTATTAGGATTCTAAAACTGCTGTATAAATGGTAAAGCAGTCAGAGCTCCTCCAAGCGTGGTCCAGGGGTGGTGATCATGAGAAGCTATTTGTTGCCAGTCCATGAGATAAGCACAGAAATCAAGAGTCAAGTGTTCAGAAACTTTATAGCAATTTGACAGAATAGTTTCTCTTGAATCTAGTAATACAAAGTTTGAATTCATATTATTATATCTTTTAAATTCAATTTTTCTAATAATTCATTTTATTATACTTTACAAAAGCGTCTGACCTTGATAGATTGGAAATTAGTTTTAAAAACTGGTTGCTTCAACTCAGACAATAAGAAAGGGCTTGCTATAAAACAACATATACATGTTCTTTGTTGTTTAAACTTTCCATTATCTAACTTCTCAGATTATTTCTTTTCCTATTCAAAATATTGTGTGCGGAACTTGAGTTTAAATTAAATAAAAACCTTGTGATACTTCAGATTTCTGTTTCAACAAAAATAAGTGAAGAATCCCCTGAGGCTGACAGTGGGCTGGGTGTCCTGGGGGAATACCAGGTTGGGTAAGCAAGTAGAGGAAACTCATGGAGCTTACAAGGTTGTATGGGAGATAAGGTATACCCAACATTAACCATCATAGGAAGCAGAGGGTGGTAAATGACAAAAGTGAGATGTGGATAAAGTTATAGGGGAAGTCAGATATGAGAACTCTTACCTTCGGCTGGGAGAGGGAGGATGGAGAAAGGGTAATGAAATTGGAATGAACATCACAAAGATCACACTCAGGAGAAGGACTCCAATCCCCCCTGAAAGTAAGTAAATGATGTAAATGCTAAACCTAAGTATGTATGTATATATGAAATATGTCAGTGGACTGGTTACTTTTCATTTTAAAATGTGAGAATTGAAAAGAACCTAAGGAAATCATCTCATTTAAATTTTATATTTCACAGAAGTATAGAACAAGATCCAGACCAAGCAAGTGACTTGTTCAAAGTCAAATGAGGAAATGCATGTGAAGGCATCCAGCAAGTAGAAAGTGCGCTATGTCCACCTCACCATTATCTAGTCCATGCCCACTGGACTGGACGGGTTTTATTTGAGGTTGGTTGTAAGGTGCCCATTAGAGTTTAAAGGACAACGTAAGGAAAGGTAAACTTTGCAGGATATTTGCAAGGCAGCATGATATAGTAGAAAGAACGTCGAATTGTATTCAAAATCTGATCCACCAACTTTTGGCCTTGGACACATTAATCAACCAATCCGAGCCTCAATTTCCTCAAGTGTGGAATGGGTGTTATAATTAGCGTTGGCAAGAGAGTAAAATAAAATATATACATTTAAGGACATAGCGTAGGACCCAGAGTGAAGTCGATTCTGAATATGCGTTATTCTCTTTACCAAGCTCACCACCCAGTTAGCAAAAGAGTCAGCTACAAAAAGCATCCAGATCTCAGCATTCCCAATCAAGCACTCTTTCCACGGTACAGTACCATGCTGCTTCTCTTTTACCACTTCCCTGTTGGCTCTTAATTTCCCATTTTGTTGTGTTTGTTTCAGCATTGTAGCAGCACTTTCTGAAGTCCTGCTGATAGCCACAGCCAAGATAGGAGTTTGGGGGGCAGGATCACACACCTCCAGGAACTAGCTCATTTCCTGTGAGCAAGATGTTTAAGTCTCCAGTTCTTTGTCACCAGAAAATGAGGGTAGGACTTGTTCAGCGTGAATTCAGCGTTTCATCTGGTTGTCCAGCTGCCAATGGGTCAAATCACCCAGCAAACATAAAAGGAGATCTCTTAAAACAAGAGATCTGAAAGATCAAACTGCTGTCTGGGACTATAAGGTGGGCTTTCAGCAGCCCCGAAAGCATTGCATTAGTTCCATCCCTCATTTTGATCCTGATTATATTTGCCTGGGAAAGTTTTGCTCACCACTTAATTTGTAGTGACAACATGTGGACATTGTTCATAGGTGCTGTAGCAGGAATGAGATGATAGAAGCCTGGAAGCCTTAAAACACTCTTGGGAGGAAGACAACACTCCAGCTCACAATACCATGCAGGAAGCTTACACCACCCCTCCACAGTCCCTATTCCAGGGCAGGAGTAGAGTAGGAAGAAGGTGGACCTAACGTTGTCATTGGCACATGCTTTGCATACCAAGCATCAGAGTTAACCTTTCGCTCAGTGCTGACTCCAGGTCTCTTGCCTTTCACTGAACCACTCGCCTTGAAGAATGTGTGTTGATTAAGTGCCACAGCTGGGAACATAGTTGGGTTTTTCACGATTCTGTTTAATGTTCAAAGTCATCCTTTGAACCTTACAATGAACCCTTAAGGGTGAAACCTTGAGAAGGTTTGTTTATGTGGCAGCTTCCTCTCATTCTCTTCACTATTGTTGGCAACACCATCTATTACCCTGGGAAGCCATTCCTACTCATGTAGGATATCCTGTTATGTGCCTAAATGCTGTCTTTATAATTTAGCACTGGCCACAAATAGAAAGGGAAGGAAATGGATATTTATTGAGAGCTTACTTAGCATCAGACCCCCGACATACATTATCTCATTTAGTCTTCACAATAATAGGACAAAGTAGAGAATTTTATTCTCATTTTACTTATAAGGAACTAAGGTATAACACATTGATGAAATTTTCCCAAGGTCACATAGCTAATAAATGACTAAGTCAGGAATAGAATCCATGTTTCTAACTCAAAAGCTGGTCTTTCTACTTCATCATGCTGTACCCTTAGAATAATTCCTTCTGGGTAGCAGCACATGAACAAATTGGTCTTTTCCCTCATTTAACATATATTTACATACCTGTAAATAAGCACGTATTTATATGTACTTATACTGATTTAGGATCGGAAGATACAGCAATGAAGTAAGCAGATGTAGTTCTTGTCCTCAAGCATTTTACAAATGAATCCGTATATTCAGATACAAAAATAGGCAATCATACTCCAGGGAAAAGTGATATAATAGGGGAAGTTTGAAGTGATAAGAGAATGCACAGAAGGGGCACTTAATTCAGGGTAAAGGAATGCTTCTGGAAGAACTATCGACAAAAATTCTTAGGAAGTGTAGGAGATAAAATGGAGATGGAGTTTGGACAGAAGGATCAGTAAATGCAAAGATGCAGAGACAAGAGAGAACTCTGTCCATTAGGAGAAGTGATAGATCTACGTAAATTGTATGGGAAGAATTATTTACTAGCATCACTCTTAGCCTTTAACATACCAGGTGCTGGGGACACCAAGCCATGATGCTTGTCCTTGGGGAGTTTATGCTTTTATGAAGGAAATAGACCTGCAGAAAAGTGATTTCCAGGGCACATGATACATACAACTGTTAGAAATAACCAAGAGGCAGAAGATACTAAAGTGAAAAGAGAAGCTAATTCATAACTTAGAGGGAGGGGATGAAGTCCAAGAAGACTTCAGAAAGGTTCTACAGACTGAACAGAATTTTGAAAGTCAAGGTCAAGCAGAGATTCACTAGGTAGGGAAGCCAGAAAAGAGCTTTCCAGACAAAGGACATGGCATTTTCAATGGGAGGCCAGTTAGGATGCTTTTCTTGGAGATTTGCAGAGGACTCATTAGTCATCTCCTTTTCTGGATTTATTTGAATACATTCTTCACCTAGTGACAAGAGGATACAAGACGACATCAGGGTGTTCATACCAGAAGTTAAAATTCCAATCCATTGAATGTTCCCTGTTGACTAGAAGTGGATACAAAAAGAAACTTGAGGAAAATAAACTTTTAAAGGAAATAGGTTGTCTCGCTACAGTGGCACTGGACTTGCAGTTAGTTAGCACAAGATTCTAGGCTTCATAGAAATCAAGGATTTGGTCTATTTATCTTTTTTATTTCTACGTTCCCAAAACCTAGATCAGTATCTTACTCATCATAGGTATTCAAAATATTTATTGAATGAGTGGAAAATAAGAGGTATTTTCACCTTGCTGGGTTCACTTTTCTCATCTGGAAAAGTTGAGACAATACTATCTAGTTAAGCACATATGTGGACTCAGGTTGAATTTGAATTCTGCTCCACCACATACTTCCTGTTTCCTTTTGGATAAATTACTTAACTTCTAGGGGACACTGGGTGCTCACCTGGAAAGTGGGGTTGACATTAGCTCCTCACAGGGATTGTGAAGATGAAATAAGGTGTATGAGTGACTTAGAATAGTGCTAGGCACATAGAAAGTTCTTAGTAAGTATTAACTAACATTATGATAATTGCTAAAAGATAATTTTCAAAAAAAATTGTAACATCATGACTCTCATACAAATATAAAAATAGATCCATATTAAAGATTTCATTTAACTCATTAATGAGGGAACTAATGAGGTGTTGAAAACCAGTTCAAAGGAGATTCCAGAGAACAGGCACATTTATAGATCAGGAATGTTAAAATGAATTCACAAGTGGAGGAAAAATTAGTTTCTTGTACAGTGGGGGAGGGAAATCAATTGAACTTTCATTGGACATAACTGACAAAATTTACATGTCTGTGGACACAAATCACTTTGTGTTGCTATCAGTTATTTATAATGGACAAAGTTGTAAAGCAGCTCCCATAGATGCAGAAATTAGAGAACTTGGAATAGTATGCTATAGATATTGCATAGCTTTCCATCGAGATAGAAATTTTTCTCTATGTTATCATTATTATTACATACATAGTACTATTAATGTGGGAGTTACATGAGATCATATAATGATGGTATATAAAGAGAAATTACTCCTTTTCATTTTTCCTATTTTTGAAATTGATCCCTTTAGTATTTTGATACCATTATTTCTTTTTTAGTGTGTGTTCAGAATTTATTAATGTATTTCACTTTCAAATTGGTAATGTCTTGATTAACTTTTGATTATAAAGAGATTGCATCACCCCCCCCATAGTGTAAAACAAAGTCAATACAAAAAGGTATAAGAAAGAAAGTAAAATCATCAGTAATCCATCACCTACAGGTAACCATTGCTAATACCCTACTATAGATGTAAGTTTAGGATCGCACTACACAGTCTGCTTTGTCACCTGATTTTTTCACACTTTACAACTAATCATGATCATCTTTTCATGCTAATAAACATCAACATCTTTTTAATGAATAAATAATATTCAAAAGTGCTTAGAGTATTTCACTGAAGTTTTCCGTATGATTTGTAAATCAGTAGGAGCGTGGGCTCATTAACTGGTTCTATTCTGGATCCTACCATTTGTTTGCTTATAAATAAACACCGTGCATGTATATGAGAATGCATATGGGAAATGAAAATGTATCCTAATAAACTTCAACATATAGGTCCACATTTCTTTCACCAGTCTTTTGATGAAGGGTAAGGCCTTGCCTTCAGATATGAGTCCATAAAGTAGACTTCAGCATGGTCTTTCTTCCATCAACTATACCCACAATACATGAATACATTTATCTGTGATTTTCATTTGTGCTTCATTTGAATAGAGAGAAAATTTAAATAATATGAACGGCAATCGGAAGGGAAAACCTCTCTAGATTTTTAACTTTTCCCCAATTTTTTACAGTAGTGTTGCACATACTACTTTGGAGAGGCTTGTTTCATCACCTCTTCGAAAATATTCACTTATTTTCATAGAAATAAACCCTTTTCTTTGCAAAATTGTATTGACGTATTTTCATAGCCTTTGTGAATCAATGAATTCCACTAGAATGAACATGTTTTGGAATCAATACAACTGATTCTTGGCACATATAAAATTTAACTGCTACGAAGAGAAGTGTAGGGATCACGTGAAATTGGCTTACTGGAAACCAGCATCAGATTATTATGGGACTCAATCAGAGTGGTTTAGAGAGTGAGGAGGGATTCTGGAGGTCAGTTAAGAAGTCAGTTAAAAGAACTTCTACCATTCTTCACGTGTAAGCCTCACAACAAATCCTGCGAGGTTGGTACTATTGTTTGTGAGGGATTCCATTCTCTCTCTTCCCGTGTTTCTGAGCAGGCCCATAAAATAAGGACTTCTGTCTTCTTGGAAATACTAGGAACACTCTAAAATTCTTGTTTTTCTCCTTCCCACCTACTCACTCTTCTCCAAGGGATATAGGATGTGTAATGTGATTGGCATTGGAGAGATTGACAAAGGAGCCCTGAGCACGTGGAGCCCACGTCTATTCTCCAGTCTCTTTTAGGTCCAGCCAGCTCCTGAGATGCACAAGTTCTCCTCAGCTGCACGTTGTGAGTTTCTTCCCATGGTAAGAGAGGACAGCTGTTGATTAATGACTTTGCCGGTCTTGAGTTCATTCAAATCTGGGACAAGTAGATGGGGACCTACTTTGGCTGAGGACCGAAGCAGTGTTCTCCATTTCAGATTTACTAGCAATGGTCCGCTGTCTATTTTACACAATTGTTTCAAAGAACTTGGAGGGAAGAGGGTGTGACTAATTTCACAAAATGTCAAATTTATTATTCTTATTATACCCACTGTTTTATCATAGCTTAGGTATATTATTTTATTTTGAAAAATCTCAAAGAGGTAGGCACTACTATTATCTTAGTTTTACAGATGAATTTGAAAATAGCAGAGGTTAGATGACTAGTTGAGTTTCTTACGGCTAGTAGGAAAGAGGGCTGAAATTTGAATGTATTATTCATTGATCCAATACTTTGGTATTGGACATTATGCATGTGGGTGATATGTGACCAAAATAGTTATAGTCCCTACCTACCTGGAATTTATAGCTTAGAGAGGAAGATAAATGTTAATTAAGCAATCAGATAAATAATTATGTAATTACAAGCTGTAATAATGTCTTCAAATTCCATTCTCTGAACCGTTATACTATCTTGCTTTGGCTTAGAGATTTGCTAACACACTGGAAGTCACATTAGTCTTTTATCTTTTATTAAAGCATTCTGTCAATTCTGATTTGATTGCTTTATTATGACCAACTGATACATAAGCACACTTGAACACCACTGACTTGGTAAGATCAAGTGGATGCTTTAGAAATCTCTTTGCCACCACCTGTTCGCATCCTACTACGGTATTGTCCTTTAATGGGGACAGAATATTCTTAACATCTGGATAAAGGAGACAAATCTCCCAACAGAGAATGTTAATTGTAGGAAAAAAAACTTAGAGATCATCTAGCTGAACCCCCTTATATTAAAGAAAAGGAAATCCCCAGGGCTCGGGGAGATTAAATGACGCATTGAAGGTCGCATAGTTTGTAGATGAGGGTTACCAAGGTTGGGTTCTACAGGCTCCTAGTCCAGGGAACTGCTTGCTGTATCTTTGAAAACATTAGCTTTAATTGTCCATATATTGAGATTAGCTGAAATCAGACCTATTCTTAAGAAGAGGTCATGGTAAAGCAAACTTCTGTGTTCTTTAATTGCAGAAGAAGGTGGAGGAACTAAATGGGGGTGGACATTGAACTTTACCCTTGGAATAATTTCCCTAGTATGGGACTCCCAAATAAAGAATGCGATTATTTCTCCTGCTCCATCCCCCTAATTTTTGAGTATACAGAGTGACTCTGTGTAACTGGGCTAGTTAGTTGAACACATTTCCTCATTTGCTCAGCTTCTTCCTGTGTCAAGTGATAAGGATAGCACACAGCCCATAATGTTGTGATGAGAATTAAATGATGTAATATGCATAAATTATTTAGCACAGTGCCAGGCACATACAACACACCAAATAAATGGTAACTTTTGTGGGTGCATTGTTGTTGTTTTCTTGTTACATTGATAAATTATTTTAAATTTTAATGCCGGAGTAGGAGGGCAGTGAAGGAGGAAATGGGGCATATGTTTTAGCAAAAAGCTTCTGGTGTAAATACAATTTTATTTCACTTTCGACCTGGTAGAAAACCACTGCTTTATGTATTTGCTGCTTTTTCATATCTATTTTAGTGCCTTACCTGAGCCTTGCTCAGAGTACATGTTTAAGAGTCGCTATCCACAACAGTTATCATAATTTGGCAAAAGAGTAAACTGAGTCAATTAGTTAGTGGAAGGGTCTTGTCTAGACTTCAAGGCTCTTCAGCCCTCATTTTCTTAGACAGTGGAACCAACCACAACGCTGTCTTCATTTCAGGCCCCAACCAAAGCTTTTCAGTTTACAGCAACCTTTTCTTCCAGTCCCATTTAGATGATCTGCCTGCCCTTCTCAACCACCCCCATTTCGTTTCCATTTCCATTTTTCTGACTTCGAGCCCTGACACTTGATGAAGGCAAAATGTTTTCCCTACCAATTAGTTTCGCGGAAACCTCACATGTTTGATATTGTAGCAGACAATGTTTCATTATGCACTCCTGATCTGAACAGAGAAATCGTTGTTCCTGAAGGCAGCCAAAGCGCACTCTGAAGGGTAGAGTTACTGAGTTACAGCCCAGCCATGGAGACCACAAGGGAGGCTAGACTCCATTGAGAAAATGCGTCGGCGAGTGTGGGTACATTGGAATGCTTAAGAAAAGATTTTGTGATCGGCATCAATAGATGTGTGTTTTAGGAAGAAGAATAAGTGTATTCATGTTCCTAAAGTGCTTCAAAATCTCTTGCTGAAAGGTGCTCTTAAGATTTACTCTCAGGGCTCTCCTTGAACTAATATGCCATTTTACACGCAGGAAATGGTGACTCAGAGTTTCCCCGGGCCCCCACACACTGGTGGGAAGTTGTATCTTAATTGTTTAAGAGCCTGGAACTCTGTTTTGTAGCATTTCTGCAGCAAAGGAACCTAAAACCAATGGTCAAAAATGATTTCAGTTTCTTCACGTTTAAAATAGCCAGACAGAGGTCAATTACAAAATAAATATGTACAGTTTCTCTTTAGGGGTAGGGCGTTTGAAGAGAGAAACAGGCAAAAGGGTAGGAGAAGACCATTCCAGGTCCTATGATGGAATGGCCTCATGGCAAAAGATGTCAAGGTTGTTGGAATGTCAATTGTAGGCAGCAATGGCTGTAAACAAAGTTGCAGAGATAGGAATCCATCCAGAGTGTCTTGCGTGCCAGGTTAAATCCCGCTCCATCAAAACATCTGGCCTGACGTGCATTTTAAACTCATAGTGTGTACATTTACATTGAGAATGTACTTATTCTCCCAACTTCTTCTGTTATGAGACTGGAACTTCTATATCCATCTTCATTCTCCGCGTACTCTTCAGATTGTTCCAGTATGTCTCAAACTTTCAGTTTGTTATTGTTATTGTTAAAAATGATGCTAATAACCAGAACAACTTGTAGTTGCATTATGCTATCCAATCCTCACAATAACAAGCGGGAACAAGGCACAGTTGGCTTTATTTCTATTATGTATCAGACCTATTATTAGATCTATTATATAGATGGAGATCTCGAGGCTTAGAGATATTAAATGACACAGGAAGTAGTGTAGCAGGTTTCCTTCTGATATTCCTAGTTATAACCATTAAATTTCTTTGAATGTCCCCGAGTATTTCTTTCCAGAGTTCCCCATCTCCATCCTGCATATCTCGAAGTTACATTACACTCAAGGCTTAACTTCAGCTTGTGACAAAATACCCACTTCATCTCTCTTCTTTCTAGGTTTTTGTAAACGTAAACTTCAAACTACCCTGGTCTTCTACACTGAGATAAAAATCATGAAATTTTTTAATCAAAATGTGGGACATTCTCATCCATTTCATGTGATATGTTTCATCTAGAGTGTTAACTATCTCCTTTAGCTCTGTGTCACCCTTGAATTGGAAACCATGAATGAACAAGACCCTAAAGGAATGTGAAGCAGGAGGGACCCATTTTTTCAGGAAGACAGTGAGACAGTGCATTTCCCAGTCCTTGAGGAGCCATAGAAGGAGGCCATCATGCCAAAGCTAGGTATTTGGGGCATAAGGCCTCCTAAAACATGTAGCCAAATGAACACCACACTTCACAATTTTGCTGAGGTTCAGCTTTGCCAACCTCTGAAAAACACTGTCTGCCTTCATTCTGGAGAGATCTGAAGAAATGCAGAAAGCTTTGACTCATACTCAGTGCTACGCATTTGCCTTGTAAATATGAACGTCTCCAGCACACCAACCGTTTTGCTGCTTTCAGAGGGATAACTACCTCTTCATGGCCTCCAGCAGGCATGAATGTGAATCCTTTATTCATGTGCAGGACACTCTACTGGGTGCTAGGAATATGGCAAGGAAGAAGACAGGCCTTTTGCCCTCCCTCAAAGAGGTTACTATTTGACAGAAATTTAACAAGAATAGTAGAAGTTCTAAGAGGCATTATTTGATTGATGTTGTTCGATGGAACTGGGCTTTCCTCTGACTATTCCTATTTACCTCCTTTTAAGTTATCTTGGCAAACAGATTTTCCAAGTTGTCTTTCCATGGAAAAGTATGCTGTAAGCCTAAGAAGTAACTTTTATTATCTTGGTTTAGATTCTATTTATACTAAAGTAAATGATGAGTGTGCTATATTTGAAGTTTGGAAAGCTTGGGACTGAGAGATAATTAACTAATTCCTTCAACCTTTGTCTCTCCTTAAATAAGGCAAATTTACCCATCTTGAAAGCAATTTCAGTTATCAAAACATTGGCCTTCTTCATGGTTTTTAGATTCTGACAACCATCACAATTTGGCAAGCAGCCCCTACCTGCCTGGCAGGCAGATATATTTAGTACTGTGTGAAACTTTATTTTCCAGTTTCAGACATACTCAACCCTTTCAGTTAAGTTCCAACACTCACACTTCCATATAAAGAGAGTTTCTGGAATTCTCCTATGGCTGGTAGATGCTTTGACAAAGGTTCTCACCAAATCCAGAATAACCTGACACCAGCTGGGCCTCCACTGCTTGGAGACAATCTATTGTTGCCTGGCCAAATTAAACAGGTCCGTTCTTTGTCATTCCTTTGCTTGTTTGTCAGTCTAACCAAAGTCCAAAGGGAGCCTTTCGGCATTTAAAATCACATATCAAATTGTTTTTTAAAAAAAGAATAAGAAGTGAAGGATTTTGAAGTGAGACTGACTACTTGTTTGCTCAATTGTGTCACTGCAACATGCAAAATAATGCCTCAAGATTGTATTTGAAAATCTGACGTGGTCCCGGCATTCAATTGTATTGCTAGATTTGTGTAACAGTCGAGAATGTACTCCCATACTTTCTTTCCTTGTAGAGATGCTTTGTTCCTAAACATTCTTGAATGCTAAGTAGAATGATGGAGTCTGGGATGCCACAATAGACTAGTTATGTTCCAGCTCCTTCTTCTTCTCTCCCAACCCCAACCTCTTTTCTTAAGAGATGTGTAAGCTTGAAAAAAGTAACATTTCTGACCTTCAGATCTTTCATCTGCAACATAAGGATAGTAAATTATCTGCTGCATCTATCTCCAAAGGCTGTTGTAAAGAATGAATGAAATTGTAGATAACTTTCCCAATAGGTATATTTAATACAAATCTAGAGTAGAGTAGGTACACCATCAGTGTTGGATGGACTAATGGATAAATGAGTGAGAGCAATCTCTAAAGGAAACATTTCATACACTATAAAATAGGCCACAGCAGCAGTGCTCATTTAAAGAAAGCTAAACTCTAGGACTTGTTAAAAGCCTTTTACGTCCAGTGATTTTCTGTGGAGGTTCTAGGTGAAGTACTTCCTGGGACTGGACTTCTTAGAATGCAATTTAGCTAACCACGGTCAGGCCAGGCAATGACAGTGTAACAGACTGTTGAGGGGGACTTGGCCTGTTGCTCCAAAATTATAACTAGGACTCAAAGCTGAGGGTAAGAAAACATTAGGTACCCAAGACGTCTATACAGAGCCACAAATAATCACAGACAGAAACTTCCTCTGGGGGTTTCTTAAGAGGCACTTTAGCAGTTCTGCTGTTTCCCACCTCATCCCAGGCTCCCATCCACCTCTTTCATCAATCAATGTAAAAAGACACTTTGAGTGAGAGGTAAAAGAAGTTGGAGATTTGCCAGAGTCTTGAGTTGTTGCACTAGTAGAATGTACATTGAAATCTTCCTATACTTCTCTGAAGCCAAGAGAACAGAGTGGCTCCAAGGGAACCACACATAGATATTGAATCCCTTCTTAGGCAGCTAACTCTGCTCTGATGTCTACCTATGCAGGTGAGAAGAAACAAGAGGGCAACAGGAGGACAGAAAAAGCATCCTTTACCCCTACCATTTAGAAAGGATGTGTGAATTTCCACAGGTCAAATAAGAACCAAGAAGGGAGTCTCTTGAGTACAAAGAGCTCCCTAGGATAGTGGGCTGGGCCAGAAAACCACAGCATCAAAGGCTATAAGATGTACAGCCAGTACGGCGAGCTGAGGGATTTGAGAGATCAACTAGTATGTCTCATATTAGGCAACTGTGGAAGGCTTCACAAGGTCTGAAGAAGAGCTCACATAGACCCCACAGAAAGCCAGCATTTGGACCTTCCTAGGATAAGGCCACGAAAAACAGTAGGTGTTCCCAAATAAGGCAGAGACACCAATAGTTATGGATAATTTATGTCTTTCCCCCCAAACACCTCCAAGTCCCAGTGCAGGCCCCACAGGTCGAGCTACAGAGAGGAAGGAGATAATGCGGGAGCTTAAAATGTCCTTTAATCATTGCGGGTAAGAACATAAACCTATTGGAACTTCACAAGATCATGCCAAGGTTAAAAGGCACAAAAATGTAAGGTTAGTTCTTTGTTACTTATACACAAGGGACAGTTATAGAATGGGCTGCCTCAGAAAGGAGTTCGCTGTCCCTGGTACTGTGTAAACAGATGGTGCAGAATCAGGTTGTGAGGATGTTGCAAAAGTTAAATGATTTGAGTCTCCCAAATGGTCAGTGACGGATCCTTCAACTGATTCTCATCTCTCCTGAGATTCCATGTTTTCATCCACTCTTCCTAGACTATAAGGTGGAAAGAGCTCAGCACTTACCCAGCCCACTGCCTGTTTCTCCATAATATGCCCTCTAAATGTTCGTTCAGTCTCAGATTTAATACCATCCAAGAGGAGTCAGCATGCCTGAGCAAGACCATCCCATATCTGGATAATTCAATTGCTAGGAATCATCCTTGTCTTTCAGTGAAAGCTGTCCTCTTTGCAGATCCCTCTTTGCCTACTTCTTTTGAACTTTACATGCTGCCAGACTAAATTGACTAACAGCAAATATCATCAGTGGCTTTTCTTAAATGGAGAAATCTAGAGGTATCTGTGTAGAAGTTGTAAAATCAGAAAGGAAAATCAGCAACCTTAAAATCATCAAGCACTTTCTCCGTGGACAGGCACTTTCTACTGGAATGTTGAAATGTTGTTTCTCTTGGTTTCAAGCTATTGCGCTATGTCAGATCTTCGGGGTGCAATGTTTTAAGTCAAAAGTTGGTAAGTCTCTCTATCAAGAGTCAGATAGGAAATATTTTGGGTTTTGTGGACCATGCAGCCTCTGTTGCAACTAGTCCACTCTGCCATGTTAGTGCAAAACAGCCATAAACAATACGTCAGTGGATTAATACAGTTGTGCTATAATAAAACTTCATTTACAGAAGCAGGTGGCAGGTTGAATTGGACCCATGGGCTATAGTTTGCTGACCTTGGTACTGGAGAATCTTGCTGCTGGAATGTTTAAAGGAAATTTCATTCAACATTTATCACTACTATAAAAAAAATTCATGCTTGTTATAGAAAAACACTGAAATACAGAAAACTAGAAAGAAAAATTACTAGCATCCTCAGATAATCACTATTAAATCAGTATATTTTCTTTGTTTTAGTAAGTTGTTTTACTTACTGTGAACCTACTATTTAAACAATTTTATATTCTACTTTCATCCTTAACATGACATTGTAAGCTTTTAATGGGTTACTTTAAACTCTTTATTGGCATTGTTTTTAATAGCTGTATAATATTTCATTGAACAAATGTGCCATAGTAAAAGTTATATAATCAACCATTCATCTTCTGTTAACTATTCAGATTGTTCCTCATTGTTTATATTGGAAAAAACACTGCAGGAAAGTGCGTTTATGTATCTTTCCCGTCTATTTTAAGTTATTTCCATAGGTTAGACTGTAAGAAATGGAATTATTGAGTAGAAGTTTTGAACACTTGAAGGCTCTTGTAACATATTGCTGAATGACTTTCTAAAAGGTCATTGCCATCTCCACTCCCACAAGTAACATATAAGCTTACTTTAATGAATCCTAGCATCACTAGGGCTTATCATTAAAAGAAAAAAAAAATCTGTGTTTCCTTATGTAAAAAATGGTATCATTGTTTTAATTTATATTTTTTGTTGGACATTTTTCCTTGTTTATTACTCATTTATTATTTTCCTTCTAGTGACTTGTCTATTCATAACAAGACCATTTTCTACCATGATGATTAATCTTAGGTGCAAACACAAGGCAAGATAAATTTTTCTAATAAAAATAAGAGTTATGAATTGCTGAATGCTTACCATGTGCCAGATAATTATAGATAATTGTGTTTGTGTATGTAATTTTATTTAAACTTCACAGTGACATTATACAGTTGCTATCGGAACCTTTTAACGTAGGCTGGTATCCCATATGCACTGAGTGACACATAAAGCAAAGTTCAAAGAATGGATTTAGTTTGCATTTGCCCTGCACATCGCTCTGTTTATGCCCCGGTAACACCAGTCTGCATTTATTAAGCACTTAGATCTTGGGAATTGTGCAACATATTTTACATGTATTATCTCAGTTAAATCTCACAATAACTCCATAATGTGGGTATTGTTCTCCCTATTTTACCAATCAAGGAGCCAGGGTTCTGGGAAATGGAAGACCTTTCCTCAGTCAATGTGACTTGTAAGTGGTATAGGCAGGAGCTGAGACGTGCCTCCCTGCAAAGCCCATCATTAAACATGGTACTGCTGGGAGCCCTCGTCCTTCTCGATCTTTCCCTGGGTTTTGCTTTCTTAGTCCTGGACCCTTCTTAATCTCTTCCCTATAACTTTGGGCATTCTAGCAGATGTTCTTTTGGCTTCTTGGGCTTCACGCTTCTAAAATGGCTCCATTTTGCTGTCCCCTCTAGTTTTGCCACAAACATGCATCGCACACACACTTACACATATGCACACCCATACACAAATATACACACACACATGCATGCACACTATTTCAGATGACAAACACTTTGTTCCAGAATACTTTCCAAATTAGGAGAGCGGGGCTTCACATGGCATGCCCCTTCCATGTAGAGTTTGATTTTTAATGTTTTGATATTTGAGTTCTTTCACTGAAGGAGTTCTGGATCTTTTTTAACTTCTTCATTAAGTAACAGCTTCCCATCCGTATGCAGCAGTCTTTCTTCTAGGATAATTTACATAGATAAGGAGGACCTAGATTTGAACTTTAGTCTTAGTAGGGCTTATCATTAAAAGAAAAAACAATCTGTGCTGAATTATGTAAAAAAAAGGGTATCATTGTTTTCATTTACAGATCAGATTACACAATGTTAATAAGGCCGGCATTCTATTTTACATGTGTGAGGGACTTCATAGTCAAATCTCTTTTTACTCTGTGCAAATGAGCTTCAAACAAATGGCATTGTCGATCTGCACCCTCCTCATGTCCCCTTCCATGCTCTTCTTATTTCCTTTTTGACCCAGGTGAGGAACCACATATTTGAATATCATTTATGATTTAGGTTTTAAATTTGGTTGTGGTTTGTACTGAGAAAAACTGCCTGATACTGGAAAGGTACACATCTGCAGTTCGTGTCTACCTGCAACTTCAAAGAGGTTGTTTCTTGCCTCAATCTAGTCTCTTTTCAGAGTCTGAGTAACGTGTTGATGCTTATTCTGAGTCTTAAACAGGGTGTTGCCTAGGTTAAATGACTCACGTTTCCCAAATGGTCAGTGACGGATCCTTCATTTGACTCCCATCTCTCCCAGATTCCATGTTTTCAACCACTCTGCCTAGACTACAAGGTGAGAAGAGCTCAGCACTTCCCCAGTCCTACTGCCTGTTTTTCCACAATATGCCTCTAAATGTTCATCTAGTCTCAGATTTAATACCATTCAGGGGGCATTGAGATGCCTGAGCAAGACCATCTCATATCTGCTGGAATAATTCAACTGCTAGGAATCATTCTTATCTTGCAGTGAAAGCTGTCCTCTTTGTAGTTCTCACTCTTGAATGCTTCTTTTGAACTCTACATACTGCCAGGCTAAATTGACTAATAGAAAATATTGTCAAGGGCCTTTCTTAAATGAAGAAATATAGAGATATCTGTGTAGAACTTATAAAATTATAATAGAAAAACAACCATCTTAAAATATCAGCCATTTCATCATTTGACAGGCACTTTCCAGTGGGATGTTGAATGTTTCTCCAGGTTGAACACCAACAATTGCCAAGCTGTTGGTTACATCATGGCTTCATCCAGATGGAGAGTTAGGTCTCCACTGGCTTCTTCCATTGGTGGGTCTGTACCCCCAAGTCCACCTTTCTGGGCCAGTCCTGTCCATTCCAAGAAGCCCTGTACTGAGAAAATCTCTTCTTGCATCAGGAATACTATTCCTGGGATATCTGCAACATTGTGGCTTCAACCTAGAATGGAGATAGCCCCCCAGGCAGTGAGATTAATAGATACAAAGACAGGGAGTTTACCTAGTGCCACCTTATTCTTGTCGCAACACTGTAAAGGGTATCTCAGATTTACTTCAAGTTTAGGGAGCCAGGAACAAGGGCCATAGACCATATCATAATTTTAAATACAGGAACCAGTGAAGCATTTGAGGTAACCATTGTTTCTCTCATATGACTTTCCTTTCCAATTCCAAATCATTTATGACCCTCCATAGAGACACAATTTTCCTGATGGTGGAGAGCAGTTGAAATTTCACTGGACTTGGAACTGAATACCTCTGGTTTTGAGTCCTGCCGGTGACTCTTACCAGTCTCATCTACTTGAGAAGATCCCATAATCTCTTTAAACCTCTGTTTCCTCATGCGGATGATAATACATGACTTGTGGAATGTTTGTGAAGTTTCGACATTCTAAAGTATGTGAAAATCAAAGCCTAGAACTTGGAACATAATGCGCATTTATAATGCTGTGTTCTGTCTGCCTGTCTTTCCTCTTTTCCTTTTTACTCTTTCTCTCCCTCCTTCTTTCTCTCTTTTCTTCACTTTTAGTCCCTCCATCATTCTCCCATGCAAAGTCTAGTTATTACTGAAATCGCCCCTTTTCTTCTAAACACAGCCTTGTTTTGGAAGACTGGTCTGATTCTGGGAGGTGGTAAATTTCTGAGTGTATTATGGGCTAGGAATGGGGCAAAAGGCAGAAGGGAAAGTAAATAGAAATGTCCTTTGAGATTATGAACCTGCAGTGACATCTTTGAAGAAACAGGAGGCTGATCTTGAGTTTGGGTCCCAGATTTATAATCCAACTCTGAGCAGAGCACTTAGTGACTCATAACCCTGCCTTCTCCTACTCATTTATACGTCTCTAGCTTCTAAACCATTGGTCCTCAAAATATAGTCCCTGGACCAGCAGCATCAGCATCACCTGGGAACTTAGAGATGCTCAGTCTTGGGCACCACTCCAGGGGGAGGGGCAGCTATCTATGTTTTCAAATGCCCTCCAAGTGATTCTGATGAACGCTCAAGGTTGACAACCACTGCCCTCACCAACCCCAGGTCAGATTGTCCCTCCTGCACCAGGATGGGAAAGGCAGCCCAGAAATTTGACACTGGATTCTCAAAGTTTCTCAGGCAGGTCTCATACCATGTAAGCCGCAGGTTAGCCAACTAAATTTACTCCCCGAGGCTATGACTCTGATATGGGTGAAGGATGTTGATTCATCCTACATGAATCTGCAAATGTTTCTCCAATAAATGCTTTTGAAGTGTCTGAGTTAAATAAACACTTGCGGTGAACCCAGACTTTTCTACTTGGCCTCTTTCATCAAGTCCCTATCAATATCTTCTCTTGGATCATGCTCAAAGGAGATTATAAAGACAAGACAGGCTTGTAACTGCTGCTTCCCAGGTCATAGGATTCATGAGTTATGAGAACCATACTGCTGCATATTTTCATAGCCTTCACCCTTTCCCCAGAGCATTTGGGGCAAATATACCTTCTTAATAAAAATGGATATAGAAAATTTTAATGCCCACCACTGCCCTGTAATGTATAAGAATTTTTTATTTATAGATCAGGAAATCAAAATTGAGATTGGCTACTTTTGCAGATGCTGCTGGTTTCCGACTTCACATCCCCAAGGCCCACCCTGAGTTCACCTGAAGCTGACAACTTCTCACTTCAGGTACTTTCCCATTCACTGGCACAGCAGCCCAGAAGTGCCAGGGGCAGTTTGCTCAATGAAAGAAGAGAATCAGTGAAGAAATCTCCCAGCTGCCATGTCCCTTGGCAGGACAGTTCTGAGCTGCCTTTTACGGGATTACTGAGATGGTCTCCAGAAGGATGGAGCGCCAGAGGCCCACGGTGGTAATGCCTCATTCAGACACCCTTTATTGATTTGTCTCAATTCTCTGTCTCACTTTCCTCATCCCCTCCCTTATTTGGGATCAAATTCCAAATAAACTCATTGATCCAAGTTTTTGTTTTGAGATCTGCTTCAGGAATTCGTAGGAAGACAGTTGGGTGATTTGATCAAGGTTGTACATATAGTTAAGTCAGACTAGGATTCATCAATTTTCTTCTATTTCGCAAAGCAATTGCGTGATCCTGGTTTAGAGTTTGGTACTTTATTTTTGCCAATATCCCTCTAGAGTCTAGCATTGTGCAAATACATTAGAGCAATCTATTATGGGTACTCTTCAGAGACAGTAATTGTCTAGAACAAATTTATAATGAAAAGCTCTAGTTTGGATTTTTGGACAAATTAGGTCTTTTGGCAGCTAAATATGAAAAATACAATGATTGGAAAGTGAGCACCCCAGGGTGGATTGTGACCAGAGCACAACGCTAAGCAAGTATCTTCTGGAGCCTATAATAATCTCCAAGCTATACCACTTTGAAATTATGGCAGTGTCTCAGGACACTCTTTCATCTATCAGTCAATAAGCATGCTTTGGACATCTATTAAATGCAGAGCCCTAGGCTGGGTGCTTCTCAAAATATATGTGTGATGGGTCTCTTCTCTCAGGAGACCATAAATTTTCCTACATCTATGTCTTTCCATCTTCCACCACCACCGTAAATACAGGCCACCATCCTAATGCAAGACACTGTCATCTTTCATCGATATAATTGAAATAGCTCCATACCTGATGTTTGCATTAGGTTCTTGGTAAATACTACCCTTTATCAAGTGATGGAAGTTCTCTTTTGTAGTTTATTAGGATATTGAAATTTATCAAATGATTATCCTCCATCTATTGAGATAATCATAGGATGTTTTTCCTTTAATCTGTTAATGTGGTGAACTTTTAATTCATTTTCTAATGTTAAATCAACCTTGATTTCCTTGGAGGAAAAAAAACTAAGTTGGTCATGATATATTCTCATTTTTGTGTACTACAACATTAGGTTGGCTGATATTTTGTGTAGGTTTTGAATCTATGTTCATGAGTGATATGGCTTGTAATTTTCCTTTGTTCTTTTAGTTTTGTCAGGTTTTGCTATCAAGATTACTTTAGGCTCATTTAGAGGTTTGAAAGTATTCACTTCCTAGATTCTGAAGAGTTTATTTAAAATCAGAATTATTTGTTCCTTGAATATTTAGTAAAATTTATCCAGATAACCATCTGACCCAGTGTTTTCTTTGTAATGAGATTTTAAACTACTGGTTTGATTTCTTTAATGTTTATAGGAATAGTCAAGTTTTCTATTTTTTGTTGAATCAGATTTGTAAGCTTTACATTTATGAGGCTATATCTATTTTATCTAGTCTTTAATATTCATTGATATTGTTGTTCTTAATATCCCCATTATCCTTTTAATCTCTTCAATAACTATATTAATATGCCCCTGTCCTAGCCCATTCAGGCTGCTGTAACAGTACACTGCTGACTAAGTTGCTTAGAAACAACAGAAATTTATTTCCCACAATTCTGGAGGCTGAAAGTTTGAGATCAGGGTGCCAGTGTAGTTGGGTGAGGACCCTCAGGGTCACAGACCCTGGTGAGGGTCACAGACTTCTCATTGTATCCTCACATGGTGGAAGGGGTGTGGGAGCTCTCTGCAGTCTCTTTTATAAGGGCACTAATCCCAATCGTGAGGGCTCCATCCTCATAACCTAATAACCTCCCAAAGGTCCCTCCTCCTAATGCCATCACCTTGGGGATTAGGGTTTCAACATAAGACTTTTGGGGGATTACGTATGTTTAGACCATAGCACCCCTTTGCCATTTTTTGACTGATTTTGGCAGGCATTTATTCATGTTATTAGTTTTTTTAATGAACCATTTTTTTGCTCTTTGGAATCTAACTATTATATACATATTTCCTAATTTAATCTGCCAAATGTTTCCTCGGGAGTACCCTAGGGATCCACATCTGTGGAAGGAGCAAAGAAGGAAGCAGGACTGGGTAGAGAGAGACACTGGGAAGCAGTTCTGACCTCATGAGAGATTCCACCCAGCCTATGGGGAGCTCTGGAGCTAAATGGCTCTCCAGAGTTGTCCTGCAATGGGCCAAAATAGCTGGGGCCATGCACTCACCTTTGATTGGTCATTTGGATATGGGCTGCCCCAGGAAGGGGCATGAGCTCGGGTGAGGCACCTATCCTGCCATTTAGACAATCACAGAAGATGATGCCAGGTGTATGCAGTCAGCTAACAACACTCCTAGCTGTTAAGAAAACATATCTTGCCTTGAAGCATCATCTTGTTCAACACATCTTTATTCTTTTTTCTCATCATTTTTTCCATTTTTTTTCTAGTCTTTACAAATTAGATGTTTACCTTATTAATTTTAAACTTCTTTTCTTATCTAAGCATTTTCAGCTAAAGTTTTCTCTAAATGCTACTTTAGCTGCATCCAACAAGTTTTGGCATGTAATGTCTTTATTACTGGTCAGTTCTATTTATGAGTTACTTAGAAGTGAGTTTCTAAATTTCCACTCATAAAAAATTTTGTTAGATTAGATATCTTCCCTATGTGTTTCCATGGTGTTTTGACCCCATAGCCCTTACTTCACTGTATTTAAGTTGTATATTCAATGGGCTACATCTTGTATTCAACTGTAAACTTCATGAGGAGAAGAACCGTATATATATATGAACCTATATATCTGTACTGTATTTCCACCTTGTAAATCTGTATTGTATTTCCAATGCCTTACCTAGTATATGTAGGTATTCAATTTATGTTTATCAAATAATAATTATAACTATTAATTTTTGAATATATACGATTTGCTTAGAAAGTATACAAAGCCTAGTATGGTCAGCAGAATAGTGGCTTCTCATAGATGCCCACATTTTAATCCCTAGAACCTGTGAATATGTTGTTACATGGCAAGGGAGAATTAGGGTTCACTTGGAATTAAAGTTGCTAATCAGTTGACCTTAAAATGGGGAGAGTACCCTGGATTATCTGGGTGGGTCCAGTGTAATCACAAGGGTCCTTATAAGTGAAAGAGGAAGGCAGAATAATCAGGGTCAGAGGGATGCAGCATGAGACTGACCCAGCTGTTACTGGCTTTGAAAATAGAAAGAGGCCATAAGCCAAGGAATATGGGCAGCTTCTAGAAGCTGGAAAAGGCAAAGAAATCCATTATCTGCTAAAACTTCCAAAAGAAAAGCATTGTTATCAATATCTTGGTTTTAGTCCAGTAAGACCCATTTCAGACTTCTGACTCTCAGACCTATAAGATGGTTACTTTAAGAACTGTACTTCAGAACTATGAGGTAATAAATTTGTGTTGCTTTAAGCCACCAAGTTTGTTGTAATTTGTTACAGCAGCAATAGGAAACTAGTATAGATTCTGAGGACCTAGAAGTAGGGTGCTGCTGTAACAGATTCGTGAAAAATGTGGATGTAGAAAAATTCCAAAGATGTCCCTCCAAGATTCCCACCCTCTGGTTATTTAATCAAATGCTACCCTTGATGCTACTGTGAAGGGACTTTGAAAATGGAATTAAGGTTACTTATAAACTGGTGTTAAAATAAAGAGATCATCCTGGATTATCCATGGGGGCTCAGTGTAATTACATGAGCCCTTAAATGCAGAAGAGGAAAGCAGAAGAATTTGTTAGAGAGATTTAGCTGAAGAAGAAAGCAGAGGGGAGGTGCAGCAGAAGAGAGAGTCAGAGAGATTCCCTGTGTAAGAAGGACTCACCCCGTGGGTGCTGGCTCTGAGAAAGAGGTCACATGTCAAGGAGTGTGGGCAGCATGTCAAAACTGAGAATGATGCCTGGCTGTCAGATAGCAAAGAAACGGGGACCTCAGTCCTACAACCAAAAGGAAGTGAATTCATCAACAACCTAATTGACCCTAGAGGGGGATTCTTCCCCAGTGCCTCCAGTAAGAAATGCAGCTCTGTGACACTTTGATTTTAAGCTGATAAAAATCTTGCTAGACATTTGACCTGCAGAAACTGGAAGATAGCAAATACGTGTTGTTTTAAGCCACTAAATTTAAGTCAATTTGTCACGGCAACAATAGAAAATATACATGCATACATGAAAGGATTGTTATACATTTTAAATGAGTTCATTTGTGTAAAACACCAAGAATAGTACCTAGAAGGTATTAAGTGATAAACAAATTCTAATTGTTATTATTAGACTACTCCCTATATTATTTCATTCACCCAAATAAGATCATATTTATTATAATGTTACAGTGCATATTAATATCTGGTATAAAATGTACTCTCATACTATGGTTCTTTTTAAATATGTTCTTGGATATTCTCACTCATTAGTCTTCCCTCACTGGGTCAAATTTAAATCATCATTGGAATTTTTATTAGAAATACTTTAAAATGTATACATTTGATTCTTTCTATTGATAAAAATCACAGCTTTTGGAACAAAAAAAATGTGGATATTGTTTTAGAATTGCCCAAAGGGCAGAAACTAGAAGAATTTTGAGGAGTATGATAGAAAAAGTTTAGATTCTCTTGAACAAACTGTTAGTAGAAATATGGATATTAGTGATTCTGCTAAAGAGGACTGAGAAGGAAGTGAGTAGCATGATAGAAAAAAAATATACATTGTCTTGGAGAATACCTAAATTGTCATAAACAGACTATTGGTAGAAATAAGGATATTAAAGGTATTTTTAGTAAGGGCTCAGATGCAAATGTTATTGGAAAATGGAGGAAAGGGGATCTTTGTTATGTGGTAGCAGAATGCTTAGCAGAATTGTGCCCTGAAGTTATGTGGAAAAAAACTTGTAAATAATTAACTCAGATATTTAGCTGAGGAAATTTCCAAGCAAAATGTTGCAAGATGAGTTTCATCTTGCTGCTCATAATAACATGTGAAAAGAAAGAGATAGATTGCAGGAAGACTGTTAAGTAAAATGGCTGCAGGACTTGATGATTTTGGAAATTCTCGGCCTATCTACTTACTTAAGAAACCTCATGGAATGATCTAGAAGGTGAAGGAGTAATACAGAGAAAATTAAGTTGTTCTGTAAAATTGACATGAGAATTTTAACTTCAGGGGAATCCAAATAGATGGTTTGGAAGGGCCCAGAAAGATCAGAAATGTGGAAATTAAGGTAGAAAAAAGAAAGATTTGGCAAGATGGTGAGATGCTATGGACTGAGGAGAAGTGGCAGCCAGCAACAAGTTCCCAAGAGCTACAATGACCCAGGGATGGAGGAATTGAGGTGTCTAACAGCCAGCTTTAAGTTGCCTCTTGTGATGCCCTGTGAGATCCTGCTTCCAGTTTCTTGCTCCCTATGTCTATTGCCCCAAAACTTCAGTTACATCTGTTGATTAGGAGGATCACTGAAATTCTACAGGACCTAAAAGAGGCACTAATAGAAATAGGTGAGCCATACAGCAGAAGAAAAAAATCAGAGAAAATGGGACAAAGGTGATTAGAAGTGAAATTCCTAAAGATATAATCACCCCTTGATGATCCAAGAAATAGTTGGGGAAGGGTTAGAATGAGGGAGAACTTTGGGTTTCCATCTCTATGAGATATCAAGTCTTGATTTTATTTAAGGCAATAAAGGACAGAGTGACCTTAGTAACCTGAAATATTGGGGGTACTCAGTGGATATCTGGATCCACTAAAATCACATCAGAAATGAACATTTATCTTATTTGCTTCACTATCCACAAAAAGAAAACAATGGTGCCATTTGGGATACTCCATTCCATTTCTCACTATTCTTCTATGTAGGAGCTTAAGCTCAGGACCCTCTCCAGGTGGCAACAAGGAGGCTAATGCAATCCAGAGATGATGCAACATAGCAAGTGAATTGCAAAGGGGCTCTGGCCTTGACATTTGCTATAATGAGCTCACTCTCCTCCAAGTTTACTGGAGGCTTGAGCAGAGGTGGCCCATTCACAACCACAAGGCTAGAGAACTAATTGTTCGTACTAAGTGTTCTAATTTCTGGGACAGCCAGTCGAGTGCTTTTCCCATCTCAATATAGAGCTAGTTGTGCCCGAATTGAACATCATCAGCAATTATGTGACTTTTACATTTGCCACCCAATATTTTTCTTAGCATTAAAGAGTTTTATTTTGCTCTATGTGGTGTCTTTTAGAAAGGGATGCAAATTAAACTTCTCCTCCAAGATTTTGTTTCATCAGTTTCTCTTTCTCTCTCTGAAATGTAAAATAACAGTATTAGGAATATATTTATGGAAAGAAGCCACTCATCAGCTCACCATCTTAATGCTATCATCCTTGTTTATTGGTATGTTAGTTTTTGCATTTAAACCCATTTTATATGTTTGCAATCCCAGTGCATATATTATTGCATATTTTGCTATTTTTTCCTTAACATTGTGTTGCAAAGATTTCCTCTTTTCCCCAGTCTTCATAGTTATTATTCTTAAAGTACATAATCTATCATGATTTGTAAGCCATTTAGGATCTTCAGGTTGTGCTATTATATATAATGCTATAATGGACAATTTTATGCTTTTATCGCTCCTTTGCTGTAGAATAATCTCCTTAGCATTAATTGTTGGGATAGAATGTTTGGTTCAATGCATTAATGCATCTTTTAAAACTCATATTAAGTACTGTTTTTTGAAAGGTCTAAAATATCAAAAGGTAATGTATATGTAATTGGAGTCAAAAAAGCAAAGGAGGTAAAGAATAAGACAAAAATTTTATTTTTAGAAAATTGCTAAAAATTCCCCAATTTCATAAGAGACTTAAATTTACTGATTCATGATGCTCAGTAGGATATGGATAAATATGAAAGATAAATATGATAATAGGATAAATATGAAGAAAACATATAGAAATATTATAACTAAGCTGCTAAAAACTGAAGATACAGAGAAACTATAATGCAGCCAGAGTAAAATGATGCACTGCTTATAGAGGGACAACAATTCAAATGGCAGCTGACTTCTCATCAGAAACTCTAAAGGTGCAAAGACAGCAAAACATTCTCTTTAAAGTGTAGAAAGAAAAAAACCACTGTCAATTCAGAATTCTATATCCAGTAAATACATCCTTCAAGAAAAAGTTATATAAAGACATTTTCAGATGAAGAAAAGCTAAGAGAATTTGTTATTACCACACTCAGACTATAACAAAGGCTAAAGAAAGTCCTTTACACTAAAGGAAATTAGAGGGAAATTCAGATTTCTGGAAACAAATGGAAAATATCAGAAATTATAATTATCTGTATAAATAGAAAATAATTTCTCTGTTTCTTTAAGATGTATATGATTATTTACAACAAAAATTATAACGTCATAGAGTTTATAATATATAGAGATGTTATAAATATATAACAACTCTGGTGGAAAGAAATGGATGTATATGATTGTTCATTTTATACATTTGGTATGAAATGGAACAGTATAAATTCTACGTATATTATGAAAATTAAGAATATATTTTGTGATTCCTAGATCAACTGCTAAAAATTTGTACAGGAGATGTGAAAATGACTCTAGCAGGTGATGTGCAAAAGAATAGTGTAGGATCATTAGAAGGCAAGATGCACTAGGGGAGGGATTTTTGTCTGTTGCTTCATCCCTGCAACAGTTCCTGGCACAAGGCTGATGATCAATATATCTATTTTAAATAAATAAATTTATCATGCCCCTGAAAATGCTATTAATGGCTCCTTAGCTGCTTTTTTTCTTCTTTATCTCTTTTATAGGTTTTTTTCCCAGGAAAACAAATAAAGACTTGGAGGAAGTAAAGCACAGGACTCTTGATTATTTCTGGAGTGGAAGGGGGTGGTAAAAAGATGAATGGGAATGATGGAAGTCAGTATTATGTATAGTCATGCACCGTATAATGATGTTTTCATCAACAGCAGACCACATATATGATGGTGGTCCCATAAGATTAGTACCATATTGCCTAGGTGTGTAGTAGGCTATACCATCTATGTTTGTGTAAGTATACCCTATGATGTTTGCATAATGATAAAATCACCTAACAATGTATTTCCAGAATGTATCCTCATCAGTAAGTGACTCATGACTGTAGTAGTTAGAAGTATAGCCTTGAAATTAGACTGCCTCAGCTAGATTCTTGGTACTACCACTTGCTAACTGTGTGTCTTCAGGCGTGTTAATTATTTTCTCTGACATCCATTTCCTACATGTAAAATGAGGACAATAGCACCCATATCAGAAAGTTGTCGACAGGATTTAATTAGAATATACCAATATAGTGCTTGATATAGTTCCTGGAAAACAATAGGTACTCAATAAGTTCTAACTATGTTTTCCCTAATGTTCCAAGTTTTCTGTAATTCATGATTTTACTTTTAGCATGAAAGCATGTTTTTAATCACTATGTTGCCCATTTATTGAAAACTCTGTCATAAGTGTCTGTGTAGAAAATCCAAAAGAATTGACAGGAAAACTCCTAGAACTAACAGGTGATCATAGAAAGGGTGCAGGATACAGGGTTAATATACCAAAGTCAATCACTTTCCTATATATCATCAATGAACAAGTAGAATTTGAAATGAAAAATACATTATCATTTACATTAGCACCCCCCAAAATTAAGTACTTAGGTATAAATCTAGCAAAATATGTACAAACTTTATGTGAGGAGAACTACAAAACTCTGATCAGAGTTATCAAAGAAAAAATAAAGGAAGGACTATTCCATGTTCACAGATAGGAAGACTCGGTATGTCAAGATGTCAGTTCTTCCCAACTGGAGCTATAGATTCAATGCAATCTCAATCAAAATTGCAGCCAATTATTTTGCAGAAATCAATAAATTGCCTCTAGAGTTTATATGGAGAGGGAAAAACCCAGAATAGCCAACTTGATATTGAAGGAGAGGAACATAATCAGAGGATGACACTATCTGACTTCAAGACTTACTATAAAGCTATAGAAATCAAAATAGTGTGGTATTGGGGCCAGCCCAGTGGTGTAACAGTTAAGTTTGCATGCTCCACTTGGGCGGCCCGGGGTTCACTGGTTCAGATCCTGGGTGAGGACCTATGCACTGCTTATCCATCCGTGCTGTGGCAGGTGTCCCACATATAAAGTAGAGGAAGATTAGCATGGATGTTGGCTCAGGGCCAATCTTCCTCAGCAAAAAAGAGGGGGATTGGCAGCAGATGTTAACTTAGGTATAATCTTCCTCAAAAAAACACAAAAAACGGCATGGATTTAGTGAAAGAATAGACAAATAGATCAATGTAACAGAAAAGAGAGCACAGAAATAGACCCACATAAATATAGTCAACTGATCTTTGACAACAGATCAAAGGCAATACAATGGGGAAAAGATAGTCTTTTCAACAAATGGTGCTGGAACAACTGGCTATATCCATGCAAGAAAAAATAATAGTAATCTAGACACAGATCATATTTCAAAAAAATTAACTCAAAATGGATTGTAGACCTAAATGTAAAATGCAAAATTATAAAACTACTAGAATATAAATATATTAGCTAGGTTGCTATAACAAGATACCATAGACTGAAACAAAGACATTTATTTATCACAGTTCTGGAGCTGGGAAGTCCATGACAAGTTACCAGCAGATTCAGTTCCTGGAGAGAGCCCTCTTCCTGGCTTGCAGAGAGGAACTTCTCACTGTGTCCTCGCATGGTAGAGAGAGAGAGAGAATGATTGAGCTCTGGTCTCTCTCCCTCTTCTTCTAAGGACATTAATGTCATCATGGGGGCCTCACTTTTATGACCTCATTTAAACCTACTTAATTCCCAAAGGTCCCACCTCCAAATACCATAACATTAGGAGTTGGGGTTTCAACATATGAATTTTGGAAGGGGACAGAAACTTTCAGTCCATAACAATATACAGGAGAAAACTTAACTGTCCTTGGGTATGGAGATGATTTTTTAGATACAGCACCAAAGGAATGGTCCATGAAAGAAATAATTGATAAGCTGGAATTCATTAAAATTAAAAACTTTATCTCTGTGAAGACAATATCAGGAGAATGAGAAGAGAAGACACAGAATAAGAGAAAATACTTGCAAAAGACACATTGATAAGTGACTGTTCTCCAAAATATACAAAGGACTTTTTTTTTTTTCTTTCAAAGATTTTATCCTCTCCTTTTTCTCCCCAAAGACCCCCGGCACATAGTTGTACACTCTTCGATGTGGGTCCCCCTAGCCGTGGCATGTGGGACGCCGCCCCAGCGCGGCCAGATGAGCAGTGTCATGTCTGTGCCCAGGACCCGAACCAACGAAACACTGGGCCGCCTGCAGCGGAGCGCGCAAACTCAACCACTCGGCCACGGGGCCAGCCCCTCCAAAATATACAAAGGACTTTTAAAGTCAACAAAAAAAATGAACAATCCATTTGAAAAATGGGCTGAAGATCTGAACAGTCACCTCACCAAAGAAGATGTATGGATGGCAAGCAAGCATATGAAAAGATATTCAACATCATATGTTACTAGGAAGTTGCAAATTAAAACAACAATGAGATGTTACTACACCTATTAGAACGGCTGAAATCCAAAACGCTAACAACATCAAATGCTGGTGAGCATGTGGAACCACAGGAACTCTCATTCATTAATGATGAGAATATGAAATGGTACAGCCACTCTGGAAGAAAGCTTGACAGTTTTTTACACAACTAAACATACTCTTACCATACAATCTAGCATTGGTGCACCTTGGTATTTACCTAAAAGAATTGAAAACTTATGTCTACACAAAAACACCCTAGATGTTTATAGCAGTTTTATTTATAAATGCCAAAACCTGGAAGCAACCAAGATGTCCTTCACTAGGTGAATGAATAAATAAACTGCTATATCCAAACAATGGACTATTATTCAGTGCTGAAAGGAAATGAGGTATCAAGTCATGAAAAGACATGCAGGAACCTTAAATACTTATTACTAGGTGAAAGAAGCCAATCTGAAAAGGCTACATACAGTATAATTCCAACTATATGACATTCTGGAAAAGGCAAAATGATGGAGACCGTAAAAAGATCAATAATTTCCATGGGTTGTGGGGAGGGAAGGATGAACAGACAGAGCGTAGAGGGTTTTTGGAGCACTGAAACTATTCTATACGATACTACAGTGGGGTAAATATTTCATTCAATATCATAAAATGTGCAACGCCAGGAATGGACTCTAATGCAAACTATGGACTTTGGATGATAATGATGTGTCAATGTAAACTGATGGATTTTAACAAATGTACTGCTGTGGTGTGGGATGTTGATAGTGGAGGAGGTTGTACACATGTGGGGACAGTGAGTATGTGGGAACTTTCTGTATTTTCTGCTCAATTTTACTTTGAACCTAATATTGCTCTAAAAAGTAAAGTTGATTAATTTAAAAGGTTCTATGGTTTGGAAAAAAAAAAAAGCTTTGAGTCTTGCCTTCTATAAAAAGACAAAATTTACAAAGAAACCAGAGATGTGTAAATATGAAAGCAGAGTGATTATGAGTTGTGACAGTTAAACTCTGAATTTCCTTATTTATTGGTGGATTCTAGAGGAGCTGGTATTATGGAAGGCATAGCCCCACCTATCAATTACTTCTAGTCACTAGCCCATCAGAGCATACTTGTTTGGATGTCCTAAGGCAGTGGTTCTCAAAGTGGGATCCTGAACCAGCAGTATCAGCATCACTCAGGAACTTCTTAGAAATGCAAATTCTCAGGCCTTACTTCAGACCTATTGCATCAGAAACTCTGGGGATGGGGCCCAGCTATCAGTGTTTTGGATACCTCCAGGTGATTCTAATATTTGCTAACGTTTAAGAGCTACTATCTTAAGATTTCGAGCCGCTGCATTCAAGCAAGTTGTTATCTGGGTGCTCCACAGTGTATCTGTCCATTAGGGTCTGTGGTTGCATGTGACAGAAACTCTCCCAGGCTGACTTAAGTGAAAAAAAAAAAAAAAGATTGTACTGGAAGTTTATCTGTGGGTAATTTCCAAAATCAAAGAAAGAAAGGAACAACAAGACCTCAGGAAGAGTAAGCAAGGAAACAGAATCTCATAAGGAGTGTTTCAAAATTGATGTTCTTTCAAGTGCCTCTGTACAAGTGTGACTTCACTAAAATCCAGAATGCTAGAATACAAGTCTACAAGTGGCAGAGAGAGGAGAGGGTGGCACTATGACTGACAGTCTCAGTAGGTCCATATCTAGTGGCAGTTCCAGGGAGATGCACAGTGGGGCAGCAAAACACCCAATTTCGACTATAGGGAGTAGGTGTGACACAGTGCGAGGTACCTGGGCTTTTGCATTAGACGTGTCTGGATTTGAGTCCCAACTCTTCTGCTTATTGACATGGGTTCCTTGGAGAAATTACTTATCCTGCCCGAGCAACAGTTACAAAATGAGCTGGGTTGACTTGAGGATTAGGGAAAATGTAGACAAAGGACCTAGCATATGGTAGGTAGTAACTTTCATTGGGCACCATCACAAAATCTTTGAATCATCAACTATTGCTTATTTCACTTCCCACAGGTTTTGGGAGGGTCCCTTGGACAACACCTGTATACTCCCTTAGTGTTACCCAATGGTCCCGTTGGGGTCAGAACAGGCTAATACTCTTCCTAACATGTCCCATACTTCCAGAGATTAGATTGGACTAAAGAGGATTTATCCAAAGGTGGGAGAAAGTAGCCTTTGATATAAAGTCATTAGGAGCTGGCCTACCCATGTATTCCAGCAAGGGGAATGACTCACCATTTCCCTGCCAACATGTATGTGTAAATACAGGGTAAGGTTAAGCAACTATCTGCTCTTGCTTTGTTTTCTGTGGCCCTAACCTGCTGCCATAGCAGCCACTTGTGAAATGAGGAAAAATGCAATGACTGCATGACCTAATTCAGGCCTGGTGCTTCAAGCGGGAAACATGTGTGGGCCTCTCTCTTTCATATGCACACTCAGAGCCTAGAGCAATCAGCAGGGATTTTGAAACAGGTCCTTGTGGAAATGAATCCAGGGCCCTACACCTACTCATTACATAACTTGAGGTTACGGAAACAAAGCCCTGCGGATGGGTGTGCCTGGGTATGCAAACCAGAGAGATACGCACAAGATACCAGAGCCCTACCCTATCCTTACTAAGCAGAAAAGAGAAGCCAGAAACAACCTCTCTATCATGGATGGCTAGAAAGTTCTCTTCCAGGGAGGGTCCAGTGGGAGAAGGGAAGAGAAGATTAAAATTTGTGAGCACCTACTATATATTAGAAAACAAGCTGGATGATTTTACTGAGGTTATCTCAACGTTCACAACAATTCCCAGTCTTTGAGCTGAGCCTGATGAGGCCAAAATCCTTAAATCATGGATGAAGAAACTAAAGTTCAGAAAAGTGAAATCAAATTGCTAGTGAATGACAGTGGCAAGCTCACAACTGATAGCTGTGTGGCTGCAGGTCCCACATTCCAGCTCATCATGTCACTGGAGTGGGAAAGAAATGGGGCCAGACTTCCAGTCCTACCCCAGGGAGGTTGTGTGAGATGAGAGTCAGATTGCCATTCACCTTCACTCGATGGGCATCCACAGCCCACCAGGAATGAATTTGCCTTTTGTTATACCCTTCTGGAGCAGAAAAAGATGTGCACCATCTCTAGTAGCCAAAAAGTAGAAGGGGCTATGCACTTGACACAAAGAGATAAGCAGTGGAACTTCCTAAGCTTGCCTTCATCTTTGCACAAGATCTCAGTCAGAAAGAGGACAATAGACTCAAAAGGTAAAGGCCTTTGCAGTGTTATCCAGATATAACGTTTTTTTCTTATTGTTTATTTTTTCAATCTTGACAATGTGATGACCATGAAAAGATAATTTAGCCAATGCCCTCTGAAGTCCAATGTGTCAGTGTCCAGTGAAGCCAAACAATGGATGGTCCACGTTTTAAAATAATTCATTTTTCCTGCCTTTGTGTGTTCATTTATACACTTAAATACAGTAAATACTTATTGATACACTACTTATGTCAGGCATTGTGCTTGCGGCAGACATGGCAGAGATAATTAAGGCACAGACCTCTCCTTAAGGACTGTTGGTCTACTAGTGCAAACAACAAGACCTGCGCAGTGATACCGACACATGCCAGGCGCTGGAAGAGCCCAGAGGGTAGGCCCCTCCAAGAATGGAATCCGACAGTTCTACTAAGAAGTAGTGACTGTACTAGGGCTGAAACGCTTGGGGAGGCACCATTGGAGGACGAGAAGAGGTAGGGAAGGACAGTGCCTCAAGCAGAAGGATGACCACGTGCAAAGAGGGATGAAAGAGTTGTATGCATTTGGAAAGAGTGAGTAATCCAAAAAGTTGAACTGTGAATTTGGAGGAAGATATAAAAGGAGATGATCTTGGAGAAGTAAATAGCTAGATCAGGAAGGAGGTTAAGGATTGACCCAGGATCACAAAGTTTGTCAAGCATTGGTCCTGGGACTCCAGTCTTTTGCCTCTGTTTATGAGGATCTGTCAACCATATAAAGCTAACTCTTTTACAAATATGATCCCTGGCCTTCAGAGATTATTGAAAACTGCTGAACTAGTTGAAGTATTTCTTTCATTTTCTTGTGATAAAGCCATATTTAATCATATTTCTTGAAGTTGCTATCTTTTATGATGATTCTTCTGTGTGATATACAACTCATATTGTTGACCAATAAGAAGTACTGAATAACCTCTTGGTGTTTAGCTAAACCAAGCACTTCCAAAAGTCGTGGCTCCCTGTCCATCTGCTATTCATCTCTTCGCTTGCTTGCATGTTTGCATTCCACATGTACACCACTATTTTGCTTCTCTTCTCTCTCTCTTCCTACCAGTGCACTCTCTCAGAACTGTGCTTTTGGAGCCCCCAAATCACCATGTAAGAAGCCCCATTCTGTAGAGACTATATAAAGGAATGGCATAGAGACGGAGAAAGGTGCCCAGGGATCCCTAGCTCCTCCAACCTCCAGCCTTTTGAATATTGCCAATCCAAGCATCAGACTAAAGAATCCTTTGAGATAACCTCAGCCCCAGTCACCATCTGACAGCAACCTCGTAAGAGACCCGAAGTCAGGAAAGCTCAGCGAAGCTGCTTGTGAATTCTTGACCCTAAGAAACTGAGAGATAAGAGATGGTGATTGTTGTTTAAGACAGTAAGCTTGGGGATGGTTTATTATGCAGAAATAAGTAATACAGATTATGAATAGTATTTTGAGTGGAAAGCCCAAATGATAAAGAATATTGTTTCTTACAGTATCTACCTCTCTGTATCTTTGCCCAACTTCTCAATGAATCTTTCTCTGATCACCTTAGCCCAAAATGATCTGTCTTCTTTGACAAGAACAAGAGTTCACACACAGGAAAAGCAGAATCCCTGTGGAGTTTTTTAAAGACACACATGCCCAGGCCCTGCCCCAGACCTACTGAATCACAATGGATAGGGTGGGAATCAAGCATCTTTACTGACCTGGCATCAGGTCCGGTGGACTGGTTTGGATCAGCTTTTGGAAACCATTCATCTGGACCACAAATCTGAACACAAGATTGCTCACTGCCTTGTAATACCGTCTCATTGCAATAAGTCTTTAAATATTTTAAGAGTACAACCCTATCCCTTTGTTCATTCACTTAATGAAGATTTATTGGGTGCTTGCTATTTGCTGGGCATTGTACTAGGTGATGGTAGTGTGGAGATGAGTCAGCACAGGATCTATCTCAGAGATCTCAGGCAATTGCCGGGGGGTAGAAGACTAGGCAATGACTCAGGGAGGCAGCTGGAGGTGGAATGAAGTAGCATGCTCAGCTGGTGCTAAAAAAACTCTGAATCATTTATCAACACAGTCAGCCAGGCAAACGAGTAGGACTGGGATGAGAAGGCTGCCTATCATTTGCTCTCCTTCTTTCTGCCCCTTCCTGTTCATGAACAAATCCTTTACCCACTTCAAGACTGTCTTTGATATTCAACATAATCCAATTTTACCTGTAGAAAACCATCTTCAGGGAGTACCAAACAATTTGTTTTCTGAGGCTACCCTCCAAGAGATCATCTTGCCCTCAGAAGAGTCAACACTTCAACAAACCATGTTTATATGATATATTAAGCACTTAATATATTCCAGGTTACTGTGCTAAGCAATTTTCCCTCATTCTTGTCTCAGAGCATCTCTTTGAGATAAGCATTTATATTTTACCTCTTTGTCTACCCCTATCTTCTCCCTTACTGCTACATCTGCCTCTGCACCTACTACCTTCCTTGGTGCCTCCAACAATATGCCCACCACCATCTATGTCTAGCCTGGCTCCAGCTAACTCAGACATCTGCTCCCTGAGATCATGTTTTCCTTCTGGAGACTCAAGGGAAGAATCCATTCCCTTGCCTTTTCTAGCTTCCAGAGCTGTCTGCATTCCTTGGCTTGTATTCCTTTCTTTCATCTTCAAAGCCAGCAGTGTAACATCACCTCTCTGCTCTGATATCCTGCTTCCCTCTTGTAAGGACCTTTATGATTATACCAAGCCTGCCTGAATAATCCAGTATAATCTCTCCGTCTCAAGATCCTTAACTTAGTCACATCTGCAATGTCTCTTTTGCCATGGTAAAATATTCACAGGTGCTGGGAGTTTAGGATGTGCACATTTTTGGGTGGAGGTGGCATTAATTTGTCTGTCATACCCAGTGTTTCCTGAGCAATGGGCCACACCATTGTTTCTAAGTTCTCTTCCTCTCTACCTTCCAATGGACACCTTTCATCTATGGATTAGAGGAAAGGAAGCCAAAGTCCATACCAGAATGGCCAGATCTCCTTACCAGAGCTCAACTGAATCTAAGGGCACAGAATACTCATCCATCTATAATTGAGTCTCATTATCCATCAGTGGTCTGACCCCACTAACTCTACTCTGCCCCAAATTTCAGTTTTCCTTGGTCACTGACAAGGTAAGGCCCTCAGATAATATTTCTTCTTTACTGCAATTTTGTGAGTTTCCTCTCTTCTCACCTTCCACTTATTCTCACTTTGTCATGTGGAATAAACCTTTTTAGACCACATGGACCATCTACATCCTCAAGCTTCTGTCCCTCTACCTCCTTGCCTTCATTGAGATCAGCTTGATCCTTAAAGATACTACATTCACTAAAATCCTCTAAATGCAAGATGTTTATTGACTGACATCCCAACTCTTTGAGATTTCTCTCCATCTTAGATTCCATACTTCACCTTTTCAATCACTCTTTTGTCTGTCCTTTTCTTTGATCTTCATTGGCATCCACCTTATCCATAGGTGAATCCCTACTACCTTTTCTGTGCTTGTCCCCCACATTCTGAGAGTACTGAGAATAAATTACATAGCTGAGCAGACGGGCATTATTATAAACTCAACGTCACCAACAGAGACTGGTGCCTCAACTCTGCTCCTGGCCTGATAATATTTCTTCAGTTGCCTCTTTTCCCTTACCGCTTGAGTATTTTCATGCTTTTACCACACTTCAAGGCCCAGCCCATTGCCTTCTTCTCCCTGAAGCAATGCCTGAAACCACGTGCCCCAACCATAATCCATGCTTCCCTCCTGCCAATTCTCAGAGCATTTGTCTGTACTTTTCTTGGGGTATCTGAATATTCTCCCTTGGAACGTATTATACAGAGTTCTTCTTCACAATTTTGTAAGCTCTTGAAAACAGGTTTAGTTAATTATTAATTAATTAATTTTGTCTTTACTCTCTTTACCCCTTAGACACTGGTCTTGCTACACAGTAGGCCCCAAATGAAAATTTGCTAAATCCATAAATAGATGAATGGATTCAGAACATTGATGCTTTCTTCAGTGACATCACCATGATAAGTTGGAAATTCACTCAACTGGCCTTATGAAAGCTAGTGCTTTCCTTCAACAATATGCTTTTTGCCAACAGGAGACTCAGAATACCAATTAGAAGAAAAATCTCCAGTCGCTTGTAGTGACAAGATTTCTTTCTCAAGCTCTCAAATTCCTGTTCTAAAAACAAACAAACAAACAAAAAGAGGTGTACATGAGATGTATATATATGTGGGTAGACAGATAAATCTTTTCAAAAACAAGTTCTTGACAAAATATTGAAATTTCATGCTTTGCCAACACAGTGTAATTGTAGTCAGATTCCCTAAATTATTTTCAGTCTTCATGTTCCTGATATTGTAACCTTTCCCAGCAGAGCCAAAAGAGGAGTAGAAATAAAGTGGTTGGAAGAAACAAGGAAAGGTTTTAAGAAGATGCTTCCACTAAATCACAGAAAATGGAACTCTCCTTCCAGAAATGAGATTCCATGCAGCTTTTGACAACGGTTCAAAGCTGTCATGCTTCTTTAATTCCTGGATGCGTCAGCCGAGAAAGGTTTCAGTATTCCCACCGAAACCAGAGCCAGTTCGGATTTATGTGATCCACACCCTTGGAATCAAGGCACTAACATGTTCTGCTGGAGGCACTAAAAAGCTTAATATCTACCTTTCAAAAAGGAAGGTTTCCTGTGAAACAAATGGAGTCAATCACAGATGGCACAGGTCCAGGTTATTGCAGTTGTTCAAGTGGCTGAGGTGAGATTGGGCTAAAAAGAGTTTATGCTTATATTTCACCTCACTTTTCTATATTCTAATGGGCTCCTCACCATTGGCTTTGTGAGCCTCAATGCCTAGGCAGACCATGCTGTGTATCTGTGAGTGCTTCAGGGATTCAGCAAAAAAATCTGCCTTTGCTAATTTCCCTCACTCGGGGACAAGTATATGACTCAGCTTCATCAAGTGCCCTGGGAATCCAGTGATGATGGGTCATCGTCCTTTTATACCAAGTTGATGTGCAATTGAAGCACTTAATTATTGTTAATTCATTAAGCTACATATAAACATTCACCTGCCATGGCTAAAGACCAAGTGGAGGCTACAGTCATCAAAGAAACAGATTCATTTGGTAAGATTCAGCTTTTATGTGTAGCATCAAAGCTCATCATTTTGTTTGGTTGGCAAAAGAAATTTTGCTTTCATGAAAGTCACCAGGATACAAGAATAAATGAAAGATCAAGTGAATTTCCCTACAAGAACAATTCTTAACCAGAGCATATGCCCCTTTGAGGGGCCTTATCGGATCTGTTGTGGAGGTCAGGAATACCGAGTTCACACTATTCTATACACTCTCCTAAGGACGGTTTGTTTCCTAGTCTCCATCTGAGATAGTGAGCACACTATTGCTGTTGGGATTCCATAGTGGTATTCCTTGAATTTTAGAGGGAAGAAAAGATGTGGCTAACCACTGACATTGAAATATGTTTAAATTTTAATTTTTGTGCATTACAGTGGGAAGCTAAACCTATTCATTTAAACTTGATGTCAGCCAGCTTCTTAACCATAGCTGGACATGTGAATCACTTCTGGTTACTTAAAAAATTCTGGAGCTATAGTCTCTTTCCTGAAGCTTGTAGTTCATTAAGTCTGGGGTGAGCCTTTGGTGTGTATATGTGTGTGTGTGTGTGTGTGTGTACATACATATACAAATGTAAATATATATGCATATATATGTATATATATGTTTAAAGTTAATATGGATTAATTGGTGCACTGATGTTTATTTGATCAATAATCAAAGAAAAATTAGTGACTTAAAATTGCTCTTTTATTCAACAGATATTCACTGACTGCATAATCAATACAAGGTGCAGCAATGAGTAAAACATGGCCCTGCTCTAAATGAATTTACAATAACTTTCAACCACTAGTCAAGAAACATGTCTTCATCTTTGAAGCATCCCATATACCTGGCCCAGACACTGGATCATGGTAGAAATTCAATACACATTTCTTACATCAATGAGTGAGCTTGCTTTCTTCCAATAGCATATCTATTCTGAGGATGCTTTTTTCTCTTGAGTCAGCTTTCTTTAGGGTCTGTCAGCATTCTTTTATATAATTAGAGGTTCTTTCTGTTCTGTGAACTTGCCCTGCTCCCATCCACCATAGAGATGTTATGCTTCTCATCTCCCCTCCTCCCGCCCTTCTCAGCCTTGTTGATTTCATTTCACTCTTCAAATCTCAGCTCAAAGAGCACTTCTCCATGGACACCTTCCTTGACAGCTGCTGTAGACCCTGTCTCCTGTATGGACAATCTAAGTCCACGTCTTGTCCCGTACTCTCTCATGAGATCATGTTTCTTTCACTTGGGACTCTTATATAAGTTTGAAATTCCACAGTCAGAAATGCAATTCTTCCTTTTGTATGCCTTTTTCTCTCCCTTACCAGGTAGAAAGCACCAAGAGGACAGGCTCAGAGTGTGTGTGTTTCTACTCTTGTACCTCCAGTTCACACTGCCTGCACACAGAAAGTATTCAAGAACCATGTGCATCCAAGAATTGTTAGAATGAATAAGCAAATGGCAGTGAGAGGCCCCTTTATTAATACAAGAACTGACAGGTAAAGTAACAAGCAGTTGCAGAGATTAAATAGTAAAAGTGTGTATTTCTTGCCAAAAAAGAATCGGGACCGAAAGAAGTGATGAATAGGAGTAAGGGGAGAGCCGTTCTCCTTGGCAGCCATTCTCCCTGTCTCAGAAAAATAGAGTGCCATTTCCATAGCATAAACAACAGTCACGGGGCACTGTTTTACCTCCTATGTACTGGTGCTGGTGAAAAAGGCGGGCTTGGCCATCACGCTGTGGAATTACTCTTCTCATCTTATCCCATTACTTTCATCTTTTAACCAGTTGAACCATCTTGATCCACAAGTTGGTAAAGCATCTTCACAATGTGCTTAGGAGAGCAGGCTCAGGAAGTAGGCTGCCTGCGTTGGACTCCTAGCTCTACTTCTGATTAGGGTGGGAATAGGAAAAGATCTTCATCACTCTGTGCCTCAGTTTCCTCAGGTATGGAATGACACCATCAGAACATGCTCCCTGGGATTGTGATGAGATTAAACAAAGTGATGTAAATTAAGTACCCAGTTCACATCTCAGTATATGTTAAATTCTCACTGTTTTGCCAGTGCTCAATTGTTATTATCTGGATTAAGAATGAAAAGGGAAACATGGAAACTAGCATTTATAGAACACCTACTATGTGTCAGGAACTGCCAAAGGTACTTTAGATCACGTTAATCCTCATTTAATCCTCACATCAGTCCCAAGACGTGGTTAAAACTTAACTGCAAGGAAGTTACAGACCTCACTACTTTTCACAGAGAACTTCTGGTATCTAGTTCTCCTGCCGTGGGAATGTTGATTCTTTAAGGAGCAGAAATAGATTATATCTTGCTGGAACTATTTCTTAGAGAATTTATGGTTAAAGGAAATTCCTTACATACCATTATAACAATATTTGTATCCATGGCAACTCTCTCCACTTTGAAGGCAGTGGCCATCATTCAGATTTCCCCATGCACAACCTCAAAGAATGTTGAGCTTGCATCATTCACATAGAGAAGAGCCCAAGGCTTGGCATCAAAGAGTCTGAGTATTTTGGAGACCTTAAACCAGTTTCCTAACTTCTCTGAACTTCAATTTCCTCTTTTTTAAAAAAATGGGAATGATAAATGGGGATCATAATGCCAGCCTTATCTGCCTCATAGTGTTGTACGGAGAGTGAAATCAGTGCCACTCAAAGTGTGGGCTGTCCATGAACCACCATCTACCCCATAAGCACCAGTCTCAGCCTAGACCCACTGAATCAGAATTTCTGGGGGTGGGGCCCAGGAATCTGTTTTAACAATATTCTTCAAGGTGATTCTTCTGCATGTTGAAGTCTGAGAAGAATGAAATTAAGTGACACAACGGATAAAAAAGCATTCTGTAAACTGTAAAACTTTTATACACACATAAATGTGTTCTATTCTTGTCCACCTCTCCCTGACCCACATTCTACCTCCTTTTCTGCTTGCTCTTTCCCTTCCTCACTCTACCTCCTCTACTCCTCACCATCTCCCACCCACTCACCTCCTCCTCTTCTCACCAAACTGAAAATGTTTTGTCTGTACCCTTCCCAATCATCATGGTTCTGTAAACAATAGGTGTTCAAACAATGTTTGAGGAGTAAATAAATGGATAAATGAACAATGCGCACAAGATGTCCAACCACGTTAGCATTTTTGCTTTTCACAGACTAAATCTTATGTCATCTACATTATTATTTTCTTCCAACAAATCTCAAGAGTTTTCACATGCACTTACTCACGCATCTTCACCTTCATGTGATCTTCCTGAAGCAGGCAGAGGCAGGCGCCAACCCCCAACCCCACCCAATCCCCAATCTGGATAGATGCTGAAATAGAAACTGGCAGAGTATGGATGCCTATCTCATAACATAGAGGAAGGAGGAGAAGTCAGAATTGGAGACTAGTGTTTAGATTTCCCAACCCCTGACCCATTGCCCTTCATTTCCAGGGACTTTGGATTTAGAGAGAACATAAGATGAACTCCAGCTCTCCTCCCTTCAGCAGTAGGATCTAGGAAAGGATATGGAAACTCCCTCTACCTCTATGCTTTGAGACTTCAATTAGGAGTATAGTAAGTACTTGATAATATTACTTCTGCTTCCCCTTACGCTTTTGGTCTGGATCCTGCACGTGTTATCAGCAAAATGTAGGTGGGTGTCTCCACTGAAAGTATCTTGATCGAGGGCAACAGAATGTAGTCCTGCCCTTTAGTCTGCATTCCTTCAACAGCTGAGGGGAAGGGCTTGTTTAAGCTGAAAAGGAAAAATGCAACCAGTCCAGTTTTCTTAATATGTTTTCCTTGGACTACCTGATTCAGAATCCCTCAGTGTTTGTTAAAAATACAGATTTCCAAGTCCTACCCGAGAACTAAGCAGATTCCCAGGGGGTGGATCCTAGAAATCTATATTTTTGTAAGCACCCCTGGTGAACCTTGTACACGCTCAAGTTTGAGAACCATGGCTTTAGCTCATTAGGTGTCAGCCTTGACAGTACATTAGAAACAACCGAGGAACTTTTAAAAAATATTGACGCCCAGGTTCCTCCCTAGAACAATTGCATAAGAATATCTAGGGAGGGGGCATTTGATGAGGGTGGGGGTGGAGGGTGGAAGTGAATGGGAAAACAGCAACCAGCTAGACCTATTTTGCCCTCTAATTAGTCCATTAGCATTTAAATCTGTCTACTGTTGGAGGAGAAAGAAAATGAAGGCAAGAAATTACATCAATATATTTTTTGAATTTTTTTCCCTAAATCAAGAGCATAATCTGAGCTGTCAATGGCATTTGGAAAAGAAGCCCTTTTCTATCTTTCTGTGTAAGATTCCCTGAAGGTGTAAGGCCAAAATGCACTGAAGGCAAGGTTAAGTTTATTCCTTAGCTTCCTTCTAGCAGAGATGCTGTTCCCATATGACCAACGTGCACTGCTGCGCTGAGGATCACCTACCTTGCATTTAAACAGTCTGCACTTTTAATTATTATACTAACATTTTGTCAATTGTCAAATGCTCAGAAATAATTTAATATCCTCCCATCTCTATGCAACATGTTTATTGATATTCATGAAGTGAGTTCCTCCAGCAGTGTCTAGACTGAATGTCAATAGGGTCTGCTGAGGGAGATACTTTTCACGGAGGGAGGATATTAATAATGGAATTCAGAAATTATTTTTAATTTTGGATTAATAAAGGATTAGATGGGACAAGACCACTGTGCCCCCTTAATAGTCTGATGCATAAGTAAATGTAACCTGGCCAAGTCATTTTGAATATCAAAGATGAGAAATGATCAACTTAACATAATTCGCTTTTAGCTGATATCATCTTCATAATTTTATAGGCTAAAGTCGAGTCTTCTATGTTAGACCTGAGAGCTATTTGCTTGTGTCCTTTGCAAATAGAACACTGAATTTGGGGAGATAGCTCCCACTTTTTGAATTGTGGAAAAGACGGAAAATTGGATTTGGCAGACATCTTGGCAAATAATCTGCTTCTCAAGAAAAGGGACCTGGCGATGTTCCTCAGAAAATAGTCCAAGCTTCATAGTGGGAGAAAAGGGAGGATTGCTACACACACAAGGATCTTACAAAACCGTTACCATCAAGGGTATGTGGCAGATACTCTGCTAAACGCTTCCCAAGCTTTTCCACACTTCGTCCCCGAACAAGCCCAGGAGATACGCCCAGTTATTATCTCCAACTTTATTGTTGGTTTGTGCAGAATTTGTTTTTTAATTATGGTTGGTTTTTAATTACTTATCTATACAAGGCTCCGTTTCATTTAATTAATTTATTTATCCCTTTTTATCCTCACACCCCTTTCCCATGGCCCCCCATCCCACAGAGAACTATTTTGGTGTATCTATGTGTGTTCTATTTGAAGGTGTTCTTACATCATGAGGAATGTGTGAATGGAAATGTTATAGCTGTTTCTTTTCTTTAGAGCTATGTTTTTAAGTTTCATCGCTATTGCTCTGTGTACCTCTAACACAAGGTGTATATGTATTAGCCCAATTTGGCAAGATGAAGGAGCTGAGGCTTAGAAAGTACACTACATTGCCTAGTACAGCATCACATGGATATTAAGTTGTGGAGCTGCTCTCCACATTTTTTGTGTGTGTTTGAAGGAGATTGGCCCTGAGCTAACATCTGTGCCAATCTTCCTCTACTTTGCATGTGGGACGTTTGATGAGCGATGTGTAAGTCCGTGCCTGGGATCCAAACCCGCAAACCCCGGGCCACCAAAGCAGAGCACGCGAACTTAACCACTACGTAACTGGGCTGCCCTGCAGGTATCTTTTACTCCAAAGATAGTGCTCTTCACTACTCCACTATATTGCTTCCCTCTGAAAACGTGATGTTGTTTGTTTTTCACAACAACCCTGAAAGGTTCAGAGAGGTTAAGTAAATTGTCCAAGGTCGCTCAGCTAGTTAGTAGTGGAGTTTAGGTTATACTCCAACTCTGTCTGATGCCTGAACCTGTGTGCTTTCCATTTGTTGATCTAATGACCTGTCAGTCCTAGAGTCTTCTGAGTTAGCTCCCTCTTCAAACTCCTTGCCCTGTGTTTTATTCTTATTTAGTGGGCTGGAGGAGGGGGTACCTTTCCTTATCAAACAGTGCAAGGTGGGTGATGAGGCAGATGCTTTCCTGTGGTTTGTCAGTTCCAACATCATGATGCCTGGTACTAAGGTGGTTAGTCCCATCTGACCCTATGGGGCCAAGGAAGGCTGCGCAGGCAATGTCTCCTCTCAGCGTGGATTTCTGCCAGGATCTCATGCTGGAATGATGAGAGATCTCTTACATTCTTGTCCAAGGCTGACATGATGCAATAGGAGCTTTTCCTTTCTCTAGTTGCCCTTGGACTCTATGGCTTTGTCTATTGGGGTTTTGTATGCCTTGTATGCCTTGCCAGGTGGCCCTCTCTGCTCCACTGCATTGTTCTTGCTGGTAAGTACTCAAGCAGAGTGAGATGAAGTGTAGATTCTCCTCAACAGCTTCTGAAGATCACAGGTCGGGGTCACTAGACCTGGAGTCTAGTCTTGTGGACCAAGGTTCTTACACCTAAATTAAAGTAAGGTGCAAAAAATGTATTTCTATGCTTTTACAACATTTGTCTTCAGCCATTTTGTATCCCCAACCATTTTGGATGAGGCATATTTCTTGACATCAAACAAAGAGGAGAAAAGACATTGAAATTTTAGATGCATCGAATGGAGTTTTCTTATTCTAATACAAATTTGAGGAGTTGTCTTGCATGGGAAAAAAATGTGATGAATTTTACAGTAAAACAAAACAAATATCTCACACTTGCTTCTTCTTTCCAATGTGACCTTGGGCAGTGTACTTAACCTTGACTTATTTCCTTAAACATGAACTGGAGACAGTGCCATCCATGTCACAATGCTGTTAGGAAACAATATGAGAAAATGCATATGAAATACCTGGCACATTCTGAGACATTCATTGAACGTTAGGTCACCATCCGAAAGAAGAGATTGGCAAATATTTTAGTACCTCAGCTCATTTTAAAGATTTTTCTAGCTGAAGTTAAATTATAGATTCTTTTTCTTTGCCCTTTCAGTTCATTTTGGTAGAGGACAGCTTAGCTGGGCCTTGCAGCTTTTGGAAGGTCATTCTGTGCATGAATTTGTTTTGGCATTTATTTCTGCCTTCTTTATTTTATTTTATCCACTGCCAAGGGGGCATTTTGATTGGCACGGAAGCCAAGTGAAACGAAGCTCTCCCTCCAAGGGACACACGAGCAGGAGCTCTGTGAGAATCGCCTCCTTTCTGTCTGATGAGGGCTGACTTTCTTCCCCTTCACTGTGTTTCTGAGGGATTTTTGATGTTTTCCTGGCCCTGTCAGTTTCATTCCTTGCCTGCCTCATTCACCAACACCACAAGGCACTATCAGCTCAGACCCAGAAACATGATGCCCACGTTGTAGAATTAGTTTAGACACAGTAACGTCTAGTCTGAGGCTTACAGGGGACTGTGACTAAATTTATTTTAAAGCTTAAATGGAGGGAAAGGTTTCTCTGCCTGTCTGACTCTTGGTTTCATTCCTTGGTCTCTTTCCTTGTGATGGGGATTTTATTCACTGTCCCTTGGAAGATGTCAATCACCCGAGCTCACCTGTTCCCATTAGCTTTACTTTTGATCAGTGGCTCCAGAATGAATCATCCAAAAATTTCTACTGCATTAAGCAGGGCCCCTTTCAAGTAGTCTAGGGATGAAATGCATTATTCAGTAAGCTCTGTCCTCTCCAGTGCCCAGAGAACCTGGGGAGGGGCAGAGACTGCTTTAGAAAAGAATCTGAGAGGATCATGTGTTCAAAGAAGCATGTGTGACACTTCGCACTGAAGAATTCTCAGGAAGGAAATGAGTAATAAGCAGCAAGATACCTTAGATTAAGTGAGTGGAGGTTTGAAACTTCAGATCGGGAGCACTGCTCTTGCAACATGTGGTCCCCTTGTAGCAACCCATACACCTAGGGTGCTTGTTCCCAATAAAGGCCCCCTCCCCTCCGCCTAGAAGATTCTAATTTTATATGAGGAGTGCCAGAATTTGCAAGTGCTTCTGATGGACACTGACACTTGAAAATTACTGGTGCAGAGATTCTGTGTACCTTCCTCAAGAACCATATATTAGGTTTCTTTATAAAATGTAATTTAGCCCAATTCTAGATAAAGAAATAATTGAAATGGCTAATGTGATAGAAAGGAGGGTAAACTTAGAAGTTAGGCAGATGTGGTTTTAATTTGTGGTTTCATACTTGAGATGGTTGTTAGTGTTGTCTCCCAAATGATTCTAGCTTTCCTTCTTCTGGGAAAAATGTTAGGATTGTACTTTTGTCTCTTGGACTTAGGTGTGGCCAGGTAAGGCTTTGACCAGTGAAATATGAATGGTGGTGTCTGATAACATTTGAGATGGGACTGATCTGTCAGCCTATATCCCAGGGTGGCTGTGATGAGCAGAGAACTCCTGCTAATCCATACGGGATGCATAGAGGAGTGGGGAAGAAATGTTCACTGTTTTAAGACACTAACATTTGGGGGCTGCTTTTTACTGTGGCAGAGCCTAACCTAATCTGACTTACAGACACTAGCTCACTGTGTGACATTAGGCAAAGTAGTTGAGACCCATGAGCCTCATTATCACCACCATTAAATGAAAAATTTAATATCCACAATTAAAGGTTCTTGAGAGAAATAAATAAAATTATGTAAAAGAGCCTCACCTAGTCCTGACACCTACTAAGCACTCAATACGTATTGATTTCTGTTCTTATCCCCACAGTCTTTCTTACCAATGTCTGCACACTTTTGTTTATAAAGAATAAACCTTTATAATATTTATGAATGTGTTCCTAGTAGTATCCTAAATGGGATAACTACTTCCTACAAATAAGTAAGTTAAGATTTTTGAAAGGACACTTAAGAAGATGTAAACATTTTTTCTGTGACATCAAGCAGTTCAGTGAATTAGTCACAGTTACAGAATCTTGAAATTGGAGCATTCATTGAAGATGGAGGGCAGCCATGCCATACACACAGATTGGCATGCACAACGATGAATAAGACAAATAAAACAACCTCTCTGTCTTCAAGAAGCAAATGGTCCAGTTAGGGAGGCAGAAAAACCATCAGAATTAGCTAAACTTATACATTGATCCAAGTGCTATATTACAGAGAGCAATGGGAACACAGGAGGGCGAATGATGAATGTATGTAGGTAGCCAGTGATGACTTCATGGAGATTATACTTAGCCTGAGTCTTAAATGACAAGAAGATGCTAGGCAGATGCAGGAGGAAGGAAAAGGCACTCCAAGAAGAGGCAAAGACATGAATAAAGATATGAAGGTCCGTGCTTTGAAGAAGAGTGGACCATAGTGTCTAGGAGTTAAAGAAAGGAATGTCCATCAAATGGTAAGAGATGGGGGTGTGCAGATAAGTTAGATCAGACTGTGATGTTTGGAAAGCTGGCTAAGATTCAGATTAGAAAACTGACTTAATCAAATTTGTGTTTGGGAACAAGACTTTAGGTAAATTACGGGAGACAGGGAGCACAGTTGAGAGGTTTCTAAAATTTCCTGTGAAAGAGATGATGAGGACTTGAGTGTAGCAGTTATCCTGGGAATGGAAATAAGGAGTTAGACTCAAGAGCTAAGTCTGAATAGAATCAAATTGATTATGGGACATGATAACATGTTTTATATCTGAATGTGAGAGACAGAAGTTTAAAAATGTGGTTAAATTTTCTAACTGGAGCAAAGAGATTGATGATGTTGACATAAACCAAGACAGGGAACACAGAAAATAAATAAATAAACTCTTAGGTTAGGAGTAATATAAATTTGGTTTTATTTTTTTAAATAAAATTGTTATGTAAAACATAAAAAGAACATGTAAAATATATAGGCAAGTTATGAGTCATAATAAGAAAATGAATACTTGTGAACTCACTACACAGCTAGGACGTTACCAATAACATTGATGCTATCTACATGCTTCTTTCCAATCCTATCCAAACATCCAGAATCATTCCCTTCTTTCCATAGTTTTACCACTTATGGATATATTCCTACACACGATAAAATGTTTAATTTTGTTACAGCATATGGCATTCCATGACTTAATTCTTTCACTCGATCTTATTACTATTGTTGTTATTATTTGAGATTCATCCAAGCTGATTTGTGTGCTTGTCGTTTATTCATGTTCCATGCTGTTTAATGGTACAATGACTGACTATACTACAGTTTATCCCCACTTCTGTTGATGCACTTAGATTATTTCCAACATTTTTTTTAATTTCAAACAATGCTTCTATGAATATTCTTGAACATAGCTCCCGGTTTTGATCATTTTGATTTTGAGGAGCACATTCAGGTATTCTAAAGCTCAAGTAAAACACCTGAGCCAGATAGATGGAACTGGAAATCTTCGATAAATAGGTGGTATTTAAAGGCCACCAGCTTGACTGATATGATTCAGTATAATTATATAGAGGAGGGCCAAGCTTGATAATCGAAATCCTCATAAATACTAACAATAAAGATAAGAAGGCATGTACATTAAAGGAGTTGTCTAAGAGTAAGAGAAGAATCTGGAGAGAGTCATAGCAGGGAAATCACTGGAGGAGACTTTATAGAAAGGTGTAATCTACACTTACAAAAGGAGAGAACAGTGGGGTGGATTTGTTCATTGTAGCAACATCAGTGATTTAGTGAAAGACAGCTCATCCAAGAACTGAGGAGAAAGTCAGACAAAGAGTGAAGGCAAGAGAAGGAAGCATTACCAGGAGAGTATATTAGTATTGAAATAAGCTTGTTTGTTAAAAGGAGGCCAGAGTTGGACCAGGAGGTTAAGGAGCAGTGCAGGTTCAAGGAAATGTTTTTGGAAATATGAATATATTTACGGATGCAGGGGAGAAATTTGCTGTTTAAGAATCATGGGAGAAATGGAAAAATTGGTGCAGCTATGTCCTATAAGAACAACAGCATCAGAGAAGATTAATTGCTTGCTATCCATAGACACTCTCCTAATTTCTTTTTATTTAATCTTTACAACAATCCTAGAAAGAAGATATTTTATTATTTGTTTTTGCATTATTACTGGAGCTGCTTTGTTGAGAATAGACTGAAGGGGATCTAGAGTAGAAGAGACACAGTTAGAAGGCTTTGCATTAAGTGCAGGTTCAAGATGGTGGTGAGTTGAATGAGGGACAAGTGATGGGAAGAGGTTGGATTTGAGATTATTTTTGAAGATGAAGCCACTCGGATCATTGATGGAACAAACTGGACTGTGAAGGAGAGAAATAACAGATGGCCCCAAGCTTTTAGGACTGAATAACTGGATGGATGGAGTTATTTACTGAGATGTAGACTATGAGAAAGCAGTTTGGGGTGGAGGAAGATAAGAAGGGCGTGTTTTAATATGCTAAGTTTGAGATGCCTATTAAACACTCAAATGGAGATGGTGTGTAGGTAGCTGGGTATAAAAATCCAGAGTTGAGGTGAGAAGTTTAGGCTGGGGATATAAATGTGGGAGTCATCAGTGTAAAGATATTTAAAATCATGAGACCAGATAAAATCGCTGCGGGGGTTAGCCTGGATAGAGAAAAGGTGAAGTCTAAAAGTTGAGCCCTATGGTAGAGAAGATGAGAAGAAACCAGAAAAAAAACAGATTGAGAAGGAGGAGACAGCCAGGTAGGAAGTGAACAAAAAGAGGGGTTCCTGGGAACAAAATGGAGAAAATATTTCAAGAACAAGAGAATTAACTGTTTGAAAAGCTTAAGTTCAAATATGAAGAAGACTGAGAAATGACCATTGGATTTAGCAGTGGTCCATGACTAAACTGAAATGAAAGTCTCAATTTCTCCATTTTGATGACTGATTATACTTCCAAAATAGCAGAAAAAAGACTACATTCGGCTCAGTGGGAGTGCTTTTTTTTTTCTCACATGAGTCAGAACCTTTAGTTGCCTCATTAATGAGAAGAGTTGTTTGCTAATCTTTTGATGTAGGTCCAGAGTTTTTCTTTGCTTAGAAATAACTTGACTAAAAGCAAATATTTGAGTTTCTGTTTCCTTAAATTGTGGAAGAACTTGAAGACACCGAAAGCCATCGGAGTGCAGAATATGTCCAGATTTTTACAATCCCATTCAAATCTTCTACAATTGTATCATCCACACCTATTTCAGCAGGAAAAAATTAAAAGGCAAATCACTCTTATCAATTCTTTCCAAAATGTCCAACTTAGTTTTCAGTGAACTCTTTTTTCCTACTTATATTTTATCGATTTATAAGATGATACGTACAAGAACAATATGCAGGTTTGGAAAAAAACATGATCCTCTCTTGGTGAGACTGGTGGAGTTAAAGGAGAACTAGAGAACAGATGTTTGTTGCCTGAGAATACGCTGAGAATCAGCCAGCATGAGTAATAGCAGGAGAGCAGAACATTGTTAATATCAACAGAAGGAAAATGGAGTTCATTTGGGAGATATTCTACTAAATTTTATTCGCTTATAATTTATACATTGACATTCTGATTTACAAAAATAAAAAGAAATTAGCAACAATAATTTTATTGTCATTGTCTTCCCACTACCTCATGAAACCTACATCGAATCTTCTAACGAACCCCAAGATTTTCCACCACTTCCCTCCCATAGGAAGCCTCCCACGTGTCAGACATCCACCCTCAGAACACTTGTCTGATGTACTTTTCAGTTATCATTTCTAGATCATTAGGTATTCTCCACTCTCCTCTCTTTTATTCCACATTTTAAGTGTTAGCTTCCAGAATGCAAGTCTAGGCTGGTCTTTTTTCATAGTGACCACAAAGGTGGTCTAATTTAGGAGTATATATTTTATTATGTACATTTGTTATTTAAAAACCTAACAAATGTCCACATACGTTTTATACTTTACAGTGTACAAAATACGCTAAACTCCTCTTATTTATTAATCCAAGAAATAATTATTGAACAGTTTCTGTGTGCCCTCTACCTAGTTAGAGAGCTCAGAGAAGGCCTCTCTGAGAAGGCGATATATAAGCTGAGATCTAAAGTGCGGAACAAGCATACTTGTGCTAGAGGGGGGAAACATTCTTCAGCTTCCACAGTGGGAATGAATAGAGCATGTTGGAGACACAGGAACAAAATATATTGAATGAAGGGAGAGTGGCAAGAGTGAACACTGATTGGGGAAGGGGAGGTAGGTCCAGGTAAACCCTGGTAAAAATTTCTATGTTATTCTAAGAGAAATGGGGATCCCTTGAAGGGTTTTAAGTAAGGGAATGACATATTCTAATTTACATTTAAAGTTCATTCTGGCCGCTGATTGGAGGATGAGTCAAGCTAGAAGATCAGTTGGCAGCCTAACCTCACAGACGTTATGTGGAAAAAAAGAAGCCATACACAAAAGAGTACGTGCTGTGCTATACATTGATTCTATACATTGTAGATATACAATATTCTACAACATTCTATACATTGATTTGTGTAGGGTTTACCAGTAGTCCAGACAGGAGAGGATGGTGGCTTGGCTAGCGTAGCAGTAGTGGTGTGGGAGAGGCCTTTAATGTGTCTAATCCTTGTTACAAAGTGTTAAAAGAGAGGGAGAAATGAGATTATTCTCCACTTTATATAGATAAGGAAAACAAGTCAGTACACCCAAATGCCTTGTCCAACATCACAGAAATAGTTGCAGTGTATCTAGGTCTCAAATTCAAATTATTCTACTTATTTTACTAATTAAGAAAGGTTCATATATGTACATTTATACAAAAGACTTTTGCTCAGCAATGAAAAGGAAAAAAATGACTGGTCGTGCAACAGTGTGGATCAGTCTCACAGACATTACCTTGAGTAAAATAAGCCAGACACAAACAGTGTATAGTGTATCAAGTTCTACAACAGGCAAAATAAGTCTATGGTCTATGGTGACAGAAGTAAGAAAAGTGATTGTCTCCTTGTGGATTCGGGGGAATTGACTTCAAAGAGTCACGAGAGAACTATCTGGGGTGATGTGAATGTTCCGTACCTTGATCTGCGTGTGGGTTACGTGGGTATACATATTTGCCAAAACTCGTTGAACTGATTTCGTGGGGAAAACAAGTTCAAGATACATAAATGATTTCCTAAGTATATAGGGTCAAATATGACAGTGCTGGAATGACAATCCAAGTTTTCTGAAGTCAGGTCACACACTCTTGCCCTAAAGCCATAGATATCAGGCCTGAAACCACTAGAGAATCCTAGTTTCTGATTCCTGGTCAAGTGTCATGACACAACTAGTAACCTGACTAACCTTCTTCTGTTTGTACATAACTAACAAAGGCTAGAACTCAAAGCTATGTCCCACATGGGCAATGTGAATGTCCTTCTAGAACAAGAGAACTTATGCTGAATGTTGGAGAAATTTTCAGGACAAAACAATGATTTTAGGTCCCGAACTGTGTGAGAATACTGATCTTCTAAGAAAAGCTCTAAAGATCCAGAATGAGACAAAAAACCAAGTTCGCTTAAAATAAGCCCTGTAAAAAGACTGGGTTAGCTTAGCAGAAGTTAGAGTCGCTCTAATGACATCCTTGACAATGTTGTCCACATGATTGATGCTGCTGAGCTGATAATGGGACGTGATGTCCTTACAGGAATGGCATTTGGCAAAACGCAATATCTTCTGACTAACAGTTCATTTTTTATAAGATTCTATTCATGGACTGCATAGTTATACAATCCCATTAGTCTGTCATTAATCATTTCTAAGTCTGTCTATATTGTATAATTTTCAAGGCCTGGATTTGCATACATGAAAACAAAATATTAAATTTGTATAGCGTTTTGGTTTACAAAGCATTTGGGGCTTGAATCATGAGAAAACCAGGAGAATATGAGAGGTGATGCCTACTTTACCTTATCTATCCTTCCTTGGGTGAGCTGGAGCCATGGTGGAGGGACGCGTCCTGAGAGGTCACAGCTCAAATGATACCAGAACTGAAGAGGTGGGAAAAATCAAAGAGGCTGGCTTTGAGGGTGAGCTTTTTGTGGACATCTAAACTCTCTATGAGGTTGTTATTCCTTGTGAACTGGTTTATGCGTGATAAGTCACATCTGACCTTAGAATATGTTAGAGAGTATCCTTAAAACAGGTAGGACAATCGCAGAGGCATGAAATGTCTTGTACACAACATTCCAGAGCAGGGAGCTTCTGCTAACTTTAAAAATCAGTGGATAGAGGGGCTGTCTCTGTGGTCCAGTGGTTAAGTTCGCGCACTCCGCTGCAGGCGGCCCAGTGTTTCGTCGGTTCGAATCCTGGGTGCGGACATGGCACTGCTCCTCAAACCACGCTGAGGCAGCGTCCCACATGCCACAACTAGAAGGACCCACAAGGAAGAATATACAACTATGTAGTGGGGGGCTTTGGGGAGAAAAAGGAAAAAATAAAATCTTAAAAAAAAAATCAGTGGATAGAAAGGCAGAGAAAGATTAATGAATTGTTAGACAGAGAGCATCCAAGTTACCAGAAAAAGCACATTGGTCAGAAGCAGAAAACTAGGCTTTGTTCTGGTTCTGGTTCTCACGTTACTCTACTTAGCAAAGCAGTTCATTTTACTACTCTGTGTTAGTTTACTAAGGGTGTCATAACGAAGTACCACAAGCTGAGTGGCTTAAACAGTAGAAATTTCTTGTCTCAGGTTCACCAGGCCAGAAGATCAAAAGTAAGGTGTCAGCAGAGTTGCTTGCTTCTTTTTTAAAACTTATAATTTTATTTTTTCCAACTTTGTTGAGGCATGATTGACAAATATAAATTGTATATATTTAAGGACTACAACGTGGTGTTTTGATATATGTATATGTTGTGGAATGATTACCACAATCAAATTAATTAACATTTCCATCAGCTCACATAGTTATCATTTGTGTGTGTGTGTGTGGTGAGAATGCTTAAAATCTACTCTCTTAGCAAATTTCAAGGATACAGTACAGTATCACTGACTATAGTCTCCACGCTGTATGTTAGATCCCCAGAACTGATTCATAATTTAGTGCATAACTAAACCTTGTACTCTTTTACCAACATCTTTACATTTCCCCACTCCCCACCATCTGGAAAACACCGTTCTACTCTCTGCTTCTATAAGTTTGACTGTTTTAGATTCCACATGTAAGTGAGATTACGCAATATTTGTTTTTCTGTGTCTGGCTTATTTCACCTAGTATGTTGTCCTCCAGGTTCATCCATGTTGTCACAAGTGACAGGATTTCCTTGTTTTGTAAGGCTAAATAATACTCCGTTGTCTACATATACCACATTTTCTTTATCCATTCATCTATTGATGGATATTTAGGTTGTTTCCGTATCTTGTCAATTGTGAATAATGCTGAAATCAACATGGGAGTGCAGACATCTCTTCGAGATACTGATTTAATTTCCTTCGAATATACACCAAGAAGTGGAATGACTGGATCATATGGTAGTTCTATTTTTCAATTTTTGAGGAACTGTCATACTAGTTTCCATAGTGGCTGTACCAATTTACATTCCCACCAACAGTGTACAGATTCCCTTTTCTCCACATCCTCACCAACCTTTTGTGATCTCTTATCTTTTTGATAATAGTCATCCTAACAGATGTGAGGTGATATCTCGCTGTGGTTTTGATTTTCATTTCTCTGATGATTAAAGATGTTGGGTACCCTTTCAAATTCTGTTAGCCATTTGCATGTTTTCTTTTGAGAAATCTTTTTTTTTAAAGATTTTTTTTTTGTTTTTTCCTTTTTCTCCCAAAGCCCCCCGTACATAGTTGTATATTCTTCGTTGTGGGTCCTTCTAGTTGTGGCATGTGGGACGCTGCCTCAGCGTGGTCTGATGAGCAGTGCCATGTCTGCGCCCAGGATTCGAACCAACAAAACACTGGGCCGTCTGCAGCGGAGCGCGCGAACTTAACCACTCGGCCACGGGGCCAGCCCATTCTTTTGAGAAATCTTGATTCAGGTCCTTTGCCCATTTATTAATTTGGTTATTTGTTTCCTTGCTATTGAGTTGCTTGAATTCTTTATAATTTTGGATATTAACCCTCATTAGATATATGGTTTTCAAATATTTTCTCCCATTCTTAGGTTGTCTCCTCACTCTGTTCATTGTTTCCTTTGCTGTTCATAAGTTTTTTAGTTTGATGCAATCCCACTTGTCTATTTTTACTTTTGGTGCCTGTGCTTTTGGGGTCATATCCAAAAAATCATTGCCCAGACCAACGTCAAAAGCTTTCTCCCTATGTTTTCTTTGAGTAGTTTTATAGTTTCGGGTCTTACATTTAGTTCTTCAATCCGTTTTGAGTTGATTTTGTATATGGTGTGAGATAAGGATCTAATTTCATTCTTCTGCACATGGATATCCAGTTTTCCCAGCACCATTTATTGAAGAGACTATCCTTTCCTCATTGTATGTCCTTGGCACTCTTGTTAAAGATCAGTTGACCATAAATTCATGGATTTATTTCTAGGCTCTCAATTCTGTTCCATTGGTCTATATGTCTGTTTTTAGGCCAGTACCATACTGTATTGCTTACTGTAGCTTTGTAATATGTTTTGAAATCAGGAAGTGTGATGCTTATAGCTTTGCTCTCCTTGTTCAAGATTGCTTTGTCTTTTAGGTGTCTTTTGTGGTCACATGAGTTGTAGGATAGTTTTTCTATTTCTGTGAATAATGCCATTGGAATTTTGATATGAATTGTATTGAATCTGTGGATCACTTTGGGTAGCATGGACATTTTAACAATATTAATTCTTCCAATTCATGAACATGGGATATCTTTCCATTTAATTATATCTATTTCCATTTTTTTAATCAATGTTTTATAGTTTTCAGTGTACATTTCTTTCACTTTCTTGGTCAAATTTATTCCTAAGTATTTTATTCTTCTTGATGCTATTGTAAATGGGATTATTTTCTTAATTTCTTTTTGAAATTGTTTGTTGTTGGTGTGTAGAAACATAACTGATTTTGTATATAACTTTGCATTCTGCAACTTTACTAAATTTGTTTATTAGTTCTAACAATTTTTTAGTAGAGTCTTTAGAGTTTTCTATATGTAGGAAATAAATATATGCAAATAAAGACAATTTTACCTCTTCCTTTCCAATTTGGATACCCTTTTATTTATTTTTCTTGCCTATTGCTCTGGCTAGGACTTCCAGTACTATGTTGAAGAGTGGCAAGAGCGAACATCCTTGTTTTTTCATGGTCACATAGGACAAGCTTTTAGCCTCTCACCATTGAGTATAATGTTAGCTGTGGGCTTGTCATATATGGCCCCTAGTATGTTGCGGTAAATTCTTTCCTTCTATACCTAAATCATTGAGAGTTTTTATCATGAAAGAGTGTTGAATTTTGTCAAATGCTTTTTCTTCATCTATTGAGATGATCATCTATGATTTCCATCCTTCATTCTGTTGATGTGGTATATCGCATTTATTGATTTGCATGTGTTGAATTATCTTTGCATCCCAGGGGTAAATGCCACTTGATGATGGTGTATGATCCTTTTAATGTGCTATTAAATTTGATTTGCTAGTATTTTGTTGAGGATTTTTATATCTATATTCATCAGGGATATTGACCGATAATTTTCTCTACTTATAGTGTCCTTATCTGGTTTGGATATCAGGATAATGCTGGCCTTGTAAAATGAGTTTGGGGGTGTTTCCCACTCTTTGATATTTTTTGGAAGAGTTTGAGAAGGATTGGATTAATTCTTATTTAATTGTTTGGTATAATTCATCAGTAAAGCTGTCTGGTCTTAGCCTTTCCTTTATTGCGAGGTTTTTACTTACTGATTCAATCTCCTTACTCATTATTGGTCTTTTCAGATTTTCTGTTTCTTTATGATTCAGTCTTGGCAGGTTGTATGTTTCTAGGAATTTATTCATTTCTTCTGAGTTGCCCACTTGCATTGCAAAGCTCTCACTAAGGCATTTTTGTGTGTGGATGGTGTCAAATGTTTATTTCTGTAGGGGACACGGGCTTGGGACCTCCTAGTTACCATCTTGCTGTTATCACCAAAGTCAGTTCCTTCTGTGGGCTGTGAGGGAGGGACTTTTTCCAGGCCTTTCTCTTTGGCTTGTAGAAGGCCATCTTATCCACATGTCTCCTCACATTTCTCTCTATGCACATCTGTGTCCAAATTTTCCCTTTTTATAAGGATACCAGTGATACAGATTAGCTCCCATCTTACTGACCTCATTTTTACTTGATTACCTCTGTAAAGACCTTATCTCCAAATAAAGTCACATTGTTAGGTAGTGGGCATTAGGACTCCAACATATCAGTTTTGGGGGACACAATTCAACCCATAGTATATTCTGATCATTTGTTCTTAGAAGTACGTATACTTACCTCATGTTGTTATTTAAAAGTTGAAAATCATTCAATGTATGTAAAAGCACTTAGTAAGCTGAGTATTTCTATGTATAAAAATAAGGCAGTAAATTAATGAGAGATAACTGCATAGATTTACATAATAATAAGAGCTCTCTCTCTACTGAGAACAATCATGTGCCTGGCACAGTTCAAAATGCATTAACTCATCAATCTATAAATCTCCTGGGGGGCTGGCCCCATGCCTGAGTGGTTAAGTTTGTGCCCTCTGCCTCATGTGGCCCAGGGTTTCACGGGCTCGGATCCTAGGTGCTGACCTATCACTGTTCATCAAGCTGTGCTGAGGCGATGTCCCACATAGCAGAACTAGAAGGACCTACAACTAGAATATACAACTATGTACTGGGGGGCTTTTGGGAGAAGAATAAAAAAAGGAAAAATGGCAACAGATGTTAGCTCAGGGCCAATCTTAAAAAAAAATTAAAAATAAAATAAGATCTCCCATGAATGTAGATGTTAGTATCATCCTCATTTTCAAGATGAGGAAACTGACATGCAGCAAGTTTGGGCAACTTACTAAGAGCACACAGCTTGTAGGTGGCATGACAACTTGTGGGCCACTCTGTCAGAGGTCAGACCCTGCAGGCTTGATCCCACATCCCCTGTACAATTGCTAGTAATAGAATTAACTTTAAATTTCCAGAATGGAGATTGTTACAAAAATAAAACTAGATATTAAAGAATAAAAGTAGAAATGATTTCTATAGACAACTAGGTAAATGCAAAAATAGTTGAATATGTGGACATATGGCAGAAAGCCAAATATAATACGTAGTGTTATTATGTAGTACTGTACATAGAGAAGTAGATTAAAATAGATGTGTAGAGAAAATTATTAACTTTAATTTTTCTTATAGAGGAATTCTAATGAGAGCAGCAAAGTAGAGTGTTAAAGAACAAAGTCTTCCTGAGTTCAAATCCTGACTACACCATTTACTAACTTTGTGACTTTGGTCACATTACCTTCTGTACCTCGGTTTCCTCATTTTAAAAAATGGGTATAGTAAAAGTACAACTTTCTAAAGTTGTTATGGGAATCAAACATACTAATATTTGTAAAATACTCAGGCAAAAATGCTCAATGTAAAGTAAGCTACAGACTCAAGGAAGGTAATTCCAGAACAGAAATAAGAAAATGAACTTCAAAGAAACCCTCCCCTGTCTCTAAGTTCCACTCCACAGCTTGATAAAAAGGATAACTAGGAGATAGTTAATATAGTAGACAAATAGCAGTAGTTTGAACTCACAAATCAGTTGGGACCTTTCTAAAGAGAAAGGAAACTAAAATTATTTCAGGACCTACTATGTACAGGACTTTTATATACTATATAAAAAGTATATATATACGATGTGTGTGTATCTCATCCCTCAGTGAGTGGCTCAAAAGACATAAGCTTTTAATAAACCAATTTTAGGGATGATTAAATTGAGCCCTGCCCAGGGTTATACAGCCTTTAACTCAGGTGCTACCCCCAGGTTTATTTTACCCCAAGGCCTATGTTGCTTTCCACTAGACCAAGCAAACTGAAAAATCAGCCACATATCCCTCTCTTTCCATCTCTTCTGTGAATCCCTAATCATGGATACTATTACCCCCAAAGCACTTGAATTGATCCTATACATTGCCAAGAGATTAAATGATGTTATTGAGTAGAAAATAATAATTTCTTCCTCCAAAGAGATGGCATCTTACAATTTCTCTGACAGCTTTCTCTCCCTTTCCTAATGAACTATCAATGGAAGCTACCCAGAGAAGCCTGTAACTGCAGGTTTCTGATTAATCTATTTTATTTGGATACTGCTTGATGGTGACAGAATGGTCCATGGGGAGAGTTTTGCAATGGATGTTTTTGACGATGATAGGAACACAGAGCTAAACAGAGTATCAAAAAGCATTACTGCAGTGCAGACATCTGGTCTGGTTTTGCAGCAGAATTAGCATAAGATTATCATCTGATTATTATTATCCTCTCAGAAATGATTAGAACCCATGAGGATGTCTCTGACTGCAGAGGTGGGGAGGGAACCCTGGTGGAGGGAAAGAAGACTTCAGCCTTACAGTTTAATTTGGGAGAATGAAGAGTTTGTGCACCCTAATCTAATCTTGATGTACTCCATCTATCCCAAGGCACAGGAATATTTAAGGAAAGGATGGAGAGAGACAGGAGTTGGGGCACATTGCTCTGAATCAGAGAAACCATAGGTTCCAGGCTGATGACTCAAAGGAAGACACACGTTTTCATCCAAGGGACCCTTCTGTAGGAGAACCACATATGTCCATGAATGAGAAAAGGGAATCCCAAACACGGGAGCGTCTGAAGGAGGAAAAGCCCTCACAAATGTCTGGGAAAATGCCAGGTGATACTGAGTTGTAGGCTCAACTTGGTCCCTGCAAAATCCCCAGCAAGATCCATCTCGTCTTTGCTGGAGCTTCTGGGTCTCATTTGCAAAGCATAGGCTCATAGGACTCAGCCACTTCTAACATTCCTGCCTGTTGTGGCTTGGCAAAGAAAGCTTCCAGAATCCAAAAGGGCTTTTTGGTTTGGCTCTTCATAACTAAATTTCCTCAAAAGCAGGGAATCCTTATTTTTCTTAGATCTTTCAAAATTTGTGTCTGGTTCTATATACAGTGAGCCCTCTGTATCTGTTGTTCCTCATCCACGGATACAATCAACCATGGATGGAAAGGCCTACAGTGGTTGTGTCTGTGCTGAACGTGTACAGCCTTTTTTTCTTGTCATTATTCCATAAACAATACAGTATAACAACTATTTATATAGCATTTGCATTGTGTTAGGTATTATAAGTAATCTAGAGATGATTTAAAGTATACGGGAGGATGTCCGTAGGTTATATACAAATACTACAACATTTTATATAAGGGACTTGAGCATCTAAGGATTTTGATACCCCTAAGTGTCCTGGAACCAATCCCAATCAGATACTAAGGAAGGACTATATATGGGTACATCCTAGCATGTATTTGACCGAACAAAAAAACCCAGAATGACTTAGTATCAAAAATTCTAAGTTAAAAATCCAGATACAAGTACTATGAGTACTTTACTCAATCTTTCCCAGCCTCAGTTTACTTATCTGTAAAAGGGAATGATGAGATCTGTCCACCTACAAAATAGTAGGGAAAGAGAAGATCATTAATGTTATCTTCCTACTGGCACACTATTATGTGCCAAGGGTATAATGCTCATCTCATTTGATTCTCTCAACAACCCAATGAAGTAAGCCTTACCTCTCCCAACTTTCAGATAAAGAAATTGAGAGCCCAGAGTAGCTTGCTGATACAGTGGTCATGGAGCTAGGATTCCTGGTCACTGGTAGGCGATTCCAATGGTCAGGTTCTTCTCCAACATAATGGTCTTCATCAGGGATGCTCAGCATTGTGAAATGAGCTAATACGGGTGGCAGTACTTTGTACATCATGAATGTGCTTCTGATATGCCATGTAGTGACCATAAGACCATGGTCCTTGGGATCAGACTGGCCTGGGTGCCTTTGCCATTAACAAACACTGTCCTGGGACAAGGGCTTAAAATCACTTAGCCTCAGCTTTACTGTGTTTAAATTGGAGAAATTAATATTTTTTTACCTCATGGTTTTATTTAAAGGATTATGATAGGGAGGGTTTCCAGTCTCTTGGTCTCTTCATTTTCATATAGAGGGAGTTTTGCTAAAGTTTTACTCCTGGCTTCCATCTGACCCTCCACTCTCTCACTGCCAGTGATGGGTGACTTCTCTGATTGAGTGAATATGGGAGAAGAAATTAGGCAGCTCAGTCCTCTCTCTCTCTCTCTCTCTCTCTCTCTCTCTCTCTCTCTCTATTTTTATCTCTCACCAAAGAAGCCAGCCCTTCTCCTCAGCCACATGGTACGTGGACAGCCCAGGCTCAATGCTTGCTGGAAGAGCTCAGTTGACCAGCTGAGCCAGTGCCTGAAGTACCAAGTCTAGCGAGTTCAGGAGTAAAGTATTTAGGAATCCCATCATGGCTACAGGGCTAAAGCTGTGTCCTTAAATCAGTCTCATAGGTAATAAAACTGATACTAAAACAAACGAAAAATAATAAGACTCCTTCTGTCTGTTTTGTGTTTTTCTTTTTCTCATTTGGTTCCAAACTGGGAGACAGGGGTGTATTTATTGCACCCTTCCTGCAACCTCAGCAGGTTAAATAAGTTCATACGTGAAAATCATCAATCACAGTGTCTGGAGCATTATCAGTATCAATAAATGTTAAGTATTACTATCAGGCTTGCCCATGTGGCTCCTACAATTACAGGCACCAGAGGAATTCCTGGAAGGGCAAGGAGAGTGAAGCCTGGGGAAGGGCTGGAGAATGGCTACTCTATGGCTCATCCATACAGTACATGGTTTGCAAACTGGATTGACTCTATTATTTTCTAAGGATAGTGCTTGTGATTTGGTTATGCGTCAGAATCCAATGGCATCCCATCTATTCCGATTTTATTCTGAAGTTTAACTGCACTTCTTTAGATTTTGGACCTAAATGAAGCATAGTAACATGTCTTTTCTTAATTTGATTGGCTTATCTATGGCTATAATTGTTTCAAGAGCCTAGCACTATTATCCTAATAGATCTAGACAGAAATCAATTTTGGAGCTACATGAAACAGAAGTGAGTCCTTCCTGGGGTAGGGTCTTTGATGCTTTTAAATGTTATGAGATAGAAGATTTAGGACCCCCAATGAGTTTTGTTCTGTCTCTTTATTCCATATTACAAATGGTACTGCACAGAATTCTCTTACCTGCCCTATTTTCAATGCTGACATTGGCTTATTTTGACTGTCTGCAAAGTCCTGGGCCACAAGCTGGCAGAACTCAATGGGATGAAGAGATAGGCAAAGAAGAATTTGCTATAACTTATAGTCAGGGTGGACCCAGATTTTAGGGGGGCATGAAGCTTGTACATTTGGGGGACCCTCTTAAGAAAAATAACACAAAATCATGAGTACCAAATGAGAGGCCCTGAAATGTATGCTCCATTAGCCTCACAGCGAATCCACCGCTGCCCACAGCCAAGGACTGTGTGCATGACCCAATGACTGCATCCAATCATCTCTTTTATTACCTCCCCTGGGGCAGAAATGCTGGCCATGAAGCGTCTTCTAATCAGAACTATCTTCTTTCATTTGACACACAAAGGGGGAGCTCCCTCTCCAATCTCTAACAGAAACATTAAACAGCAGGTAAGCACAATTTCTATCCAAAGAGGGCTTTCATAGGGCCTTTGCAAATGCTGTATGTTCCCTTCCCCTGTTGCAATATGCATAATGTATTTTAGGAATATAAATGCAGTGTCTTAGAATCTGTGACTCAGGATCAGTGTTCTCAGTTACCAATTGCCAAATGAAAAAACAAATCCAGCATATTACTAAGTGAAAGAAGCCCATCTAAAATGGCTATATACTTTATGACTCCAATAATATGACATTCTAGAAAAGGCAAAATGATGGAGACAGTAAAAGAATCAATGGTTGTCAGGCATTAGGGAGGAGGGAGAGATGAAGAGAAGCAGCACAGAGGGTTTTCAGGACAGTGAAACTACTCTGCCTCATACTACGATGGTGGACATATGTCATTACACATTGGTCAAAACCCTTAGAATGTACAACCCAAGAAAGAACCCTAATGTAAACTATGGACTTTGGGTGATGATGATGTGTCAATGCAGGTTCATTGATTGAAACAAATGTCCCACTCTGGTGGGGGATGTTGATAAGGGAGGAGGTTGTGCCTCTGTGGGGACAAGGGATAGATGCGAACTCTCTGTACTTTCTGTTGAATTTTGTGTGAACCTAAAACTGCTCTAAAAGGTAAAGTCTACCTAAATCAAAAACAAATCCAGACGTGTAAGTAGAGACTTTATTTGAAAGGATTATTGCAAGAGGGAGAAAGGGCCTATGGCAATAGGGAGAACTGTCTGACTGTAGATCAGCAAGCATCTCAAACCTCAGGCGGAAAAGGGCTTCTTTTTTTTATGTGGAGGAGTGAACAAGACTATAAAGAACCCAGTGTGGGGAAGGGAGGGAAAGAGGTGGAGGTAGTCTGATTGGATAGAAGATCAGAGAGTGTTTTACTGTGAGGCCAGCCTATTTCTGGGAGGGGCAGCTAAGGAGGGGCTGTCTGCTGGCTCAGACTGAGAATGGATAAAATTTCAGGGGTCTAAGGGGAAGGTGAAAAACTTAAGCAAAATTTGATCAAGTCAGGTTAATGGGCATTTTGTCCCAGTTGATCAGTGGAGACAAACAGTTCAGCTAATTATTTATGAGTCAAGGAATGAGAACTGGAGGATCTTGTCTGGTCTTGTCCTAGGCAAACAAGGAAAGCACCTGTGAGTCTTCTCGAACTCATTTGGGGAAGGATGATTCTTTGCAATAAGCATTTTCCAGAACACAAAAAAGATGGGGGGATTTCTTAGTCCTTGCTCTTTTCCAGGAACACAAGTCTCAGATAAAGTAAAAAATTGTCACGATCTAGTTGTTTGACATGACAAGGGACACATTTCACACACAGATGTGAAGCAGTCCCTGGCCCATAAAATGGGAGCTTTTCCAAGGGTCTTCTGCAATGGAATCCCTGCTCCATTTCACACTATGGGCTCTAGGGCTTGGCGTCATCATCTATAAAATTCTGCTAAGAATATTCACTCTGACCGCAAGTCATGAGGATTAAATGAGGCGATGCAGGGGTTTTTTTTGTAGTAATATGAATACGAATTTTGGTGGGGCCTTACCTTATTGTATTAACAATATACATACTTGATTAAGAAAACTATGGAAAATTATTAATTTTCTATGTGTGATAATGGTATTATGGTTATATTTTTTAAAAGAAACCTCTGTCTTTTAAAATACACACTGCTATATTTATGAGTAAAAATTTGTGATGTCTGAGATTTGCTTCAAAATAGACCAATGTTAGGATGAGGGAGCAGGTATGGGTACAGGTGAAAAAGAGTGGCTGTGAATTGATGGAGGTTGTAGGTGAACGGTGGATACATGAGGTCTTATTGAACTATTTTCTATATTTCTTTGAGTGTTTGAAACTATCTATAGCAAAGAGGAGGGAGACAGGGAGACAGACGGACAGAGACAGAGAAAAACTGAGCAAGTTTCGAAAGTTTTGTGATTAAGCAGAGGGTGAATTAAAATATTCAACATTGCAGTATGAAATCAGATTTTAGAAATGTTGGACCCTTTGAAGAATAACTTAGGAATCATATCAAGTATTCTACAATAGTATTAAACTTTTGTGTAAATAAGTCTTCTAAATTTGGTTGCATTTTCTTCAGAAGCAGTTGGAAATCTTTAAATATTCAAAGAATCAGTTTCTTAAGATTTTTGTAAACTATATTTAGGATAACCTGTATCTTAAAGGTTTTGTATCATCATCATTCGCCTGATGATCATCATGCCTCATCGTTAAGGACACTTGTAGTCCTTTGAACACCTCTGGCTGTTTTATGGGGGAAGGGGTGGGCTTACTAGATTGAATATGAGTGATGTGGGGGATGTTTTTTAGCCGTATTCTGGAAATGTTCCCCAGAATCCTTTTGATTTGTAGTTGCTGTCGTTCAGTTTCACCTGCTCCAACACTGATTGAACTTAACAAAGTTTGTGCAAGAAAACACTGTTAGTATTGTCATGATTATTGTTGTTGTTCTGTAGAGAATAGGTCTTTTCACCCAGTTTGTTATTTTAGTGGCCTTCTGAAAACTATTTTCTTTGTTTCACTTCTGAAACAGAATCTAGCAAAAATTACCATTAGCTGAGACATTCAAAAACATCTGTACTTCCATACAATGTATATATAAAAACCCCCACATGTATTTATAGGAATTTTCTAAAAGTATTTGCTGAAAAATAAATGCATTCTAGTTTATCATCATATTATTTTCCAAGCACTATTTTAACTACTTTTTCTTGTGACAAGAAGAAAAAATGTTTCGCCAATGGTGTGAAACTTCTGTCCTACGTTATTAAGAAACTTCAAAAATAGGGGCTGGCCCCGTGGCCGAGTGATTAAGTTCGCGTGCTCCGCTGCAGGCAGCCCAGTGTTTCGTCGGTTCGAATCCTGGGCGCGGACATGGCACTGCTCATCAGACCACGCTGAGGCAGCGTCCCACATACCACGACTAGAAGAACCCACAACGAAGAATACACAACTATGTACCGGGGGGCTTTGGGGAGAAAAAGGAAAAAATAAAATCTTTAAAAAAAAAAAAGAAACTTCAAAAATAGTGCTAAATATCATGAAATGTAATAAAATTTAAATTTAATAAAGTATTGGATCAAATATTGAATGATTTAAAAATCACTCCCAAATTATAGAACTTTGTTTAGACGTTGCAGATATTGAAATTTAAACGTCTCATTAACAGTAATGGCTTCATGCTATCCTTGATCAAGGCACAAATAACATGTAGGGCAAATTTCCACATTAATGATAGTAGATATAATTTTGCTTATCAAATAGCCTTCCTGATAATTTAGGGCTTTTTCCACTGACTTCTTGTCGTATATAATTATATCATTATTGTTTTATGTACCTCATAACATGGCTGATGAAGCACTTGTGTCCTTCCAAATTCTTTTTATTTGCCTGTTCTTTGCATTATTATTGTAATCTTCAATCACTCTCTGTAGGAATATTTGAATGATATTTGTCCATTTTCAAGTTTATTTAAGGTATTGCTAGATAATGTATTATCCAGATCAGCCTAACCAGGCCAAAAATATATACAATGTTGCGAGATGCTGATAGTGAATGACTGAATGAGGATGCTTCTGGGAACCTCTTCAGACTCTGGACCTTCTCCTCTTCCCTCAGGGTATCTTCTCTATTTTCTATGACAGATGATTGTCTCCCAGATGAACTGAGAGCATCCGTGCCTATGTGTACTTAAATATAAATAAAATTCAATTTGTTTCTTTCTTTTTCTTTTAGACAGCAATAACTAGAAATCGAATTGCTAAAATTTTCTTTTTGACACTAAAGGGTCATCTTTCACTTTGGAGATTATTGATGTAGATCAGAAGTTGGTAAATTTTTTTCTATAAAGGACAGATAGTAAATATTTTGGGCATCTTGGGTCACTTACCCTCTGCTCCAGCTACTCAGTTCTTATAGCGTGAAGCCAGCCATAGAAGATATGTAAACAGATGAGCATTTCTGTGTTCCAATAAAATTTTATTTGCAAGAACAGGTGCAGGCCACATTTGTTTCATGGGCCATAGTTAGTTAACCTTTGATTTCGATGATTAATCATAGAGCCAAATTTGCATTGCATGTTTGGATTCAAATTTGAGATTTTAAGAGACCTGATTTATAGGGAGGACTTGCAAGAACCTGCAGTTTCTCAGAGGACAAAAGACAGTGGTTGAATGAGTAAGAGCTTGAGAGACCTATAAGCTTTGGAAGTTGAAGTAAATAACTACAATACTAGTGCTGAAGAACTCTAAGAAAATTATGGATGATAACAAGGGCAAGAGGTAGGCCATGATGAGGGTAGCTGAAGTACAGAGAAGGTAAGGTTTGTTGAAATTGGGAATATCTGGGAATGGATGGCCTAATACTTGGAAAGTTGTGGAAGGGATGTCTAAAGTTTCAGAGAGATTATCTAATCCATCCCTCTTGAATTAACAGATATTTGAAAATTTACACATTATAGAATGTGTGCTATTTAGGAAGTTGAGGAGATAATTGGGTAACTGGATCTTTTAGTAGATACTTTTAAGGCAAATAAACTCCCCAGGAACTGGCCATTCTTCCTTCCTAGGTGCTGGGGTGGTAAATTATAGCTGTGAAATCTTCCTTTAAAGAATTACGTGGCCCCTGCTTTGGGGATTTTATAATATAGACGATCAAACAAGGAATGTACGCATAAATTGTATATTAGTCTGTTAGGGCTGCCATAAGAAAATACCATAGACTGGGGGGCTTAAACAACAGACATTTATTTCTCACAGTTCTGGAGGCTGGAAAGTCCGAGATCAAGGTGCTGGCAGCTTCAGTTCCAGAAGAAGGTCCACTTCCTGGCTTTTCATTGTGTTCTCACATAGTGGAGAGAGAGTGAGAGCTCTGGTCTCTGTTCCTCTTCTTAAAAGGACATTAATTCCATCATAGGGTCTCCACCCTCATGACCTTATCTAAACCTAATTACTTCCCCAAAGCCCCACATCTTAATTTCATCACAATGGGGATTAGGGCTTCTCCATATGAATTTTGGGGAGACACAAACATTCAGTCCATAACAAGCTGTTACATTAAAAAAGTAAATATAGATTATGAAATGTGCTCACAAAAGGAATAAAAATGGCGACATGATACAGTTGGGTTGAGTCTGAGGGGGCACTTCCATCAGGGTCGTCAGGGAAGGTGCTTCTGAAAAGGTGACATTTCATCCGATATTTGAAAGATGAGAAGGAGCCACACGTTGCTTGGGAACAATATTCCAGGCAGAAGGAACGAGAAGAACTGTGGCTCTGAAGCAGGAAAGAGACTGGCATGTTCCAGAATCTATCAGGAGGCTGCTGGGGTGGCAGTACAGGGAGCAAGAGTGGAAGTGGCACGAGGAAGGGCTGGTTCCCTCACATTTCTTGAGACTGACTTTCCTTTTCGATCCCAGTCTGTTTTACTCATTGTGTCTAAAATGCCATCGTTTTTTGTGAGATTTCATTTCTTCTCCTTTTGATAAACAGAATAAAGTAGCAATCGGGAGACTAGATTTTGAAGCAAGACTGTCTGAGTCTAATTATAGCTCTGCTCCATACCAGCGGTGTGCCCTGGGCTGCAGCTTCCTCATGTGTAAAATGAGGATAATGATACTCACCTCGTAGGTGACTGGTGTGTGTAAGCACTTAGAACTGTGCCTGTCACTTATGCTGGTTCACTGTTAGCTTCTATTAGACCACACTTTGAAAAAGTCACTGCTGTCATAATTCACCAGGTTTTCATCCCTATTAGGTGCACCGTGAAGACTGCTCTTCACTATTCCGAGACCTCTCATTAAAGTGGAGTCAAGAGGCAACTGATCTGAGGCATTCACCCTTCCGCTGAACTGCTGTAAAAGCCATCTTGGCTTTTGTCCAAAAATATTTACTTCTGCAACTGGCACTAGAATGTCCTGTCCTCAGTCATACTGGCCCAGAGTATGGGCATGGGACAGGAGCCATAATAATGTTACGGTGACCTCAGTGGAATCCGTTCTGGACAAGGACTTTTCTCTAAGGAATTTGCACACTGAACCCTCAGGATCCAGACCTTAGAAAAGCAAGTTGGCTCTTTGCATCTTGGGGCTTCTGTCTTTGACTTTCGTCAGCTCTTCAGAGAATTGTGAATTTAAATGGACTCTGCAGCCGCTTACATCTGGCCCTGGCCTTTTCACTTCAGTGAGACTAACCTGTTTTTCAAGCTTTCCTCTCTGTCTGATATTCCCTCCTCTCTTTCTGTCATATTTACCTCCTTCCTCCCATCACTACCCCCAATCTCTCTACTAGCATGTCCTGCCAGGCTCCTACTGTATTACATTTTGGGGATTAGTTCAGTTGGCCCCTCCTGTAGGAAGCCCTCTGGCATCTTCCTCCTTCCTTTGCTCCCCACCAGGTGGGTAAAGCTTTCCTCTTTCTAGACTCTATATTATCCTGCACATATCTCTGTCATAGCTGTTTCTACCCACTCTTGGTTATGTGTCTTTTTTTGCCACTAGAATATGTGCTTTGGCATCAGGGCCCCAGTGACTGAATCATATTCAACTTTAAATTTCCCATGTCTAACAGACACCCCCAAGTCCCTAATTCCCCATCCTCAGTTCCTGATTATCCCCACACAGCATCCCAAACATCCGCTCTAGCATCCTTTCTTTGAAAGCATATGTACCTTTGAGGCAATCTGCTTCATTGTTTGGCTGCCCTATTTTTAGAAAAGTTCTTTGAGCAGAAACTTCACTGGAAGCATCTTCTAGCTTTAGGGATTAACTCTGCCATCTGGAGCAAAACGAACCTGCTGTCTCCTTTATAAGATAATTTTTCCCATAGTTAAGACAATTATTGTCCTTATTCACTATTCTTTTCACCTCAGGAAAGATATCCAGTTCCCTCAATTTTATATCCATTCACTTAATCATTCATTCATTCACTCAATAATTCATTCATTCATCCACTTATTTGCTCACTCACTCAATTGGTCCTTCATTCTACAAATATTCCAAGTTCCAATGATGCTCTGATACTTTTCCGGAATTGAAAGTGTAACATTGAATGAGATAGCTATAAGTCCCAGCCTTCTCCCTTATGTTTACAGTTTGATGAGAGAGGCACATTTCAACACGAGGTCATAAATGCTTTGACCAGAGAAATGCAGGGTGATACAAGAACACAGAGTGACACCTCACCCAGATTGAAGGAAGCAGGGAATGCTTCCTGGTAGGAATGACATCTAAGCTGAAGCTAAGTAGGAGTCAGTAGGGTCAATAAAGGGGCAAGAAGAGTGTTTCAAGCAGCGGCCACAATATGTGTTAAGATCAGGGTGTGTGGTGGGGCGAATGGGCAGTGAGAGTGATAAGTTGGAACATAGAGGCGTATAAATGCCTAGCATGGAGGCCTTTGCAAGCCCTGACGAAGAGTTTAGCTTTCATCCTAATTGAAATGAATATCCATTCAATTGTTTGAAGAAGGGGAATAAAGTGGTCAAGTTTTCATTATACAAACCTAGCTTGTTCTCTCTAATGATATAATGATATTCTTCTTTAAATTTTATGACTTCTCCTTTCCTTTCTGGATCTCCCAAGTCTAGATTTGCCAAATATTGTCACAAATTCAGATGAAGAACCCAAAGTAAAAATGGGTTTGGAACTGAGACCAAATGTCCCTGTTTAGCAATTGAAGCATGTTTTTCTAAGGATGTGCTTTCCGACATTATGGAAAGTATCTTAGGCTCTTGCTTGGGTCCTGGAAAAGAAGGCACCTGTTTTAAGGAATGTCTAGCCCCTTCTCACTTGGCAGCTGCCCCTCCAAGCTGACGACATTAGGGATGTGGCAGATTGAGGAGGCTGACGATGCCATTTGGTTAACCCATGTGACTCTTTCCATCAGCTTCATTTCTGTGATGTCTTGTGCCCCAGAGGGGGCAAAAGATCACTTTATAATTCCTTGGTCATATTAAGATACAGATACCCTCAGGGCCTTAAGCATTGAAATGTCAAATGGGGACTTGATGACCTAAATTATGTTCCTCAAAAACCAATCTCTTGCTCCCACCTGTGTCCTCTGAGTGAAGTTTCTAAATAGAGATCACTTAAAACGCAAACTTTCAAAAGGGGAAAGTCGTGACCCTCTGGTCATCAGGACAGTGATGGAATGGTTCTGCTGAAGGAGTGGAGTTTGCACAATGTCCAAGAGAGGAGCTGGCTTTTCTCCGTATAAAAGCTGGCAATGCCATAGAACTGCTCAAATCCTAGTTGGTTCAGGACCACACATCACCTGTCCCTCGAGTGACTGATTTCTTGTCTTCACTTCACACTTCCGCTTTCCTTCCCTGCTCTCCACCACCTCTTTCCTGCGCCACTAATGTCCTACTCTTGAGTTCCAACCCTACGAAGTGGTTTGTCTTTGTTTCCACATTCTGATCGCTCAGCCTCCATGTCTTTCGATTCAGGATGTTCTTTCTTCTTAGATTCCTCTCCAGCATGAATAGGAAAGTACTGTGCTTCAATGGAAAACTGCACATTGTTTAAATCACATCATTCCAGATTATTGGATTCTGGTCTTTCTTTGTTTTTGAGCCATTTTAGAGCTCTGTAAACTAATAGTTATGCATATAATTCTTGTAAATTCTGTCCACAGGAGATTTAATTGACTTTCCTCCCCCACTGTGGAAAAAGCCAGTTTTACTTCCATTTGCCCATTCATTTCCATATTCCTGATCTATAAATGTATCTTTTTTTGGTTTTCCCTTGAACTCGTAACACGTCACCAGTTTCCTCATTAATGAGTTAAACCAAATCTTTTCAACACATGTTCATATTTATGTCAGTATGAGAGTTCTGATTTTACCTTTTTTTGAAAATTATCTTTTAATGGATGATAAAAAGAGAAAGGAGCAAACAGTAAGTACTGAGTTCCTACCACAATCCAGGGGGGCTAGATGCCAGGCCATAGGATGGTGTTTCTCCTGAGCCACCTTATTACACTTGTTCAAATTATTATAGATTGCAGATTCCTGAATATTCCAGAATGAGGGCCAGGAATTTGCGTTTTAACAAGTTAATGTTCAGGAGAGTTTAAGAGCCACTGTAGCTAATGGTGAAAAGAAAGACTCTCCAATGTCTTCAAATCTCCTTGGAGAGAGAGACGAAGGGAGAGATAAAGGATAAAACTACTGATGACGGCTAAGACTGATGTATAAGTTGAACATATAACTGAAAATGCACGTGTAAAGTAAATCCAACTAAGTCAAAGCAAAATTTCCTGTAAGGAATAATGGTAAACAAAAGGGTTAGGAGGATGTCACTCACACACCTAACCCCCTGCCCTGGGTAAGAACATCTTATATCTCTTTAGCCTAGACTGGTATGAAAATTTACATTAGTAAATCAAATTAATAATAATATACATTTACTTTTAAGAGAACATAAGTAAATCAATTTGCTTTCCATTAATTGATTAGTAGGACAAACTTTACTTCAGTGTCTATACTGGGGATATGGCATTAAGACAAGGTCTCTTCTATTTTAGTGCTTTTCTTGTTTTCTTAAATAGGAGCAAATGGGCCCAAGGTACAAAATAAAGCATGCTACATATAAGACTGAAATTGTTGGGAATGCCTCTAGGGCTATAATTAGTGTTATCATTTGACAACCTTACCCCCAAAATGCTGTGGTGTGGACCAAGGTCCTTGGGTCACAGCATTTGTTGTCTTCCCACATTCAATGTCAGAAACCCATAATCCAAGACATTTCTAAATGGCAAGTGTGAGTTAACGGAAGCCACATGTCACAAGAAATGCTAAGGAAGTGCATAGAAGGAGTCAATAAATGATATGTGATAGTATAAAATCAAGCACAAAAGTGGGTGCCAGGAAAGTTCAGAAAAGAGAAAAATTAGTAAGGCAAAGCCAGAGTAGAGTAGCTACCTCGGGAGTAGAAAGCTTCTGGAATTTAGGAAATGCCAGATTCTAAGGACAGTTTGCATGGGTGTAACATCAGGTTGGAAGGCCTTCCCCATAGAGGCATTGTGTATGTAAGTCCAGAAGTGAGCCTGAGCTGTCTGCCATAGAAAAGTGTCAGTGAGCAAGAATCTCTCCAACAAAGATGAAAGCCAGACACCCTTTTAGTGCATGTCAGTTGCCTGCAGGCCAGAGACCAGGTGCAGGACCCCCTAAGGTAGAAAGACATCCCAATGCTAGATTGATCTTTCTCAGATAGCTGGGTAGAAGGAGGAGATTCACCCAAGTACCAAATGCCTCCAAACATCTGGATGCTTGACGTCATGTATTCTAAACAGCTGGTTTGACAAAGCTTTTCTTACTCCCCACCTGGATGTTTGTTGTCAAGCCCATCGTTAACTTCTGGAAGTTCCAAATCCTCAGAGAGAGAAATGAGCAAATACTCCTGCCTGCAGTCAGAAGCAGGTTCTGAGCCCCACATGGTGACATGCCTGTATTTAATAGGAAGTGGCTTAACTCTTGGGATTTACCATGGATTGAGTCTACCGAGCTGGAAGGGTTCATCGTAACCCTTCTACACTTCTCTATGGAGATTTTATCCGATTTCTCCATTAGCCATATAAGGACTTTTCAAGTTGATATATTCCACCTGCTAAAGGGGACTAGTAGCATGATTGTGACATGCATTGCTGATAGACTAGGCTTTGTAAATGCTGATAATTAAAATTATTTTTAATTCTAATGACACTGAAGAATAGATTTTTCTATTCATTCAGATGTTTCCCAGTGGATACATTTTACCCTTTGAAGAAATTGATTACATTAAAAGTTATCTTCATTTTGCCTTTATAATGTCAAATCTTTTCATCTTCCTTTCTCCCTTTATCAAGGGTCTCCTGCCCAGAAACGTAGGCACATCCCTGTCACAAATCCCAGAACATCCTATATCGGAGGTGAATGCATTACACGTTTTTCCTCTGTTTGTACCTCCTTATCAGGATCAAATTAATAAATTCTTTCCTCTCATTGATGCAGAGTAACTTTCTACCTCTCTGAGCCTTTTTGCTTGCTGACCTCAACAACCTCAGATTATATCTCTTCTACTCTAAGCACTTCCAAAGATATTTTTTTCATACAAAACGCGTTCTTTCTCAAGTCGAATTCATTACACCTTTTTCCTCTGTTTGCTTTCATCTTCTTTTGTATGCATTTCATCTTTCCATCTAGATTGAACAATCCTTGAGACTACAGATCTTAATTTGTATTTCTTTCCTCCCCCTTTCTGCCCAGCATGATGTATCCATTTAGCAGACTCAATGAATTTTAATGGATTAATATCTTGGGAGAGGTGGAGAGGTGAGGGACTTTGAGCTAGCCCGGGGGATATTTGAGCTACAGAGGTTGTGACTATCTTGTTCAACATTATATCCTCAGGGCTTAGAACATACTCTTGCAAATAGCAGGTGTGAATGAAAAGTATTGAATGAATCAATGAATATAAAATAGAAGTTTCCTAGGTATTAGCTTTAGACAAATCTGGGTTTATGTGGTGGGCAGAATCATGGCCCCCAAAGATACCTAAATCCTAATCCCCAGGTCCTGTCATCATTAATTTGCATAACAAAATGGACTGTACAGATGTGATTAAATCAAGGATTTTTGAGATGAGGAGATTACCCTGGATTATACAGGTGGATCCAATGTAATCACAAGGGTCCTTCTATATGAGAGGGAGGCAGGAAAGTCAGAGTAGAAAAAGAAGATGTGGCAACAAAAGGAGAGGTCGGAGTGATGTGATTGCTGGCCTTGAAAATGGAAAAGAGCCCCAAACTGAGGAATGCAAGCAGCCTCTAGAAGCAGGAAAATGCAGAGAAACAGATTGTCCCCGAATGCCTCCAGAAGGAACGCAGCCAAATCCTTGATTTTAGCCCAGTGAGACCCATTTTGGACATCTGACATCCAGAACTATAAGATAATGAAATTGTGTTGTTTTAAGTGAGTAAATTTGTGGTAATCTGTTACAGCAGCAATAGGAAACTAATACAGATTATATCCTACTTCAATTAGTATCTCTCCAAATTCTCTGGACTTCATATTTCTTTGCTGTAAACAGTTGAAAATAATAGTTAGTTTAGCATACATGTTTACTACAGTAAACATTTGTCTAGGCTCTAAATTGATGTGAGGATTAAATTAAAGAGCATAAAGTGCCTAGTGATATTTCTGATAAAAAATATGTCCTTCAAAATGTAGTAGTTAGATCCCGAAAACCCACAAAGTAGGTGACTTGGCACAGAGCTGGGTAATTTAATTTCAGGAACCTAAGGAAAGTGGAATGAAGAACTGAGGTTGCTAATAAATCTATAAAACTCCTTATAAATAAATATTTAATTTACTAATATACAATAATAAAGATATTGTAAATAAGACAATGATAACATTTTACACACTTTAAATGTGAGATAGTAAATCCTTTGCTATTATTCATGGACATTTAGAATTCCTTGTTGCTAGAAACTCTTCAGGAAATAGCTTATACTTTGTTTCAGATATGTCCTCAGCTTGATGGAGATAATGCACATACGAGGACGCTGGCTTGCTTGTTTTTCCCTAATGTAACCGAGCTCAATGGGTTGGTCTGTTGGTGAGTGCAGAGTTGAAAAGCACAACCAAAGCAGAATTAGGTGACGAAGAGGTTTATTGTTTGCACAAACAATGGAGAACGCCAGGGAAATCTCCCAAAAGTAGTGTCTCCCTTAGCCCAGTGCCAGTGGAGACTTTATACACAAGAGAGCGGAGGATACCAGGTTGACTTGTAACAGCTGTGTAACAACCGTGCTAATTCAGGGCACATGCATAGCAGGTAAACATGTTATGACATAAATCACATGATTTGAAAATGGCTGCTTGGACCCTCCCAGAGGAGGAGACTTTAACATGCTAATGAGTTTAAGGTAAGTTTAGGATGCTTGGAGCTGGAACATTTTGCAGGGGTCTTGCTGCAAACCTGTGAGTTTCTCTGCAAGACAGCAACATCTGCAAAATGAGAACATCAATTTCTGCAAAACAGAACACATAGTTTCATTTTGTCTGGAAAACATTTGACCAACCACGTTAGTTATCGATCAGATCCTCAGTAACCCTTTCTTTGCCTGGTTTGCTGGTCATACTAAGGTTGGTCCTCCAATCTCTGCATATTGGATCAAATAAGTCCATGAGTGCTCACTATCCTTAATCACCCCCACCCCTCCTGCCTCCCTGGGACTTGCCCCTAGTAACACCTCTTACGCCTACTCCAATTCTTAAATGACTGCAATTGTATAATTAGGTTCTGTTTTTCCTCATCCTTCTTGCTTTCTCAAAGCTTCCAATAAAATTCTCTTTGTTGCGCTGCCACTGCTTTATCTGTGTTCTACACTTGTTCTCTCTTTTTCTATCTATAATAGGCGTCACAAAATTTGCATTTCCTGGAACCAAAATTTTCGCGGTTGCCAAAAAATATACAGATGTAAATTCTTGTATAATTAAATTTTGCATAGGGGAAACTCTCAGTTGGGGAGAGAATGCCGAGCTCAATAAATAGCAGTTGCCATTCTCTCCTCCCACATGTCCCCAGGCCAGCCTTCCAGCAGATGTGCTGCCAGCTCACTGTAGCTACCTGGGCTCTGCTCTGGAGATTGAGAGGATAGCTTGAGTTTTAATTAAACTACTCCTCACAACGTGGATGAGTGGCTTAAAAATCTTGCTGTAAAGAAACTGCAAAACTCTAAAATGCCAGCACTGAGCTAAGGCAAGAAAAAAGCAGAGATGGCATGTCCCCTAATCCTGCTACAAGGTTTCCATTTTCCAAATTGTGAAGGAAAAGCAAGGATGATCTAATCAGATCTGACGGGAAGTTAGCTCAAAACATTGACATTATCAAGAAGTCTATTTGAAATATGGATTTACACCCACTAACCTTAACTATGAATCTCACCTCAAGTGTATCTCTGCCTTGAGATATTAGTGACTAACAGTACAAAGCCATCACAATGAACAAAGTATTCAGTAAGTATGAAGAATATGAGGACCAATATATATTTTTTCCCCTCAGGAATATTTAAAACCATGCATTACTTAATCTAATATTTCATGAAATTTTAGTAAACTTAATGATAATTTAGAAGCTTATGTTTAAGTTTCTTAATTGATTTTTAAAAGATAAAAGTCGTATCACTGTGGCTGTATCCTGGTTCAGTGAAAAAGACTGACATCATAGACAGAAAACAACATGGTAACAACCCAAATGTATTCCTTTGTCAACAAATGCTATGATGCTGTAGATAGACAGCACTGCTAAATATTTAAAGGAATAAACATTGAAGCAATTACACAACAGAATGTATGTTCTACAATGGAATGAAAGTACAAGTGTTTCTAACATGTTTCTGTTTATAGAATTTTTTAGCTTCTCATCTAATATTAAAGCATATGAAAAAAATTGTTGCATGTGATCCTGGAAAGCAAAGATGCCCTTGCACACAGCAGTTGACTTAATAAACACAGTCATTTATGGAAGAAGTGTATAACTGTAACCATTGTTGGAGTAGATGCTCATTAGAAGCAAAGGGACAAAATTGTGTTAAGTTTGCAGAGTGCACCACACTTAAAAGTTATTTACTGTATAAGTCATGGACAAGCTATTGCATCAAAGTTGGAGTGGAAAGCATAAAAAATGCTATATAGATTGCAGTTAACGTGGTCAATGTCTCTAAAACAAGAAAGACTAAGTAAAATTTTTGCAGTATTTTCCATGAGATTGGAAATGACTACAGAAATCTTACAGTACAAATTATATTGTGGAAATTATCTTGTGGCAAAATTTTTAAAGGGGATGCAGAACAATAAAGAGAGATGTGTGTTTCTCTTTAACAAAAAAGGCCAATGTTCCGAATATGCTGACCTCCTCTGTAATAAGAAGTGACTGTCAGTAGCCAGCAGATATATTTGTAAAAATAAACCCACTTGAGCTGTCCCTGCAAGGTAAAAGTGGCATTTCACAGTGACAGAACTGCTCTCAAGAGAAAATCATGCTATGAAGAGAGCATTTTGAAAATATATGCGGAAATATTTACATTGTTATGTGATTTATTTATTTATTGAGTCAAAAAATCCTATTTGGGTTAACTCTAATTTGTCTCTTAAAACACAGATCAGGCATTATCCTATAGTTGGACAACTCTGGTCATCCTGCGAGTTGTCACACTCTCCTGATTCCTCTCCTTTAGCTTCCTGCACATATGCTATGATTGAACTCATAACAGCGTTAGAGTACGTCATTTATATGTGCCTCTCCTCCTTTAGACTGTGAGTTCATTGAGATCAGGAACAAAGCAATTGTCCTACCAGGATGAGAACAGAATTCCTCAAAGATGCTCTGTAAATGGTAATTGGATTAAAAAACAAACATATAATGGACCAATAGACTGAAATAATTGGCTAATATAATAATACTAACAATAACAGTAATGATAATCTCAACAATAGCTCATACTTGAACTACTTTATTTACCATGTACCAGGCACAGATCAAAACACTTTGCACACATTTTCTTACTTAACATTCACTACAATCTTATTGGAATGTACTCTTGTTATCCCCAATTTATAGATGTAGGAGAAGGACCTTGTCCCAAATGATACAGTTAGTTGTCTGAGATACAATCCAGGTGGCCTGTTCACAGAGCCCAGGTTCTGTAAAATGGGGAAAAACAAAGCTTGGCATCCACTTTATAAAGGAAATTTGCAAACTTATAGAGTATATAGAACCAATCATTACAATAAGGGAATGACAATTACATATTAGAACACTTAATATAATACAATTTATTCTACCTTAAACGTATGGGAATTTGTGTCCCATGAGGTCACAGATTCTATCTTCTCACTCTGTATTCTCAGTGACATATAGTATTGGCTCATTAGACTATATGTGGAATAGTCTATTCTATTTTTGTAGAATAAATAAATAAACATGTGAATGAACAATATGGGTAATGGGCTTCACATAGTTGATTCTCTCACATCATATCACAACAAACCTACTGGTAGTCCTGAGGTAAATCCTGGAAAATGTCAGCTCAGAAATGTCCATCCTTTTCCCCAGGGTCAGAGAGCTGGTAAATGGCATGGCCCCTCTCCTCTCAGCCCACGCGACCTGCCCAGGTTGTTCCACTCAGTCCTGTTGATCACACTCGAAGAGGGGTATGACGACCTGGAATGTATCCACAACAGCGTGGCCAGAATGTTGGGCAGCCCAGTAACCACGTCACATGAGGAAGAGCTGAGGGGTCTGGGAGCATTTGGCCTGGAGTAAAGGGGGCTCAGGGAGCTGGGATCACAATCCTAAAATATTTAAAGAGGCATCCAGTGGAAAAGGGATTAAACTGAGGTAATCTGACTCGGCGGGCAAATCCAGGAGTGCTGGGAGGAAGTGAAAGAGAGACAGTTTTCAGTTAGATAGAAGAAAGAACTTTCTAGTATTTGGAGATGAACTACAGTGGGAATATCATCTTGTAAGATTCAAAAGACCAAGGGGCTGCAGGGGCGGCCCCTAGATGAGCTGGTGGGTATAACTTGCCCACTTCCTGTCTCATTGACTTTAGATGATTAAATAAGATCATGTGGGGCTGAGGGAGGGTAATTTACCATATATGAGATGGCATTATGAATAATTGATTACATAGAATTAATAATTAATAATAGCAGATTTTTACGATTTAAAACTCTTTATTCCAAATCATCAGCATCTCTGTTGTTTCCTCCACTATGAAATGATGATAATAATAGTACCTTCCTCACGGTGTTGTTGAGAGGATTCAATGAGTTCATATTTATAAAGTACTGAGAATGATGCCTGACGCATAGCGAGCATGCCATTTTTACTATACTTTCATTATTAATAATAATACATACCTACCATTTATTGGACTCTTTGTGTTACACACAGTATTTCATTTAGGCCTCCCTACATCCCCGATGTAGGCATTACTATCTTTATTTAATAGATGAGAAAACTGAGACGTACCCAGTACACCATGCTGCTATTGTTCATCTATTCGTTATCTCAAAACAAACCTGCTCGATAGTTTATGACAAAGGAGATCGGTAAGCCTTCTTCTAGGTGAGGAACCTGGGATTGAGCAAACCAAAAACCCATTTAATCCCGGGGTAGCTGCCTCTTTCCCTGCTTCCCCCCCACTCGCGAGGACAAAGTCTCCTTTGAGATGCCCCTTTGCCACAGGGTGTTTGGTGAGACAGGAAAGTACAGCTGTTCTCCCTCCTTCTTGCTGAGTTTCAGGTATACATGGGTTAGGACGAGGGGGCATAACCTGAAGGTACTGGTCCAACCCTCCAGGTAGCCGTGAGCCTTCACAGAGGAAACGGAGGAGAGTGACAGCCAGAGTTCAATAGGATGAACAGAAAAGACAGGCTGTGGCATTCCTCCGACCTGCTTCCTAATCGCAACTCTTCCACTTCGGCAAGTCGTTGTACTCCTTTATGCTTATTCCTTTCATTTATAAAATAGGGGTGATAATATTCACCTGTCAGGGATGCAAAGGAATTGAAAGACATAACATGTAATCAAGCACCTGTTGTGATGTCTGTCAGGGACCCTAATAAAGTCAGCCCTCTTCCTGTTCATTTCTGCTCTTTATGGTTTTCCATCATCACACCTTCCATCAACATTCTCCCTCACTCCCCTGCCCCAGCTCCAATACCTAAGAGCAGAGAAACCCCTCACTTGAAGTTATAATTTGGAACTTCAACCCAAAGTAAGTAGCAAGTACTGTAAGGGTTTCTAGAAACTTCCCCGAAAATAGAAGTTTGAATGGGACCATAAGAAACTTCATCGACAGCCACTTCCAGAGATTTAATAAAGTCATCATAGAAGCCCAAGAAAAGATAACATAAAACTGTGCTTGAAATTCTACCATGCCAGACCCCCTCCGTTAGCTTGAAAATCAGGGTGCCTATTAAAGGATGCCATTTGCACTGGGTTGAAGTACCAGGCATTTCAGCCTCTCCTAGAGGATAAGATCTGGTCAAGGGATGTGGTAATACCATGATGACTTGGGAATTTGAGAGGGTCAAATCACGGGATTCAAATATTCAAAACACTGGGGACACCAGAGACAAATTAGCCACCTCAGGACTCTGCCCAGGATGGGTCTGAAGTAGAAGTTTTGAATCTGCAGTGCTACCAGAATTTACTGAGCTACTTCAACATGTGGTAGAATCTGGAAAACAGATGTCACAAACTCTCATTAAAGTGTCAAACACTTTTCCAGCATTTCCTCTCTCATCATAGCTGATTATCAAGATAAACACACACACACACACACACACACACACATGCATACACACACATAAATACCTTGATAACTTGCTCAAGGCAGAAAAATGTCTGATAGTTTAATGAAATGGATGAAAGAAAATTCTATATTTTAATGTTTTCCAGGCAGTACAAATAATTCATCAGAGTTCCTGAGACTCATTCAGCTTGGCTACATTTCTTAAAATATCTTCACAAATTTTGAAGAACAAATATTGTTATTGGGCACTAAAAAGGTTGCAGTCTAACAGATGAACCATTTCACCTCCATTCACTCACCTCAGCATTCCTTCAACTGGGTCTTACCAATGATTACCCACACACTGAGCACTGTGCCCCATGGCTGGCACTACTCAATGGAGATAATAAATAAATTGTAATGGATAAGTTCTAACATCATTTTAAGCACTGATGTTCTAGGATTCTGAGGGGAAGAAAGAAAGAAAGTGTTCTGCAATGTTCTGCAATGTGTTCTTGCTCTCAGCCTTGAATCCAATGAGCTTGAGAGTTACCAAGAGCAATTTCCCATGTGTAGATGGCACATGTGCTTATATATTTGGGGATGTGATACAATTAAAATATGAAAAAGGCATTAAAATTTGCATTTCAGAGGAGATTGAGGATCAAAGACTGAAGAATTACTCCAAACCACTCAGCTCATGAATTTCAGAGCTAGGATATCTCATTGGACTTTAAATCCTGTGATTGTCCTGTTGATTTCTCCTAGAACAATTAGAAAGACAAAATATCAATAGACATAGTGACAAACTGGACGTGGGAGCACATTGAAAGGGATCAAAGACGTTTCGAAAGTTCTGAGCAGGTTTAAAAGGGAGAATTATGGCAACATTGATAGAAATAGGAAAGGCAGTGAAGGAACTTGTTTTGTTGCAAATTGTTAATGTTTGGGCTAATTATATTTGAAGATGGTTGTGGTCATTGAGAGAACAAAAGCGGAAAGCAATTATAAAGTCCTAACAGCCAACATGTAATATTTGCCAGACAACAATTGTAAGTGCTTTTTGTGTATTAAATCATTCAATGCTCATAACAACTCTAAGAATAAGCACTATTATTGGGGAAACTGAGGCACAGAGAGGTCAAACAGCTGGTCCAAGGCCACACAGCTAATAAATGGAAGGACCAAGAATTGAACCCAGGAGTCTGGCTCCAGAGTCCACCCTTTTAGTCATTATACTCTGGTGGAAGGAGATTCAGGAGATGTACACAGAAATCTATAGGCACAGGGATAAGGACCACCTCCCCCACCCCTGGGCCAGTAAGGGAAGCCTTGTCGGAAGAGGTGAAGCTTGAGTGAGAAAGTTAACTACTTTTCACAGACTGGTAGATGATCTTGTTTTTCTCACAGAAAAATAAGATGAAAGAAAAGGAAAATGAGAACCAGCTCTGTAAAGTGTTTGACAGAGCTCAGGTCCCAGGAGATTCTCTTGACAGTATCGATTTTTACCCCCTCACAGGACTGGTTTGATTATTTGGACTTATGGAACAATCAATTTAACCAAGTAACACAACAGCCTTGTGTGTTTGTTCTTTCATCTTTCAAATCAGTTTTCTAACTTCCCAAAAAATTGTATTTAACTGAATGAAGCCACCAGCAAAGACACAAGAAAAGTAGGTTGTGTTTACAGACATGGTTAGGTCTAAAGGAGATGGAGAATATCCCCCTTTCACCTATTATAATCCATATTCAGCCAGGAACTGTGTACAGTAAGATTCTGAATGATGTTTGCTGAAGATGATGTTTTGAGGGATTTGCTGTAGAAACGTGAGACAGTGACTTAGAACAGGGAGAGCTGGGCGGAGGCAGAGTTATATGGATGGAAGGCTTCTGGAAGCATTGTGGGAAACATAATTTGGATATGATACTTGGACAAGGAGTTGATTTATTAGTACTGGAAGGGTGCATGGGAGAAAGGAAGTAAGGGGTTATGAGAGAATGACCCTCCTGTATTGGTGGGTGGGAGAATTCTTGCAGTGTGTATGTTAGCATTGCTGTGTAGTGAAGGTCTTTGGATTTCCTGGGTCTGCACTGTCCAACATGGTAGTCGCTGGTCACACATGGCTGTTGAGCCCTTGAAATGTGGCTAGTCTGAATTGAGATATGCTATTCATGTAAAATACAAACTGGATTTCAGACTTAGTATGAAAAAAATGGAAAATATCTCAATAATTTATATTCGATTACATGTGACAATGGTAGACATTTTGATATGTTGATTTAAATAAAACATATTATTAACTTGATTTTTAACCATGTCTTTTTACTTTTTTTAATGTGGTACCTAGAAAGTTTAAAATTCATATAGGGTTCACATGTGTGGCTCATGCTATATTTCTGTTGGGAAGCAAACACTGCCTTGAGCCTTTCAATGGGTTGGACACGTCCCTGTTGGAATGGAGGAGTCTATCATAGCAGTTGGTTTGAGAGTAGATAGGGCTGATAACCTAGGTGTGGAGGGCCACTGGGACTCAAAGGCAGTCTGGCAACACTGGTCCTTGACTATAGAAAACTCATCCAGGGAAAATAAGTTAGGAAAAGGTTTTGCGTACATGGGAAGAAAAGTCTTTTGCATCTAGGTTGATACAGGGCAAAGAGAGTCCATGCTTGCCTTCATGGAGGCCAGAGGCCTGAGAGGGAGCTAGGGAGCAGTGACCTCTGAGAAACGAGCTGGTATGTTGGAGGCCAAGAACTGGACAAAATGCTAATTCCAGGACTGGGGCTCAGGATGGTTTCCTTCAATACAGTATCCTGCTCCTTGAAAAGCTCTCTAACTCGACGCTGCATGTACTTTCTGCCTTCAATTCTTTTATGTTCTTTCTTAGTAAATATTTTTTCTAATTTCATTGTACCTCATATTTGCCCTGGGAACACCAAGAAATTTTGCACAAGCTTAGCCAGGCTTTTAAAGGGAAGGTGGCAAGATTCCAAGAAACAGACATGATGATATATACTGGGGAATTTTTTAAATGTTTGATAGGATGAAATTTCCGTGACACCAGGGACTGTGTCTTTATTATTTCCTGAACCCCTCACACCTAGCACAGTGCCTGTAGCATAGTAGATATGCAGTAGTTTGGTGAATGAATTAGTGACTCGAGTAAAATGATACTCAAGAGGTCAAAGTCAGATCAGCTGCCTCTCCCTATCGGAAGCTACTTCGTATAATTCTTGGAGGATTTTGCCTTATGGAAATCAAAGCACATCCTGAAGTGAAAACTGGATCTTCCACAAATAATGGAGGAAGTGAGTCTCATAAAAGAACAATTATAGCTGCCATCAATGGAGGAGTTCTCATGAGCCAGGACTAAGGGCTTTACTTGTATTATCTCATTATTTCTACATCAAAGAATTAACTATGACCTATGTAATATTAAATCTCATTTTATAGATGAGGCAACCGGGAAGAAGTCAAGGAATCAGCTGAAATTTACAGAATTAGCAAAGGGCGGAGCTGGAATTTGAATTCAGACAGTCTGACACCATTCTCCAAATCATTATGCTATAACTGTATTTCAGTGAAGTAGCATCCATAAATTGAAATATGATGCACAATGTCTCTTTTTATGAAGGCTTAGCTCTCCGTATGCATGGTTGTGTGTACATGTAACTGTACACACGTGCTATCACTAGGATGGAAGACATGTCTGTCTCTATTTTGGTTCATTCCAGAAAGATATGAATATTTGATTGGGTTCAGCAGTTGGAATATCTGCTTAACAAATCCGCCTGTTTGTTTTAATTGCATTAAAAATTAGTTACTTTCAACATATTTGCATATGTAATTTTTAAGTTGATCTTTTAGATTATCAGATTCTGTAACCAGAGTTAATATTTCTGTTTCTAAATTGTTGATGTTCTACTACTTTCTCCTACTGCTACCACACACACACACACACACACACACACACACACGCATGCACACATCCTTAAGCCCAGGGAGCTTTCTCAGGACTACATACCTTACACCTACAACAGGTCATCTAGGAAACTGTCAATCCTATTCAAATACCAGCAAATAGAGATAACAGACTCTGTCTTTATCTTTAACTGCTTTTTTGTTATACACAAAGCTGCTTCTTACAGTGCTATATACTTATTTTAAAAAGGCATGAAAACAACTTAAACGTCAAATGAGAGAAATAATTAAATTACAATAATTCCCTAAGATAGCACATTACACACTATTAAAAGTGTAGGTATGAAAAGTTTATTGATGAGTATGAAGAAATTATGATTAAAATTTAAGTGAAAAAAATAGGACATTATATTTGAGCTAGAATATACATTCTGTATAGCAATATGTGTAGAAGGAAGAATATGCACCAAAATAGTAGCAGTATGTCTATCTGGATGGCAGAATTAGAGGTCTCTTCCCTCTATGTATATTTATGCTTTCCAAATTTTCTGCTATACACACACACACACGCACATTTATATACATATATGTGTGTGTATATACATATATATACAAATATAATTTTTATGGTTGCAAAAAATGTAGATGGCACTGTCTATTTTAGATGATATGATTTGAAAAGGCCATTCTGAAGAGGCAACATTTAATTGAAATTATATGCAGGAAAAGGGCCCAGTCATCAAAAGAGCATTCTAGATGGAAGAACAGCAAACCCTTTAGGGACTGACAGAGGACGAGGTGACTGGACCATAGGGACTGAGAGTGGGAGAGTGGCATGAGAGGAGGATGCAGAGGTAGGAGGGGTTAGACCATGTAGGAGTCAGGAGAATGCATGGACTCAAGGGGCGTCTGAGAGCTGACGCATTGCCGATATTAATGTTTTACACAGACTTCTCAAGACACCAAGTGTTGGAGTTGCCAGCAGTTAATTCCACCCTTTCCAAGAAAGGTATAATGATCCTGCTTTTGGTGAGTATGAGATCCGGAGACAAATGTGGACATGTTTTAACACTAATCCTTGGTCATCTCAGAAGCAAAAGAAAAATGTTCTAAGGATATGTACAATTAAACCTAGGGGTAGTCACACACACACAGAGTCTCAAGGGGTTGATAATACCACAGGAATTTGGCCATGATTTTCGCTTGCCTGTTACATATATGGGTTACTGTGTAAAGGCAAAGCCATTGGTCCAAGTTCATGCTGGGTTCAGAAGCACAGTATTGAGAGATAAAAACCTCAAAGAAGTGGGAAACAAATTTTTGGATATGACCCACCTTACCAGATTTTAAGGTAAATGTACGTATAAGTATTATGGAAATTATGGGTAAGATGTTATCACTCAGAATGGAGTCCTGGGGACCAGAACTGAACATGGGACTAGTCAGTATTGATCTTTGGGCAAAGTGCAAAGGAGATCTGGTGTCCAAGTCCTGAGAAAGGGAGATGAGGAAGCAAAGACTGCAAAGTCCAAGGGCACAATTAGAGAGGACACAGGGAAGAGAATCCAAAGGCAGGACCAAGACCAGTGAGCAGGGAAGATGCAGCTAGCTGTTGTACGGAAGAGAGATGCCCAGGAACAGGATTCAGGTTGTGGGAACACTTATACCACACACATGGACATGCCCATGGGCAGAAAGAGGCTGTGATGGGGGCATATGGTGGAGCTGATTTGGAACAGAGGGTTAATATTACAGTAGTTCATCCGTGGAGCAAAAGAGGGGATGAAGAGCAGGCCCAGGCTATTTTTCATGTCTGCATCCCCTCAAGACTTTCTTTCAGTATTTTGTAGGTAGACAATGCTCAATAAATATTTATTGATTTGGACTAATGAGAAAGGCCACAAGCAGAGAGCCAGCATTTCTCTAAAGTTTCAAACTAGATTCCAAGAAGCCCAAAGGTGCCTCAGAGGTCCCCACAGGGAGAGAGGGGGAAGTAACAAGGTAGAACCCTGAACTCCTCCCTAACCTAAACCAGGCAGCTCTGCTCTTCTCTGAGTCATATATGGAGACATCATGGGAAATTTGGAAGTAGGATTCTAATGGGAAGCAGCATTTGAAAGCCATTGACTTGGAACATATCCATTTTTCCTCCTGCTAGCCAATTCAAACCAAGACATTTGGGAGCTGGCAAAAAGCAAGACAGGATTCCTGGGGAGATGCTTCAGATGTAGCCTAAATACAGATAATCTGTGTCTTTTGGAAAGGCAGTGTCCTCTTAGCAGTAAGCACTTCGATCACCAGCTGTCGATGTGGGTCTCCTGAGGAGCTGGGGCCACCACAGGAAGTGATGTCCTCTATTATGTAGCCAAGGGAATCCTTGTCGTCATTTTCTCCACTCTCTTCTCTTCCAACATAGGATATCATAGGCAAGATCCTCAAGATCCTGCCCTTTCTTCCACTTCCCACATTTATGAAGTGAAATTCCCATCTGGCAGCTAGTCACAACAAATATTGACTAGATGCTTCTGTGACAGCCTCAGGAAGTTCTCTGGGCAAACCTTGCATTTGGTTGGTTTTCTTTGCCTTCTGCTCTGTGATTATTTCCCATAAGGATTTTGGGAGAATTGGAGAGGAACCATCTGACCTGATTGTTTTTAGGTGATTAAAAATGGGGACTGAGGGTGTCAAGCTTTTCATGTAGCAGATAATATCCTCTGACTCTGGAATTACTTTAATTAAAAAACCATGACTTCAGTGACACCGTCATAATATCCACAAGAATGGTAAGAAAATAAAACAAACCTGCAGTTCACATTTTGGCAAACTTTCTTCACTTGTGTGTATTTTTTTAAACCCCAATGTAATAACAGTTCTGGACTTTTAATTTTTATTTTATATTTAAGTGACAAGGAAATGTCAGATGGTACTTCATCATAGTTCTCTTTCATGTTCTTAGAAATATAAATTGCTTGAGTGGGGAGTGATATAAATTTATACCAGAAAATACATGCCAGACGTCTTATATGAAGCTGACCCGCCCAAGGACATCTATGCTAAATATTACGGCAAAGCCTTTCGAATGATGGATCTAAACTGTCAGTTATGCTTAACTGCTGGCATGTTGCTTTGTCTCTGTGTCTTGTGTTCCTGCTTCCACTGATGTAAAAGAAGCACCAATTAGATAACCCTCCATTATTAGAGAACCAGGCACAAGCCAGCTGAGGCACGAGACCCGCCTTCTCACCCAGAAACAATATAAAGCTCCCCTGCCTGAGGGTCCCCAGGCCTCAGTCATGCTTTGCTTTGACATTCTCCAGCACACCCTATAAACACGTCTAAGCTTGTCCTGTTTGGTTTGTTTATTCGAACTATATTGTCCAGGGTAGAGAAAAGGGAAATCTAGGTGGACCCTGGAGATGACAGCAGACAGAGAGAGAGAGAGAGGTAGAAAAAAGACAAAATGTGGAAAACAGGAAACAGGCTAGGGAGAAGAGTCAAAATGCTCTGAGGCAGGAAGTAGGATCTTTAAACCCTCTAATCTCCACTGTGCAGCTTGTTTGCTGTATGGTTTATACAAATTCAGTGGTGCTCTCTGTGCGCCCAGTATTGTCTGGTAAATAAGGGCTCATCTTCATCTTCGAGAGGAATATATGCTCTTCACTGTCTTCTGCGGGACTCACTCCTTTTCATTCTTAAGGTTTCAATCTTAATGCCATCTCCTAATCCTGACCTCCCTAGCTAAAGTGACACAAACCCAGCCCCATTACTGTCTGTATTTATTTCCTGCATAGATCTTCTCTGTAACACCTTTGTAACAGTTTATTATCATTAGTTGTTATTATTATTATACTTGTTTATGGTCTCTCTCCCTGGAGGCTATCAGCTGCATAAGAACAGGAATACATCTCTCTTATCACTACCCTGTCACTGGTATTTAGCCCATGCCTAGCCTGTAATAGATGCCCCAAAAATATTTATTAATTGTGTAAATAACCAGATCAATGAATGAGTCTACCAGATGGTGCAGATAGCATGTGAAAGGAATGGGAATCTAGCAAAATGTCCTTGGTCATTGAGGATATATCTGTTTACTTGGACTTTCAAAAATATATTATCAAACATGAAGCTAAAATCATGGCAAGTGATTAATACTTAAAATATGTGGAAAGTCAGAAATCTCAGGGATTGTATTTAAAAGAATTTTCACTATATTGATTCCTTAGAAATATTTTAAGTATTATATTTTTTTGAATATTAAGAAATTAGGGTCTTTTGCCAGTTTTGACATCATTCTTAAATACCCACTAAAGCAAAACCATTTTGTACTAATAAATTAGGTGCCATATTGCAATTCGCTGGTAGGCTAATAAAGCTTCTCTCTATTCTAATCCAAATATACAACTAACAAAGAGTTAATTATTCTCAGGGAGTAACTTATTTCTTCCAATTCACCAGTTAGGATGAGAGCTATTTGTTACAATCATAAAAGAGGAAATGGCACATGGACCAAGAGGAAATTGGGAAAGGAAATATGATTGGAGAAATTATTTTGAAAGGTGAAATGAAGGAGGGAAGAGACAAAGGAAAAGAAAAATTAGAAATTGGAAATGAAGTCATTCCAGCCCCTCTCTAATAACCTCTGCTCCTTGGAGCTGAGGAAGCAGGACTTGACAGAGAATTCCATAGACTGACAAATGGAATGCTTACAAGATCCTTCTAGGGGCCAGTCTGGGCCAAGTGGTTAAGTTCACGTGCTCCACTTTAGCAGCCCAGGGTTTCGGTGGTTCGGATCCTGGGCACAGACCTGGCACTGCTCGTGAAGCCATGCTGAGGCAGCGTCCCACATCACACAACTAGAGGCACTCACAACTAGAATATGTAACTATATACTGGGGGGCTCTGGGGAGAAGAAGAAGAAAAAAAAAGAAGATTGGCAACAGATGTTAGCTTAGGTGCCAATCTTTAAAATGAATGAATGAATAGATAGATAGATAAATAAAAATCCTTCTAGCAAGTCAGGGACCATGGGACTTAGCCTTCCCCCAGATGTGGTCAACTCTGAGGCCCTTCGGTTCTTGCCTGCCTCCCTGTCATCCCCCCAAACCCCCTTACTCCCGCCCCCACCGCTGCTCCAGCCTTACCCAGACTCACAGTCACAGAATAAAGTCAGGCAACAATTCCTCCCCTACACAGAAACAAATCCTATTGACTCAAATATTTGGGCTTGCACTAAAAGTCCAAAATCTCTTTACATTTCATTCTGTGCAATGGCAGTCCTTTTTTATGTGAATGATTCTTCTTCCCAAGATCAATAAACCTGCTGTTTAAGATAATTAATTTCCTCTTGATTATTGTGGCCCTTGAAAATTGTCAAGGCTTCAATTTTAATTATTTACTTATCCTGTCCCTTGTATAATATAATTAAGTAGGCTGAACCCATATTGAGCCATATAAATATGTATACATATATGTCGTATATTTGTATATATTTGTTCTACTAGAAACTATATGTGTAAGTATATAGGTTCTATTGGAATAGATATATTTATGTGTATATGCAAATATATATTCTAAACCCTTCCTGCCAGCTTGTTTCCTTGTCAAGAACCTCTACTCCTGACTAGTTGGGGACTGGAGATCTGGAGTCCACTTCATTGAAGAGCCCAGTGCTCCAATGATTTGAATTATGTGGGATAGGGTAGCATGCATCACATTATTGGGCTCATTTCCCAAACTCAAATGCCAGAGAGACTTTCCTGATTACAAAAATCAAGCACTCGAGGATTAGATAAGTAAAGCAGGACTCCTGTGGGCTTGGATGGATGGTGTATGTGGGGCAATGTTGTTAATTAATGCTTAGGCCACATTAATAAAGATCTTCAGTCCAAAACAAGGCAGGTATTAATTGCAAAGCATTTTAAAAGGCAGGGGAGGTCTATCCAGAGTGGTCAGAGTCTTCACAAGTTACTCCTGAAAAATAATCAAGGAATCTGGGGGTGCTTCTCGTGAAGGAGAGAACTGAAGGAGATAGAGCCATTGGCTTCAGATATTGGACAGACATTTGGGAGGAAGAGAGAATAGCTTTATTGTGCCTTTTAAGAAAAGTAGCATGAGCTCAAACACACAGGAAATTTGTTAAGGTAAAGTAAGATTTGCATTTTTAAAAGAGGAGAGGATATTGTAAGAGCTAGACCTGACTGAAAATTAAATGGTAGCGGATTTTCTGTCGCTGAAAGTATGCAAGATGGAGTGGGGCTGATGGGACACACATCTGGGGTGAAAGATTCTCATCTAAGATCTGTGATTGAATCCAGCGCTCCCGCTGTAACACTTTACCCGTTATGATCTTTCCATTCCTTGGACATGCTCAGCTCATTCCAGCCACAGAGACTTTGTCTTGGCTATTCCCTCCACCTGGAATGCTCTTTTTTCATCAAATTATTCAGGTCTCACCTCCATGTCCCCTCTTTACAGAGGTTTTCCTACCTCTCTGGCTAAAGTCCTCACTCAACCATTTCTTGGTACTCTTTGTTTCAATATTCTACTTAGCATTTATCACTGCCTATGACTTTCCTCTTTCTTTATTTGTTTACATATTTTTATCTTCCCTACTTAATGTAAGGTCCATGATAGGAGGGCCTTGTCTTAGTTCCCACTGTATTTTCAGTGCCTAGAGCAGTGCTGTATCCAATAAGGCCCCCTGAATGTAATTTTTAAACAAAATAATGACCCTGGCAATTAGTAGATTAGATAATTCATTCCCTAGTTATATCTAAAATATTCTATTCCTAATGTGTTTGACGTAAGTAACTCCAACCTTTTCTCTCCCACTCAAGAAAGCATCATGATGAAATGTATGCCTCTATCAATGCACCAGGGCCCTGCCTCTTTCTGTGGTCACAATTGACTGGGCTGTGAGTGAGTATTTGACCCAAGATTGACCAATTAGAGAACTTCCCAGGAATTGTTGGAACTGGAATGCAGAAAAGAGATGTAGACTTTCTGTGATGATAGAAGATATGACAGATGAAGCTCGGAATTTGTTGGCATCCCCATTCCCCACCCTGTTGGAAGCCAACATGATGTGGAAGGGAATGAAGCTGGCCCTCCAAGAGAAACAGAGACAAGAGATGAACAGTTCAAATCACAAGTCCATTAGACCCTGAGTTCAGGTCATCTTGCCCAGCCTGTGGTTATGTGAGTTTTCCCCAATATTCTTCCCATAAATGTCCTCTTTTGCCTAAATCACTTCAAGTAGGTTTTAGCATTAGTCATAAAGAGAATGCTGATCAATATAGAAATCAGCCAAGTGAGAGAGATATGGAAATAACTTGACATATGGACATACAGTAAGCACTCAGAAATATTCATTGACTTAATTGATAAATGAAAAAATAGCACTTATGATATACAAACAAGAGATAACAATGCAGTTGAGAATAGCTGCATTTGTTCCATGTAATTTTTCCTCCATAAATTAGTCTCTCTAATTAGGAAATAAACCATGTAGCCCCTGAGACAGAGATGAGAGCCCAGCTTGAAACAAGAACCACCATTACACAGGGCTTTGACAAGAGGGAATGCTCATAGAACATATTGGGAGGAGATGTTTGGCAGCCGAAGAGGCAAATTGGCATTTTTTAAAACAGAACAATAGCAGAGAGGCCTCAGGCTGAAGTTGCAGAGTTTCCTCAGGGTCTCTAGCTGTGCTGGATCCAAGATTGTGCTCTGCCTCCAAGTAGTTCTTGAGGAAACCACAGGCAGACTGTGACGTGGGAGAACACATCATGCATCCTGAGTCAGTGTGGGCCAGAGCATTTGAAATGGAATATACAGCAACACCCACCCAATCACAAGGGAGGCCATCCCATATGCAGAGGTTAAGAAAGCTCTTAGCCCAGATGGAGATGCTGCATCCAACCAGCCCCCTCCCCAGTAGGAGTCGGTGGAGTCAGAACTGCATTTTGGGGAGCAACTTCATGCAATCACGTGGTAAGAAAAGAAGCTGAGCTGAGACGCCAGATTTCCTCTCCTGGGTGACATCATTAGGAGGCATGTAACTCAACCTTGCAATACTTATTCAAGAGAGAATAGCTACACTTGGTGGGGACAGTCATAAGAAAGAGAAAGGACTCAAGGATTTCGTAAAGCCAGCTGTTTCCACTTCAGAAAATGAAAATAACAAAATTTAGAGTAATGCAAAGTTCAAAGTTTAACAATTACATCTGGAGCCATTTGCAGGCTCTAGATAGTATGGGGTGTTTGTTGTGGAAAAGGTGTTCTTGGCTTAGTGTTTCTTATATCTAGCAAATAGTATTTAGAGATAGCATGATGTGTTTGGAAATGAATTAGACCTGGATGTTTGAAGATCTGGATTTAGGTACTAGTTCTGCCCGTCACCACTTGGGTGAACTTGTAGAAGTCACTTAATATCTCTGAAGATCGTGGAAAAAATGGGCTAAGAATACATGTCTTCCACCATTCAATGGGCAGGGAATCTGCTAGCACAAGAAAGTGCTTCTGGCAACTAACGGAAGAGGAAGGAAGAGAGGAAAACGATGTTATCTGCTTATTCTGTGTTAGCTTCCGTGTCCAAAGATTCGTGCTTTGGCTTGACTAAACACTCTCCCATAACTTTGTCTGACTCAGTCCTGCTCATCCTGAAAGACTTACTTCAAGTGTCTCCGTATCTGGGGAAGCCATTGCCAACTCCTCTGGGCTTTCATATGACATAGCATTTAATTATGTTGAAATGAGACTAATACCACATCCACCTTTCTCAATTGACACTGAGCTCCTAGAAGGTATAGATCATGTCTGCTCCTTTCTGAATCTCCTCTGTCTAGGACACAACCTAACATACAGTAGGAGCTTACTAAATATTTTTGGGTGAATGAATAGCCTCAATGAATTCTCACAACAACTCTAAGCTAAAGGATCAAGCAGAGCTGGAAAAATTGCTGAGAACTGAGATTCAGACACAAAAATTTGCAAGTGACAAATGCGAACATTTAACACTCACTATGGATTGACAACTTGTGAGGTTGTTATAGGTCATCAGACCAGAGATTCTTGAAGGCCAGTCAGCTGTACCTGTGCCAGATGAGAATCACATGGAATACTTGTGGGTAATGCAGATCCTGGGGGCCTCCCCCAAACTGAAGAATCTGGTTCCCCACAAACCTTTATCTCGTCACATCTGTTCCTCTCCTCCAGAAAAGGCTGGTCATCCTCAATAGTTTCTCTTTCTCTTCATCGCTATTCAATACATCACCAATTCATGGCAATATATCCCTGTAAATATTTCTTGCATCCACCAACTTTTTTTCTGTTCCCACTATTATTATCCTTATGGAGGCTCATGGACCACTGCCAGGGCCTCCTGACTTGCTGACCTATTTCTGGACTTGTTCTTCTTCCTGTTGCAGCCTATTGCAGATTGACTGATCATTTTAGATACAAATATGAGTAAACATTCACTCTCTTGATTAAATATTTTGGAAGGCCTCCCATAGCTCTTAGAACAAAGACTAAATTATATAATGTGGTCTCAAATTCCCTCATCTGTCCTGCCCCCTGCCTACCCCTCCAGATTCCTCTCTCTGTGCTCCAATCACCCAGGCCTATCTTCACTTCTTCAAATGTCTCCTAATCCTTTCAGCTTCATGCCCTTGGCACAAGCTATTTCCTCTTCCTTAATGTTTTCCACCTTCCAACCTCCATTTACCAATTTGACTTCTACTCACCTTTTGGAACTCAACTCAGACAAGATCAGATCCTGCCATTGACATACTCCTATCACCCTGAAAGTTTTCTTATCAAAAATTTATAGTTATATATTTATTTGTGTAATAACTTGGTTGATATTTGTCTGTAAACCACCCCCAACATACACAAGACTGTGAGATACATGAATATAGGGCCTATGTTAACTTTACTCAGGACTCCATCCTCAATGTCCAGCCCAGTGTCCTGACAAATAATGAGTGTTTAGTACATGGGTGTTAAATGGATACATTAATAATATAGTAAAGTCAGTGCTGGGCCCAAGAATCTCTAGTATTATAAAAATTTCTGAGTGATTCAATGCAGTTTTGGAGAAAATTATCTAAAAAATTCATCCCAAACTGAGAACCCATGATCATGTGTTATCCCTCTGTATTTCATGTGTGCATGTTTGTGGATACATCCATGAGAAATGCCTTAAAGCATTCTAGGGTCCTTCACAGGCCTTTAGCCCTTTGTGCAGAGGGGACATTCTGTGCAGGTCACCGCAGTAGCCAGCAACTCTGGCTCCATTAGGCCCAGTCTGTTTCTAAGTCCCCTTCAGTCTAGTTCAGTTCAACAATTATTTACTGAGTGCTTTCTCTAAGCCAAGCCATCTTCTGTCTGGTACGAAGTCTAAATCCAAGTCCTGCCTTCAAGGAGAACTCCATGTATAGGAAGAGACATACGTGGAACCGGATCATTGCAATACAGTGTAAGATGCATGGTAATTGACAAGTGCACGTGGCATCATTATAGCCCAGTAGAAGGAATGGACGAGTGTTGTGAGGAAGTGACACTTGAACCAGGTTTGGGAGGATAAATAAGAGTTAGACTTTCAAGGAGGCAGGAAGGATGTAGAAGAAAGTGAAAATTGCGTGTTGCAAATGCAAAAGTGAGGAGCCTGGGAAGCGTTTAACATGTTTGGAGAACTACCCATAACCTCATGGCAGAAGCAGTAACTATGACAAAGAGAGAAGCAGGTAAGGCTGGAGAAGCCTGAGGGATCATGAGGCATCTTACCTTCCTTTTAAAGTCATGCCTCTTTCTCCCCCTCCTGCCACTCCAGATGCAAGCTCATCATTTCCATTTCCATTAGCCCTGACCCCTTTATCAAGTCCCTTGATTAGTTCTTAATCCTCAAGTCCAACATCGCAATGCCTGCATATTTCACAGGCAGGGCACCTGATGTCCCAGTGGGAACCCATCTTGCTGAGATTGTTGCTGGCAGATTTACTTCCAGGGTGATTGTTGCAAGAATTTGTCTGACGTAATGAATGATCAACCCTGAGTAAAGGGATTATGAAAAACTTAATAGCATTGTAGCAATGTGGCTGTTAATGAAATACAGTTGGCTGCTCCCACCATTTGGCACCAACCGACCCAACACTGTCAACATCACAATACGGTATTTGTTCCCAATTATTTTACAGCAACAACTGAAATACAATATGGTATTAATCATATTTATTATAAGTATCAATTTGAGAAATTTCTGACATGCCAGAAGATGAATTGGTTTATTATGAAAAGCAGTTCTGCTTGGTGCATGCTGACTGCCGCTGTGTAATAAACAGCCTCTGAAGGAAATTTTTTTTAAAGAAATAAAGTGAAAAACAGCAGTGAAAACAAAAATGAAGCTTCAAGGCCCTTCAAATGTCTACTTTTTCCAAGGGGCAAGCACAACCAGGATCCACCATGCCTTTAGCAAGTTAAAAATAAGCCAGTGGAACATTCCAAGCCCTCAGAAAAGAGGGCAAGGAAGGTTCCATGACTGGGACCCAAAGGAAAATGGACACCAGAGGCAAATGACACTTTCTGAAAATGCAGTGCCTCCAACTGACACCTCCTCTTACAACACTATCCCAGCATGCACTGCTTCTGGGCCATGATTATATTGTTGACTCTGGCCAGAAAACTCTTGCCCTAACTATATTACAGGCTCATTCCTTCACTTATTTCAGGTTCCTTTTCAAATATCTCCTTATCAGAAAGGTCTTCCTGACAACCCCGTTAAAAAAAAAAAGCCCCCCATCCCTGTTTTATTTCCTTTCTAATAACTCTGTAACTATACCATTTGCTTTTTGTAATCTTCTATCACTCCCGCTAGACTGCAAACCAAATGAGAGCTGAGCATTCATTGTGTCCACTGCCGTGCATATACATGCCTGGCACATAGCAGTCAAAAATATTCATAGATTAAATGAATGAATGAACAATTGGCTAAATGAATGAACAAATGAATCAATTCAGTCAGCAATGTCTTTAAAACTAAATGTGGACAATTTCACCTGTTTAAAAACATTTCCTTATTTCCTGCTTGCTTGGGATTCTTATATTTCAGCCCTAATTTAGTTCCTCCTCGTTAGAGCTTTTTCAATAGCTTCCAAACCCGCTGTTCTTTCTGAGCCCCATCAATCCATTCTCACTACTGCTACCAAAGTAAGTTCTAAAAAATTGCACTGTCTCCTTGCTTCACTGAAGTGGTTAAAATCTTTCACGAGTCTCCTATTACGTTAAGGATGAAGTTCAAAATCCTCAGCATGGCGTACAAAGCGCTTCACGATCTGGCTCTTACCTATTTCCCCAGCTTCCTCTCCTGCCTCCTCTCTGTGCACACGCATGGTCCAGTAACTGCCCTCATAAGTGTGCCCATCCTCTCACGCTTCAGAGCCTTTGCCCAGCTCTTCTCTGTGCCTTGTCATTGGAACATCTGTCTTTCCCTACTGAGAATCTGAAGACCTTAACTGCATTGTAAAATTGCCAATTTTTATTTCCATTTATATCAGAGAAATTCCTCCTCTGGTCCCTCCTGCTTTCTTATTTCTTCATACCTTTTCTGTTGCATTCAACGCCTTAACTTTGTCAAGTGACTGGAGCAGAAAGAGAGAAAAACTTGAAGCTCACAGGAAGATATTGAGGAATATAGACTTGCATGGAATTTACTGTACGAAGATGGCTTCTGTCAAGTTAGACAAGCTATTTCCAAAGAGACCCATTGGAACGTATTGGAGAAATAATAAAGATCTATATCAGGACTTTTGTACAAGTTGTGATCAAAAGTCACCTGCAATCTCTGAGATAGTGTCACAAGTAGATAAAAATAATTCCTGGCAGTAAAGGAGTTTTGTACTTAGTCTAGTGTTGAAGTAGTGATAAACTGTCATTGAGGAGGGACTTCTGGGTAGAAGAGATGCATATGAATGTTTTCCAAGTCTGAGGCAGGGGGTAGAGGTCAGAATTTATATTCTTGAAAGAAGGATCTATCAGAAATAGTGGAGCTGGCCTCGCAAAAGTGTTGTAATAAGACCCCTGTTTACCTGTAAGACTCAAATCAAGTGTCATTTCTTCTGGGAAGATTTGCCATCCATGATGGAGCTGTCAAATCTTTCCCCGGGTCCCCAGTGACTCTTGTATTTTATTGAAGCATCTGTCACAATATGTGACATTTCTTTGCTCATTTGTGTGTTTCTCCAGCTAGAACAGAAGGTTTCATGTTTCGCTTATCTTGTATTCCTAGTGTCTACATGTCATCAGGCCCATAGCAGGTGTTCAATAGATGTAGACTGCAGTTTGAAGAGTAAGAAGAATAAGAGAAAGCAAGCGCACCAAGTGTAACACTAAAAGTAACTCTGGTGTATATATATATAAAAGTATATATCCCTACATTTGATTGTCAGCAGAATGGGTTTTGACCATAGAAATGAATAACCTAGGGAGAAGTGATGAGGCCCTTCTGATGGTGGGAAGATAACTCCACATGAGTAACTACAGCAAAGTCAAATGCTAGTAACAGCAATATTGACACATAAAACAGAAACTACCATTATAGTGTCTAGGACAATACCTGATACCTAATAGGCAATCAACCAGTCAATCGATGGATCAATCAGCCTGCCAAAAGCTGGGGCAGAAATTCACACAAATATTGAAATCAATATGCCCTAAGGTCTCCAAGGAGACTGTTAGCTATTCAGCTTTCCTGTGTTAGGGTAAGTAAGTTTTTTAAAAGAATTATTGGTAGAAATAGACAACCAAAATATATTTTTATTTTACCTTAGTTATCTTATCCATGCCACAACCTGATCTTTGATAGGCTGGTATGGGAAGGGAAGGACATTTTCTAGTAATACAATTCATCTCAATTTTTTTTTTTGCAATAGTTATTCCAATTCTCACTCCAATTTTCAAAAGTTCTGTAGGAAATCACAGGTCGACATCATTTCTTCCTTTGAACCACTTTCTTGGGTAGAATTTATTTTGCATAGAGTTATTTAAGATCACTTTTTAACTACAGCTTTTGTCTTAAGGGATTTTTTATAACCTTATTTTCTGCTGATACAAATGGCTTTTGATCTCTAAAAGGGCAGGACTATATTTCCCTTAAAACATTTTTAAATCACTAAAGAGAATTAGTTTTTAGTAATATTGAGGGAAGAACATTTTACTACTAGAACGTAAGAAATTGGGAGGCCTGATAACTAGATGCTGGAAACCTATTGAGGTTTTTTTTTAATTCTAGTATCCAGACAGCTGGCATAAAAATAAAATAACCTGGAAAAAATTCTGAAAATAAAAACAGTAAAAGTGACAACTAAGCATAATGTTTTGTCCACAATATTCCACAAAATGTCCACACATGTCATCTCTTAATCTTATTCTTGAGATGAGCAGGAAATAAACCATTGTGGGATTGGAGATTTAGCTTAAGATATGAGTGTGGTCACTATAATTAGGGTAAAGGAGCATAATGCAACCCTGGAATCATTGTTGGGGAATTACTAGCATAGAGTAGACAGCGCTGCAATTAGCACGAAAGACTATCGTCCTTCAACCTTCATTAATAAACAGGAAGTAGCAATTTCACAGAAAATTCCAGAACTCTTCAGGCTCTGTCAAAAGTCAACTCAATATAGGGGATACCTATAGGAAAGAGTAAAAGAAGGAAGAAATGTAAGGTCTTTGTTATTGTAAGGGAAAGGAAAAGAGGAAGATAAAACCCTGCAAGAAGACAAAAATGTATCCAACATTTTGCAGCAAGGTTACAGGGTCCACAAGAAATTGGAGCTTGGAATTCCTGTTCCATCAAGAGCAGCAATGCACTTCTTTCATCTCACTTTTCAAAAAAGTAAAATGAATGGGGTTGTAGGCCCCAAAGAGGGAAATTTTAGCTGGAATCAGTGTTACTATTTGAGTTGAAATTATCCTCAGAAGAAAATTAAGTAGGAAGCATTCTCAGGAGACAGGTTATTTACTAAAGAGTGGATAAGGGATTGCCTATGGAGATGTATTTGGGGCCAACACTGATGCCATCTTCATAGCTGGTCACAAAAAATTTACTCTCAGTTCTTTTAGCGTCTTAGTTGTTACCTGCTGTGATTGCAGAAGGTATAAATATAGCTTTAAAATAGATTAAGTTGACAAATGCCTTCCACAGTCCCACAAGCAGAAAGAGCAGAGGAAGGATAGGCAACAGGTACAAGACCTACTGGCAGTGGACTCAGGCCCAAATCAAGATCTCACCAGCCTGTACTCAACTCATTCCTAGTTCTGCATTTGAAGATGGAATAGGTGGGGCCGAATATCATCACGAATCCTGGGAAAGGGCAGCCTGGTGTAATCAAAAGAGCATTGATGGGAGGATCAAGAGACCCAGGTTCCCTTCTCAGCTGTGCTACAAGTTGAGGTCAATATGCCCACTGGGCTTCAATGTCACAATCTAAAATGAAAAGAAAAGAACAAAAGCTGGGGAATTAAACTAAATCAGGACTTGGCAAACTACAACTTGCAGACCAATCCAGCCCACTACCTGTTTTTGTCAGTAAAGTTTTATCAAAACAGCCACGCCCATTTATTTTTATATTATCTATGGCTGCTTTTGTGCCACAGTGGCAGAGCTGAGTAGTGGTGACAGAGACTGCATGGTCTAATATTAAGCCTAAAATATTTGCTTCCAATCCTTTACAGAATAAGTTTGCTGAGCCAGTGCCAGAGAAATCTATGGTCTAAACTGATCCTCTAAAAGATTGGGCATCAAAGTTTCCACTTGTGTTCACGCATTGTGAAATGCATTCTTCCTAATCTGGAACACAGCACATGAATCAGTAGGCAAAGGTATCTATGTCAATTCTCAAATTCAAAATTCATTCACCTGAAAATATAGCAATTTTTCATGCTTATTATCATGTCTGGGTTTGGTATAAAGGGGTGTTGGGGGAGGAAAATTCCATGAGCATTTTAAGTCTATTTCACTTTCATTATGAGACCACTGAGCCTTTCTTGAGCAAGAGAGAGAGTGTGAAATAGAACAAGGCATCCAAATCAATAGATTAAATTTATTGAAAGGATGAGTAATTGGAGTAATGTTACAGAATATCAAGCAGATTATTTAGATAGCAGATGAGTTTCCAGTTTGATCAGGTCAATTTGCAGGCCATCAGAAAGTACATAGAGGAATAGTGAGCTTGATCTAAGAGCCTTCTGCATCAGAATGTAGTAATTTGTTCTTTTTAGCTATTTAATCTCGTCCTCATGGTCAGGGGAAGAAAGGAAGCAGTGATGAGAGAGGGAAGTAATGAGATCATTCTGTAATTGCTTATATAGATAACAATAACAGAAGCCTTTTCACACCTGCTAATATTCCATATTGTATTTACAGCTCTTTCCCCTATACAGGCTTAAGATCATGAATAGAGGGGGAGATTGGGAAAATCCTAGAGTGGATCTAGGGAAGGGGTTGCCAAATTTATCTGACTATCAGAACCTCCAGTGGGGCCAGAGCCCAAGACCTACTGGATTATGGTCTCTGGGGGTGGGACCCACGCATTTATATCTTTAACTGGATGATTAGGAGATGTGCTGTGCAACCAAGTTTGGGAACTACCTATAGAGTCCAAGCCTTTCACTTTTCAGTGGTGAGACTGAAGTGACCTGCTAAAGGTCACAGCCCCCAGCACTCCACCCTTTATCCCCAGCTCATCTCTCTGACAATACAACACCAAGTCCCCACAATGGCCCTGCAGGGATCGTTTGTGATGTGACCTACTCTGGCCAGTGACATGCGCTGCCATGCTCTTTTTCAAACACAAGGAGCACACTCCTGCCTCAGGGACCTGAAACGTTTTATCTCCACCTCCTGGAAGGCTCCTCCTCAATATCCACAAGACTCCCCTCCCCACATCATCAAAGGCTCTGTTCAGAAGTCACTTTAACAGAGAAGCCTTGCTTGGCTCTACCTGTATTTTCTTCTTGGCACTTGCTATTCCATTTCATATACCTATGTGTTTGTTCACTGTCTGTTTCCTATTTGATTTGGTTGCAAACTGTGTCAGAACAGAAAAGTTATGTCTGTTCACTGCTGTATCCCCAGCTTCTATATCTGGCACCTTGTAGACTCTCAATAAATATTTGTAAATGAATGAATGAATGAATAAATGTTTCCTCTAAATCCTGTACCCTGGGCCGCTGGTCCAGTGTAATAATCGAAAGTGGAGTAATGTAAAGAGCTTTGAAATCACACATTTCTGGTTTGAATCCTTTGTGCATGACTTTGAGTGAGTTATTGATTCTTGCTGAGCATCAATTTCCTATGTGTAAAGTTGGGCACTGAGGCTGGAAGGTCATTGTGAGAATTACATGAAGCTGATCTAATAATAGCTCCCTAGGGAAATAAGGCTAAAGTGGGCCTCAAGTTTAGGTTTCCCCACCAGGAATTCCAAGGGACTTAGAGGTTTATTGCATTCCCCAACTGGGCTGCAGGGGAGCCGGAAGGATGCTTTAGTTTCTTAATGCTGAAGGAGAGGGAGGTTGTGTAATTTTCAGTTGATGACTGTTTGAACCACATTTCATCAAGATATTGTGAAACAGGGAGCAACAGGGAGCCACCTCTGGCCAACATGCATCAGCCTTGTGCTAAGCAGGATGTGCCAAGAGGAGAAAGAGATCCCTGGCAGCCTTGCATCCTCCCCTTCACGCCTTTGCTCTCTTGGGGACTGGCTGGGAATGGAAAAGTCAGCCCCATGGAACTTCTGGGCCAAATCACCAAGCAATTCCCAGTGGCCATGGAAAACAGCAATGTCTTTTGTCCAGTGTCTCCCAAGGTGAAATTTAAGGTTTGTAGTTTCCAGAAGAGAGAAGGAAGGAAAGAGAAGAGCATTGACAATCATGTTGGAAGCCTGTGTTCTAGGTAACTAGCTAGTCACTTTGACAATCCAGTGAGAATTTTATTTAATTCTATTAATCTATAAGTAGAATTATTGGCCTCATTTTCCAGATGAGGAAACAAGCCTTGGCAAGGTATAGTTATTTACAGTATTATGTAGTTGCTCAGTTCAGCACATGACCTTGCAAGACCTTGCCGAAGACTAGGCTCTTTTCTTTACTAATTCTTTAATGATAGGAGCCATGCCTGAACTTGTGTATTTCTATTCTATTTTGTGAAACATAATAATAATAATAATAATAATATATACTCATGGAACTATTGAAAGTTGAAAGTAAAACCCTCATCTCAGTGTCGTGCCCATAGTATGTGCTCAATAAATGCTTGCCAGTACTGATAATATTAGCCTAAATAACCCAACCAGAGGCAGAGGTAAGATCCTGACTCCAGCTCATCTGACTTGAAGCTGTTTCTATTCTGTGGCACCACATTGGTTCTAATGATTTGGGCCACAGCATGAACATTACAGCCCGAGGGATTCACATTCTTAAGGAGCTTGAACTGCATGGCTTCCAAACATAACATTTAGTAATTCCATTGGGAATGTCAGACATCCTATTCTAAGAGGTCTCCAGGAAAGGAAGTCTGGAATCTTCCCTGGAATCACATCCTCTTATGTCACCTCCCTTCTCTTCAGGATGCTGAGGACCTCTGGCTTCCATGGACTTTATCCTCCCATACAATTGATTCCTCTCACAATTAGTTCCTGGCACTGTCATCAAAGCGAGCTCTCTCCAAGGACGTGCGACAGGATGAAAAACATGTCTTGTATTGTAAACTCAAAGTGGGATCAGGGCAGGCGGAGCAAAGGAGGAGGGTTATGTTGTGGGAGCTAGGGGTGAACAAGGAAAGACAACCTGCTGCCTGGCTCCCCCAGGTGATTTGTGGGACTCAGCATGTGCTCTCCTATGCCCAAAATATCCCCATGGCAAAGCAATGCTTAAGGAACAGAGCCTCTGAAAATTTTTTCTAAACTTAGAATCATTTTTCTCTCTTGTTCCAAGCCAGAGCAGGGAAGCAGACTGGCTCCTTATACCCAGAACGTATCAGGTTTATCCCATAAAACCCTTGGGGCAACTGTGGTTTCCCCTCACTCCTGACAGCATGGATGAGGAGGAGTCAAAAGACAGCATCTCTCTTCCAGTGAAAACTCAACTTCAAAGAAGAAAGTGACCACTGTGAAGGAAGTGAAGTCACGGCTTCAGCAAACCTTTGAAGCTGGAGGAGAAGACGTAAAGTAAGTGCAGACAAGCATGGTATAAAAATAAAACCCTTGAAGGAAAAGCAAAACTCCTCTGCAATGGTGTGAAAGCAAAGGAAGCTGATCAAGACAAGGAGGAGATAAACGGGATTGCAGGATGTAATCACACTAACGAAAGGCAAATTAGATGAGAAATATAAGGAAACTACGTGGAAGTTGTAAGTTGTCTATTTTATCTGAGAACTTGTAAGAATCAAAGTGGAAGCAATGTCAATTTTCTCAATATTCAATTTATTATAAACCCTCCTGAGGGACAGGAAACATGACTTTATTTGCTGTTTGTGCAATAGTGTTATTCTGGTATATGACAGAGCCATGGGGTTCTGTAATCTTGTGTAGGGCTACATGCCAAGTGTCATTCTTGAGTTCCTTGTAGTTCTTTCTTATGTCTCCTATTAGTTATTAATTCATTTATGTGTTCATTCACTTATTCACCCATTCAATAAACCCAGTTCTTTGGCTTTTCCTTCTTCATTTGCTTGAGTTAACCAAAAGTGGCAATCGTTGCTTACAAACAAGAACTCTGATATAGGGCCCATGATGCACTTCCTGGTTATTTTTTTACAGAGAACATGATCATCTTCCCTGTTTAATTTCATCTTTTTTTCTATTCTTTCTTTGTTCTGCTGCTAGAAAGTTGGTGCTGTGTTTTTGGCTACCTCTGGCTGTGATGGAAGATTCTGTGGTCTACATTTTGTAAACATGCTCTACTCCTGGCTAAAATAACACCTTGATTCATGGCAGTCTCTCCATCTGGAATCTCTTCTTCTTTAACCCACTTCACATATCAAAAAATATCTATATTTTTAGACCCAATATATGCTTTGAAGAATGAATAGAAGAAATAACACAGTCACTGGAGTTTAACTAGACAGGGCTTTAACTGAGGCACCATCAATGTATATGACCTACATTTGGACCAATTCCTGAAACTTCCTAAGCCACAAGTTTCTTATAGTCATTATCTACTTCTGGATCATTGTTGGAGTCAAGGAGGCACCATATGGAAAGCACTCAGCCCAGTGCCTGGCATGCAGAGATACTAAGAATGTTGGTTTTCTCCCTCACTTCTTTCTTCCAACCCTGGCCCTTCAAAAGTCATGCTAACCACTTTCTCAAAGCCTGTCCTTTTCTCTCTTCACTTGGGCCTATAGCTACAGACTGTTGTGAATGATAAATGGATAAATAACAATAGATTTCTCTTTAGCTCCCCTGCCTTTTTGCTTTCTGGGATCTCCTGACTGGATGATACTCTACTCAAGGAAGCCCTCCCCAGTCTCACACATATACGAGAAGGGGTCGTTTTTACACAATAATCTGTTTGTCAATTCAATCCATTTTCAAAGCATGTTTTGCCTTTTGAGTGTAAATGTTCACGTTTCTTCCTCCAAGGTATATAAATTTGTTTAGTGGGGAAAACAATAATCCTCAGATCATTACAGGTACATCTCTATCTTTCCAAGCATGCACAAACATTTTACTTAGACCTGCAAAAAATTCTGAGATATATTTACATTTAAGTGACTTCAGGATTCATTTTGACAGCAGCCCAAACATTCTTCCAGCAGAATGGCCAGCCATCCAGACCTGCTTAATCTTGTGAAGCAATTGATATCGTTCCCTCTCCAGAGGCACACGCTATTGATTTTACATCTCTCTTAATTCCATATGAGAAAAACTGACTTCTCATCGACACAACTTGATGTTCTATTTGACATTTTCATTTCCAAACCAGTGTAACAGTTATCAACACTTGCCTGGACCCAGCTACTGCAACGGTTACTTGGATAGGTTTTTTTGAGTATGTCTTATCTGATAAGGAATTTACCTCATCACTGTCATTTGTAAATTTCTAAAAATAAATCATCTGTAACATCAATGCACTGCTCCACTAACTGGGTTAAAAGCTTCCCCTTGATGTTCTTCGCTCATGTGTCCCAACACACCCTACTACCTATAGGATCGCAGTTGTCACATTGTCCCATGACAAGGATGACCATATAAAATTTTATCATTCAAACTGGAACACTTTTGAGAGTGAAAGAGGATACGGTTAGTAATTAAGCCAAGACAATAAGAATAACTTGAGACTGTCCTGCGAAAAAATAGATTACTCTAATTTTAACCATGAGTGCACTTATGTATCTCCTCCTCTAGATAGTAAGCTCCCTGAAATATTTAGCTTATTCTCCGGTCTATTTCCAGCACCTAGAACAGTGCCTGACACAGAGAAGGCCCTCTACTTCAATCATGGTTCTGTGTCATAGCAAGAGCATAAATAAAAGTATCTTTCCCAACCCTACAATTCTTTAGTTATAATAACTAATTTGTAGTATATGCTAAGATCACATAATGTAGGAATTGTCCAACCTCTACTTTTTATGTGGTTAACTGCTTGTCCTTCAAGACATCTGAGCCCAACTTCATTAGGAGACGTTCATATTCCTATTGCGTACTGTCTTTATGTCTTTACATTGACCATGATCTATTCTAATTGCTGGTTTCTAGCAGGTGTTGGCCCTTGATCCTCTGGGCTTTCTTTTATCTCTACACTAGCATTTACCACAGAGCCTCTCACGGAGTAAGGAAACAATACATGCTAGTTGAATGAATCAATGGATTAATTCATGAATGAAAAAGGTGAACTATCCAGGGCTTGCCCCGTGGTGTAGTGGTTAAGTTCACATGCTCTGCTTTGGCAGTCTGGGGTTCACAGATTTGGATCCCAGGTGCGGACCTACACACCACTCATTAAGTCATGCTGTGGTGGCATCCCATATACAAAATAGAGGAAGATTGGCACAGATGTTAGCTCAGGGACAATCTTCCTTAAGCAAAAAAGGAAGAAGATTGCTAACAGATGTTAGCTTGGGGCAATCTTCCTCACCAAAAAAAGAAGAAAGAAAGAAGGAAAGAAGGAAAAGAAGGAAGGAAGGAAGGAATGAAGGAAGAAAGGAAGGAAGGAAGGAAGGGAGGGAGGGAGTGAGGGAGGGAGAGAAAGAGAAAGAAGGAAAGGAAGGAAGGAAGAAAGGAAGGGAGGGAGAGAAAGAGAAAGAAGGAAAGGAAGAAAGGAAGGGAGGGAGAGAAAGAGAAAGAAGGAAAGGAAGGAAGGAAGAAAGGGAGGGAGGGAGGGACGGAGGGAAGGAGGGAGGGAGGAAGGAAGGTAGGAAGAAAAAGATCCAGATTGAAGACCCCATCAGCTAATTTGCCATTTGGTATGTTTGATATAAATTGTTTAGATACTTGGTAATATCCATGCTAGTGTCATGGGCCCACAGACTTGTATAACTTAGAGTCGATTCCAGACATTAGTTAGGTAGAAAAATATTCCAGTATATTATAAAAGACTAAATCTGACACTAGAGTCACCAACGACATAATGTATTTCAAGGTGATCACAGGGCTAATGTTCATATAAAAATCATCCTCTGATATTTGTTGCTGGTTAACATTTTTATTCAATCTCATGGGAGAATGAAGACAGTTATTAAGAGCCTAGAAAATAGGATTCATGAGGAAAGGTTAGAGGAATTGGAATTATTTAGCCCAGAGAAAAAAATATATGTAGCCATTCTGTGAAACCTCATTATCCAATATCAATTTATTCAAATGAGGGCATAATTTAAACTGACAGCTATGTTTCCAATGAACAAATGACCTACTATTCTTTGAAAAAGAAAAAAATGTTCATCAGAAACCATTTAATTCAAATATCATTTTTTTCTTCTGATCTCTTCTATTTTAGATTATCAAGGAATTATTTTATACGAAAACGTCTGGACCACATTCTGCATGGCAATGGAGGGAGGCAGTTTATCAGGTATAGTCAAAGGGGGTCATGCCTCACTCATTTGTGGCCCTTCATTTCTTATTCTCTAAAATGAAGGTGTTGGTTTGCTCATTCAATAAGAATTTATTGAGGATGTACTGCATGCCAGGTTCTGTGCTAAGCACTAGGAATACAGAAGTTATAGCAGACCATTTGCATTGTTGTGAGCTATTTCCATCTAAGTCCCTCCTCTACCAAGCCAACAGGTGCCTGAAAATCCATTAGAAATTCACACCCCTGGGTTAAGGCATCTCCAAAGTACACATATTCAAGTGTTGGGGAACAGAAGCAGTAAATTAAGCCATTATCTGAGTTTTTTCACCCAGTTACTTTTCATATGGGCATCTGTCCCAAAGAAAATGGGATACAGAACAAATAAGTTTTGAAAGATGAAAAAGGATGGATATTTTAAGAACTGAGAACCAAAAAATGTTAGAACCAGGATGTACCTAATGGTTAGTTGAGAAATATGAAGTTCACAGAGGTCAATTGGCATGCTGAAGGTAACACAGTTAGTAGCAAACTGAAAACTATAAACCTAGTCTCCTAGTTATCTTGACTGCTATCTAGTGCTCTTTTCCCCATCTGTATTAGTAATGGCATTCAGTTACCAATAACTATTAGTCTGTGGTTGCTAATAGCAGAAACCAACATAATGGCATAAACACATAAATATTTATCCACTCACACAAATCCAGAGATAGGCAGTCCATGGCTGCTATCAGGGATCCAGACTCCTTCTGTCACTTTACCCTTTTTGATATGCAACTACAATCTTCATGATGACAAGAGGGCTGTCAGAGCTCCAGCCATCACAGAGCTTTTAACTAGGGACATTTCTGTCTGGTATATTTTCGGTTTTCTATTACTAAATGGAAGAAAATGAATATGGGGTAGGAAATTTGTAATCTATACCATATCCTTGTTCAGGGTCTCTTACATTTCTGCACATCTTGCAGAGGCCCTGCCTCCCTTTGTTCTGGACTGTTTTTTCAAGGATGTTTGTATACATCCTTGGAAAAAGATGTAAACAGCCTTGGAAACTGGAGATAGTGTCTCCCTCCAGAGCAGAAGGCAGGTTTATTTACTGTCCTGTATAATACAGTTAATGTCTCTCTCTGGGGCAAAGGTTAAGCATGCTTACCGCCCATTATAAAAGATCCAAGTTTCCTAAACTCAGTATGCCTCCCCTGTAACCCAACTTACTGTGTGTGTACATCACATGGTCCTATTTGTGCCATGCACCCTACAGGAATTAAAGCTCAGGAAATTGGCTTGAGAAAATGATGTTACTCTGGTTACTTTTATTGCTGTAAGTAATCAGCTGTTCTCCATCTCTGACTCAGAAGTCTCCTGTCTTCTTCCAGCCTCCATGAAACTGGGGCAGGCTGACTTGTTAGCTTATAAGTAGAGTCATATCTCAGACCCTTCATCTTCTTGACAATCCTCCACAACTTGCTTTAAATGATATAGCAGCTAAGGGGCTAACTCCCAGGTGTCTAGAATAGAGTAGGTGACCAATACATACTTGAATAAATAAACGAATAAGTGAAAGCCCCTAGTGTGCATTTTAATGCATCGGCCACTTGATATGAAGTTCTGGTGGCACCACTTAGGAGCCTTATGACCTTCAGCAAAGTCGTTTACCCTCTCTAACCTCAGCTTCTTAAACCCATAGTCTGCCTTTACTCCCTCCACTTGCTCAACCTTTGTCTACTCCCTGACCAACTACTGCTATTTGGCTTTGGGCCTCATCACTCCCAGAAACTTCTCTTCCAGGGTCTCTATGACCTACTAACTGCCACAGCCAACTGACCCTTTCCACTCCTTCTCTTATTCCCTGCTGCTCTGTTGGCATTGAACTCCTTAAAACTCTTTCTTCTCTTGTCTTCAGTGAAAGCTTTCTCTTTGGTTTCCCTTAAATCTCTAGCAAATGATTTCTCTGTCTCGTCTTCCTTTCTTTACCCTTAAATGCTGGCATGTCGTGAGTTTCTATCCTCTGCCAAGCTCTCTTCTCACTCTCTAGAATAAAGTCTGTCCTTTTTTGTTTTACGAAAACAACCTCTAATTACCAGTTGTGTGCTGATAACTTTTGAGTCCCAATCTCCAGCCCAGTCTGCTCTCCTAAGCTCCAGACCTATATTTTTAGCCCCTTATTTGCCATCTCTACCTGGATGTCCCATTGGAACTTCAAATGAAAATGCTTTCAAGACAAACATTTATTTTCACCCCTTCTCAAAACTGGTGGACCTGGAATCCTCTCTTGGTGAATGGTATCACCATGCATGATATTTTTTCATGTCAGAAATCTTAAAAACTCTGGTCAACATTCCCATCCGTGTTCTCACAGTTCTCTCATAAATAGCTCTCAGAACACTTGTCTTCCCTTCCCACTGTGCCTACATTCATTTAGGCCATCATTATTTCTAAATTTGGCCCCACCTTCAAACTGTGTCTCCAAAATATTTCCTAATGGATCATAGTTCCCAAGAAGCCACCATAACACTGCTGCCCTGATTTAAACCCTTTTTTGGCTTCTCTTGATCTGAACACAAAAAGTCCAAACTCTTTAGCATGGTATACAACCCTCTGTAATCTGTCTCTGGCCTGCCTCTTCAGCTTCACTTCTCATTTGCCTCCATCTCATAGGCTATGCCCCAGTCATGAGGGACCACCCACTATGCCAGCATGTTCCCTGGTTATTGAGACCTCTGCACCTTCAGATAGACTGATTCTTCTGCCTGTTATTCAGCAAGACCTCCACCCAGCCCAAGGACTCTTTTATATTTCAAAAACTAGCTCAACTTGCTCCAGCCTAGGAAGAGTACCAGGAACTATCAAACCCTCACTCTTAAGAATGGTTGGTTATCCCTGCCTTGTGCTTCTCTCTACCTGGAAGAATCTTCTTACAGCATTTTTCATGCCACACTCTATTTACTTGTTTATATCCCTGGATCTATGCTAAAACATGTCTTATTTATCTTTCTATGCACAGCTTAAAGCACAGATCCAGGTGCACAGAAGAGGTTCAATAAAAGTATTTTAAATGGTGAGAGAGCTGGAGAGTTTGAGTAATACCAGCAAAAGGCAGTCCCAGAAGTAGAATGAAAGGAAGAAAGGGCAAAATCTACCTTCTTCACAGTTTGCCTCAAATAAACCCTGGAATGTTCTTAGGCAATCTTCACCCTCCTGGGCCCAAAATAAGCAATCGAGTTCATCAGAAAGTAATGACTTGGGAATTATGCATATGAGCACAGTGTTCACCTCCCAGTCAGTCCAAAGATAACCCAATGGGGAAAAGGGCAGCTAGAAAGCAATGGTTTGTCTTGAACAACATATGTAAAGAACAAATTGTGGACACTGGGCAACTGCCTGGTTCAGAGGCACAATCTGGCTTAGACGAGGCTGTGAGTGAAGAGTGGGAGAAACAGCACTGGGCAGGATAAAGAGAAAGAAGACTGGAGTAAAAGCACCACTCCAAAACTTGCCCCTCCTGGGTCCTTGGGCAGCTTCCTTTACCTCTCGAAGCCTCAGTTTCCCCACTTGTAAAATGGGAATAATAATTATCCCTACTGCATGGCTTTGTTAAGAGGATCAAAAAAGAAAATGTACTTGCAATCCTTTGGAAGTGCCCAGAACAGGGGTAAGTGCTCAATAAGTGTTAACCATTGTTTATAGTATAAAGCCAGTATTGTATTAAATAAGCCAATTTTCTCTAAGAATTGGATCCTTCATTTGTAAAATGGAGTTAATTTCTCTCCCTGGATTGTGTGAAGATTAAGTAAGGAACATATATAAAAGCACTTCCTAAATTTAAAGCATTATTCAATTGATAAACTATTATTTATGCTATTATTATGAGAAATTAAGGGTCAAAAATTAGCCAAGAGAGGCCAAAATACAGTTGTGGGTTTAGCTCAGAACAAGAGTGGTACCCTTATGTAAGAGCAGCCTGAAAAAACACACATTGGAGGCGTAAGTACTATTGCTATTTATTAAGCACATTCTATGGAGCCCATGTGCTTTTTATTATTGTATTTACTAATTTCTCCAAACAATATACCTTTTAATTGGTATTGCAGTCCTTATTTTAGACTAACGGATACGCAGAATATTAATGTAACTTACAAAACACTCAAATAGGGCTCAACCCTGTTCCAGCTATTCTGTAAGAGGTGCTGGCATCTAAATTTGTGACTGCAATTGCTATTTATTTCAGGCACCTCTCTTCTCTTACAATATGTGGTGGGATTCCTTTAATCTAGGTTTTATTACAAAAGTTAATTTTAAATAATCAAACACACCACGTGGAATGAAAATCATAAGTAATTATTATAATACTAAATAGGTACTGTGGCATTAATTGCCAAAAAATTACATACTGAACAACTCACGTGCATGACGTACTACAGCTCTGCTGGTAATTTCAGGGCCCTTTCTCATTAGAAATTGGTGGTACCCTTCGTTGAGTATAACTGATGTCTCTGTCTTTCCTCTATTTCGATCTTCCTACTCTTTATGTACATCCTATAATGCCCACTGATGTCTTTCGTGCTGCACAACATTTTCATCTCAAATTGTCTACACTCATGTGGTATCTTCCTTTATTAGCAGTTTTATACTAACTGCAATGAACTCTCAGTCTTCCTGTGGTCGTTTCTTTCAGAGTTTGCATTTTAGGTGCAGTCTTTGTCAATTTTATTACAAATATCCACCTGCCTACTTGATATTTCCACTTGTGTGTTCCAGAGACAACTTAAATTTCACAAGTCTAAATTTGTACTCATTTTCTTCTTCCCAATGCAGATTCTTCTACTATGTCTTATAGTAGCAGATGAAAATCTCATACCCAGGATAGCATAGACTCTAAAGCCAAACTGCTTGAGTTTAACTCCTGGCTCCAATGGTAACTTGCTGTGTGACCTGGGGTAAATTATTAACCCCTATGTGCCTCATTTTTCTCATCTGACACTTATATTATTTAACTCGTAGAGTTTTTATAAGAATTAAATCAATTAACTTGTGTAAAACACTTATAACATTCCCTGGCACATGGCAATCATTATAAATACAAGTAGCAACTCACCAGGTAAAATTAACCTAGAAGCCATCCCTGCACTGCCACACCCAATCAATCACTTACTAACTCAATCTCTCAATTATATCCACATCAATTTCCTTTGTTTAAGTCCTCTCATCTTTCATCTGAACTAGTACAACAGGTTCTTAAAAGTTTCACTCATTTGTTCATCCATCAGGCAACAAATGCTCATTTGCTCTTTGTTTTGGAGTTGGCATTGTGCTAGAGTGGGAAGCAATGAGGGGTTGGGTAGGAATGATCTCCTCCTTCTGGTCTTGCCTGCTCCAATCCAGAGCAGTCTGACAATATCATTGTTCTTTGGTCCCCACTGTCTTCACGTCAAAGTCAAAACTTCCAGCGTGTCGTGATCTGGCCCTCTCCACCACTGCATCCAGTCTACTCCCCATGCCCTGCTTGAACCTCAGCTGCAAGCACTCAGCTCTGCTTTTTGCAGAAGGTACCATGTTCCTTCTTTCCTCTGGGTCCTTGCACCTGCCATTTCCTCTGATCCCTCCAACTCCTCTCTACCCATACCGTTTCTCATAGCTAACTCCTCTGGGAATAGAGTCAGGGAATAGCAGGATGTTTTCCCTGATCTCTGGATCTATATTCCCATAGCATGTAGAACTGAGTCCCATCATAACACAAAGTTAAGTGACCTTGTAATTTCTGGTTTATTCATCTGCCGTGAACATTATAGGATGTGTTATGTTAAGGAAGCCCCAGCTGATTTAACTAACTCTGGAACTCCAGTGGTTTATATTTTCACATAGAGTGAAAGTATGTTTTCTGCTGTTAGCAGTTGAATGCAGGTGTTAATTGTCAGCAGCTTTCCACATGTGATTTAGGTAAGCACGGTCCCCACGTTCTCTAGGGGACTGTGTTCATCCAACAAATGAGGAAAGAGAAGGTGGAGAAGGCACATCTGCTCCCTAGGCCGTTTGCCCTAGAAGTGATGCCCGTCCCTTCTGTTCATCCCATTCCATTCATTCCAAGGCTTCACGTGATTATAAAGGAGGCCGAGAAAAGTCGTCTCTCCTTGGACAGCTCCTTTCCAGCAACAGCGCTGGTCTCTGGAAGTGGAAATACGTATCTCTGATGGAAGGCCAGTCATCTCTGCCACAGTGGTAAAGTCCATGAAGCCAGGAACAGTGCCTTGTTTATTGTTTCTTTCTTGGCCTAACATAGCACAGAGGAGGGTCTCAATAAATGTGTGTGAAATGAAATGGTACTTCACTTCTCCAGCTCCAGCTTGCCTATTCCTAATTACAAAGATATAGGGAGATTGTCTAGGCCTCAAATAAACTTTATAATAAGCTGTTATATATATACATTTGGTGAGGAAGATTGTTGCTGAGCTAACATCTATGCGAATCTTCCTCTATTTTGTATGTGGGGTGCCACCAGAGCATGGCTTGATGAGTGATGTAGGCCTACTCCTGGGATCCAAACCCCTGAACGCTGGGCCACCAAGGCAGAGTGCCTGAACTTAACCACTGAGCCACTAGGCTGGCCCCAAGCTGTTATCTTTTTAAACCTAGAAACAGCATCTCCCAAGTCCTGTGGTGTGTCAGTTTCCCTCTGCCTCTCTGCTCTAAGCACGTGCAGATCACCCCAGGCTATAGCAAAAGAGGAGATGTCATGTTGCCTTCTAGTCGGTAGTAGGAGGGTGCTTCTCTGGACAAAATACTGGATTTACTATTTTCTGTGAGTCACCACCAAAGATCTGTTCCACAGACTGCAAGTTTCTGGGGTGGAGGGAAGGGGTAACTAACCAATTAGTTCTTTCATTTCCAATTTAGGAAAACTTCATTAGAACTTGAAGGGACTTCAAAGGGACCTCAAAGATCTTCTGGTCTATGGATGGTGAATCTTTGTCATAGATGACACCAACCCTTTAACACACCTACAGCAAGCTTTGCTAATCATTCATACTCCCCTACCAAGTCTTTCTGTGGCTTCAGAATGATTTTCAACATAGAGATTCAGACTTTGAATCACAAATTATTGGAGCTGGCATTGAGGTGACTCTATTTGTCATCTTTGATCCACTCCATCTCCTTTTCTTTGTAGGTGTAAGGGAATTGAAAGAGAGGTGAAGTAACATTACAAAGATCACCCAGGAAGTTGGTAACAGAGCTAAAACCAAAATTAAGGACACTGATCCTTCAGTCAGGACTATTTTTTATTCCTACTACTTACAAATAGAACATCCAAAACAGAAGGAATCACTCCACAAGCCTTGATATGGGTTGGGCGAGTGGATGTGGCCCTCTGCCCTAAATACAAATTTCATATCTCACAATTTGGCAAAGGACATCCTCTGGCATTTTGGAAGGTCTTAAATTTTGGATTTATAGCATGGTCATTCATTTCTCAGTGACGCCAGATTGCCATGGAATGTGTTTAAGATCCTGGGTCCTAGAAACAGGCAGATAAGTATTTCAGAGTCTACTTAGACATTGAAAGGGTGGGCAACCTTGGGCAAGTTGGCGTCCTGCTCCAAGCCTTAGTTCCCTCCTCTGCAAAATAAAGACATGGTTTTGAGCCAAGATTAGATAACTCATATAGAGCATCGAACACAGTATATGATGTTGTTACAGCTACCGCGTTTATGCCCAACCTTGGTCCCCACACGTTATCAGAAAAAGATGCTTGAGCAGCTTACGAGTAAGACGAAAAACACACCTCCAGGGTCTCCAGCAACCTAATTCTAATCCTGGCATTTCTGCTCTCAATTGTTTTGATCTTGGGTGAGTCACTTTCCTCTCTGGTCCTCAGTTTTCTCATCTATAAAGTGAAAGGATTGGAAAAAGATCTGAAAAACCCCTTTCATTTTTGAGTCCCTGTGATTCTATGTTTTCTCACTATCTGAGTCCCCAGAATTATATTTCCTGAACTATTTTTCTCAGTTGGGAGAAAATTGGGAGGAGGGCTGCTGACCAGTTTTATTTTTGGTGCAACAGCCAGTCACCCTTGCACTTGGCGTTTGAAATGAATCTCCATGAGCAAAGTGTGCTCCAAGTATGACTTCAACCTCCTGGCCCAGCAAAACCATTGGATGCTGGCAGCAAGAATGGAGGATTGTTCCAGCCATGAGGCAACTGTTTTGTTCCAATTCATGGACTTAGGGATGAGGGGAGTATCCCCGGGGCACATCCTTGTGCCCACCCTAAAGAGGTCATCCTAGGTAAAGGCTCTCCAAGAGAAATATTTGTAGAAATACATGGCAGAAGTGTAGCTTCCAACTCTAAACTAACCACTACCACCAGCAGGGTGAAGAAGTGTTATAGAACGTGAGCACCTTGGTCATTCCTTTCTGCAGCACAAATCATTTTGTTCCAATCATGGTTGCTGGGTCCTGGACACACAGAGATGACAAAGATGCAAAAATGTGGCCCTTGGTCTTGAGGAGATCACAGTTTACTGGGGCAGGTATACTGGTAACTAAGGCAATCTTATTACTGTACTATATAATATCATGGACACTCACTAGAGATTAAAATTCTGGTTTTAACAAGAGAAGTTGGCATCTACTTCAGATTATAAGTAAGGGTGATAAATTGTCCAGAATTGCTAAGCAAGTCCTCCCTTAGAAGAAGATAATTCGAAGCACATTGTTCTTGACAATGGTGACTTCCCCTCCAAGGCAGATATAGGAGAAGAAGATTTGATTGTATTGGAAGAAAAGAGAGTCAAAACGTAGAGAAGGAGCATCACCAGGGAAACAGGAAGTGGATTGTTTCTGATTTGGCAATGTGGAAGTTTCTAGAAACAGTCCTCACTCGGGTGCCCTGAGACTAGTCTGTGCCCCTAGCTATGTGTGTAAAATGAAAGACATAAGTGCTAGAGCTGTATTACTTTTGGTAATGGCCTAGTGGATGGTTTTCTTCTAAACTGTAGCTCCTTGGAACTTTCTGGAGCTAATTTTTTTTCCTTGACCTACCTATAGAATAGCTTTAAAGGCAAGGGAAGCTTCTTACCACCTCTGAAGTCAGCTAAACTATCCTGGGGTAACAATGAGCACTAATATCTCAGTGACTTAACACAAGTTTCTCACCCACATCATAGTCCAGTGGGAGTGGGCTGCTCTCCTCCATCCTGAAACTCTGCCCCTGGAATTTGCGTCCTTCTACATTACCTTGGAAGGGAAAAGAGAGCCAGAGGATCAGGTTTTTAAAGTTCATGCCTAGAGTGGCTTACATTACTTCCACACACATTACCTGGTCCAAAATTTAGTCATATGATCACAAGCTGTATATAATGGAGTTTGGGCAGAGTCTTCCTACTTTCCCTAGGAGAGAATACGGAAACACATAGCATTTGTTCCTGCTGTGCTCCCTTGTAGCGCATGCTTCCCCAATCTTTTCTCCAATCCTTTGTTGCAATGTCTCAAGCCTTTTATATTTTCTGCAGATGAGACATGAATGCTGTGTATTTCTGCTCTAACTTGAAACAATCAAGGAGCACCATAGTATCCTGAGTATCGTTCTGCCACAACCCCAATCCTCACTGCCTTATGCCACCCAAACAAAAAGAAAGCAAAAGGCCTTTGTTTGCAAAGGCCTTGTCCAAATCAACTGGAGCTCCTCTGCAGTCATAGCATTTGTGGCCACCAGTGGAGCTGTGGACTTCCCTGCAGCAGGGCTTTGGACACAACCTGCCAAGGCCAGCGTCTGTTTATCCACCAGTATCACGATGCCATAGAGAGTACATTGAGGTAAGACCAAGCCAGATGGACCACCTCCCACCTAAAAGCATTTATACTCACCTGGAGACCCTAAAATTCATAGCACGAAGAGCAAGAAAAATTTGGAGACGTTTGAGTTGCTGGATCTCCAGTTATGAGAAAGGTTAGGGGAAGTGGGGGCCCCAATTTTATTCATGCTTGGTATAGAAAGGAGTATATTGGTTGTACAAAAGACTTTATAGAGAAGAACTCCATTTATAGTAATGTGATCCCATTAAATGATAACGTAAGAAGGAGAAGTTTTCATAGAGGCAATAACATGTGCAGTTGAAACTTTAAAAAAGTGTGAGATTTTGGCAAGTTGTGCTGGGGAAAGAGGAAGGGGGAAAGTACAATTCAGGCAAAGGAAGAGCGTGTAGTGTGGAATTATGACAGAGCATATTTCTTACTTCTCAGGAATAATCTAGAGGTCAAAGGCTAGACTATTTACCCCAATAGAATCAATGTGAAGATGACCTTCGCATTGGCTTATTGGGTATAATTGGAGCTTCAGAGTCACTCTCCAATTCATGACACGACGTTGAAATGTGGCCGTCAATAATCTGAAGGAAAAGACAAAGCAGAGCATCTGGGAACACTGAATGTAGGCTGATTTGATCTCAAAAATGTCTGAAGGCTGTCTTGTTTTGAGTCACTATGACAAGCCCATGCTAGATCAGCCACAAAGCCGGAAGGAAAGCAATGCCTCCTTTGGTGTGAAAATGTGGACAAGGGGTCTTCTCCATTTATTGAAGAAAGACAAGACTTTTGGGCAGTGATTTAGAACTAACATAGAGATGAAGACCAAGATAATGACACATGCCCTTCACATGCCTTTCAATATCATAACTTATTTTTTAATTGAACTATAATTGACATACAATATCCTATTAGTTTCAGGTGTACATTAGAGTGACTCAGTATTTACATATATGTTACAAAATGATCACCATGATATGTCTAGTTACCATTCATCACCATACAAAGTTATTGCAATACTATTGACTATATTCTCTATGCTGCACATTACACCTCCGTGACTTATTAATTTTATAACTGGAAGTTTGTACTTCTCAATCCCCTTCATCTATTTCACTTGCCCCCCTCAACCCCTCCCCACTCTGGTAACCATCACTTTGTTTCCTGTATCTATGATTCTGTTTTCGTTTTGTTTATTTGTTTGTTTTGTTTTTTAGAATTCACATATAAATGAAATCATATAGTAATCGTCTTTTTCTGTTTGACTTATTTGACTTAGCATAGTACCCTCTAGGTCCTTCCATGTTGTTACAAATGGCAAGATTTCATTCTTTTTTATGGCTGAGCAATATTCCATTGTGTATATCTGTGTGAGTGTATCACATCTGATAAATACATATATATATATATATATGTATATATATCATGTCTTCTTTATCCATTCATCTATTGATGGACACTCAGGTTGCTTCCATATCTTGGCTATTGTAAGCAATGCTGTAATTAACACAGGGGTGCGTATGTCTCTTCCAATTAGTCTATTCACTTTCTTCAGATAAATACTCTGAAGTGGAATTGCTGATTCTTATGGTAGTTCAAGTTTTGATTTTTGAGGAACCTCCATACTGTTTTCCATAGTGGCTGAACCAATTTACATTCCCACCAAGGGTGTATAAGAGTTCCTTTTTCTCCACTTCCTCCACAACGCTTGTTATTTTTTTGGCTTTTGGATAATAGCCATTCTGACAGGTGTGAGGTGGTATCTTACTGAGGTTTTGATTTGCATTTCCCTGATGATTAGTGATGTTGAGCATCTTTTCATGTGCCTCTTAGTCATTTGTATGTCATCTTTGGAAAAATGTCTATTCAAGCCCTCTGCCCATTTTTAAATCAGATTATTTGGGGTTTGTGATATTAAGTTGTGTATATTTTTTATATATTTTTGATATGAACCCCATATTGGATATATAATTGGCAAATATCTTCTCCCATTCATTAGGCTGCCTTTTCATTTTGTTGACAAAAATCAGATATTTTACTCTCCTTTCAAGTAACAGGAAACAAGGGCACCATCTTTCACTGAACACTCAACATTTTGCGGTTTAATCCTCACAATAGCTCTCAAAGTGGGAACCAACCTCTCCATCTTTTTGATAGGAAAACTGAGGCTATGCCAACATTATCCTGATACCAAAACCAGACAAGGACAACACAATAAAAGAAAATGACAGGCCAATATCACTGATGAACATTGATGCAAAAACTCTCAACAAAATACTAGCAAATCAAGTACGACAATACATTAAAAAGATCATACATCATGATCACATAGGTTTTATTCCAGGGATGCAAGGATGGTTCAACATCCACAAATCTATCAACATGATATACCATGTTAACAAAATGAAGAATAAAAATCACATGGTCATCTCAATAGATGCAGAGAAAGCATTTGACAAGATACAGCAATCATTTATGTTAAAAACTCTAAATAAAATGAGTATAGAAGGAAAATATCTCAACCTAATAAAGGCCATATATGACAAACCCACAGCAAATATCATTCTCAACAGAGAAAAACTGAAAGCTATTCCTCTAAGAACAGGAACCAGACAAGAATGCCCACTTTCACCACTCTTATTTAACATAGTATTAGAAGTCTTAACCAGAGCAATCAGGCAAGAAAAAGAAATAAAAGAGATCCATATGGGAAAAGAAGAAGTGAAACTGTCACTCTTTGCAGACAACATGATTTTTATATATAGAAAACCCTAAAGAATCCACTCAAAAAACCTTTAGAAATAATAAGTGAATACAGTCAAGTAGCAGGATATAAAATCAACATACAAAAATCGGTTGTGTTTCTATACACTAACAACGAAATAGCAGAAAGAGAAATTAAGAATACAATCTCATTTACAATTGCAACAAAAAGAGTAAAATACCTAGGAATAAACTTAACCAAAGAGGTGAAAGATCTGTACACGGAAAACTATAAACATTGTTGAAAAAAATCAAAGAAGACACAAAGAAATGGAAAGATATTCCATGCTCTTGGATTGGAAGAATTAACATAGCTAAAATGTCCATACTTCCTAAAGCAATCTATAGATTCAATGCAATCCCTATGAATGTTCCAACGTTTTTCACAGAAATAGAACAAAGAGTCTTAAAATTTATATGGAACAACAAAAGACCCAGAATAGCCAAAGGATTCCTGAGAAAAAAGAACAAAGCTGGAGGTATCACACTCCCTGATTTCAAAATATACTACAATGCCATAGTAACCAAAACAGCATGGTACTGGCACAAAAACAGACACACAGATCAATGGAACAGAATCGAGAGCCCAGAAATAAACCCACAAATTTATGGACAGCTAATATTCGACAAGGGAGCCAAGAGCATACGATGGAGAAAGGAGAGTCTCTTCAATAAATGGCGTTGGGAAAACTGGACAGCCACAGGCAAAAGAATGAAAGTAGACCATTATCTTATACCATGCACAAAAATCAACTCAAAATGTATTAAAGACTTAAATGTGAGAACCGAAACCATGAAACTTCCCGAAGAAAACATAGGCAGTACGCTCTTTGACATCGGTCTTAGCAGCATATTTACAAGTACGATGTCTGACTGGGCAAGGGAAACAAAAGCAAAAACGAACACATGGGACTATATCAAACTAAAAATCTTCTGCACAGCAAAGGAAACCATCAACAAAACGAAAAGACAACCTAACAATTGAGAGAAGATATTTGCAAACCATACATCTGATAAGGGGTTAATATCCAAAATATATAAAGAACTCATACATCTCAACAACAAAAAAACCAACAACCCAATTAAAAAATGAGCAAAAGATCTGAACAGACATTTCTCCAAAGAAGAGATACAGATGGCCAAGAGACACATGAAAAGATGTTCAGTATCAGTAATTATTTGGTAAATGCAAAGCAAAATTACAATGAGATATCATCTCACTCCAGTCAGAATGGCTAGAATTAACAAGACAGGAAACAACAAATGTTGGAGAGGATGTGGAGAGAAGGGAACGCTTGTTCACTGCTGGTGGGAGTGCAAACTGTTGCAGCCACTATGGAAAGCAGTATGGAGTATCTTCAGAAAACTAAGAATAGATCTACCATATGGTCCAGCTGTTCCACTGCTGGGTATTTATCCAAAGAAGTTGAAAACACAAATGCATAAAGATACATGCACCCCTATGTTCATTGCAGCATCATTCACAATAGCCAAGACTTGAAAGCAACCTAGGGGCCCATCAAGGGACGAATGGATAAAGAAGATGTGGTATACATACATGATGGACTACTACTCAGCCATAAGAAATGATGAAATCCGACCATTTGTGACAACATGGATGGATCTTGAGGGTATTATGCTAAGTGAAATAAGTCAGAGGGAGAAAGTCAAATTTCATATGATCTCACTCATAAGTAGAAGATAAAAACAATGACAAACAAACACATAGCAACAGAGATTGGATTGGTGGTTACCATAGGGGAAGGGGGGAGGGCAAAAGGGGTGATTAGGCTCACATGTGTGGTGATGGACTACAATTAGTTTTTGGATGGTGAACATGATGTAATCTACACAGAATTCAGAATATATTACTATGTGCATCTGAAAGCTATATAATCCAGTGTTACTGCAATAAAAAATGTTTTAAATAAAATAAAATAAAAAGCATTGAAAGCAATAAAAAAAAAAAAGAAAGAAAACTGGGGTTCTGAAAGCTTGAAGGACTTGTGCACAATTTCCCAATCTCCCTTGTCCGGGGCAGAGCCAAGATCACACCCAAGATGATCTGAGTCCAAAACCCAAGACGCGTTCACTAAGAGCCAGAATGAGCTACTATACACTCTGAGAGCCTGACAAAGTCTTGGAATGAAAATGGATGCCATTGGCAGATTTTCTTTTGCTTTAAAAGGAGGGTGGAGGAGAAGGGAAAGTTAGGTATCAGGGTGATGAGATTCAAGGTTTTCTTCCCCCTTAGAAAGGAACCATGGAGCATCGTCCAGCTTTTTCCCTAGAACATATTTTAATAAGCTTTCTCTCCACTTGGTCCCTAATCTTATTTTAATTTCTGGGTGCAGCGGCTTTTCAGTCTGAGCACATTACAACATTCTAGCTCGCACGTCACCCATCTGCCCCAGCACAGTGTCCTGAGGGCTTAAACGCTCAATGTGGTAGAGGAAAGGTTGGCACTAATTTCCTTTGATAATGGAAGAATTTGTTTACCAAATATGAAACAGGAAATTTCACTGCATTCCTATGGCAGTTTACTTGTTCCTCTGCAGAATGGAACACGACATAGTCTTTCATTACCATCTAATTTCTCTGTAAATGAATGAACACTTTCTGAATTTAATTTAACTAAACAAACATTTATTGTGAGTCCACTCTGCAACAGACACTGTGCTATACAAGGTAATACAAAAATGAATAAGACGTAGTCTCTGCATTTAAGACTTCACAGTTCAATTGGGTAAAGTCAGTAACCAAGTGAATAGCTTTCTGTGCAATAGGGGTTAAAATAAAGGTCTTAGAGTTCACTTTACACGCCATAGAGGATTATCGGTAAATCTTACATTGGATGATTGCTAAAGTAATAGAGTCATTTTTGGGTATGACTACTTCTCACCCATTAAGTGCGATTTTGTTTGGTGGCTATAGAGAAATGCCTTATGTTACCTTTGATACTGGCTCCAGCTCTTTCCTGAGAACAGAATGGCATACAAGCATGGATAATAATGGCAGACTTTATTGGGTACTTGGTATAAGCCAGGCAGAGAGCTGTGTCGAACAATGAGCTAGCCCTCAATGAATGCCACCTATTATTATAAATGAGCTTTAATTAATCCCCAGGCAATACCAGGTGATAGATTTAGTTATTACTCCAATTTTTCAGGTAAAGAAACTGAGGCTCACAAAGCTAATTAACTTGCCCAGAATCATAAGAGGAAATTTGTGGATCCATTTGACTTTTCCTAAGCTTGTTTTTAAATTTTATTAGGTCTGGTCTGGGGATGGGTTAGTGCCCCCTTTAAGGTGTGATCTTTCTGACATCTGTAACAAAATCCCTGTGTATTCAGCAAGGTCTCTATGCCCTGGCTGGCATGAACTCAACCAGTTCCCCAGTTTAATGTGAGCTCTGACAACGTTTGAGCTTAGAGCTCCCTGTTAATTCTCCTTTCCACAAAGTTGCTCTTTGCCCACTCTCATGGAGTTCATCCTATGGTGTCACAAGGGGACCCTGTGAGATTTCTGGAGCATTTCATCTTCTCACAGTACTTTCCCCTAACAAATTCCAGCTATCTCTACTTTTCCCCCAAACGAGCTCTTCCTCCTCAACTCAGGAGACTGCCAGGCTGTTTTGGAGCCTGCCTCTTGCCCCACAGTTTATAAATTGTCTGATTGTAGGGCTGGCCTCATTCGTTTCCCTTATTTCATGGATCGGTCCTGCACTGCCTGTTGTCTAGTCTTTGAAAATTGCTGTTTTACACATTTCATACTGTTTTCTAGTGGTTTGTGATAGGAAAGTAAGTCTGAAGAAAGTTACTTCCTCATGGCTAGTAGCAGACATTCTCCTGTCACATAACAGTATTCATGGTGTTTTGCATAAAAAAAGTAAATTTTAATGAAACATGTACAGTCTAGTCCCATTATGTAAAAATATAAATATATGTTAGAAAAATATCTGAAAATATATACATGAAATGTTAATAGTCGTTTCTAGGTGGGTAAATTATAGACATTTTATTTTTTCTTCTTTTCATCTTGATTGGAAATATTCCTTAACTAACATAAAAACGAGAGCTTTATGGAAAAATTAAATGATAAAATATACAGTACTCAAAAGCAAAACGATGGCTAAAATATGCGATCTATATTCATCAGAGTTGAGTGATGCCAGTCAGAATCAAGGGTATCCTACTAGAAAACGTAATGGCACTATTTATGCATCCAAGAATCAATTACAGATCTTTAACTGAATTCAGATTTTTCTGTTTCTCAGACTGAAAAATTTTGACCCAAACTTTTTCTTGATTGTTCACAACAGCTTCCCCAAATTTCGACAATGCCTCCTCCTTACAAAGAGTTTCTGTTGAAAGTTGCTCTTGACAAGTTTGTCCCTGTAAGCTAAAAAATATTTTTAATTGTGTCATCATTTGTTTTTTGCCTCCCACTCTGGCCTGTTCTATCCTGAGAAGAAGGGTGTTGAAATTTACTACTACTGATCCGGCACTGTGGTCGCTTTCTTGTACTTTACCTTATTTGATCCTCAGAATAACCCTGCAAAGTATTTTTAATTCCCATTTGATAGGTGTGGAAACTAAGCCTCAAGAGACAAAAGGACTTTCCTAAGATTGTAAAACTAGTAAGCAAGGGAGCCAGGACGGAGCTCCAAACTCCACATGGAGTTTTCAATTTACCAAGAAACTATTATGTAGGGATTAGGTAGAATTTCACCCCTCCCCGTCCCCACCACCAATCTCCACCAAAGTTTTCTAATATGCTAGCTAGTTTGTTCACAAAAAATGTGGCTCTATCCTTTTCAAATCACACATGTGGGTACAGCATTGCATAGTATACGTACCAAAATAGACAGATTAGCTTGGTCCTTAGCTTTGTGAGGCCATTTTTATTATGGTCATTATTTCTCCTCTGCTTCTATAGAACTTGGTTCATTAATTTATATATATTTTTTATTGAAAAATATTTACTTAGTAAGTGATATGCTTGAGACCCTGGTTGTGTAGTGGATAAGTAAGACTTGATTCCTGCCCTCAAGGTGCTCAGACTCTAATGTGAAGGCATTTGCACATAATGTGGTTGAATGATGTTAGAAGTAGGCAAGGAGTGCTAAAGGTAAACAAAGAAAGTACCCCTTATTTAATCTGGAGAGGGGATCAGAGACAGCTTCTTGGAGAAGATCATGACTGAATCAAATCTTGAAGGATAAGTAAGAGCTAACAAGTGGATAAGAAAGGAAAGAGGATTCAGGTATTGAAAATATCATGCAAAAAAGTGCTTGTAAGCACGAAAAACGTGATGCATTTGAAAACTCCTAAGCATTTAATCTGGCTGAAGAAAAAGTAAGATGGTAGAATGGTGAGAAGGAGGATGGAGACTTTGACACAATTTAGATCTTAGACAAGATGACATGCAATAGTGGAAAGTGTAGACCTTGAACTAAAGACTGAGTCTTCATTGAAGACTTTTGGGATCTATAGGATGTGATTGGATTTTCTTTTAGTGAAATCATGTAGGATTTTGAATGGAGAAACTATTCATAGGTGCAGGGGTTATGACTTAACATATCTTTTTGGAGGGCATAATTCAACCCAAAATAAAAGATATCAAGAAAAGGGAACTTGTAAACAGTGTAAGATTCCATTGAAAGTTCAAGAACATAAGAACTGAGAAATTCTGTTAGATTCAGCAACAAAGAGGTCATTAAATCCTTAGGAAAATTGGTTTCAATGGAGTGTGTTACCAATGGGGCACCAAGAACACTGTGACACAGGGCCTCCTTGCTGGACCTCAGTCTAATGAAGTCAAACAAAGATTCAGAGGAAGTCAGCCCTCGGAGGGTCAGGGGAAGCTTCCTGGAAGTGGTAACCAAACTAAGTTTTACAAGATGAGTAAGAATAAGCCACTCAAAATGAAAAGAAAAACACTCCATCCTGGAAGAACAGGATAAGCAAAGACACAAAGAACAGAGAAAGCGTGGTTTATGAAGAGCTATAAAGTAATTCAGGATGGATAAAGAGTGAAGAGCGAGGTGGAGAGAGGACCGAAGGGCAGAATAGAGAAAAATTAATCTGTAGAAGCCATGGGCAATCAGTATTCAGATGCAGGACTTCCGAGTCTCTCTTCTCACCATGCCTCTTTCCCAGCTTCTGTTTTGCCCTTGCTCAGTTCAGCAAACTGTTTTGTAGGGTTTCTATTAGGTTCAGCTTTCAGTTGCTGTAAAAGCATATGCCACAAAGCAGGTCAACCGACGGATATGCAAGGTCAGAAAATGACTTTCTGTCAACATTCATCTCCACTGCGTGTCCCCCACCCCCACAACATTAACTAGAAACTAAGAATGACTGCCCAGCTGCCCGGCTTGATATCACTGGGTAAATTATCTTTTATTAAGGATCTGTAATTGTTCTTCACTGAGCTGTGACCTAAATTTAGTGGTGCTGAGGAGTGAGTCGCAGCCAACAGGATTTCCCTGAGAACACGATGAAGTTCCTGTATCAATTCAATTCATTAACTAGAAAGAGAGAACAAACAGCCAGTTTTTTCCCCCGTTCTTCAGTGAATCGTTTGTTTAGCTTTACCAGAATTTTTCTAGGATCCAATCTGAGACTCTGTCAGGAAAAAGAGACAGCAGAACTTATTTAAATTCTTCTTGAGGCATTAACTCTGAGGCAGAAACCAGATTACATTAAACGGATCTGACTTTCCTGCTATTAAGGACCCTGGGTTTATGCACTGGATATTTTTACCCTGAGGGGAAGAAATGCCCTCAACCTGGGCAGGGTGACTTGAGATGAAATGAAGTGGAATCAATTTGACTTGCAAGAGAGGGGGAAAGAAGAGGAGAAGACAGAGAAGCAGAAAATAAAAAACCAAATGAAATACAAACCTAGTACTAATACCTAACACTAAACGTTTTCTAGTGGGAAAAGTTCCCATTAGAAATGCATATGCTATAATAAAGCTCATGAGAGGAAGGGAACTAATATAAATGCTTAATACTTACAAAATACTTACAAAACTGTCCTTTAATCATGACATCCCAGCTTAGGCCCAGAGAGGTGAAGTAATTTACCTAAGGACACGCAACTTCTGAAGAACTGAGCCAAGATTTAAAGGCTTGTCTTCTGACTCCAAGTCCAGTGTTCCTTCCCCCGACACTAAGTGCCAGTCTTCGGGCAGACTGGACCACTGAGCAGTGATGGTCAGGAAGGCCTTGGAATCTTATAGACTGATGCCCACACAGATGGGAAGCAGACAAGTGTCGCCTTGAACATCTTCCCTCATTTTTGACAATTCTCCAAAGAATCATTTCATGGCTGCTGCTTCTATTGTTCTGGCTGGAGCCACCTGATGAGTAATAGATTACTGTCACATTCCATGCACTATTATGTGAGAACTAGGAAAGCATGTAGAATAGAGAGAACAGTCTACAGCATACCCTAAAGAAGCATAGTCTTTAGTCAGGCGGCTAAGAGATACACACATCCTGATATTAATTTACGTTGGCATCATATTGTCACGATTTTATCTAAGTTGAGTTTCATAGCAAGTCTGTTAGGTAGATTGAGTCAATATTATGCCCATTTTACAAATGAATAAACTGAGCCTTTGAGAGTTGATTCACTGGCCTAACACCACTAAGATAGTAAGCTGGCAGGATCTAGGGTAAAGCCCAGTGTGCTTTGCTCCTACTCCAGTGTTTTTCCCAGTCTACTATAATGACTGTCAAGGTTCCTTTAAGATTTTGAAAGTCCTATGTCAAATTATGACTCAGGTTGGGACTTCGGAGTCCAAAGATGGATCTCCTTGGGAAGAGGTATCACAGAATCTTTGAAAAAGAGCCTCCCTCTATGAATCAGATTTGGGGTCTCATCCTATCTTAGTCAGTTGGGGCTGCTATAACAAAAATACCACAGACTAGGTGGCTTAAACAACAAAATGTGTTTCTCACTCTTCTGGAGGCTGGAAGTACAAGATCAAAGTGTTGGCTGGTGTGATTTCTGGTGAGGGCTCTCTTCCTAGCTTGCAGATAGCCGTCTTCTTGCTGTGTCCTCACGTGGCAGAGAAAGATCATCTCCCTCTTGTCTTTTCTTTTAAGGGCGCTAATTCCATTCATGAGGGCTCCATTCTCATAACCTAATCACCTCTTAAAGGCTCCACATCCAATACCATCACACTGGGGTTAGGGCTTCAACATATGAATAGGAGCAGTGGTGGGGGGGCAGCCACAAACATTCAGTCCACAGCACATTCCATCTCTGCACTTACACAGGCAAGGTTAGACCAGTCCTTTAACTCATTTTGGCTTTGGCTTCCAAATCTATTGAATGAAAGGTTCAGTTGGAGAGATCATAAAGTCTACATTGTCTATTTTACTTTCATAACTTCTAATTTTCTTCAATTTAAAAATATGAGCAGGGGCCGGCCCAGTGGCACAGAGGTTAAGTTTGCACATGCTGCTTCGGTGGCCCAGGGTTCACTGGTTTGGATTCCAGGTGCGGACATGGCACTGCTTGGTAGGCGTCCCACATACAAAGCAGAGGAAGATGGGCATGGATGTTTGCTCAGGGCCAGTCTTCCTCAAAAAAAATATATATATATGGGCAATCAACTCAAGTGTAACACATTTTTTGCTCAGCACTATAGAGTCCAAATAAAATACCTCTCTGGTCCACATGCTCTTGAGGCAGTTTGCTTCCTGCTCTTACACAGTTTCAAACTGAGTTATGAGCACTTAAGTAGTATGCATTGAAAAAACAATGCAGTCCAGTAATTGTGAGCACGTGCTCCAGAACCAAATGTCTGGGTTCAAAGCTGACATTAACTAGTCGAGTGATCTTGGGCTGGCCACCTTATTTCCTCTACACCTCCATTTCCCTATCTGTAAGATGAAGGTCATAACAGTACTTACCCCTTTTGGTGGCTGTAAATATCAAATGACTTGGCATATGTAAAACACTTAAAACAATTTCTGACCCATAGGAAGAGCTATGTAAACATTACTGCTTATAAGAGCTCTCATCCCAGGATGAACATCTCCTAGAAAATATCTTTCCCCATATAGCAACTTCACCATTCTTACGCTATAGTTAATATTTGTGTCACATTATCACATGTTCCTTCTGGTTAGAGTAGCCAGAGGCTTTTCTGTTTATCTTGACCTTGGAAAAGACAAAGCAGCTTAAAACACATCCCCAGGGAGCTAACAGTTTAACTGGGAGTGATCGCCCAGCTTCCCCAAAACCTCGGCCAGAGCTTCTCTATTCACAGCTGTACTGAAGAGCTTCCTTCCTGGCTTGTGTCTCCTAAAAGGGGGAACTATTGCAAGGTCTCTAACAGGAAGGAAAGGGGACCTTTTTAATTAGCTTTCTCTTTTGAATGACGCCATCACAGACCTGATTCATTTCCATGAATTGAAGGGAAAAAAAAGTAGGGGGGAGGATAAGCTCTCTGTGAAGAAATGGGTGAAAACTGTCAGGAGACCACAGATTAGAGGACAGCTGAAACTGGAGAAAATAGCCATGTGAACTTGGCCATCCACCATGACCCACGTTCAGCCGGGAGATGATGTCAGAATCTAAATTTAAAATGGAGGCGGCAAAATGTCTGCTTCCATGGTTGGCAACCAGACGCCAAAAGAGTGATGCAAATGTTGGTCTGAGCCTTGATGTTCTAGAATTGACCAACTGGTGTATCTGGACATTTTCATGAAAAGGTCTCCTATTTACAGACCTATTTCTGTCTGTGATATTCCACAGGAAGATTTTTTTGGCTTGCAGGCCATTTTATGTAGTGTGTGTGCATGTGTGTGTGCATGTGTGTGTAGATACACTTATATGAAAATACACAAGCCTGAGGCAGCCTATTAAATGCATACCATGGTCACCTGAAAACCTTTCCACTGTGACAAACCAGTGTGTCTCTGGGAAGACTGAAGAAGAACAAGGATCCAGATCCATGGAGTTGGGAGGCCACACCAATTCTCTAGTACTTTCCATGTGCCAGGCACAGTATTAATGCGTTTAATACTTTACCTATCTCCTCTCATGACAATCCTATGAAGTAGATGTTATGAATTCCACATTATAGATGCAGAAGCAGACCCAGATAAGTCTACTATTTTGGCATGGCCACATAGCTACTGAGCGGGATTTAAGTTAAGTCTGATTTCTTTAAAACCCTATGTTCTTTTCACTGCCCCATGTTACCTCCAAAATAAGTAAGTAAATAAATAAATAAATCAAATGTGATCAAGAAGTTTTGTCCTATTGAATCCAAATAAGGGCATCTCCTTTTCAACTGGTTTCTTCCCTATGATATCTCTCTCCTCCAATCCATCCTCCACACTGCATCCTAAATATTCTCCCCCTAAAGTATATTTGCTATTAAATCTTCGACTGCTTAAAAGACCTTTTAATAACTCCACATTGCCCACAAGATAAATAGAGAATTTCTTAGCAAGACCCTTCTCTACCTGTTGCCATCCTGCCTCTCTAAGCTCATCATCTCCCTGAATGCAGCCAGTATTAAAGACACGCAAGACTATTGACCACTCCCCAAAATGCCTTTCACTTTCATGTCATTGAGTTTGTTTACTTTTGCAGTTTCCCTAAACTGACCAGAGTACATTGTTTGTCTCTAAATGTTGATGGAATATTCTGCAAATGCTTTCCCTCATCAATTCTATTAACATTTGATTTTATCCTTGCTAACGTCAACTCAGTTCTGGCAGCAGGGAAACCAATTCAAATGGGAGCAGATGGCTTAACTTTGGTATTTGCTTTGTAGTCCATTGTGCTCTTGCTGTTTGTCATTAATCCCAAAGCCTGCCCCAACTCCACTTAGAATACAAATGTTTCCATCTGAGTCAACAGGTGTCACTGTTGAGCACTACAAATATGCCTCCCACACCCCATCTTTTTGGTGCCAAATGTCCTAGTTGGTTACAAGGCCCAAACTCTGCTCAGTCCTGACATATGCAAATAAGTTAACTCTCTGGTCACTGTGCCAGTTGCCTGAACAGACCTCCAGGAGCATCAATATATCTGTTTTCTTAAAGGCCTCATTACTGAATATAACCAGAGGCCTGATTATACCCATAAAAGGGGGAAATAGGAGGAAGAAACCATAAGCATTTCCTTTTGTAAGAGATAGCATTGTGTAATGCCAGGCACCTCATTGATAGAGTGAGAAATTCTGAGCTTTAAGTGCCTGCACTGTCCCTGATCAGCTGCAACTAATGTAATTGGCTCAGGCCAGAGTTGCCACCACAGCAAGCTAACACAGGAGAGGAAGAATGTTGCAAATTGCGAAAACCACCAGACTACTAGTGTAGGCCATAGATCTCGGAGAAATGCCCACAATCATTCAGGAAGAATTTGAGAGGGAAATGTACTCACAGAAAACAGGTGGGGGTGGAGCAAAAGAAACATGGAAATTGTTACGTTTTCTTCAGGCTGAGGTGGCCTGGGAGAAGGAGGCATGGATAGAATGAAATGAATGGAATAGGAAATAGAATGGGATGGAATGGAATGTGGGATGGTGTGAGTGGAAAATCATGGAATTTGACAGAGAATGCAATAAAGAATAAATTAAAATGAGATGAAGTAAGATGGAATATGGAATGGATTGGAATAGAATGTAAAATGCTGTGGAGTGACTAGGTGTAGAAAGCAAACAGAATGAATGAAATGAAATCATCTAGAATAGACCGGGATATGAAACATACTGTTGTGTCAAAATTTTGAAATGGGATACAGAATGCAAAAGAATGGGATGGACTTTTTCGTTAAATGCTTTGAGACATATAGAGAAGGACTGTTTTTAATTGGCATGAAAGTAATTAGCAGGCTCAGGAAATTGCCATCATAATTCCAGTCCATATGATTAGACACTTAGGGACCTAAAAGATTGGTGCCTTCCTTGAATTATTCTTCAAGAGGTCACCTGTTGTATGATCATGACTTGCAACCAGCATTCTGTAGTAATAACAACCAATATTATTGGCACTCTGCTAACCCCTTTGTGTGTATTATTTCATTTAATTCTCACATCCATCAAATGGCATAAGTACCTATTTTGAGCTCCATTTCATAGATAGAGAAATGGAAGCACCAAAAGGTTAAGCTACTTGCCCAAGATTACACAGCTAGAAAGTAGAGGAATCAGAATTCAAACATCAGGCAGTTTGCCCTGAGCTCCTGGTGTGCTGAACCACTACACACACTGCCTCTCCCCATGACAGGGGCTTGTAACCTATGACACTGCAAGTAGAAATATTGAAATTAGTTTAAACTATGTTTTGGCCACAAAATGTCACTTACAAAAAGGCTGGAGAACTTGGCAGAGGCACTGTTCTGATGCAAATACAATGAAACAGGGTGTGGTTTCACAGCCACTTAGCTCTGCTGCCATATTTAACACATCCAGAACCACAGTCGTCCTTTCCCCCTCTAAACTAGTTCTCCTTGGGAGCTTCCCTCACCTCTGAACCATTCCTAATCCTAACACTCATTTGTTCAACAGACATTTCCTAAGGGCCTGCTGTGGGCAACTTGATCATTCATTTTTTCGTTTAACATTTGAGGACCTATATTTTCCCCTTAGGTTTCCAAGAAAGTGGATTCAGTTATTGTAGAAGGATTCTCAACAACAAAAAAAAGAAGGCAATGCAACTATCCCAGAATGCCTATTCCTGAAAATGTTCAGTGAGGATGCTAATAGCTGCCTTTGTTGAATATTCACTACTTGAGAAAGGCTATATAATCTACTGATTGAGAGGGGCTACCTGGTTCATATCTTGGCTCTACCACTGCATAGCTCTGTGCCCCTGTGTGAGCTACTAAACCTCTCTATGCTTCAATTTCCTCATCTGTTAAAAGGGTGTAAGAGGATAGTTTGAAAGATAAAATGAATTAATATACATGAAGCTCTTAGAACACTGCTTGTCGCAAATGAAGAACTTCATAATCTCAGCTGTTATTACTGTCCAGGCTTTGCACTGTGTGCTTCATTAGGCATTGTCTTTTTTAATCCTTATAAACATCCTATGAGATAAGTGTTATAATTTTCACCACTTCGCAAGTGTGAGAATTGAGGTTCCAAGAAATATAGTAATTTACCCCAAACCACATAGTTAGTAAACAGTACAACTGAGTTTCAAATCCAAGTCAATCCAAATCAAAAGCCAGTGTTCTTAACCATTGTGCATACCACCTCCTTTTTGAGCTCTTAGGAGGTGTAACAGAGCATAGACAAGGACAACAGCAGTTGGGCAGAAATGAAAAGTTTCAAGCAGTCTGGGAAGGAGGAGGAATGTGAAAAGGGGAGAGGAGTACATGGGTAGAAAGTGGTGAACTTCATGCAGAAAAATTTAAAAACCACTGGGGCATCAAAGAGATGTGCCATCTCTTCCTGGAAATAGCTCATAGCTTCCTGTGGGCCCCACCCAAACACCACATTTAACCTCTTTTGTGCTTAGTCTATACCTTCTGGTTGCCTCCTACCTTTCTCTTACTGCACCCTAATTTAGTCCTTTCCGGTCTATCAACGATAGCCGTGCCAACATGGCAACCAGGTTGCTTAGGAAGACCCTAGAATTTAATGCCTCCAATATGGCCCTGCAATATCAGGCTTTATCTAGCATGATACCACTCTGGTCCAAGCCACCATCCTCTCACTCCTGATCCCTGTAACTGTTTCCCAACTGACCTCCCTCCATTTGCACTAGTCCTCTTCTCATCCATTATCTAACCTGCAGCCAAAGTGAGCTTTCCAGGGATCTAACATGATCATCTCGCTGCATTGTATAATATCTGCTTTCCATCACTCTTAAATAATATACAAAATCCTTAACAAGGAGTATCTTGTGCAAAGTCTCTGCAATAAGATGGAGTATGGTTAGTGGGAAAGCTGAGGAAGAAAGAGGGAGTGTTGGAGGTGAAATTGAGAAGTGACATGGTCTAGAGTCTTCCAACTTCGGTGTTAACTTCAGTTTGTGACATTACCCTTCACTGGGAGATTATTTGATTCACGACATTCCCATTCATCCTGAGGTTTAGACTAAAAGTCCTGGAGTCATCTTGGACTTCTCTCTTCCTCATTCAGCAAATCTTGATTTTCTACCTTCAAAATATCTTCACCGACACCACTGTCAGCACCCTGGTCCAAGCCACCTTCTTTTTGCTCGGAGAATCATCCCAAGGGTCTCTGTGATGATTTTGCTGCTCGCCCTCCACCATGCCTGCTATAGTCTAGTCTTCATATCTCAGACAGAGGGAATCTTTTAACATCTTAGTCAGACCAAATGAACACTCTTCTCCTCTCACTCAAAGTCAAGTCTGAAGGCCTCACCAGGGCCTTACAGGTTCTACACAGAACTTCCCACCACCCACTGCTTCTACATCCTATCTGACCTCACCTCCCTCACTCTCCTTTTCTCTTTCAGACCACCGTCCTCCTTCTTGACCCTCAAGCACTTCAAACATACCCTTAGCTTTGAGTCTTCGTCCTTGCTGTCTCTTCTCAGAATATGCCTCCCCGAAATATCCACATAACTTGCTTCCTAGCTTCTTCAGGCCTCAGCTCAAATGTCACTTTATCAGAGAAAACATCCCTGATCGTCCTATCTAAAAGAGAACTCCTCATTGCTCTTTTTTTCTGTTATCCTGCTTTAAATTTCTCCTTATCACTTCCTTCCACCTGACATATTATTGTTTTGTGCCTGTTGCTTTCCTCCCCACCCCACCCCAGTAGAGTGTAAGCTACATGTGGGCAGGGACTAGGCCTACTCATTCTCTTGTGTCCTTCATGCTAAGGACAATCCCTGTCACGTAGTGGGTGCATAATAAATATTTGATGTTGATAAATGAATGTCTGTATAACCCAAGAAGTTATGGCTCCAAAGGACTAGTGTTGTTCACCGTTGTGTTTCTAATGCATAGCAGAGTCTGGCTCATAGCAAATGCTCAATAAACATTGTTGAATCAATGCAAGAAGGAATGAATGAATGATTAGGGTAGTTCACTGACCATAAAGTGAGGATCACTGAAGATGTAATGAAAGGGTTTGGAAATGTGAAGCAGGAAGATCTGCCTGGTTGATAGTCACCTAACAGAGTCATCTGGGAAGAACAAGGCAATATCCCAATTTCAAAGGCCCCAAATTAGATTCTAGGCAGGAGAATTGGACAAGGCTGAGGAATCAACCTGGAGTTCAGAAGTAGGGTACAAATGGGGCACTTGATGCTTTATCCCACGATGTTGCAGCCTGTGAACTTTCTCTAGCCTCTGATGAGGTTTTACTTTAGAAACAAGCAGGAGGGAGCATCCAGTGGAGTATCAAGTGGCCCTAAGCAACTGGGGATGCTGAATAATGCAGAGGCCGGGACAGACAAGGGCTTTGTGTGTGTGTAGGGGGCATATCCAAGTTAGCTTTCGGTTTTTTCAGGAGAGCCTGCCTACTAGGGTAGTCAAGAGGCCTGTTACTCCATGGGAAGCCTCAGGGCCTGGCCTGAATGTATGAGCCCAAGCCTGCTCCAGAGGCACTGTGCATCCCAAGATGTTTTATTACCATGCAGGCACTGCTGTAGTGCTACATTTTGCTGACCCACCTGAAATGCAAATAGGAAGAGCCTGCTTCGCTTCAGCTGTTGTCTTACCTCCGACTCTGCAAGAAGTGGATCAATAATTATTTTAGTAAGACGCTAGGTTCCAAGGGACTGAATCTGAAAAGATGTCTTGATATAAAGAAGGAAAGTAAGTGGAGGGTGGAGGGTCTGGCATTCAATTCAGAGAACATAAACAATAAGATGTCTGAGAGACAGTACAATAGGGAGCAAAGAAATAGAGTTAAGAATTCTGGTTCAAGCCTCAGTCCCAGCACCTGCAGACTGTGGGACTTTGAGGGGGTACTTAAGGTCTCTGAGACTCTTTTATCCAAAATATATTGTTTCCCATATACCTCTTAAACTGAATTGCAAGGTTAATAGCAAGAACGTTGGCATTAGTATTTTATGAAGTACTTATCACATGCGTTTGTTGATTTAATCCTCTCAATAATCCTGTAGAGTGGGAATTATTATTATTGTTCTCACTTTGCTGATGAGAAAAGTGAAGACTTGAAAATGCAGGAGCCTGCCTTGGGTCCCACACGTCTGTTGGAGGTGTCCGCGGTGGGGGGGAGGGGGGGGTCCTATCACTCAAACTTCCCCCCTTCAGGGTTCTCTACTGTGGGAGCCATGCTGCAGGGATCTTCATCTAAACAGAAAACAAATCCACACCCTAAAAATAAACAGAGACATTCCCCAAATCTCTCAGCGTGGACCTCTCAGTTAAGAACTTGGGAATCCTACCTCATTTCCCAATCATCCCTCTATGTGATTATCAAGGAAGATGTATGCACAAGGACACATGACAAAAGACAAACAAGGGTCTGGGTAATCCTGAGCTGATCTGATGCTCTGAGATCTTAGTAAAATGAATGGAGTTACAGGGCCCAACCAAGAGCCTTGAGGACCTCTGTAACCTTTTCATTCCATTCCGTTTGTTCCCAAATTTTACCATCAGACCATAGAAGAGAGATGCAAAAGAGTAGAGGAGGAGCACAAAATATATTTCTCAAGGGGCTTTATCCTAAAGAACAGAAAGGACGGAGGAGAGATGCTCACACTCAAGTGGCTAAACTTTCAACAGCTAGTGATGCCATTCCTTGATGATCCTGAGCACTCAGCAGGGCCATGACTAAAGTGAGGCAATAAGGGTTCCTAGGGTGCAAAATTTAACGAGGCACCAACTCTCAGATTCCTGCAACTGCAGAGTCGGTACCTGAGAGAGAGTGCCTCCAGACACGTCGCACCCTACAAGCCTCACTTGCCTCACCCTAGTCCTGCCACTCAGTGTCCTAAAATCAAGCCAGTTAGATCAGGAAGTTCTCTTCTTATGGAGGATCTAGGTGAGAAGAGGAGTGGGAACCTGTATCTCCCCACAGCGCTAAGGATGGTGCTTCTCATTGCCTTTCTTTTATGATTGCTCTAGACTTTCAATCTTTTTCAAATTTTAATGTGCATAGGGACTACCTAGGGATCTTGTTAAACCATATTCTGATTCATCTGGTCTGGAATAAGACCTAAGATCCTGAATTTCTCACAAGCTCCCGGGTGCTGCTAATTCGTGTCAGTCCACTTACCATCTCTGAACAGCAAGGCCTAGAAATGACAGTTCTCAAGCCCAAGTGATAACCCATACTAACTAACTCAGTTCTGTAACGAGGTCAGCACAAAGTAAGGAGACCAGAACAACTACAGGAAGTGGAGCATTCGTGAGAATCACCGGAAGCAGGAACTCAAGCACCTGAGGGAATAATAAAAACATAGGCCACTGAGTATTTACAGAAAGGTAGTGAGAACATGAGATTCAGATGCTCAAGACAAGGTCTGAATAAGCCAATAAAGTTATGTTTGTTTCAGACTGTTTCCTTTCCAAACTGCTTCCTTCTAGGTGCAACCATCCTGTCTTCACGTAGGCTCTAGTTGTCTCACAGTAAGACTCAAGTGGCTTATTGAACCTGTTAAGTGTCTTCCAACATGCATCAACTCTGCGTAATCCTTGACAACTTATGTATGCAAATAGAGTGACTAAAAGTTAATTTAACTGTGATTTTCAAGAATGATGGTAAATTAGGCACAAAAATCTATACTATTATGGAGATAGTTTCTAGTACATGTATATCTTCTTACTCAAAATAGCTCATTTTCACAAAATGCCATTTTGTCATCCTAGAAGGAGATATATTTGTATACACAGTAGAATTTCTACAGCCAAAGAGAATTCTTGGACAGTCGAGAAATTTAAAGTTTTTAAAACAATTTCATATTGACTAAAAAAAAGATTGAGTACCTGCTATATAAAAAAACATCATGTGAAGTGTGATAAACTATCTGACAAAAAGTACCTCTTTCACTTGGAGACCTATTACCTTTGTATCCCCGATTCCTGCCCAATGCCTCCTATATAGTAGGTAGCTCATTCATATTTTAACACATAAGTAAATTATTGAAAAAACAACAGAGAAATGGAAATACCACTGTACCATGTACTGGTTCCATTTTAAAGCAGTGTTTTAGCCAGGAACGGGGGGAATGAAGTTGAGATAAAAATCCTTAGAAGTAGAGGTTGGGAAGAATTGATCAGGGGATGTTTTCAACTCAAGACTTGGACATTTAAGGTAAAACTCTTGTCTTGGTGAACTACAATTCAGAGCAGAAAGTAGGAGGGAAGTACAGTTATTCTGGCTAGACCAGTATGGAGAGGGTTAAAGAAAACCTTCAGCACAGTCAACATTCCACTGTTTGGGGTTCACACCAGGTACACCAGGTACTGGCCATAGGCATGAAAACCATTCTGGACCTCATCCATAGCCAGGCTAAGTTTCCATGTGGACAGCCTGAGCTCATCAAGATGCTCTCAGGAACTGTTTATTTTCTTCCTTATCACTATCTGGCTTCCTGTATATTTCACTTCCTCCATCCACTAGAAGATGAGCTCCATGAAGACAAGGAGTTTTGTTTATTTCTTTTACTCGTGGATACTGAGCATCCAGGACAGTGCTTATAACAAAATAGGTACTCAGTATATATTTATTGTGTAAATATATAATGGATGAGAGAATTAATGGGAAAACAAATGAATGCAAGAATGAATTGGATGGACAGTGGCTTCAGTGGAGGATTGCGGTACCTAACTTTGCATCTGGAATTGACTGATGTGGAGTGCAATGATATGGTCCTGGCCTCAGAAGAGATTACAAACTAATTGAGGAAACATGGTAGGACATTGGAAGGGTTAGATATAATACAAGGATTAAAAACAGAATAACAGCTTTGGAAAAAGATAAACATTTTCTGCATTCTAAATCAGCTTATTGAACTGAGGAATTAATGTAGAAAATGAATGGAAAGTGTTGTGTGGAGTGGCCACAACAGAATTTTTAGAGATGGGGTTTGACATCGCTTTTTAAAATTTTTCATAGGTGTCTAGGATCTTTTCCAAAGAGTCAAAATCATGAAGACCAAAACACAAATATCTGTTGTCTGAAATGCTATCCATCTCAGTTTGAAGCTTGCAAGGAAATGCTGTTTCAAAGGCTGTCTTAAAAGTAATGTGGCTGGGCCAGTTTAGCTGAACAGATTCCTGAGACTCACAGATTCTTTAAAAGAATGGGAAACTATTTCAAGCAACCAGGGAGATCAAGACAGAAAGAGAAATAGTATCCTTAGTAGTACCATCTCTTTGAGCCCAGTTCTCCTTACTTTGGGCTGTGTAGGCTTCAGCAGTTACCTATAAAGTTGTTCAACATTGCTCCATGTGGATAACTTGGACTAAGTGGCCCTCTCCTGTTTTTCTAAATTTATAAAAGAGGATGTGATTAGTTTTCACAGGCAGCAATTAGCATGAAGTGGCTCGGTTGGTCAGAATAGTCAATCACCTCGGAGAAGGTGAAAATATTCCATGCTCAACCTAGAGATGGGGACTTTCTGGCCCATACAAATGCACTGTTGCAATATGCTGTGGCTGCTTACAATGTCTCCTGGCATGGGTGATATCAACTAGGGGGAGGGAGAGTCATTGAAACTCCTTTCCTAAGAAGGTGTCTACACAGAGGGAGATAAAAAGGCATTATCAATTCTTCTTTATGAACAAGATGTTTCAAAAATAATTTCTAGGTTGCTTCTTAGTAGGTGATTATGTCAAAGATGATCTGTCAAAAACTCAAAGTGACATTAACGTCAAGCGCATCTGATAGAGGAGAATCATTATACGTAGCTTTTGAGTCATACATAGCTAATGGCTACATCATCATGATATTTCCCTCTGCCACGGGCAGAAGAAAGAATGTTTCTGTCTTATGATTAGGAGGAACTGGTCATGAGGACTTAGTATGCCCAGAAATAACACAAAGCTATGTTATTGTCTTCTCTACTTCCTCTACATGGAAGGAATGAAAGGTAATTTATCAGGAGGTAACGTTGATAGAAACAATTTCATTAGCAGACTGGGAAAGCAGCTGCATTAGTAGCTCCTTAATTGGAAATACTCATTGCTAGAAAGTTTGAGAATCCATGTGAATGAATTTTAATATCAAGTTCGTCTAAAGTTCCACAGTAGTGCTCCATTTCGTAAAGGTACGAACAGCAAAATTTGGCCATAGAACACAGAACAGAGCATGTATAGTGATGTGTGACTAGTAATTAATAAGGGATAGTGAAGAACGTACCAACTTTTGTCTTCAGTTATAATTTCTCTAAAAGCATTCACACATGTAGACATGTAGAGTTTCACATACACATACAACTATTTATACGCACCTATATGTAGAATCTTTATAATTATTAAAACTAAAACCAACTATACAAGTTCAGTTGTGCTGTTAAAGTTTACATTTGGAATTTTAAACGATAGTAAGTGAAAAGGTATATCAACTGCTCCAAATAATCATGAATGAATGAATGTGTGAATGACCAATTATTATTGGCAGATGGTGATCACAAGTGAGGCCCTTATTGCCACCTGGTGGCAGCATACCCTAATTGAAGAATTAGTTTTTGAGTGAAATCGAGAAGCCTAACCGTATAAAGCGACAGAAATTACATCACATGAGATAACGTAACATAAATGAAATGGTAGAGGGACACAAGCCCGTGTAATTAGAATACAATACTTGCATTATCATTTTCTATCTCAAGTGAGGAGGAGAAACACAACTCCCTGGTCTTTGGTACAAGGTTGGTTTCCTTAGGCTATATCAAGAGTGTTAATTTAATAAGCCACAAAGCCATTTTACTTACAAGGTGGCCCCAGTTCTATTTGGTTGCCATATTGACTAAAAAAGTTTTGTTATATCATATCTATGGGCATGATGTAGTGGAAATAACATTGGCTATGGATCTAAACCAGCAGTGGGTTCTAGAGGTGACGACACTTTACCCCTCAAAAATCTCTGTAGTTCAATGGCTTTGTGCACATATTATTTATGAAATATTATCTTATTAAATTAATCCCAACACCAAGATCATAATTCAGACCAATTACATTATGATCTCTGGAGACAGAAATGGGCATCGGTATTTTTGTTCAAGCTTCCTAGGTGTTCCAATGTGCAGCCAATGTTGAGGATCATTGAACTGTAGTAAAGAGAAGGTTGAAACACAGGCCAAGCAAAGATGATTTTCCTGTTTAAAATTAGGCAAATCTGCAGCAAAGCTAAATATAGAATTCAAGTGTATATGAAAACAAACAGCAAAAAACCCAAAATGCCATTGGCATTTATCCTCCAAAATTCTTCAGAAACTCTCAAGAGTAATGGAAACTAGCTTTAATTGACAACTTTCTGTGCAGGTGCTTTCTCTATACACTTCATTTGCTCTTCAGCCGCATGCTAGGTAGACATCATTACCCCCATACAGCTTACAGTTTAAGAAACTGAAGCAAAAATAGATTTATTAGCACAAGATTATGCAAACTGTAAATAGCATGGCACGGATTTAAACTTAAGACTGTCTGATTTCAAATCCCTGGGGCATTTCCATGACAGCTTGCTGAGTTCAAATTATTTAAGAAACAGAATGGCCATCAGACCCTCAAGGATCTCCTTTGATTCATTAACGACTTCTTCTTGAGCCTTACAAACCACCAGGGCCAAAGCCTTAGCAGGTTTAAGGACAGACACTCAGCTCAATGATTTATCTGGATTTCCTTGTGCCTTTTCTCCCTATTTACCAGCCAACCTAATTAAAGGAACTCTAGTTCAAAAGCAAAGAAGGCAGTGGCTGCCTGCTGATCAGGAGATGCATCAAAGACAGATTTCCAATGGGGAATTTTGGTAGAAAGAATGACTTTTTCAGCCATGGATAGACCTCTTCAGTGGTCTTAAACTGAGGTGGGGTGTGGCGTCTGATCTACTGTGTCCTCTATTTTGGGATGCTATGCAACCCTCTGAAATTGCCCGGACACCTGGGGTATTTCACTTTCTCCTACTGGGTATCTTGACGATCCAATCAGTCGAACAATAAAATAAGACGTACTGAGTTTCTACTACGGATGTTCAGTATAGATTCCTGCCATGATGAGTTCGCAGTCTGGTAGAAGAAAAAAGTCATGCACATGCATAAATCTAACCATGTCACTTTCCTGCTTAAAATCCCTCCAATGACTTTGCTTTGCTTTTAAGATAAAAACAAAGGCCTTTGTTGGGTTCTACAAGACTCTGCTTGATTTGAACCTTGTCTGCCCCTCCAAAATCTTCTGTGTTCTCGTCTTTCAGTTCCCTAAAAGTGCTTTCTTCCCTCTGTGTGACTTTTGCATACACCTCTGCCTCTGCCTAGAATTCAGTCCCAGCCCCCATACTACACCTGGTGTATTAGTAACTTCTAGCCTTGTAACAAACCACCCCCATTGGTGTCTTAAAATCCCAGCCATTTTACTAGCTCATGATTCTGTGGTGGGAAATTTGGGCTGAGATAGTCTGGTGGTCTCTGCTGGAGTTACTTTGGCAGCTGCAGGTATCTGGCACCTGGACAAGGGCTCGACAATCCAAGACAGCCCCGCTCACAGTTGGAGCAGGCTGTCAGCTGGTTGGTCTCAGGGGACTCTGCAGGGCAGCTCTTCCCCACTCGCCTCTCATCTTCCAGTAGGCCGGACTGGACTTCTTCACTTGGCAGTCTCTGGCCCATGCTCCAAGGGATCAAAAGCAGAAGCATTTACTTTTCCGCATTCTGTTGGATACAGCAAGTCAAAGGCCAGCCCAGATGGGGAAACTGACTACCTCTTGATGGGAGAAGCTGACCATGTTTCTCTACCACCCCTGACTGAGTAATGCCGATACTTCCTTCAGACATCAGTTCTCATACTCCTTCTCTAGGAAAGCATTACTCTGAATCACTGGATGTGATCAGATCCTCCGTTACGTGCTCTTGAATCACCCCGTTCTTTTTCCTTGTAGCATTTGTCTCATTTTATAAGCAAATATTTATTTTTGTGGTTCTTTGATAATAATCTGGCTCCCCACCTCAACTCTGACCTCCATAAGGGCAGGGACAAGAGTCTGCATCTTCAGTGTTTACCACAGAGTCAGGCCCAAAGGCAGCACTCAGTAAGTGCTTCTTGACTGAACACAAGCATGTGAAAGTAAGTTGGGAGTAAAGTGGTTCATAAGTAGATTACCACTTCCTAGCTGTGAGAACTTCATCAAGTTACATAACCACTTTATGCTCAGTTTTCACATCAGCAAGCTGAGCATATGCATAGTAGGTGCCAATAAAAGCCATTGAAAGCAATAGGAGATTCATGGTTTAATTTTTAGTGAAAAGCAAATATTTATCTCATCTTCATATGTTTTCAGTGCATGAAAAGTCACAGAAAAATGGGGACTTATTAACGCCTATATTGATTAATTAATATTTGCACATTTTAAAATACTGCTCTAACAGAGCGTGTGCTATTTGCGTATCAATAAGAACAGAGTAGATGGTAAAGAAAGAATTCTTAGGTCAAGCACTGAAAGAGTCTTTGTAACCCATAGGTGTCTTTTTTTTTTAAGCAGGTGAGAGAATTTCCCAGGGCTAATCTACTTCTTGTCAAAAATACCCATGATTTGTCAGTTAAGCCCCTGATATTTTTAGTGCTGGAAAATCTGTCAGAATGACCAAAAAGGCTCACATTTTACAAAATATAAGAAACAAAACCACGGGGGTAGACTGAAATGAAACCCAGTCATTAGTAGTTAAGCTTGAGGTTGACGGCTTTAAAAAAAAGAAACAAACGTGTGTCTTCTGTTTTTCCAGTGCTGTCAGTCTTCAGGGGCCGCTTTTCACTTTGTACTCTCCGAGAGTCAGAAACAGGCCTACCCGTTTTTAGTTTCTTGCCATTGCAGATGAAACCTGGGTTTTATATATTTGGGGTAACCACCTGAGCAAACTCTTCAGTGAATTTGACCTTCATCAGTTAAAAATACTCAGAAACTCAATGTTCTGTGAGTTACAAATGACTGCCCGTCACGCTGTTACCCCCAGAGCGGATGACGTCTTTGGTAAATCCTGAAACACGAGGTACTGTTTTATGTTCTTTCCCGTTCTCTCTTTTTAATTTCCCCTAACCCAAGATGTATCCAAAAGGACTTCCCCGAAAGCGCTGTGACAGAAAGAGGTTTCGAAAAGCATGAGAGAGTTCTATCAAAGGGAAATCGTTCACACTGAAGGTTTCGACTATCCCTGGGGAATTAGCTTTGATAATTTCAGCCTTGTTTGGATCAGATATGAATTGGTTAGTTTAGGCTAGACTGTGATAAAAAATAGACCCAAATTTGTAGTGTCTCAGCACAACAAAAATTTTCTTTGTACCGTTATGTAACAGTCCAGTGAGGTGGCCAGTAAAGGGTGTGTTGGGAGGTGGGAGTTTCAGCTCTACAGTCATTCAGGAATCAAAGCTGATAGGGATTCTGCCATCTTGAACACGATGTGGCTTCCTAAGGCCTTCTGGAAGTTACCATCACAATCAGCCAGGAGAGGAAACGGAATAAAGAAGATGTATGGGGGTGGCCCACATCACATCTATTTACAGTCTGTTGGCTAAAGCTCAGTCTCATAGCCACAACAAACTGCAGAAGCTGGGTGCATGCAGAAGCTGTGTGTCTGTACATAAAGAAAAAGAGAAAGATGGACTTTGGTAAACACTATCAGACACAAGCTATTGACCCAAGAAAAAGTTAAGTCTTTCAATAAGAGAACACTTCTTCAATATTACTTCCCCTTACTTCTCAAAGTGACCCTACTCTCACCCACTAGACCAGCTTTCACACTGTTCTTCAAAATACAGTGTTCTTCCAGTCTGCCTTTCTCTAGCTTCTTCATCTCTCCAATCTGTGCTGTGCACAGTGATGAGGGCCACTTTTCTAATAAATGCAATTGTCTTACTACTCTTATTCTTCCATCACTGCCAGTTACTCTCCGGATAAAGTGATGTGGTCATGGTGTACTGGCTCCTTCTTAATCCGGTCCTCAGGTTGTATGATTTAGAGGTTGGGATGCAAATTCTGCAACCAGACTACCTGGGTTTGACTTTTTCTATGCCACTTACTGGCTGTGTAACCTTGAGCAAGACTTAACATCTCTCAGAGTTTCTTTTCTTATCTCTAAAATGGAGACAATACTGATATCTACCTCATTGAGTTATTATGAATTTTAATTGACTTCATATATATGAAGCACTTAGAATAACAAACACTTGCCTGAATTAGTATTATTCTGTAACCTTACCTTCTATAAGTCTGCCCAGTGCACACCCCAATTCAGCGATACACAGCATCAAGAACACCACATCATCAGCAGGGCTAACAATCACTTACGCGGTGCTTCCTACGTGCCAGAAACTGTTCTAAACATTTTACGTTCATCCTTTTGTTCAAACTGTCCTATTATCACCATTTAACAAATGAGAAATTTGAGGCCTAGAGAGGTTAAGTAACTTCCCCAAGATCAAACAGCTTGCTAGTGGCAGGGCAGAGTTTCAGTCCAGAGAGTCTGGCTTTTAATTGTTACACTGTGATTTTGTGCTTTTGTTCACCTTAATCTCTATATATCTTCTAGTCTTCATGGCTAATCATGATCCATCTATCAAGACCTGGTTCAATGTGACCTCTTCTTTGAGCCCTCCTTGATTCCCTCAAACTCAGGTATTCACGCTCGTCTTCAGTCTGCTGGTGGGTATTGGTTCAGAATTTACTCTAGTATATATTTATATATCTGTCTGTCCCGCTAATTGAGGGGATTTTTCTCATTTATCTTGTAACTTCAGTGCCAAGATGAGTACTTGTTTCCCTCAATTCTAATACTTGCTTATGCAAAAATCCCCAAACTTCTCCTTTTTCCACAAATCTTATTATATCAGTCATGTTCCCATCAAGAAATAGGCAACACACTGAAATTAGGATAATTTGAGGAGGATTTATATTCAAAGAGTCTCATTACAAAGGTGTGTGTGGGGCATAAGGAAGTGACAAGAAACAGTGCAGTATCCAGGAGCAGAAGCAGTAAGGCTAGTACCATCCTTTGATATTTTTCCCATCAAGAGGTGGAACTTAATTCCTCTTCCCCTTGAGTGTGAGCTGAACTTGGTGGGTCATGTTTAATGCATATTAGGAATATGTATGAATATGCATGAATAACATGGAAGATTGTCTGAGATTGTCTTACAAAACATTGTGGCTTCATCTTTGCTTTCTCTCTTGGAGCACTTACCCTGAGAGAAGTCAGGAGCCATGTCATAAGAACACTCAAGCAGCCCCATGGAGAGGACCACGTGAGGAAGAACTGAACGTTCCTACCAACAGCCAGCAAGGAGCTGAGAATTCCAGCCAATGGCTATGTAAGTGAACCATCTTCGAAGATGATGGTGCAGCCCCAGGCAAGCCTTCAGATGACTGCAACCCCACCAGAAGTCTTGACCTTCTGAGAGACCTTGAGCCAGAATCACCCAGTTCAGAGAAACTTTCTCAGGGTTTTTTTCCTTAGCTCTAAAATGGAGATAATACAAATCTCTACCTCATTGAGTTGTTGTGAAGTTTAATTGACTTCATACATGTAAAGCACTCAGAATAACAAACACTTGCCTGAATTGTTATTATTTTGTAACCTTACCTTCCATAATTCTAGCCAACCCACACCTCAGTTCAGCTAGACACAGCATCAACAACGCCAACATCATCAACATCAGCAACAAAGATAGCAATCTCTTCTACAGTGCTTCCTATGTGCCAGGAACTATGAGATAATAAACCTCTGTTATTTTAAGCCACCAAAGTATGGGGTAATTTGTAACATAGCGATAGATAAGGTAATGAAAAGTCATATCTAATGCATTTAACCTCTCTGTGCCTAAGTTTCTTGCAGCCTCTGATTCTTCATTTATAAATGAGAGATAATACCCATTTCACTAAATTGTTGTGAGAATTACATTAAATTATTACCTTAGACTAAACCACATGTTATAGGGGATGTGAAAGTGTTTGAGTGAAAGTTCAGTACTTAGAAAGTATTTAGTAAACATTTACATCTTCCTTCTCCTGGAATAAATCGCTGCCGGTCTCTCCTCACTACTATCTTGAGTTTCTAGCAATCAAGATGGTTTCTTTAATGGGTTCTTTACATAATTATCAGTCACTCATATAGGTCTCTATCTGTGGGCTTTGGGAAAAAAATTATTTTTTAATAATTATTTTTAATAATTATTTAAAAAATTATTTTTAATGCTAAGAATGCCTGAACAGCTTACAAAGGACGCTATCTACAGTTCTCAGCGCCACTCCCCAGGATTTTTAACGCCCCATTTCTGAGAAACCGTTTCAAACTGCAGTAAATGCAGCACAAATGTGAAAGGACTTGGTACATTAGTGACAAAGGAAATGCAATGAAAATATGCAAACTCAGGAAAATGTAAATTTGAAACAGTAAGGGATTTCACCTTGTCATGAAATGCCCCGAGGAGTACACCAGGGCAGCGATTTACTGAAAGGACATGTAGAAGTAAATGCACAACTCCAAGTGCTGTGTGGGCTCCTCTGGATCAGGGGTTTACAATTAGAGAGACTAGATGCTGATGGGCCTTTAATTATCTGCACTGAAAAACATACAAAACGTTGCAAGGACTCAGCAAGTTCATGATTACCCCCATTACAGTGACTCTCGTGGGGTTTTGCTGGTTTGTCCTTTCTTGGAGGGTGTGAATAAAGTAGACAAGGGGGGAAAATGAAACATAAAGAAGAGGCAGTGCGTCTCTTTCCTGGAAGAACATTCGTTTTGGGGGAAGTAGCTTTAATGCCAGCAGGGAAGCAAGAGTGTTCTGTTCTTTGCTTTCTTTGCCCGTGTCTTCTCCCAAGCTCATGTCAGAAGTATGCTTCCAAGAGAAAGCCACAACAATGGTAATAATAGTAGGTACAAGGTATTAAGCATGTATGTGTCAGTACTGTTCTCAGACAGACAGACAGACAGACACAGCATAAATGTATATATACGAGTGTGTCTGTGTGTCCATTATCTACATTTTACAGATGAGGATACTGAGGCACAAGGAAGTTAGTGACTTGACCAAGGTCACAGAGCAAGTAGGCAGTACCTGTAGGATTCTAACCCAGACACTCTGATTCTACAGCCAGCCTTGTTAGTGTTATCCAAAAGAGTAACAATAAGAGTGAATTACCAAAAAGAGTTAAAAACACCCTAAATAGTAGACAATGTCTTCGCACATGTACTGCCTTGTTCTGAGATGGGTCCTAATTCGCTCCATTTCACAGCTGGAGAAACTGAGACTAAAAGAGCTTAAGGGTCTTGAATAATACCACTCAGTGAGTGAACGTTAGAACCCAGAACGCCATATTTACCATGTGTTTCACCATTTAACATCTTTGATACCTAGCAAGTTGCTTCACCTCTGTAAATCTCTTTAAACCAATTTCCTAATCTATAAAATGGAAATAATAACTTTCTATATAATGTTTTTGTTGGAGCATCAAATGAGATTACATGTGTAAAATGTTTAGCACAGTTCATGGCACCTAGCAGGGCTGTGATAAATATTTATTATCATCAATGCAATTATCTCCATTATTACTGGAGTTGAATTTCCTTTCAACATTATTGCAAAGAAAGAATGGATAATTCCTCAACTGATTTTCGTCATTTTAAATGTGTACTCCCTATTCATGAAACTATTTACTTAGAAGAAATTGTTCGATGTTAGACTGAACAAAGAAAAACTCTCTCTAGCAGGAAACTGGTGAGTAGAAAGGTGAAAATTCCCTTCATAAGCACTTTCCTTTCCTATCGGAGGTGAACACTAAATGATTTGTGTGTGTGCCTTTGTCTATGCAGCTCTCAAAATTAAAATTCTTTAGAGGAAACCATTGAAAACCAATCATTCAAAAAGCTTAAATAATGACATCTTGAAGAGCTCCTTGGTGCTAATTCATCAAAGTTAGCAATGATTCAACTGTGACTCTTTATTCAGATTCATTTCTCCCACAATGATAAATGCCATAAAGCTTTGCAGCATTGTATCCCGATGAATGGAGATACCTAAGGAGAAAGCAGGATGAGCAAGTAGGAGGAGAACACTGAGAAGAGCCCACCCTAGCAGCTCTCTAAGAAGAAGAAAAAAAAAAACAGAAAAAAGGAAAGCTCTTTGGAAAGAATCACTTAACCTTGACAATTCTTGCACTTAATGCACTGATCGGATCGCCTACCTCAAGCAATTGGAGATTGGTCTGAGGTTTACCATTACCCTTTCCATATCACCTTGAAAAACATTTTCACTGGCATTACCTCATCCAGCTCTTACACTAATCCTACAAAGTGAGGAGTATTGCATTCCCATTTCTCAGAGGAGAGAACTGAGCTGCAGAGAGGTTATATACTCAAGATCAACAAGTCCGTAAGACTAAGAACCAAGAGTGATACCATCTTCCTTCTCCAAATCTCCTGTTCTTCACACTATTGTTAGCACCTAAAGAATGAGTAAGATTAATAACAGCTCAATAATAATAAATAAGTGTCCTCATAGGAAGACCAAGGTTTAAAAGGTAAGGTCATTCATTTATAAAATAAATTAAACACTAGTCATTTAGCAATATTTATTGAGCACATTCTATAAACAAACAGAGTGGGGATAAATATAAAATATAAGGCCCATTGTCTGCTCACACGGATGAAACATCCAGTTTAGTTAGGGAGATAAATATAAGCCAGATGACAAGCAAAATAATAGGGTATGAAAATTACTCATTACTTTAGACCAACTTTTCTTACACTGTAAGTTGGCCTCCCAGTTCTTCCAGGTGTTAATAATTGCTCTGCCTTTAAAAACTGGGGGGAAAGGGCGTGCTTTGTGATGAGGAGACATTCTGTGGAGACATAAGCATTCTCCTTTTAGAGATTCACGATGCACAGTAGCTCAACCCGGGTTCCTAAAGTCCCACGAAAAATGACAAGCTGTTTAGTTTTGTTGAGCCAACAGCTCCTAAACATTTCTTCATGAAACAAGTTTACTCACAAAATCTTGTTGAGGATCTAGTGTCCTAGAAAAGACTGATTCTCAAACTTGAGAATACATAAAAATTACCCAGAAAAGTAGTTAAAATATAAATTCCTTGGCTCCACTCCAGAAATTCTGATTCAGGAGGTCTCAGGTGCAATATGAGAACTTGCATTTTTGACAAGCTCCCAGCTGATCCAATGTTGCAGGTTTGAGAACTAAATTTGAATGGCATCTCTACAGAAGAGTTTCTAAAATGTTTCTGTAGAATGTTAGACCCTTGCTGTGGACTGAATTGTGGCCCTGACTCCTAAAATTCATATGTTGAAATCCTAACGCTCAGTGTGACTATATTTGGAGATAGAGCTTTTAGGAGGCAATTAAGATTCAATGAAGTCATAGGGTGGGGTCCTAATCCAACAGGATTGGTTGCTTTATAAGAAGAGGAAAAGATCTTTCTCTCCATGTTCACACACAAAGGAAAGGCTATGTGAGCACACCACAAAAAGCTGTCCAACTGTAAACTAGGCAGAAACCCCTCACCAGAACCAGACAATGCTGGCGCTCCAATCTCAGCCTTCCAGCCTTCAGAATGGTGAAAAAATAAATTTCCATTGTTTAAGCCACCCAGTCATCATATTTTGTGATAGAAGCACAAGGAGACTAAGACAACTCTGGGACCCACTGATTTTTTATAGTATTCATGAAGGCATATAAATATTCTCACCATGACATACACATAGCTACATACCTTGAAATGATAGGCCAAAAAGAATACCTGATCTAAGCAGGAAAGAAAGAATGAAGAGAAGAGGGTATTTTTAGAAGGTCACAATTCAAAATCTATGTCTACCATTGTTAAGATAAGTGACTTCGAGCAAGGTTCAAAGGGTATTTGAAATTGAGGAGGGGAAATTATGCACAAAGCCAAATGAGAAATGTCATAGAATATGAAGGAGCAAGCTATTTTGGTTGACTGGAGATGAGGAGACAGAAATTGTGTGTAAGGAAGGATGCTTTCAGTGGAAAATAACAGAACATATAGAACAAACTAATTGACACGATAAAGGGAATGTACTGGCTCATATACTAAAATATCTACAGGCACAGCTGATTTCATTTTTGGCTTGGTTCTGCAGCTCTAGTCCTTCTAGAATGTAAGCTCCAGGTAGGCAGGAGGATTTCTAGTTTGTTAACTGCTGTTCTCCTGGGATTTAGCACACTGCCTGCATTAGGGTAGGTGTCCAATAAATTCTTGTTGCGTGAAATGAATAAATGTCCTCAAAGACCTGCTTCATTTCCGTGTCACTCTTTCCTCAGGGTTTCCACTTCATTCTTAGTCTGACTTGCCTCAGCAGCACAAAATGGCTGCTATGGGCTTCAATTGGCAAAAGTTCCTTTTGACACTTGTGAGAGACTATCCAGCTCTTCTTCAAACCAGTTTCCTCTTCTTCCTGAGCACATAGGTAGTCTACATTTCCCAGCCTCTCTTACAACTAGATGCAGCCAAGGACTGAGTTCTAGCCAATGGAATGTGAGTAGTGATGATATTCATCACTTGCAGACCTGGCTCAGAAGGGCTGCCAGACACATGTCCTGTGCTCTTTCCCTGACCTCCTCCTTGACACCAATGAGCACAGCAACCTCAGAAGCTGAATTTTGAAGGTGGCAGAGCTTCCATATTGAAGCCCTTCTGTATTTTTAATTGTGTGACCTTTGTTATTGTTGTTACAGCACTTTACCTTACCTAATACAAAATTGAATAGAAATAGAGAAAAATAAAGCATTTTGTTCTGGATTTCTCATGAGAAACACTGAGATTCACTCTATTTAAACTGGCCTAGTTCATAAGACCATCCCTGAAACAAGCAGTGAGGTGAGGGGAAGACAATGTGCTGATTGACTGAGCCAAGGTCACATGATCCAAACCTGGAATAGAGTTTTGGGGTCAGTTTCTCTAGGGCCACATAGACACCCAAGTGGAAATCAGGTTCTGTTGACAAAGGCAGGAATAGATTTCAGAAAAGCAACTACAAATGTCCATGACAAGGTGGCAGGTTCAAAGTCAGGAGGGGCTTTCCATTAAGCAATTTGGAAGGTATCCAGTCAGCAATTGGGGGTCACTGAAGTGTTTTAAGCAAAGGAGTAATATTGTCAGATGTTTTAAGTTATAGAACGATTTAACGTAGAGAAAATAACAGAGAATAAGAGTCATGCACTCACTATACTGCTTAATCAAATGTCATACTTTGCCATGCTTGATTCATAATTTTTTTAAAGAAAACATTACAGATAGGGTTTAAACAGCCTTTTTGACCCATTCCTAATGCATTCACCTCTTCACGAGGGTAACCTGGGTATCTGACTTTGATAGTTATCAGTCTCATGCGTGATTTAATATTACTACTGATTTGTATATATACACAAATGATATATAGAATTGTTTGTGTGTTTTTAAATTTCATATAAATGATATCAAGTGATTAAAAATTTTCTACAATTTGCTTTCTCTAAATCAATCTTTGAGATTGCCAGTGAAGATATTTAGATCATTCATTTTGACAGCAATATTATTTTTCATTGTATGAATATGCCATGGTTTATTTATCCAGTCTCCTACTGATGAATTTTTATGTTGTTTCCGTATTTTTGTCATTAAAAAAGAATGCTGTTCTGAACATTCTTGTGCATATCTCATTGTGCATATGTGCTGGAGTTTCTCTCATGTGTTCTGGGATACACTATTGAGTCAGTGGCCATGCAAGTCTTCAGTTTCCTCTGATGTTATACCAGTTGGTACCAATATGATCTGAGTTCCCATTGTCCTCCATTATTGAGATTCACATTTACATGGGGCACAGATAACTCTATGGGTCAGGTTGACTGATCAGAAAATCATTATCAAAGCCAATGTGAGACATGCTGAGGGTCTGAGGTACATAGACATAATAGAGACAAGATAAGAAAGGAAAGAAATTAACATATTTAGGAACAAAATCCATAGGACTTGGTAATGGATTATGGAGACATGAAGAAGAGGAGGAAATCAAGAATGACTCTTCAAGTTTTAGCTTGAACACAAGGAAGAAGCTTATGTATAGTTAGGCTGACAATGAATTCCCTTAGAACATATTGCTTTCAGAGGAGAGACAGGAAACCAGAAAGCACTATCCATGAGATGTGGGAATTGAGACTAGATGAAGAGAGGAAACACAAATAGTAGAGTCATCAGAATAGGTGAAGTTGGAAGAGTTGGGTGGGGGAAAGCATGTAGAATTGCATGTAGAAAGTATGTACAATCAGAAGAGAAGTGAGCTGAGAAAATGTCCCTGGGAAACATTAATATTTAAAGGGGTGTAGAGGGAAGAAAGACTGTGGAGGAGCCAAAGACTAAAGGAACAGCCAGAAGAATAGAGAGTTTAAAGAGTTGAGTGGTCAACCACGTAAATGCAGTCAGGAAACCAAGAAAGTGAAAACTGAAAATTAAACATCAGTGTTGCAATGAGGCCCATGAATTCATATTAAAGATGGTTTCAGTAGAATAGCAGAGGTGGAAATGATTGCAATGGGTTAAGGAATAAAAAGGAAGAAGAGTAGACGCAGAGAGCTAGTTTTCACAATTTGGATTCTCTGCAAGTAGACACTGAGATGGAGTTTGGGTGCAAGATGTTTATTGGGAATCAACCGGTGTGAAAGGAAGAAGAATCAACCCATAAAATCTGGCTTCAGAGTTCATGATTTTAACCACTATGTTATAGCGCCTTTCTATCTTTGGGAAAAGCAAATCCATCTCGTGCCACCAGAATAAGATTCATCAAATCCATTCTATGCCGTTATGGTCACTATTTTCATCCTCATAGCCGTAATAGGGAAACTGAAGTAGAGAGTTAGGAGAGGAAAGAATATAAAAGGAAACGTTATATTTCTCCTTCACCTTTGCTCTCTTTGATTTTTCCAACTGAGAAAACTGTGAGATAAACTTGTGCCTGCAAATAAACCCCATGACTGTGAATTGTGAATCCCGCTAATAGAAAGACCAACAGTTGACATATTACCTCTACTGCCAGGGACTGGGAAGGCAGGTGACTTAAGTTCAGTGAGCCTGGTTACAAGCTAAATAGAAATGATCATAGCATCCCTTCTTTATCATGGGGTGGCTCTGAAGATTCAATGAGAGCCCACTGTATGCAAGTCTTTAGCACATCTCCTGGCACACAACAGGGCTTACTATGTGGTAGCTCTGAGTACGTTGCCCATCAGTGTTGCTGGAGGAAGAGCAAGGGCAACCTGCAGATCCCCGGATGCTCACTGGGAAGAGCTGGAATGAAGCTGAGAAGTACAGGGATCTGGCAAAGATGTCTGCTGTCTGTAACAGATTTTAGTTAACTTTCAGTCGACTTTCTGAGGAGCTGAGAAGTGAAAGTTGAACTTGACTATCAAGGAACACACCAGTTGTTAACTGGGCCCCCAGGAGGAAGTCAACAAGCTCCACCACATCTAACAACGCCTACTGCCTGCAGCCCTGCCCCCAGTTCAGGCAGCTCAACACCTAGCTCTTCCACGTTCCAACTGGGGGAGGATGAATAGTCACCAAGAGGAAATTATTTTACTTCCTTCCCAGAAATGAGAAGGAGGTGAAGGAATCAGCATGTATTAAACACCTATTGTGTGCTGGTGGCCTTACATGTGTTGCGCAGTATGATTATCCCTACTGTACAGACGAGGACCCTGAGGCTCAATGACTTATTCAAGACACACATCTGGTTAATAGGAAGCCAGGATTCAGTCATGTCAGCCTGGTACCCAAGTCTCTGTTTCTATAACTGTATCAGATGTTTCTCTAGATAGTTTAACTTTAAAAATATGGGTCTCATGAGAAAGGAGGCTGGCTCTTGGAAAATATCTCCTTAGGAAGCCTTCTGTCATCACATAGCCTTCTTCCTCTGTGCAACCTCAGCACTTACTGTTGGACCCTTCTCTAGGAGTTTGCAACCCAGGAGGAGAGATGGACACATGAGGAAATAATTTCAGAGTAATATGGTAAAAGTGAAGCCAGAGGAATGCCTTGGTGACTATGAAGAACAGAGGATTGGGGACACCCACCTCAACATGGGGGTTCATTGAGGCATCTGAAAAAGTGACTTCTGCATCCTAAAGTGTAAGTGAGAATTGGATAGAAAAAGAAGGGGGAAGGGATGCCAGAGAGAAGTAACAGCATGAGCAAAGACAAAGAGGTATAAAACAGCCTGGAATCTTTGGGAAAATTATAAGCAGTCTGGCAATATTGAGGAATAAAGTATGTGGTCTAGAGAGGGGAGAAATAAAGCTGAGCAGATAAGCAGAGTCAGCTTACAAAAAAGCTCCAATACTGGCTAAATTCTCAATGCTGCTGTAAAGATACAGGTAAAAAAACTTACATGGACTATTTTAAGACCTTCATAGACTATTTTAAGAACTTTGATAGACATTTCATTAAGCACTCCTATCTTTAGAGGAAGAATCCCATGTCATATTGAATGTAATAGAATGTACTCAGATCACATACTGACACATTTATTCAACACATATTTACTGAGCACCTACTCTGTGTCTGGCACTCTCTTAGTTGTCTTGTATCCCAGCACTAAATAAAACAAAAAAAAACTACTGCCCTAATTGGAATGGCCTTCTAGTGTGAACAGACAACAAAGAAAATAAGAGAACTCTATATTACCTTTGAAGATGTTGCACGCTACACAGAAAGATACATTAGAGGGGGGAGTAAGAAGTGCTAAGCAAGCGATTACAATGTTAATGGACTGTTCATACAGATCTTACCGAGAACGTCATGTTTGAGCAAACACTTGAAGGAGCTGAGGGGTGGGTCCTCATTCCAGGAAAGGGGACCAGACAGTGCAAAGGCCCTGAGGCAGATGTGTGCTTGGCATATTTGAAAAGTGGCAAGGAGGAATGGCTAGAGCAGACTGATCAAGGGAAAAAGTGGTAGGAAATGAGGTCAGAAAAGCACTAAGAGACAAGGGCTTTTTAGGTTACTGGGGATTTGGTTTTTCCCTGAGAGGGAAGGGGAGATACTGGAAAGCTCTGAGCAGAGCATGATGTGATCTAACTCAAGTTTTAACTGGATAATTTCAGGGCAAGAGAGGGAGCATTCAGGCCATGACGAGACTGTTGTAATAACTCCGACAAGAGGCTGCAGGCTTGGACAGAGAGTGAGCAGTGGAGGTGATGAGAAGTGACTGAGCCTCAGATATAAGAAAGGGTGGGCGGGAGAGAATGGTGTCAAGGATGATCCAAGAGTTTGGCCTGAGGACCTCGAAAGAAAGCAGTCGAATTCTGCTTGCAGCTTTGTTTTGCTTTAAGAAATATTTGAAGGAATTATACCTTGAGTTTTATTAATATTTTTTTCTATATGTCCTTGTGATTTAAACTTCACTGAATTTTAATGTAAACACTTAAAATTGGGTTGAGTTGAATTAACCTTGATATTACGTATTGTAGATACTTCATTAACGTGTATAATTTTTAATTCTTCAGTATTGTTTTCAAATTTTGGAACAATATGTTTATTTTTGGGGTCTCCAGCAGGCCACTGAAAAGCTCCCCATCCTGGTCACTGTTCCTAGGATGTGTGATGAATAAAACACACACCTGCCTGCCCTCTTAGAGTTTGCAGTCGAGGGCAGAAAAAAATAATAAAAGCAAACACATACATTTTTAACTGATGTGGTTTGGTTTCCAAAGCTCATATAAATTATTTCATTTAATCCTCACAAGAGCCCTAGGAGATAGGTACTATTAGTGCCCTTATTTTAAAGAGGAGGAAACTGGAGCAAAGAAAGTTTGAATGACTTGCCCAATATCGCAAAGCTATGTGTTGCCTAAGTTGGGTTTTCAATCAAGGCAACTGAGTTTCCAGGGTCATTGGGTTCCCTTAGCCAAGTCCAGTGGTTTACAAGCAGGAGTTGTACAGCCCCAGGAAGCGTTTGGAAATGGAGACAGAGGCTCTCAGCCCATTCCAGTGATTGGGAGCATCACCATTGTCTGGGAAGGGTCAAGGAGCGTAAACGTTTTATAGCCAGCGGAACCATCACACCATGAGGAACTGTTCTTCCCAAGAGGCCAACAACACCCTCCTCCCTTTAACAAATATGGAAGGCTAAACGGCCTCTTGTGTTGCCCATTTCCACCTTGTGAGTCAAATGTTCAGTGACAAAGAAGGCTAGATGTTTGGTGTCTAGGAGTTTTGTGAATTCTCTCATGTCTCTTTACTTCTGCCCCCTGTACCCTGAATTGCCACTACCCCGAGCTGGCTCTAAGAGTCAAATCCCATTACACTGGTTTTGGCGATGAACAAACTCTTTGGGCTGCCCCGAAATTCTAGTTATTAAATATTGCGCAGTGTAAGTAGAACATTGATTAGGACTTGACATTTTCAATTAGAATTAGCTTGCAGTAATATGTACTCTACATGTTAAAATAATAAGTGTAACATAATCGGGGTATTTCTGAATAAACATGTGACTTCAAGTCAGACAGCAAGAGGTGAAAATATCTAAGGTGGCTTAAAAACCTGCTTTGAGGTAGGCAACCTAATAGCCTTTGAAATGTTAAGGTCACAAAACTAGTAAGGGACAGTCTGGATCCAGCGTCAGATGTGCGCGCACAGCCTGTGCTCTGTGTATATCATGTTTCCCCCCAGCATTGGGAGTCTGAAGAACTGGGTTCTAATCCTGATTCTGCTGCACCCTAGCTGAGTGACACTAATTGGGTCACGGAACTTCTCTTGAGTCTCAATATCTACATCTATAAATAAAGAAGACTAGAATACTCAAGCCTCTTCTGTCTCTGCCAGTCTTTGGTTTTATAGGCTCTTGCTCAGTAAATGTTTATTCTCTTTTGGGGAAACACATTTGGTCCTTATGTTGTTGCCAGACCTGTTGCTCGTAACTGCTGTAACGCCTTCTCCTTTGGGAATACATCTGCCAGACCAAACGTAATGGGTATATAAGGCTCTGGCATTTTGCCTTGGTCTAGCATGTAGAATTCCACTAACAGATCCACTGGGCATCTGAGACCTCTGCGTGATTTGTCATACCATGCCAATTGCAGTTGGACAGGGATAAACATTGGTTTTTACGACTGGGGACCAGAGCTTGAGAGAGAGCAGGTACAAAGTCAAAAGCGTTGTCTTTAGAGTCAAGCAGACATGGGTTCATATCCCAACTCAGCCATTTTCTGGGCATGAAGCCACAACCAAGCCCCAGTTTAAATGTCACTTTCTCAGAAAGGCCTCCCAGGGTCTCCCAAATTGGTTTAGTCCAGAACGCTGGTTTTACCCCATGGTAAAATCTTCATATTTAAGAGTGTATAGTGGTCATTTAATAAGTACTTTGAGAACGAATGTTGAATTCTGTTTGTTAAATAAAAACGTAATCTTTCCCAGTCTTTGTCTTCACTCTTGTGAAGTGGGAGAAAAACAGGACAGAGTTCTTGTGCACAAACATCAGGTCAAAATGTTCATAAAGAGCAGGACGCTGTCACAATGTTAGTATGATTACAATCTGAAGTAAACTCGTTCAAAAAGAAAATCTCAGATTCAAGCAGGGCTTTTTCTAGTTGAGAATCTGGAATTAGAGAAAAGTATGAGGAAGCTAAAGTTTACTGAGTGTCTGTGATATGCCAGGCACCATGTGTAATAGGATGATACACTTTTAATATTTGTCTACAAGTGCAAAAATGTGAATTTCCAGAGGAGGGAAAGAGAGTCCTGACAAAAGCAAGTTTTGCCGTAACTTTTCACACACTTTAGTGGGCCTTTTTGCCTTTTTCTTCTATGTTGGAACTTTTGAGGCCACTACTGTTAGAAGGAAAAAGCTGGTGATGCTTATCTCTGTTCAGAACTAGAAAATGCCCTCTTCCGTTCCCTAGGTTGGCCCCGTTGTTGTTCAGGTGCTGGCTGTGAACAGACACCCACAGAAGACGGAAAAGATGAATCCGCAGATTGCCACACACACATGCTCAGCTAGATGAAGTGGCAAGCTCTGCAGAGTTGGGTCTACCAATTACATACTATCCCATTTCATGATGACCACACCTTTCTTAAAAGTGACTGTGGTGGAACATGGCCAAGGGGAATACCAAAAGGAAAGTTGGGTTTTGTGGGTTGTACCTAGAATAAGTGTCAGAAGATCCAAATTATAGTCCAAGATCTATTGCCTGCTCGCATCCCTTGTAAGCCTGTTTTCTCACCTGCAAAATGGGTCACTGAACATCCATCTCTTTGTTTATTCATTTATTCATTCACTGAATAAGCCTGAGTAAACACCTGCTGTATATGTCAGGGACTATGCCAAACACTTGAATACAAAGATTATATCACTACAAATTCCTGTAATCAAGGAGTCACCATCTAGTGAAGGAGAAAAGAATGGAAGTGGGGCTGGCCTGGTGGCATAGTGATTTAAATTCGCGTACTCTGCTTCGGTGGCTGGGGTCTGCAGGTTTGGATCCTGGGTGCGACCTATACACTGCTCATCAAGCCATGCTGAGACAGCATCCCACATACAAAAAAATAGAGGAATATTGGCTTAAATGTTAGCTCAGTCGCAGTCTTCATTAGCAAAAAGAGGAAGATTAGCAAAAGATGTTAGCTCAGGGCCAATCTTCCTGCCTCCCCCCAAAAAAGTGTGGAAGCAAATAATGAATTTAGCAAAAAATTCAAAAATTCTTACCGAGTTATATGAAAAGTACAATGTGATTACAGAGGAATGAGAAACCATGTCACTCCACCAGAGGAGTAGAAGTTTTCATTGAAGTGGAGATATTTGAGTGAGTCTTAAAACACGTGTTAGAATTTGTTATATAGTGTAGGCAGAGAAGGGTGTTCAAGGCAGCGAATGTCCTACAGCAGTGAGTCATGAAATGGTACAGTGCCTCGCCCAGAGTAGCCACATTCAATATTTGTTTTATGAATGAATAAATGTAGGAAGGAATGAACATTAGCATAATAAATTTATTGTTCTTGGATAGATTGCATAAGATTTACAGAAGATAGCAGTGAAGATATAAAGTATGAGAAAGTTTGGAATAAACTTAGACAAATCAGTAATTTTGACATAATTGTGTTTTTCTAGCTTAATTTTGTTTAGCAATGACTCAAGCTCTTGTCTAAATCTCAAAGTGCTCCTTATACCTTTGAAGAGCCCCCATGTTTGAGTCGAGGACAATAGTTTAGCTGGGGAAGTTCAAGACTCGACTTGAAATGTAACTTACCAAGCAGCGATGTTGGAGCAAAGGGTTACAATTTTTAATTACGTGCTCATTTATTAGTCACTCATTTACTTATTAAATATACATTTATTGATAACCCATTTATTAATTCAACAAATGTCTCTTAAGCACCTAATGTGTCCCAGGCATTGGGCTAGGACCTGGATATATAGTGGGAACAATATAATCATGCTTTCTGCAGTTAGGGAGCTTACAGTCTGGTGGGTAGAGAGAAAATATACAGATAAATGTTCAAATCAGTATATCAGATGGACGTAAGTACTATGAAAGAAAAGAACAATGTACTAGGAGAGAGAATAATGGAAATGGATGACCTAATCTATGTTAATTGGTTATAAGATACGGTAAATATTACCTCTGCCTGTAGCAGACCCTGCTGATTGTCTATCTATGGCCCATTTCCCTCTTTTTCCTTGCTAATAGCATCCCACTTTGGTTTGAAGTGAAAATATACATACTCCAGTGGAATCATTTTGGCTGATCTATGTTTTCCATGGTAAATCTGCTCCTCTTTTCCAGATAGTCATTTTCCAGTCTTTCTTGTAGCTGAGGGTGACCTGTGGTACAGTGCTTGCTATTGACACAGAGAAAATCTTCAGGGGAGCCTCTAGGAAAGATTTCACATCTTAATAAAAGAGAAGAATACTAGAGAAAAGCTGCCCTTCCCCTTTTTTCCTTCTTTGAACATTTTGGTGAGAAGTTGTGACGTTTTGAACTGCGGTAGCCATAGTGGTCTTAAGCTGATAAAAAAATCCAACAGGGGCTGGCTCTGTGGCTGAGTGGTTAAGTTCGCGTGCTCCGCTGCAGGCGGCCCAGTGTTTCGTTGCTTTGAATCCTGGGCGCGGACATGGCACTGCTCATCAAACCATGCTGAGGCAGGGTCCCATATGCCATAACTAGAAGGACCCACAACAGAGAATATACAACTATGTACTGGGGGGCTTTGGGGAGAAAAAGGAAAAAAAAATAATAAAATCTTTTAAAAAAAAAATCCAACAGTCTGAGGATGGTAAAGAAGATGAATAGAAAACCTTAGGGCTTCTATAACACTTTTCTCTCCCCTAATCCTAAAATGAAACGTCTCCAGATATCCAGTTGTGTTAGAAAACCAGATAAATTTAATTCTAAGAGTATAGATTTTCTATTATTGCAGCTGAAAGCCACAAGACTGTAGGCTCCATGGAGACAGGGTTGTGTCTATTTTGTTAAAAATGGATTTCCCAGTGCCTACCAAAGTGCCTTATACATAACAGCTACTTAATAAACACTTGTTTAATGAGTGAATGAAGGATGAAAGAGATTTATGAAAACTGAATAGGGAGTAGAGGGTTATAGAAAAAGCAATTTTGAGATAGTCTAACTCTAATCTGTCAGTCCTTCACAAGCTTGGACCAAGGAGTCACATAGGGCATTGGATGCACCACACCCAAATAATTAATTCAGTTCTAAGTGATAGGCGTTTATTAATACAACTACAAGATCTGCCTCACCAAAAATGGTCCAGGGGCAGTATTCTTTCTCCTTAGTCCAATTATAGAATCAGAGAAATTGGATTTAATCCCCTTAATTTCAATATTTCACACTGCCTTTTCCTCACATTCAAGCTATATCTTATTTCTCTCTCCCCATCACCACTGTGCTTAATATTATACAAATCTTGACTAGCACAATAAGGCAAGAAAAATAAATAAAAGGCATCCAGATTAAAAAGGAAGAAGTGAAATGATTTTATTCAGAGATAATATGATTGTGTAGAGAGAAAAATCAACAAATGTACAAACTATCAGAGCTAATAAGTGAATTTAGCAAGGTCATTGGCCACAGAGTTTATATTCAAAAGTTAATTGTACTTCTACACACAAACAACAGAAAATTGGAAACAATGTTAAAAACAATAACATTTACAACAACATAAAAAATTATCAAATTATGAAGACTAATTCTAATCAAAGTTTCCAAGACCTCTACATTGAAAATTGGAAACTGTTGCTGAGAGAAATTAAAGACTTAAATAAAGAGACTTACTGTGTTTCTGGTTTGGAAGACTCAACATTTCCAACATGTAAATTCTCTCCACACTTATCTACAAATTCAACACAATTCCAATTAATGTCTCTGAAGTGTTTTGTTGTTGGAGTAGACAACTTGATTCTAAAGTTTATATAGAAATGCAAAGGATAGAGAATGGCCAAAGAAATTTTGCAGAAAAAGGAAATAGGAAGATTTACACTGTTAGATTTTAAGACCTACTACACAGCAGAGTGTGTGTTGGTACAAGAATAGACAAATAGACTCATGGAACAGAAAAGAGAGTCCAGAAGCAGAACCACACATTCACAGCCACCTGATTTATGAAAAAAGGCAGTTTGGAGGGGCAAGGATGATGTTCTAAATGTTGGGTATCTGGATGTTAAAAAATAAACCTTGACTATACCTCATACAAAACCCGAAAATTAATTATAAGTGGGATGTGCATCAAATATGAAGGTAAAACTTCTAGAAAAAGAGAGTATTTTCATACCTTGGGTTAGCAGGTATTTCTTAAACAGGACACAAGAAAGTTAAAAGGCCAGCCACAGTCTGGAGTAAAGTTTTTATAATACTGTTTATATATGTTGATATCTGACAAAGGACTCATACCTAGAATACATTAAAGACTCTTATGAATTAATAACAAAAGGATAAATACCCACTTTGAACATGGCACAAAAAAACTTCAACAGGCACTTCATACAGATCACTAACTAGGAAAATGCAAATTGAAACTACGAGTTACCACTACATACTGATCAGAATGACTAAAATATAAAAAAGACTAACAATACCAAGTATTGGCAAGTATGAGGAGTCACTGGAACTCTATATATTGCTAGTTGGAATCTGAGTTGGTTCAACCCCTTTTGAAAAACTGTTGGAACTATCTATTAGAGCAAAACAATTCCTACAGTGTGATCCAGAAACACTATTCCTAGATATGTACGCAAGAGAAATGAAATATACTAAAAGAAGGGTACAAAAATATTCATAACCACCTTCATTCATAATAACCAAAAACTATAAAAAATTCACATGTTCATCAGCATAGAAATGGGCAGGTAAATTATGGTCTAATCATACAGTGGAACACTACTCAGTAATAAAAACAAACTGTTGATGTATGCAATAACATGGATTAAACTCACAACTATAACGCTGAGTGAAAGAAGTTGACACAAAAGAATACGGACAATATGATGATTACATCTGTATAAAGTTCAAGGACAGGTAAAGCAAAGCTATAGTGATAGAATTCACAACAGAGGTTAGATCAAGAGGTATAGTTTGGAAGGGACACAAGACAACTTTTTTAAGGTGACAGAAATGTTCTCTGCCTTGATTTGTGTAGTGGTCATACAACACAGGTATGTACATACCTAAGCATTCGGTGAGCTGGACACAGGATTTGAACCCCTTATGCACCTTACTGATGTATTTATACTTCAATTTAAAAATTTAAAAAATATTTGTAAAAAGTCATCGCATGTCACATTTTCTAGGGCTCTTTCTCTCTCTTTCTCCCCGCCCCCCCTCTTCTTCTCAGAAGATAGGTCAGACCTCAGAGAAGCAAAGGAAATCCACATGGACAAATTTGGGTTCAACTAGGCTATTTTAACGTCAAATAAAAACAGCAAAATTGAGTTGAGACTTGAATTGCCTGCTTTGGATATCTGTAACAAAGACTAACTGGATACTTACCCCAAATCTCACTTCTCTTTGTGTCATGTAACTTACCAGCTTCTGGTATGAATATTAAGGAGGAAATACAGCAGAAGAGGAGAAGAGCTTTCCAGCAATAGTGGCCTTTACTCTCAAGTTCGCTGGATACTGATGACAATGGCTTCAGTCCCATTCTGCTCACAATTAGCAGTGTGGACACCAGGATGATCACGTAGCCCTCTGGGTCTCTGAGCGCTCACTTGAAACCTGAGGGGCTGGACTGAGTGTTCTTAAATACCTTGTTTTGTTCTAATGAAATAGAAATATTCTCTATTCATTCTTTCACGCAACTAATATTTACTCAGTGTCTGCCATAAACCAGGTGTGTTACGTCAGGGGTTGAAATTCAGGAGTTCATTTCTACTTTATTCAATAATACTCATGATTTCACCTTGGATTAAAAAACAAAACAAAACAATATCACTCATTTGATGCAAGGACAATGTCCACACCCTCGCAATGGGGAGGGATGGGAAGTGAGGGTACAACAGATGCCCGAAAACAGAGCAGTGACAGGGTTCTCATGCGTTCAGCTAGGAGTCTGAATATTTTGGGTCTTTCTACTTCCTTCCTCTCACAAAGAGTACAAAGTCAATGCCATGCCAGTGTTTGTGCGTGTGTGTGTGTGCATACGTGCATGCATAGACGTGTGTCCAAGTCTGTTTACATGCATAGTGAATGTGCATAGGTATGTATTTGATTTTGTGTACATGTGTGTTTGTGTGTGCGTGTGTTTCTTGGTGGTTGCATGTAAGGATATAGATTTGCGTGATGTGTGTTTGCATGTGTGTGGGAGTGTGTGGGGGTGTACATAAAAGCTGTCCTAGGCTTTATCTTATTCTAAAAGCTGAGTAATAACGTAAAAAGTGTGACTCAGAAAGGTGAAGGGTTAACTGTTTAGTGAATATGAAATTCATTCAGAAAAACTCTGCTTTGTAACTGATGAAAGGAAGTATTGAACAGTTTCTCGTAAAGTTACAATAGCCAGACCTGCAAAGGAAACCCCTCCTCGTTTGGAATTCCAGAGTGTTTCCTAGAGTTTGAAAGGTGGCCAAAAAATGACCAGCCATTTAAAAGAGATGGGGATGAGGGGGACACCTGGAGTCAAGGGCATGAATTCATCTTCCTTTCCTATCCACCACTCCTTTCTCTATCTTTCATAAATAATTGTAAGAGGAAACAATGGATCTATGCTCAATATCTTCTCTTTTACCTTTTTGCTTTTGTTTTTTTCATGTCCTGTCTTCTAGTGTGGCCCAATGCATAGGACAGGAGAAACTCATAACCCTGAACTCCAGCTCTTCTTCCTTTCTCTAAATGATCTCAGTTTCCTCATCTGTCAAATAGGTACAATGATTCTTATCTCAAAAGTAGTTTCTATAAACATCAGATGAGCATAAGCTTATAGCGAAGTCTCTAAGCTTTGTGGAAGCAGGAAACATTCCTAGTTTGTTTATCTTTGTCTATTCAGTTTAGCACAGTGCTGGGCACAGGATAGGTGCCCCAAAACACTGTTGAATGAACGAATGCATAAAAATGTGGCACTTTTTTAATAAACAGTTAAGTGCTATTATAAAGCCATTTGGTGATAATGGTGAAGGAGAAGACGCAGGGAAGAATTCCTCTTGTTTGTATTCTAGAGGTATTTCAGGAGAGGGTGGGAAAAAGGAAGGAGATAGTCTGGGAGCTGGAGGCTGGAGTCAGCAGACAGATGAGACTAGCTCATGCTTACAGAGATGAGCGCCTTCTTCACTGTCTGCCCCCTTCCAGCTCTAAGTCCCTCACGCCTCTGCACATTCAGGCCTCTCACAAACACAAATCCCTCAACTGACCAAGAGGGGGTGCTCCTCTTACGAGCTTGGCACTGATGTTGATGTGATCTGCCCAGCAGGGTGTGGAAAATAGGGACTTTGCAGATCAGGCACACCCAGGTTCCTGTTCCCATTCCAGTATATACGTAGTCAAGCCCTGGTATTAACAGGATTATATTTATACAAAAAAAAAAAATTCCACAATATCAGACACTGACAGTTTCGTTGAAATAAAATACACATTGGAACATAAAACTAATGATCCCATATCACAAAGTGTTCTAGTGAGCCTTCCTAAAAAAGGACAAAATTGTGAGTGGCTACACAAGCGAGTACCCAAAATACCCAGCACTCGTCCAGATGATTGGCTAAATTTGGGAGAGCAAGCCACATACCTACCCACTTTCTCATCTCAGGCCCTGCATTGCTTGGATCCCAACAGCCATCCTGCTCTTGCCTGAACTATTCGCAATCATTACAGTGCAATTTTCTCCTTGCTTAGGGGTTGGTCCATGATTCCCTTAGGTAATCTTATTTCAATGATGCCTTAAACACTCCTTTCCCAGTAAATATATGTCAGGCTTGGTCAGGAGCTCAAGGCTCACGAACATGTGAGACAGAATTCTTTCCCCTCTGAAGCTCACCAATACCGTGATTTCTTTATAGTAAAACCTAGCTACACCGCTGTCTTCCTCTGTTCTAAACAGCATGCAAAGGCTTTAAGGTTCTTTATCTCATTTAGTTCCCACCGCAGCTCTGTGTGGTAGGTACTCTCATTAGACCTATTTTAAAGATGAGGAACCAAGGGTGAAAACAGTGACATAACTTGCCTGAAACCAGTCAAGTTACTGATGAGGGATTCAAAATTCAAACCCAAGTGATCTGACTCCCAAATTGCAAGTCACTTCCGTGCAAGCAAAGAGAAATGAATGAAATGGCCTAGAGTCATCTAACTGACCACAGACGCCTAGGGAGAATTCCCTGCTACACTGGCATTTAGCTGGGTCTGGAAAGCTGCATAGAAGCATGCAGTTAAAGAAGTGGAGTGAAGGCATTCTAAGTAGAAGAGATAGCCTTTATAAAAAGATCTCAGAATTATAAAAGTTCCTATTATACATGTGCCACATAAAAACGGTCAACAATGGACTGCATATACAATGGTGGTCCCATAATTTTAGTACCATAGAGCCTAAGTGTGTAGAAAAGGCTATACCGTCTAGGTTTGTGTAAGTATACTCTGTGATGTTTGCACTACGATGAAATCGCCTAACGACACATTTCTCAGAACATATCCCTGTCATAAGTGACACATGACTGTACTCTGAGTGTGATGCCAGGATAGCAATGTTCCAGCTGGAACCATGGATCAGAATGTGTAAGTTCCAGGGTAGCAGTCAGGAGATGGGAGGAAGACGAGTGACCTTTCCTAGCTATCTACATTTGACCAGAAATGTGATCGCCATCACCAGCTGGTCATGACCCGCGAAATGGGATTGAACATATACTCTTCTTATCCGAATTGCCAAGGGCTCTCAGGAGACGAATCCTAGGCATACAGAGCTGTGCACAAGAAAATAGCCCCTTGGAATTTATTTATTTGGAGGAGGAATATTTAAATGATTCAATAGAAGGGATATTTAAGATATCTTTTTTTATCTTTTTCTCCGCAAAGTTTTTCTGGCCATCATTTTTCTTATTTGCTACATTCTGTACTTACAAAGGAATAATCTGCACAGGACATTTTGTTTTTTTATTTTAAAACAAGTGTATAGCAGGATGATTTGATATTCATGGTAGAATGATTGCCAAGATCAAGATCATTAACACATCCATGGCTTCTCGTAGTTAACTTAGGTACTCTTTTGAGTGTGTGTGTGTGGTGAGACTACTTAAGATTTATTCTCAACAACTTTCAAGGATATAATACCATATTATCAACTATAGTCACCATGCTGTACATTCGACTCTCAGAACTTATTCTTCTCATAACTGAAAATTTGTTTCAACAAATATTTCAAGGCACCTATCATGTGCCTTGTATCTATACCACCTTAAATGACACTTTGAAAAAAATCTCTACATATCAGGGATGGTGTCTTAACCTGGCTGGGAAATTGTGAGAATGAAGAGATATGTGGGTGTCCTCGCCTATGTTGTCTCAAAATGTCCAGCTCTCAGGTTGAATGTTTTCCCCCATGAAATCCCCAATGAAAACAGAAACCAGAACTATGAACTAAAAGAAAAATATCTATTTGAATTTTCCTTCCGGTGAACTGCCTTTTTAGCTATTTTAGTATATTTTCTCGGTGACTGAAGCATAGCAAACAGCTGTGTTTCTTTCCCACAGACACCAAATTTCTTCGTACAATACATGGAATGGCACACATTACAGGGCATTTACCGCACAACGTCAAAGACATGAGAGGAAACATGGGTTGGGGGAGAGGGAAGAAGCAATGGGTACCATCCCACTGGGGGATCTATTTCTCACGGAGGAGAGAGAGGTTCTTCTCTACTGCCATCCCTGCATTCCACTAATCATGGAAGGCAGGTGAGCAAGTGTGGAAGCTGATCAAACGTTACCAATGAATCATGGAATTGCAGAATTGAGAGCTGGACAGTGGGGAAGGATTTCCATTATCACACATACCTCCTCAACTGATTGACAGAAGACATAACATTTGCTTGGTAGCCATGCCCACAGCTGTGGAAAACCCAAGTTTCTCCCTTGGCATACACACCTTTGAAGGGTGTACTATAAATGTGGAACAGGTCATCACCCCTGGGGATTAGCTTTGAGACTTCCTAATACTCAGAGCAACGTAAGCAAAACTGCCTTGCTTTTGCATAGCTGAACTCTGAACTGAGCAAAATCATACTGGGTGTTCTGTTCTCATTTGTAGCCAGATAATTTTAAATATTCTTTTTTTAAACACTATACAAATAATTCGCACCTATTGTGAAAATAAAAGATAAATATAACGATGCTTTTTCAATTCTGTAATCACAAAAATTACCATTAACACTTGAGCATACAGCAGGAGTCGGCAAACTTTCTCTAAAGCACCAGACGGTGAATGTTTCAGGCTTTGAGGACCCATGGTTTCTATCACAAATACTTAATTCTGCCATTGTAGTGCAAAAGCAGCCAAAGACAATACATAAAGAATGAGTGTGGCTGTGTTTCAACTATTTATCAAAACAGGCAACAGGACACATTTGGCCTAGGGGCTCGAGTTTGCCAACCACCGGCATATAGAATTTAGAATTTTTCTATGCATATCACGTCATGTATACAACCATGTATGCTGCTCTTTTTACTTCATATTATATCCTACACACTGTCTCAGATTTTTGAACGTTCTTTATACAATAGTCCACACTAAATTGTAGGATATTATTCATTTTATGAATATACCAAAATTTGCGTGGCCACTGGACATAAAGACGTTTTACAGTTTTCTTTCCTATTTTACATTCTGTGATGAACATCTGTGTATGTTAGATTTTTATCTGTGTTTCAGGTTATTTTCATAGGATAGATTTCTGGAAATGGAATTTTCTAAATACTTGGAAAATATTGCCAATTTTTTACCTCAAAAGGCTTCACCAATTTACTCCCCGAACTGTGTATGAAATTGCTCATTTCTCCATAACCACACCAACACTGAATATTACCACTTTGTAAATCATTGCTAATTTAATAAGAACCAGAATGTTTTAGGCAAGTAGGAGCCGTGCAAACATGGCGTCCAGGTCACTGAGCCTCCTCATCGTTCACTCACGCAGATGACTCCAACAGAAGGGAATGCTGAGAGATCCTGGCCTAGCTCTTTCTCCTTTCCTGCACCCTCCAAATCCATCCCCAACCCCTGCTCCAGGCAGAGGGCAGAGGACAGAACCCATTATCTTTCTGAATGTTCCTTCCCTCTTCCTGTCCATCTCACATCTGGACTGAATACAAATCCCCTGGCTTCCTGTTTCTCTCCCCACAAAAGGTCCCAAATGTCAATTTCAAATTAACCCTTTTTTCGCTTTTTGCCTTTTTATCTCACTTCAATGCCAAACTCTTTACTGACTTTTTTTTTCTGGTGAGGAAGATTAGCCCTGAGCTAATATCTGTTGCCAATCTTTCTCTTTTTGCTTGAGGAAGACTGTCAACGGGCTACCATCTGTGCCAATCTTCCTCTATTTTGTATCTGGGTCGCTGCCACAGCATGGCTTGATGAGTGGTGTAGGTCCATGCCCAGGATCCAAACCCACAAACCCCAGGTGGCCAAAATGAAGCATGCCAGACTTAACTACTATGACATAGAGCTGGTACCTGACATTTTCTTATTGTCTCAGAATGAGTTATAACGAACTCTGCCCCTTTAAGACTCTCAATTTGGCCACTCGTCATTAGTTGCCTTCTTTGGGGCAGGCTGTTCACATAAATATGTGAAGAGGCCTGTGAACAATAGGGAGTAGTGGGGTCTATGGTGCAGGCATTCAATTCAAAATTTTTCAAAAATTCCACCCAAAAAATCAGGTCTATTGACTAGATCAGGCCTAGAGGGTATTGTATTTGTAATCCTAGTTCTAACTAATTATCTTTCTCTACCTATTTGGTCTTTTGCATTTTTCCCAAATACTAGGCTAGGATCAGATAAATTAGGCTCAAATTTTGGCTCTGAAGTTAATTAACTATGTGACCCAGGAAAAGTTGCTTAACTTCCATCATCCTCTATTTCTTTATCTGTGGAATGGGGATAATAATGCCTTCCTCCTGTAGTTGTTGTGAGAGTTAGTGACTCCACTTTCTTATCATTCTGCCTGTCCACTCTCTTTGATCCTCACTGCTACTGATTTAGTTCTGGCCAAAACTATTGCAGCATAAGTCTGATCGTGTCTTTCCATGCCAGCCAAGCACACCAGGCCTTTACAAACTTCCCCTCCCCTGTCCAACCTTTCACTGCTTCTTTCTGTCCCCACCTGTCCCGGAAACCCATACCCCCTGCCAAATTCAACTGTCCGCACACACATTTTAGCACCGTGAGTCTTTTGCTCATGATAATCCTCTCTCCTCAAATGTCCTTTCCTTTCCAATATTTTTAATTAAGAAAAACTCAAATATCACCTCTCTGATATCGCCTCTCTCTTAAATGTCACCTCCCCGGGCACTAGGCCTGGGGTCCTTTACATACGACTCCCTTGGAGCACTTCAGTCCTCTAATGAATATTTATTGACCATCTAGTGTGTGCCAGGATCTGTGCCTGGCACTGGGAAGACAGCCAGGAGCAAGACAGGCTCTGTTGCTCTTCTCACACCGCTTACAATCTAGCTTCTGCCTTTTGATCATCACATTAATTGGAAGCCAGGGTCTCCTCTCCGAGTCTGGGAGCTCCATGAGGAAAAGGGGGATGTTTCGCTTGTCACTTAGCCCTCTGCTGGGCACAGAGCAGGCACTAAGGGGATGTTTATGGAATGATTGAATGTTTTGTTGCCAACAGGAAGCAGTGACCTCCTTGAGAACAGAACAGTGTCTGATTCACCCCTGCATCCCCCACAGGCAGCTAGCACAGAGCCTGGCACCATAAATCCGGGGTAAATGAATATGGGAGGAAATGAATAATTGACTCTATGTTGCTTCCTACCGCCTTTCCTTAACTCTCACCAAAGAAAACAAAGCCCAGAAAAGAGCAGCAAGCAGATGGGAGGAAAAGCAGATGGCTTCCAAATCTGAAGATCCCCATAAAAAAGAAATACTTTATTTTATTTCCTGGAAGATGTGAGCTTCAGAAGTTATAAAAACTGATAGGTTCTAACAATAATCATCATCATTACTGGTTATATATTCACCTCTTGTTGCCTGAGGAAGCTGGGATGAGGGAGAGGTCACCTCTGAGCCTCAGTTTCCTTTTCTGTAAGATGGAGATAATAAAGCTTACCCTAGTGTGTTGAGGGATAATTAAATTAAATGAGATAAAATATGTTTTAGCACCTATCTCCTAGCATTGAGTAGGTATTCAACAAGTGTTAGGGTTTTTTTTTTTCTCTCCCTATTATTCTAATAATCTAGTGTGACAGCAAAATTTAAGCTTGTTAATAAAAGTGTCTCCTATTTTGCCTCCACTCAAAAACACAGATTCTTATTTGAAGAGCCATGTCTATTGGTTGACTCCCAGAGAATTCTGAATCTGCCCAGTGTACAGGGTGGTGCTGTAATAAGGGACTATAGTATAGTAGGTCAGTGTGTTACCTGATTAAACGGTAGGGATACTCTGCCCTCCAGGTGCCTGGGTTAAATTAATTCATTCAACACATATTTATGAAGAACTGGCCACGTGCCAGGCACTACCAGGCATGGGATGCAGCAGCGATGAAATCACTGCCCTCATGGAGCTGACATTGTACTGAGGGAAGACAGAGAATCAAACAATAAGGCATCAAATTTCTATGTGAAATGAGGACGCGTGCCATGGAAGGAAATAAAGGACGTGAGGGAAGGATCCGCTGGAGAAGGCTTGGGGTGGGGAGAGGTTGAACCTCTACTTTGCAATCTACTGGATGTGTGACTGTGATGCTGGGTAGGACTAGCCCCATAATTGTGGGGCCCAGTGAAAAATGCAAATGCAGGGCTCGTCATTCGAAATTTCAAGTCAGCAACAGTGGAGCATTAAACCACATGGGGGTCCTTCCAAGTGTGAGGCCTCCTGCATTTGCACATGTCAGAGGCCCATGAGCCAGCCCTGACCTTGGGCAAGTTGTTAGACTTTTCTCTGCCTCCGTTTTTAATTGGGAAGGAGCTAGGAAATACTGATACATTTGATAAAGGACAATGGATCTAAAGCTTTTTGCCCTAGGTACTATGTTAGACAGTACCAAGGGTATTTTTGCCCCAAAATACCTTGAATCAAGAGTTTGTTATCTAGGCTTCATAAAGCCTGGAGTGGAGAGGTTTGCCAAAGTTCTAACAACTTTTTGGAATGTTGTACAAAAGCGTGTGTAAGTACATGTGTGTATGTGTGGTGTGTGTGGTGTGTGTGTGTGTGCATGTGTGTTTCTCCACTGGGAAGTGGGCCCATAGTCTTCATATTTTTAAAGAGGTATATGACTCTTAAAAGGGTCAGGAACCATTTACTTAAAAAAATGGAATCAGAAATCTCCTTGTAGAGAAGCAATATTAATTTTACCACGTGTGTCTCTTACTGTTTATGATATGTTCATATTTCACCTCATCTGAGCCCAGAACAACCCCCTGGGCTAGACAGAGGAGGGATTCAAGCACAATTTTTCTCACTGGTTCTAAAGCCCGTGCTCATAAAAGTCCTCACCATCCGGGGGCCATTGCTGTTTACCCTCAGTTTCAGCTGTGCTATTGAAAGCAGCAAATCAAGGGCAGGACCACAGTTTGACCTTAAACTCTTCAACTCCACTTAATGACCCATTGTAGTGGAAGCGCATAAATACAGGACGTCCCCTCACTCTGCCATTCTGCTTTGCATCATTATCAGAAAGACCAGTGTAATTCATGTCGAATTACTCACTCACCGCAAAGTCAGAATATTTATTTTTATACTTGTGATTTTTCGATTAGGGATATCAGTATTTATTCACAGCTAACCTATATCAAACATCCTGCTGATAGCTATAAAGAGCCATATAGTCATTGCCGCAGGTGTGCTGAGTCACAAAGCACATACGTTTATGAGCGGACAGGGAGGCTCCAGGGAGGCAGAGAGAAGTGTGCCCGAGTGATCACAGTGTCTTGCGAAATATCTACTTTGTTTATTTATATTGTCCATTTAGTGAACTCAGTTGGTACTTGGGAAAACTGAAACTAGTTAGAGACAAAACGGGGAGGACTTTTACAAAGTATTATTTTTTTCAAACTTGGTGGTGGTGACTTTTTGGTTAAATTCATCATATACTCATTTCAGAAATCATTTCTTTCTAGGGGAATAGAGCCTTGACCAGCTAGAGAGAGACAAAGGGAGAAGTAAGAGTGATGGGGAAATAAATGAGGCTCAGGTGACTGAGATTAATTTACTCAGAGATCTAGAGTAGCAATAGCTGCTGTCTGTCCCAAGCCCCTGCCGTCAATTAGTGAGATTAATTGGGAGTGGCAGTATTGAAAGGGAGAACCCTAACACTGAGAAGTAGCAGTATTCAATTGGCCCATTCCTTTTTCCATTCAGATTGACCCAGTCAAATATATTTTATTGTCTTTGGCCACTGCAGTCAGAACAGTATTAGCTAATTGCTGAGCTTCTCATCAATTCTCTGTCTTTGCAGACATCACTATTGTATGTTCCACCTGTTATTCCATCTTTATCCCTTGCTCTACTTGTCTGTCTACACTAACGGAATATATACATTTTTTTTTCTTAACCCATTCCATTGTTCCCCTTGGTGTCCTTGGACAGATGAGCAGTCTGCGAATTGAGCTTCTAGATGAAATCTTACTAGTAGTAGTTGTGAAACTTGGGGAAGTATTTTGTCTGTGACGCTTGGTTACCCCATCTATGAAAGGAGGATGTGAAATCAAATGGTTTCTTTGGTCCTTTCCTAATCCATCACTCTATATTTCTATAATTTTCTGTCTAGTTTCTATGAGTCACATGGTCATCAGTAATGTGCCATATGACTCTCCTTGACTTAATCAGACAAGTCAGGTCGGGGGATTTGTGAGCAAAGTTTTAGGGTCTTTAGTTGACAGAAAATGAAATATGAGTCTAATGCGGTATAGTCTCCAAAAAGGTAAATTTCATGTTTGAATGCATAGACATATATTATGTTTTAGAATATGAAATTTCCATGTTGGTGGATCAAAACTGGTGCATAGGGCCAGCCCCGGTGGCCTAGTGGTTAAGTTCGGTGCACTCCACTTCAGCGGCCTGGGGTTCAGTTCCCAGGTACAGACCTATTTATCAGTTGTCGGGCAGTGGCCATACTATGGCAGCGGCTCACATGCAAAAAAAGGAAGATTGGCAATGGATGTTAGCTCAGGGCGAATCTTCCTGAGCAAAAAAAAATATGGTGAACAAAGGCAATTTCATAAGGTTCATAGTTTGTAGAGGGAGATAGAGGCAGAAAAACCTGCTTGGCTCTGTTCTGCCCGGCTCGGCTCACATTCAACGCCAGACCAGAAAAGAGGGTAACGGATGAGGAGAGTGACACATTCAGTAGATGGAGACGATGTTTGGAGGGGACTAAAAGGATGTCTGGTTAATGGGGAAAAAAATAAAGAGGTTCTTTAGCTTAGAGATGTTAACAGTCTTCTAATATTTGAAAGATACGTGCAAAAGACACTATTTCTGCATATATATTTATTTTTTTAATAGAAAAGCTAAGATACTGACTAGATAGTTCAAGAAGACTCAGATTCACGTAAGGAAGAAGTTTTTGGACAGAGCTGTCTGAAACTTGAACAGGTCATGTCAGCTGGTCGTGAATGTGCTGTCCCCAGGGATATTTAAGTCCAGTCTAACTGCAACGACTCCAGAAGCACAAGATGGTGGAGGTAGGGTGGTGGCTGTCAGTCTGGGGTAAGTTTGCCACCCAAGAGACATTTGGCAATGTCTGGAGATATTTTGGACTGTCACAAGTCTGGGGGTGGGTGAGAGGGTACCACTGGCATCTAGAGAGTAAAAGCCAGGGATGTTGCTAAACAGCCTACAATGTGCAGGATGACCTTTTGCCAACAGAGAATTATCTGGCCTAAAATGTGAGAAGGTTGAAAAACTCCAGTCTAAAGAGTTTGATAAAGGTGTTTAGTTCCCAGACTCCTCATGGCTGGGGGTGGGGGAGGGGAATGAAATTGACCTATCAGAACAATGGTTATGTAGTCAATTGTTTAAAATGACATTTTGAAAAGAATGTTAATGACATGGAGAAATGTCAATGAAAAAACGGATATACAGCATTCAGCAATTATGAAAAAGAGCACATATCTATGTTGGATACACATGAAAAAACATTGGTTTGAGAGGGGTGATCTCTGATTAGTGAGATTATTCAGCCTTTGTTTTCTTTTGTTTGTTTGTTTCATTGATTTTCTCTATTTTCCCAGTCGTTATAAAGTCCCGGTATGGCAGTAGTTATAAGGTACTGCTTTTAAATTTAGAGGCAAAAAAATAAATTCTAGGTTGAATTTTGAAAACCTAGTATGCCCTGAGGACCTAATGGCACATGGCAGTAAGAATGACAGTAACAGTAACTTCAATTTAGCTGGCGAGCGAATGTGGAGACAGGCCAGTTCATTCACTCCCAGTCAGAATGTAGATTGTTATAACCCCTTTGGAAGACAATTTGGCAACATGACCGCAGAGCCTTAAAAATATTCATAGCCTATGAACCAGTCATTCTAATTCTGGGAAGCTAGCCTAAGAAAATAATCCAAAATAGGCACGAAGATTTATGCACAAAGATGTTCATTTAAGCATGATTTATAACAGTCAAAAATTGATTTATAATGGCTACAAATTGAAAACAGCCTAAATGAACAGAAATAGGTGAATGTTTAACTAAATTATAATAAATACATGAGATGTAATACATCGCCATTGAAAAAAATGTTTACAATGACTGATGATGTGGGAAAATACTTATGAGACACGACTAACTTTAAAATAATGAGTCCAAAACACACAAAAACAATAACCTTCAAAATGTAAGTATACAAAGGAACAAAAATGTTCGAAAGAAAATATGTTCAAGTGTTAACAGAAGGTAAACATTTTTAGGATACAGAATATGAATGGCTTTTATTTTCTTCCTTTTTAATATTTTTATACTATTTTCAAATTGTATAAAATGAAAAATATAATTGTTATAATCAGATATTAACATTGGCAGGATTTATCAAATGCCAAATCTGAGTCCATTGCAGTTGTGCATTTAAGGAACATCATCTCATTTAACGATGAACTACTTTCAGGGTAGGTACCATCAAGCCCATTTCACAGATGAGAAAACTGGGGCCAATACTCTTCCTTCTCCACATGTTGTCTTAGATATTGTTTCCTCCAAGGAGCCCTCCTTGACCTTCCAAGTCTGATTAAGCCACTCTTTCTCTGAGTGCCCATTGTTTTTCTGTTTGTTTGTTTTTTTAATAGATGGTGCCTAGGAGGTATATGACACAAAGTATTCGTGGACTGAATGAAGGAATCAAGAAATGAGTAACTTAATTCAAGCCGGTAATGGGCAGGGTTGGCCAAGTCAGTCTCACTTCAAAGTCAACGTCGTCACTAAATGCTCCAGAAGAATCGTGGAGAAGACCAAAGTTCATTTCTTGGCACTTTTCCCAAAGTGCAGGACTTATCGTTGGAACAGAGTGGTGCCTGGCCTGGAAGTTACACATTTATCCAGCTCTAAAGGCCCGAATGTCTTCAAAGAGCTGCATGGATTTTTTTCTGTGAATTGGGAGCATTTGCTTAACACAGCAGCTGGTAATGATTATTGCTCTTGATTCCCTTTGAAATTTCATATTCATTTACTTAACAGGGCATTACTAATCTGGAGGAAGGGAGTGGTGAAGAATTCCATTTGTAAAGAGGATAACAGGTTAATGAAAAGGAGCAGAGGTACGTGTAGGTGATGGTATTCCTATAAGGCTCTGTTCATTTGGGATGATTTAAGGGAAAGCCTTGGCTGGCTGGTCATAATAAGGGCCACATTATGGAGGGGATTTACGTGGCAATTACCATAGTCCTTGCTAGTGGGTTACAATGTTTTAGGGCTCCCTGGACGCTTAAGATTAATGTCCGAATCACTAGTGTTATTGTTGCAAGATCTCGGTGTGATGGGGAGCCATTTGAGACAGGAATTTTTATCCCTTATCAGAACATAAAATATCTCATAGTGTGCAAGAACACCAATGCCTATGGCTTGTAGCTGCCCTCAAAACAGACTAAGCATCCCATTGATTGGGTTATTTCCTTGGCAGCTAGAATGCATAAATCAGTTTAGAGCTACTTTTTTTCATCCAGGTAGTATGATTAAAATGGGAATTAGAGATGTTCAATCATTCAGAAATGAGGGACCAAAATCATCGACCTGAGAAAGGAATGATTATAGAGAATCCACTATGTAAATAGTAGATCAGAGCTGCAGTTAAGGGCTTTTCCATGTACCCCAGGGTGGATCCACAGCATTCTCTGCAAACCCACCATGCTTTTGTCTTAGTGTATTTATTGGCAATGGAGATCCTGAATCTCAAGGAGTTTTGGGGAATTGATGGGTTAAGTGCTAAGTATACACCTGACCAAGATTAATTTGGTGAATCAGCAATTCCCAGGAATCATAACATGAAAGCACTAAGAGGATTAATTGATTGCTCTATGATTATGTTTCCTCAAGCCTGCATATCTGTGGAGGAAAAAAAGTGCAGTGGAGATGGGGCAAAGTCCAAGAAGTTTCTCCCCAAGAAAGTGGCCAAAATGAGTAATAGTTGTTAATAGGTCACTCTGAGACCCAAATCATACAGTCAATGGAATCGATGCCTTAACTCCTCCTTCCTAGAATTCCCACAGATTAAGTCTTAACACCATCTCAGCAGAAATGAGGTGAGGGCCTAGCCATGCAGAATGTGATTGTCTTGTGGCTTCCAAACAATCCAATAGAATAATGAGAAATGCCATTGAAACAAGAAGTCACTTTCGCGAGTGTTGGTGAGATAGTGATGCCAATGTAGAATGATGTGATGTTTATCCAGGAACATCTAAATGTCTAAATCTTATCCTTGTCCATGACTACCCCTTCCCATTATATCTCTGAAAGCGAAGAAAAGTAGTATTAGCTGTATTGTAAGCCCAAACTCCAATGTGGAACTATAATAAAACAACCAGGACTACATGGAAAATTCCTTTTGTTCTTGGACAAAGTATTGCCAACTAACCTCAAATTAAAGCAGATCAAAGCCCTACTCCTCTAACTCTCCTGGATTTTGGACCTTTCCATTTTTAAAGGCCATATCCACATCTACCCAGAAAGATCTGATTCAGTCCCTATGGCTCCGTTTCTAAAAAACTACCCAATTAGCATCCTGAAACCTGAATGCCTAGATCAGCCTTTCTCCTTGTCTTTGTGTGTGTGTGTTGAGGGGGCTAAATTAAAGGAGCAGAAGAAAACAAGAGAGCTTCTGAGCTTCTTCTAGAACCCAATATCACAAATCCAAAAGGACAAGACAAAGGTCAAGATATGGATGACCTGATGTCAGCCACACCCCTTCACTCTCTCATTCATTCATCAATTCATTCAGCTGACTAACAGTGATGCTGTCAAGCACCATGTTTGGCGATGAGGCAAGCATACATTAGGAGTCCGAGCAGATGACAAGACTGGAAGACCCATGGGAAGGATGTGAAGATTATTATCCAGTCATCAGAGCAAGGAGAAAAGCAGCGAAGGCTAGTGGACCCCAAAGCTTCTTCACTTTCTGCAAGTGCAAAGAACTGAGGGCAAGATGGAGTTTGGGACGAGAGACACAATCACAAGCAGCCAAGGAGTGAGTCTACCATCTTCAGGAAAGTTGTGATATTTGAATTTTCCGTGCACACAGACATTACACACTACTCCCACCCCTACCGATTACATTTGGAATCAGATAGTCTTATGTTTGGATCTCAGATTTGCTTATTACCTGTGTGACTTTGGACAACTTGTTTATCCTTTCTGGGTGGCTAATATCTCCAGGGCTGCTGTGAAGACTAAATGGGAACAGGTAAACCGTGCATCTAGTACTGGGCCCGGAGTGTGGATGCCGTCTAATAAATGATGATTATTTTTCCCTTTTGTCTTCTTCGAGAGCAGACCCAGTTTATTGCTTATTCTTTGCAATAGACATAAAATTGTGAAAAGAACAAAGGGAAAGAGTGAGAAAGGGAAATAAAAAGAAAAGCAAACAGAGATTGACCAAGAAGCTAAGTTTGGTGGCCAGCCCAGTGACGGTTAAGTTCACAGTTAAGTAGCGGTTAAGTTCACACGTTTTGCTTCGGCAGCCTGGAGTTTACCGGTTCCAATCCCGGGTGTGGACCTATGCATTGCTTGGCAAGCCATACTGTGGCAGGCGTCCCACATATAAAATAGAAGAAGATGGGCATAGATGTTAGCTTAGGACCAGTCTTCCTCAGCAAAAAGAGAAGGATTGGCGGTAGATGTTAGCTCAGGGCTAATCTTCCTCAACAGGAAAAAAAAGATGGTAAGTTTGCAAATAAATTTGATCCACTCTTCTTCATTGTAGGGACAGGTCCACTATGCTTAGCTTCCAGCCCTGTCTTCATGAATGGGAACAGTCAAGACTTATCCAACGATGCATTTAAGATAATCGAGTAAAATAGAATACTATTGGCAAATGAAAATACCATTTATCATCCAGCACCATTATAAAACATTAGCTTATTTGCATATCTGTAAGTCTGGTTGCCATTCTGCAGAGTGGAGAGGACAGAACATTTGGGAAGTATCTAGGTCTCTCTTGTGTCTCAGAATATTAATTACAAAAGGCACAGTTTATTGGTCACTTGCTACACATCAAGTATTTTTATTATATTTTTCCTTTCATCCTCAAACATCCTAGGGATGGGGGTATTTCTAGTTTAATTTTCCAGGTGAGAAAACCGAGGTTTAGATATAGCAAGTTAGATGCCTAAGATTAGTTAGCTAGTAAGTAACAAAGTCCAGATTCCAACCGAGGTCTGTGTGCCTCCAAAGCCAACACACGCAACCACGACACAGAGGATCTGTTACATTTGTAGGAAAAAGGTGAGCTTGAATTGAAGGGAATCCAATTTCTCCTCCATTTGACAGGTGAAGGATTTTCTAAATTGGTAACATAGGCTGCCTCCAGGTAGGACAGGTAAGTGACTGAAAAACAGGATTGGGAGAGAAATTCTCATCAATACTTGATGTATCTTTCCACTTTTGAATCACGTGAATTTGGTATCTATTCAAAACAATTAAATTGTCAAAATTAATTTTAAAGTGGATTAACACAAGCATTAAATACTAAAAGGAACCTGGTTATTTCTAAGTTCAAATCCATGTCAAATTTAAGAAATGTATGTTGACAAAGAAAGAAAGAGTTTTCACAGAAAACATTCATTGGACTTCTCTATCTCCTTCTCATTTCATTTAAATTCAAAAATGCTTATTTCGCAACTCCTATATGTCAATCTGGGAATTATACAACTTTTTAAAATGTTGCTAAGATTATAAGTGAAAAAAAAAGATTATAGGTCAAAAAATTACTTATAGAGGCTGGCCCAGTGGCGCTGCGGTTAAGTTCGCATGTTCCGCTTTGGTGGCCCGGGGTTCACCGGTTCGGATCCCGGGTGTGGACATACGCACCATTCATTAAGCCATGCTGTGGCAGGTGTCCCACATGTACAGTGGAGGAAGATGGGCATGGATGTTAGCTCAGGGCTAGTCTTCCTCAGCAAAAAGAGGAAGATTGGCAGCAGATGTTAGTTCAGGGCCAACCTTCCTCAAAAAAAAAAAAAATTAATTATAATTTAGTTTATCTTATTTTGTTTACAAGTCTATAAGCTACTTTGAAATTCTTTTCTGAAATGAGGCAGGGAAAATAAACAAAAACTAAATAGGACGTCTAAAAATAAAGTATTAAAATGCCATCTTTCTTCAAAATTAGAAAGTATCGTTGATATAGGCAACTTTTTTAACCTACCGTTATCACCTAATACAAATAGAAATCTAAATTTTCTTTTTACTTGGAGAAATCCCAGCAGAACAAACAGATTCTGCTATAAATGTTGACCAAGAATATAAGCGTGCATTTTCTCTCTCTCTCTCCTATTTTTGTTAATAGCAATAGCCATGGCCTTTAATGAACACCATGTGACTGACTGTAGGTTAAATATTTTTATATCATTGTTTAATCCTTAGAAACCACCTGGGAAGTAGATATAGTTAGTCCCATGTTAGGGATGAGGAAACTGAGGCTTAGAAAGTTCAGTCTATAACTAGAAAGAGGTCAAGCTGAGATTTAAGCCCATCTGACAAAGGCTGTGCTGTTAATTATTGTATTTTCCAGCTTTCCAAGAATAAATATAGGTCCCAGGATGCCCAGGGAAGGCAAGTGCTCTGCTCTTTCTAACCAGCACTCCCACTTGGTAACAGCTGTTGGTCAAAAATGAGAATGGACATTGACCATCATAGAAGATCCCCATTCCTAACATGGATTCATTCAAAAGCATCCAGATTTCACAAGAGGAAATGATGAGGCATTTTTCTGAGGTGTTGAAATTGTTCCCTTTGTCAGTCACCAATGAAAAAAAAGCACTCTGAGAATTCCTCAAAGGTAAATGGTACCCTTTCTTCTTCCAAAGTTCTGTTACAGTCCCAAAAGGAAATAAAAGCTTGCATAATTCAGGCCCCAGTGACTCTTCTTTCAGTCTTATTAACTGCAAATCTTTGCCACATTTTTCTGTACTAATTAGTTAAATACTTAAGCTCCTGAGTCACTGGGCTGTCTACTGGTTACAGCTTGTTTTAGCTCTTCCACCCTCAAATGGAACTTGCAAGGAATTAGGCGCTGCAAAGATCCCACATTCATGTTGCAATAACAAGCCAACAATGCAATCAATCACTGCCAAGAGGGATGGACAAGCATGAGCATTAGACCCACAAATGCTGAGTCAAGGCCTTCAGATATGTTGCCAATGGGAAGAAGATAGAAGAATTCTGTTTATTCGTTTGTAAATGTCTTCTTCTCTCCAAAGGTCTGGATTTCACAGTGGTCCTCTTGTCCCTGTTACATTCAGGAGCACAGCTGTATTTAACCTGCTTCTTGAGAATGCAATTGAGCCTCCCTCCACCACTCATGCAGCCAGATGTGAGGCCAGCTATCCTGCCCTGGGTGGCCAGTGAAGGCTCTGAGAGGCCAGAAGTTTCTCAAAGCCACATGGCCTGAGAAAATCAACCACATACTCCTTGAGGCATGACATGACTTTAGCCATAAGCATGTATAGGAGGTGGGAATTTTGCCTCCTCTAGAAAAGTCACATCTTCAGCATGGATTATTTCAATCCACACAACTCAGTGCCAGGCGAGGCTCCCAGTAGGTGCTCCATTAATAACTGTTATATAAACCACAGGAAAGAAGCTATGAGCAGCCTTCCCAGCTGTATCTATTGACACAAACTCCTTAGTATAAATACACGACCTTCCACTGACAGGTCCCAAAACACTTTTCCAAAGCTTGCCTCCCCTGTACTCATCAGCAGTGTGCTACCAGAAGGCTCACTGTTCCCCAGAAGGTGTATTCTCTTATGCTTCTCTCATTTACATTCTCCATCCTTCCCTTGCCATCATCTTCCTAAAAAATCTTACCTGACTATGTCACACACACACACACAATCTCACATTAATCCAGATCTCAACCTTTGTGTATAGAATGGAGTCCAAGCCCACTAATATCATATATGAGGCTCTTCTCAGTTCAACTCCAACCTGCTTCTCCAGCCTCATCCCTGGTCTCCTCTTCATCTTCTCCTTTCCCTGATGTCACCACCAAGTCATCTTATATTCCTTATTATTTCCAAAAGACACCAAGCCCAAACTCAGTACCTTTGTACACTGCTGCTTCTCTACTTGATGGTATCATCTCCTCTATCTCTACCAAGCAAATTCCTTCTCACCCTTCATGAGCTAGTTCATATATTTCCCTCTGAGAAGCCCCTTCTGATGCCCCCAGATGGAGTTAGTTATCTTTTCCTGTGAGAATACCAAGGGAAAAGCAGCTTTACTCATGTGCATATCTCACTGCACTGCAACAGCTTACCTGTGTATCTCACCTTTAGACTGTGTATTTCTGGAAGGCAGGCATCGTTTGCTAATTATTTCCCTGGTACCTAGCACAATGCATATCACCTAAGAGTTGCTTAGCATATATTTGTAGAATAAATAATAAGTGCACTGGGTGACTTGGCATTTGGTAGGCAATGTTGGCAGTCCTGAAAAGGCTCCATGTGATCAGGTAATCAGGCTACCCTGCATTGCCGTGAGCCCTATCACCAGCTTTGAGAACGTCCTCCACTTTCTCCGAATATATTGGTCTAGCAAAGACAGCAAAGTCCTAGGGAACAGAAAACAGGAGGTGCTGGCTCCAAGATTCACTGGTACCTTATACTTGGTCAGGACAGTAGAGGATGCTAATGAGATGCTAATAGGAACTGAAATGATCCTCTAGTTTCCTGTACATGGTAGATCTGAGTAAAGAGCTCTGCAAATTGTATGTATTTGTTAAAGCTGGAGAACTCACTCCTTAAAGCAAAATTATATAATACCAAGTCTGAAGGGACCCCAATATCAATCACTCTAATGTAGAGACAAGAAAACTGACACCCAGGAGGGAAAGAAACAGGAACATGAATAAATGCAATAACTTAACAGATAAGCCACAGGTGATGGGGAAAATCTCCCCTAGGAGAAGAAAGAGAGCGTCTGTTTAAGGTGGTAGTTTTTCTCTACCTGCCCAAGAAATGCTTATGCACAGCCCTGAGTCTCTCCACTCGGCAGTGGATCCCAGATCCCCTTGTAGGGCAAAGTAAATTTGGGAAGCTGCCATGGGCCTTGGCAGCTCTCACTGTGCTTGTAGAACATTGACATTTTTGTTAGGGGTGACTAAGAGAGAAGATTTGCCTTGGTTAGAAATTAGTCAGATGGCATTTCCTTAGGCTTTGCTTTCATTTCTCAGTGAAAGGTTGAAATGAATGAAGCGTTTGGTTTTCCTGTCAAATTATTCCATTAACGATCTGTAATTATTGCATAGTTTCCAGGAGGCTAGGGCAAGAGAACTTAATAATGAAGGGTATCCCAAACACAGAAAGATATCAGGCAGACGCCGCCCAAGGGGCCTCCAGAGAGCTCATTACAAGTTCTGGATCTTGATTTTCTCACCTGTAAAATGAGGGGCTTTCACCAGGTGTGCTCTGTGTCGTCTTCCTACTCTGAGAATCCTTAAGGCCTCCAAGGCCACTCATGAAACATCATTTACTGAACACAAATCTTACTTGCCTCTTGTGTATGTGGCTCTATGGTTGGCCCTGAGGAGGTAACGATAACAAGCTGGGCTTGTTCCTGCCATCATGAAGCTTTAAGTCTAGCGGAGAACACAGACAATGAGCCACTGGAAAATATACATTAAAAATGGTTACCAATCATTATGAGTGCAGAGAAAGAAATAATGAGGATTGGAGGTATTCAGTTCCACAGGAGAGGGAATTATACCGTGGGGAGGGGTCTCATTTTAGATTGAGGGTCACGAGTGTCTTCTCTTAGGAGAGGGCTTCTAAGCCAAGAATCAAAGGATTAAAAAAGCTAGCCATTAAACAAAATAGAAGAGGAAGTTTTCAGCACTCTAGGTAGAGGAAACAGAATGTTCGAGAGGCTGAGCGGGGGGGCGGGTTTGATCTATTTGAGAAACTGAAAGGAGACAAGTGTGACTGGAGTACAGTGAATAAGGGGAGAGAGGGGGATTGTACAAAAAGAGGTGCGAAAGAGAAGTAGGCATGAAAAGGTCAAATTTAGGTTTCAGTATCACTACAAGGGAGTTCATTAAGTGGAAAGGTAACATAATTTGATTTACATTTTAACTCCATTGTTTAGAAAGTCATTTGGGGAATAACCTGAATTGAGGCCAGCATAGAAGCAGGAAGATAATTTAGGTCATTGAAGTAAACCCAGTAAGAGATGATGGCGGGCAGGTTGAAATGGAAAGTGGTAGATGAGCTAGATTAATATTCTGGAGAAGGCGTTAATAGAACCTGTCAATGGATTGGCATTTGGGTAACCATTTAGGAATGTCACTGAGTTAGGTGCTGGATATGATAAGTGTACAGAAATAAAGAGGACACGATCCTATGTCCAGACCCTTAGGAGATCACAGTTCACATAATTGTCACAGAACGCAAATGAGGGAGTTACAATAGCCATGACATGTTCTTTTGCCTTTACAACATGGATTAGAGAGGCACCCGGGAAAGAGGAGGAAGAGGAAAATGTTTTACAAAGGAGTAGGCCTGTGAGCTGGGCCATGAAAGACAAGTTCTGATTTAACAAGCAGAGAAAGGAGAAAAAGCACTTGAAGGAGGGAGAGCTGAGCCAGTGTGGTGTGAAAACACTCTGATTCAAGAACCGCAAGCAGTGTTAGAATGGGGCTGACGCAGAGACTGTGTTAGGAAGACCAGGATGGAAATGCAGGCTGAGGTCAGATTTTAGAGGGTTGGGGAGCCCTAATGAGGGGTCTGCACTCATTAAGAATTTCAGAGTGACGTTATTAGTTCTAAAATAGGAGAGAGAATTTTGGGCATGAGATCTATTAAGGAGTAAGATTAGCCTAGTCACTGAGTGACTTGAAATTGGAGTAGGTTTACAAGTTACTCTAAAACTCTGTTATTGAGGTTTGAGCAGGAGCCAGTACATGACAGCTTTTTACAGGTCTGTGCTCTGAACAGAACGAACAACAAAACAAAAGGGTAACATTATTATCAATCACTTATAGAGCATTTACCTTGTACAGGTGCTTTTCTGAATACTTTATGTATATCAACTCATTAAACCCTTACAACTTTAATTGGGCAGGTGACAGAGTAGAGACTTGAGTCTCAGCTGTTTGAGTCCATTGCTTATGCACTCATTCATAGTGTCTTTCTGCCTCTGACAAGTGTAAGACGAAAATACTACCTTCATTATAGAAAATGCCACTTTGGAGAATGGGCTTGTACCTGCAGGCATATGGACTTCCTAATCTGAATCCCAGAAGCAGACAGATGTACCCACCAGGCATAGGCTGGAATGCTGGAATATACCAGGCTTCAGCTAGAACTGTTTATAAACTTCCCTGCATGGCCAAGCACAGTGGCAAATGTGTGCTCTCTGTGAGCAGGACAGTTCTGGGCAGTGACAGGTTGTACTGAAGGAACTAGGTTTATGTGCTTAGGTTTTCCTTCCAAACTCACAAATCATATTCAGCACTCCTCCTCTGGGGAGAAATGAGTGAGGGTGGGGAGAGAGGACAGGAATGTTAGCATGGTAGAACTTCTTCCCCATGGAAGGGAACACAGGAGCAAAGAAGCAAGGTTTCCTCCCCAACATCGGTTATCTAGCAAGGTTGGTTCTCCTTAAAAATGATATATAGATTGATGTAATAGAATATAACATAGTTAGCACTAAAATTATGTTGGAGAAAAATCAACATTATGATGTTTTGTATTTAGTCAATGGGCAAATATCTGTTTGCCTACCACGTGACGAGCATTATTAAGTAGAGCTGTTGTTAAGATTAACCATGATCTTTTATATTATCAAAGTATAAATCCCCCATTTAACCAACAGTCCTGGATAATTCCTAATAAAAATATTTATTATACGCAGAGATAATTTTGTCTTTTTTCTGCTAAGGTATTTTTATAAAAAATTTGAGGCATCATGGAAATAAGAACAACTCAGACTGTGGAAGCCATAGGCTTATAGAAATATTGAAATCAACACATTCCAAAGATGCCTGTCCCATGCCTTGATGTTGCGTGTGATAGGTGTCATACAATTAGTGGTTAGAATCCTTTGTCACTGAGGATCTAAATCCAAATTAGAAATATTTCTTCACTAAAGTGTGGAGACCTAGAAACTCAGATGGATCTCTCACAATGAACTGGAGCTAAATGTAGCAACATGGGCTCCAAACACTGTAAAATAGTTCCCCAATGTATTTAAAATTAAGAAAAGAAGATTGGGTAAGATTGAATAATTGACAATTGAAACATTGGGGTTGCACGACATTAGCATGTCATTACATGATCATTTGTGATAAACAATAAAGGAAAGTTTGTATATGAGGAAATTATAAAATGATGGCAAATCATTGGAAAGTGGTTCTTGTCTATAGCTTTCCCTGTTAAGGAAAAAATAACAATAATCAAGAATCAGCGAAGCTTTCTTTCAATTGTAAAAAATAGCAATACGGCATAGCTTTAGATCTTGTACTTGCTTGAATCTTGGCTGTTTCTTGAGGTCAGAGATCATTGCTAAGAATCTGGTGTGGAGAAAGAGGCAGGGAGACATTGCAGGTCAATGCAAAATGGTGACCAGGGAGAACCCACTGAATTAGGGGTCAGCAGTCATTGTTCTACCACTTGCTAATCTCATGTGAGCCTGGTCAAGTCATTTAAGCTTGGGACATGTCAGTTTCGTCATCTGCAAACTAAGAGAAGTTGTTCCAAATCGTCTCTGAGTCCCTTTCAGTTTGAACACACTAGCATCTTATGTGCAGCTTCTAGAAGTCCAGCTCACACCTCTGTCAGCTCCCTGTATAGTATGACAAAAAAAGACGTGTGGTTCAATTATACAAATTATATTCACTCTTCTCATATCCATAGCAGATATCAGTACAATAAATGGCGGGTACCAGTAGCATCAGTTACTAACATAATGAATTTGGTCTGACACACACATATCCAGGCTATTAGATTCTTATACTAATGATCGCTCAGTGTGGGGCAAGGACAGAACACATGTTTATTTCCTATCTTGAATATTATTGTACCTCATTTCATATAATTTAATATAATTACATCAACACATTAATACACCTATAATTGGCCAGTGTCAATTTCTGCTAGCCATAAGAAAAGTCAGAAATATGCATTTTTAGAATCAGTCTTGTTATTTTCAATATAATCTATTCAACTGAATATCCAACAAGCTAGAAGGATTAAGATGGAAATAACTAATGCAATAATCTGAAATGTGCTCGTCACCTACCTCACAGAACTTCAGATTTTACGGGAACTTAAGAGTTTATTTTACGCAATTCTTTCACTTTTGTGGTTGAAATCCTAATCTGCCACTTCCTCTGTGAAGATCAGAAAGTTACAAAGAAAGGTGTCAAAAAGATAACCTTAAACCTCCGCAGTAAAGAACGAAAAAAAATTACATAGGGTAAAAAGATAAATTTCTGGTATCTTAAATCCTACCACTTAGACTTGAAGACTGGGTGACCCTGGGATACATTCTAAAAATACAACCTAAAAATTGATTATAAAAAGATTAAAGATACGGAGGCCACCCAAATTGGAATTATGATGTTATTGCATCAGCAGTCCCCAACCACATAACATTTGGCGCAAAGTAATTAACAAATTCACCTGTGCTCTTGCTGCTGCGGGAAGTGGGAAGAGAGACGGAGGCATTTAATGGTGCTGTGCGGAAATATGGATTAATTTCTCCGTGATATAGGATATTTATTTTTAGTATGGACTACACATTGGAAATAATATTTTTCGACAAAAAAGGCTGAAAATAATGGCCTCCTGCAGGACAGTAGAGAATGTAGATCTAACAGAGGAACAAGCAGCCTTGCAACAAACAGAAAACATGGATCCAACATGCATGAGAGAGACAGAGGGTTGCAGCTAAGATGACCAACTGTTCCGGTTCCCGGGACTGTCCAGGCTTTGGCATTGAACGTTCCATGTCTCCAGAAACCCCTCAGTTCTCGATAAACCGGGACAGTTGGTGGCCCTAGCTGTAGCATCCTGCTGCCATTCCATAACAAGCAAAGACAGAAAGGCTTTGCCATCAGTCATACAAGGCTTGAGAGCTACAAGCATCAAGCCAACGTAGACACTGTAAATCAAGAGAAGAGCTGCCAGGACCAAAATGAGACAGTCACCTTAGCCATGCTGGTCAAGAACATCAGCAATCGTTTAGTAAGGAAGAAGCAGTGGCTAGACCGAGAGCCCATTACATATTCTCTATAGTGTCCTGTGTGTAAAGATGTGAACCTGAAATGATAAATGCCTGATTCACATGGCACCAACCTCTCCTCTCCCCAGGCAGACACTCTTTCTCGTTGATCCCTAGTTCAACAAGAACACAGAATTTGCTCAAGACAGGGCTCTAGATCAGAGCTTCTCAAACTTTAATACGCTTTGGAATTACCTGGGGATCTTCTTGAAATGCACATTTTGATTGAGCGGATGGGACTTGGGAAGGGCCTGAGAGTCTGTATTTCTAACAAGCTCACAGGTGACCTCCACAGACTGTGCTGTGAGTGGCAAGGCTGCAAGCTCCAGCAATCAACCAGATTGGGAGGAAGCAAGATGAAATATATTTGACGTACCTTATCTATAGTAATAATATCTACCTCATAGGGCTGTTCTGCAGATTAACTAAGATAAACCACATAAAGCTCCTAGCATGGTGCCTGGCACCCAAACCATGTATAGTTCTCATTCCAAGTGGTGAATTCAATCATTCTTAACCAATTGTCTTATTAATGCAATTGTCAATGAATGCAATTGTCTTATTAATGTAATATGCAAACTTCAGACAGCGTGGTTTGCAGAAGCCAACGAGAAGGCTGGACTTAATAATATGTATGTACTCGTTTCTAGCTTGCATAGAGAGCAAGGCTTCTTCACAGTGAGATTCAGAAGTGGTCTAGTCTAGTGCAGGGCCTCCTAGCCCTGTCTGTACAGTAGAATCACACGGATAGCTTATAAGAGATATGAATGCCCGAACCTCATCTCCAATCAATTGAATCTGAATCTCTGGGGATGAGGGCTAGGCTTCCCAGAGTAGGGAAAATTCCCAGGTTATTCTAAAGTACAATCAAGTTTGAGAACCACGGGTATAAAGGAACCAGAGTTACTTAGGTTGAACCTCAGTTCTGCTTTGGCAAACTTTTCATGTCTCATTTTCCTAACTTGTAAAATAAGTATAATAGAAGTCACAGTAATGTCTACCTCAAAGGGTTGTTTTGAAGGTTAAACAAATTAATTCAGGTAAAGCCCTTATAGCAGTTATAGTTTATGACTATAATGCATGCCTTTTGTCTCTGACTGGCTAGAATAACTATGACTATTATAATCAAGATCCAATACCTTGATTATAAGAATTAGTAAGAAGAATTAGTAAGTAAGAATTGTAAGTAAGAATTAGCCCTTATAGAATTCTATCATAAGGTCTGTTTCCATCCTGGATGCATCTTACACAAGCATAATTTTAGGCATGGTAATATGACAGCTTAACCTGAGTCCATAAGCACATACTACTTAATAGGCACTATACTGTGTGAAAGGCAAAGAGGTCTAATAGGAAACAGATTCAAATGTGAATTGTCACTCTACCATTTACTAAATATGTGACCTTGAGCAAGTTAGGTTACCCATCTCCAGCCTGTTTCCCTATCTGTTAATGGGGGTGAGGCTAATTCCTACCGCTCAAGGATTATTGCAAAGAATGAAAGAGATAATCAATGTGAAGAATCTGGAACAGCACGTGGCACTGAGTAGGGGCTGTTATTTCTCCATCCCACCCACCCATGCTGTGGGGGTTCAAGAATTTATAAGCTACCCATCCCAATTTTCACAGTCTACCTGAGAAGGTAAGAAAGAGAGACACACATATTACTATTACGTTGCTTCTTCTTTATAATCTGTGAGTGAGACATACGTGATAAAGAACTAGAATTTATTTATAGAAAGTTCACCATGTTTATAGGGTAGATCTGGGGAACTTCAGGTTTTTCCATGCATGGTTGGTCATTGTTTTGATTTGCTTTGTGGTGTTTTGTTGGTTTCATTTTATTATGGTTTTTAAAGCAGACATGATTTGGCAGATGTTTAGCGTAGTAGATGTACCTTGTTTGTGATGTCCTTGAGAGTCCTTGAGGGCTTGGATAATGTCTTTCTATTGTCATATTCTCTAACTAATAGCAATGCAGTTCATGACCGTTAAACAATGTCATTCCAAATTACATAAGAAGACGTTCTTCAGGAAGCAGAGTGACTGAGTGTTGGAAAAAACCAGCACACTCCACATGAAGTGGAGTTCAACCCTACTTGACTGGGGAAAAAAGTGATTGGGGAGTTAACAGAGAAGTCTAAAAAGGATCCTGTAATCTACTTAGAACTTGGAAGAAGTCTTAAACCTGATAGTTCCCAGATAAACTGGTGATGGTGATTTGAGGTTGATAATGATGGTCCATTGGAAATAAAAATGAGACCCAAGACTCAGGAGACATGTTTTGAATTTCCATCTACATCCTTAACTAGATGTTCAATTGCATTAAATATCAACTTACAAAGAATATTTCCACCACCATCTCATTGGATCCATACATCACTCTGTGTGTATTACTATGCCCATTTTACAGACAAGTAAGTCAAGGCTCAGAGATTATAAGTGATCGAGGCTTAGATACTCAGCTAGTCCAGAACAGCATCATCTATGAACTCCTTCTGTGTCTTGTATCCAAAGACTATATTCTTCCCACAAAATATTAGCCATAATCAATATTAGGTAAGCCACTTTACCTGCCTACACCTCAATTTATCCATCTCTTGGTTTTTCTTATCTCACAGTGGTAATACGATAAAAATATGAGTTAATAATGGAAAGGACCTTTGAAAACAGGAAGTTCTCTATAAGCCTAGAGTATTATAATGATATTTCAGGAAACGTATAAGTAAACCCACCATCCTCATTGAAATCTACAAACCAGGCACTCTGAAATCTTAATTAGTTTTTGGTTAACACTCTGCATTTCTAAAAACCTCCTGGAATATTTTACTTTCACCTGCCAATTTTTTTAATCTCACTTGGGCTGAGTCCAAACTTGAAAAATTTCATCTGAAAATTGGTTTTTTTTGAACCTTCATAAAGTTCAGAGCATAAAGTACTCTTTCACAGAGAATAAAAACAAAGTTTACAGTGGAAATTATGTCGTATGCCATGGGGCTCTTTGCTCCCCAGCCGATCCACCAGAGCTGGGTGAGTGGAGGATGGAGTCTGACCTCCGAGAATAGCCATTTAGGGCAGACCCACCTCACTTTACACAGCTACTCCTGCTAAGGGTATTGTCAATGTTCTGGGCTTGCAATGAACTTAGAACACTGTTTGGGGCTTGGTTCCATTCGACCATTCAGTTTGGGAGGATAACTTCTCAAATCATACAAAGGAAACAAAAGAGTCATATCAAAATTGATCTAAATCAGCTGGACCATTAAACCTGAAATCCAGGGCTGTTAACAAGATGAGGCAAGTCGGCCCCATGCCAACTGGTTTTCAGCCCCAGGTAGAATTTACTTAAACGAGGCCATGAACTCTTTCGGCTACCTCCCTACTTTTATGCTTCTTAGTGAATTGAACCAAGTGACCCCCAAGCCACACTGATGAATTAACAGCTGCCATTACCAAGTACATCGAAATGAAGACTTGCCTTTTGCCCCCTCCCAGATTATGCCTCAAAGGTGCTGTGACACCTACAGATGTCCACATGTGCCATAGTCTCGGTTGCCTCCATACTTTCGGACCTGAGTCCCCTGCCTGAATTCTCGTCCTCACTGCTCCATCACCACCCTCACTCCTCTTTATGATTCAGAACACAGGTCAGCTTCTTCCTCCTCCAGGAAGTTCTCCCTGAGTCCTTAGGCTATTCCAGGCGCTCCTGGTCTGTACTCCCCATGTACTCGTGGTTGCTTCCATCTCAGTATTTACCTCCCCATTTCTTGCCTGTGTTCCCCTGCATTCAACGAGTTGTGAACTCTTCAAAGATTCTGAAACATTATTCTTTACAAGGTTTGGATAAAGAACAACATGCAGACAAGCCATTTAGTGTCTTTAAGGTGGAAGAAAACTGCCAGTTATTAAGTGTTTTCAGTTTGCCAGACACTTTGCTTGGTACTTCAAGTGACTTATTTCATCATATCATCCTAAATATGCCAAGAAACTGATATTATTACCAGCACCATCATTTTATAAGTAAAAAAACTGCTGCTCAGAGAAGCTATGCAATTTAGAGGGATTGTCTTACGACCACATCGAGAGTAGGATATTCAGAATGGAATCCCATGTCCGTCTGACTCCAAATCTCAAGTCAGTTCTATGTCATCATGCTGCTTCCCTTATTTCTTAGGAAGAGCACTAGTTTTATGTTTTCAGGTTTATTTTTTGGTTGGGAAGCAAGCCAAGTGCCAAATGCACTTCCAAATTTTCTTGAAAAGGGACTTTGGAGGCTGTGGTGTGTCACCCAGAATCAAGGCTCTCTTTCTCCAGCTGCCAGGAGTCTTGGTTGCTGGTGGGAATTGCTCTCTCTGAAGGCAGCTACTTCACCCTTTTGATGAGCGTTTTTACACCCCCTCCCTAGGGTCAGCCTGATCTAATAACTGGTTGATGTGGAGGTACAAAGACAAGGCCTCCTTGCTTTCATTCAGGAAGAATCTGCAGGGCCATCCTAGTGCCAAAGCCTGCTGTGGGATGGGCGGAGGCTTCAGCTGCACATGCATTAGAGTTCACTTTCTCCCTCTGCCCGATCCTGCTTCTCCCAATCTCTTACAAATTTTGTTCCTGGGACACTACCCAATAAACTTCCTGCATGCAGATCTCCACCCCAGAGTCTTTTTCTCAGGAAACTCAATCACAGATAAAACATTCGGAAGTCCCTGACTACAAATTACTAATCAGAGACTTTGCAAGCAACTTTTTAGCAATGATTTAAGGATGAAATACATGGTTCAGAAAGGATGCAATTCTCTCCAAGTGTGTTCTCTGGCCCAGGAAGTGCCTTAGATCAAAAATTGGAAAATTTTTGAGCCTCTGTGGTTTCACTCTGTGACTTGGTCCTGGTCTTGTAGCTTTCCTAAGCCTCTGTTTTGCATGGGACTCTATCATCATAACACTGGGCTGGCTTTTCAAGTGTTCCCTATGGTTAAGGAGCCAGAGCCCATGAGTGCCAGCAGCTCTGCGAAGTCAAGCTAGTTCCTTCACTGAGACTGCATGTCTAGTGGTGATCTCTGCTTTAAGAAAAATGAAGACCACTTTCTCAGTGGAATAAGCCACTGCTATGCGTGCCAGGCAAGATTTTAACCAGATATATATTTTAACTTGGACTGTGTTCAAACAAAAGTAGTAACTGATACGACTGGGGACCCAAAATCATGCCGTGTATCCATTTGGCCATCCCTTATTAGTTCTGACTGACAATCATAGTTTCAAACATCTTACCTGACATAGCTTTGGTGAGATTATATTGGAAAAATGTGAAGAGTGTATGCCTAGAAAGGGCAGAGAGTTTCACCCTAGAGAAGAGAAGACTTAGGATGAGATACGATCATGGTAGTTACCTTTATGGAGTCCTTACTCTACGCCAGACAAGTACCTATGTCACTAGATAGTTAACCTTGAAACACAACGGTTGTTTTCAATTCTGCAATTTTATTCTTTAAAAGCCTCCAAATTCATTGGGCATTTACTATTCGGAAATCATATTGCTAAGCGAATTCCAAGCTCTCTCTCTCAAGAGCTCTGCAGAGTAGGCCCCCCCTCCCTCTTCCATTTTATGGATGATAAAAATAAGGCTGATGATGTTTAAATATCTTAATCTACGCCACAAACATGGTAAATGCCTGAGCCAAGTTTCCAACTCAGGTCTATTAGAATCCAAAACCCTTGTTTTTAATCACTGTGCATGCACCTACTGCCTACATGACATCACTTTCTTTATCTCTCTAATGGGATAGCACTTGGAAGAGAGAGGGCAATTGATCTGTATGTCCCTATTAAGTAGTCCTAGGATAAATGAGAAGAAATTGTAAAGCAGATAGATAGAGACTAAAAATACGTGTTTTGAGCAGGACCCAGTTCTAACTGATCAAGGTCCAAAATCCAGGAACAATCAGACAGAGCTGGATATAGATGCTCGAACAATGGGGGCAAGAATATGTTCTCTTTGGTTGGCTTCATTCTCAGGGTTTGACAAAGATGGCCATAAGAACATCTAGGCTACAACCTACCAGTTTAGCAACCCCAGCAGAGAGAATATTAGTCCTTTCCTAATTGCTCTAGAAAAATCCCAGGATTGGCTCTGAATAAGATGGCTTCCACCCCATACCCACCTCTGAACTAATCACTGTGAGTGTGAGATGCTTTACAATTGTTGACCAGGACTGGGTAATGTGTTGACTCTGGAGCTAGATCAGCTAGGAGGAGCTAGGACCAGCTCCTTCCAAATTACATTGACTTGTTTGACTTGTGACACCTCCCCCCTTCCAGACAAAGAGACCTGAAGTCCCCACTCTGCATTCTGAAATTTATAAGTGAGATAATATATAAAATTCTCTGGGGAGGATTTTTTTTCTAGTGGTTTTTGGAAAGTATGATGTTCAGCCTCTTCTTTTGTTGTAGCATATTCTTATAAAATGACCTTCTTTGTTTTCTCTGTTCTTCCTCGGCTTAGGAAACGCTCAAGGTTACAAGAACTTGTCGTTTCCTTGGTCCTAACTAGTTTTAACATCCACCATCATCCAAGCAGAGAAAGAGCCTTCACAAGAGAACCAATGAAACAAAGGATGTACGCGGCTACCATGAAGAAGTAGGTGAGAGGGTGTCATCGTCTGAAGTTCTTTGTGTCCTTTTGGACATGTGCCCAGTACACAGAAGTGGAAAGGAAGTGATTTCTCTCAAAATAAACATATCAATCATAAAAAGATAAAGGAAATAACTATTTCGCCTCTTTGATGTGTGAAAGAATGCATGTCATATGGAATTTATTCCCAAGTGATGTCTTCATTTCCTCACTGGTACTTCTCTCAGCTCACTCATAAGAATACTAATAATAGACAAAATTTGTTGAGTGTTAACTATGTGCTGGGCACTATGGAAATGACTTAATATAAATTATTACATTGAATCCTCCCAAGAAATATATAAGTACGTGTGGTGTCAACATTTTCAGTTCACACAACAGTGAGATGCATGTCTCCCTGACTCCAGGGGTATTTTAGTCAGTAATTACCATATAACAAACCATTTCAAAAGGCAACCATTAAAACAGTAAGTCTATGGGTCAGCTGGGCGTTTCTTCTGGCCTCAGCTGGGCTCATTCATGCATCTGCAGTTAGCCACGACAGCTCTGCTGATCTTGTTTGGTCACGTGTTTGGGATCAATTCTCAACTGACTGGTCTAGGATATTCTCAGTTGAGACAACTGGGCTCTCCTCCAGCTGATCCTACCCAGCAAGAGGCTACAAATGGCTTGTTTTCATATGCACAGAGGTTATCAATGTTTCTCCCTTATGTGGTACCCAGAGCCATCCTCATTCTCTGAATGCTGTCTCGCAAATGTGGGGTCTAGTGGATCTATCAGCTCCTGCATCTGCTTTTATTAATACAGCCCAAAATTGGGTTTTGTTTTGTTTTTTCTTGACCTTCTCTTTCTTTTAAAATTACACCTTATTCTATTTTATAGTATTATAATATTATTTCTATAATTCTTCTTTTTTTAATCTTATTGCATTAAATTGAACTTGGTTTCTCATCCACAGTAAATGATCAGAACTAGGGCTCTCACCCTTATATTTGTGCGATTTGTTTTCAAACCAAAGGGCAGGCAATACCTCCTTAACCTTCTTCAGGCACCACCCAAAATGTCACTTTATCAAAATAGATGACGCCCACTTCCCTTACTTAGCCTTTAGAAAGTGTGCATGTCATTCTGCCCCCCTCTCCCCGCAAGAGGCTCTCTTTTTTATGGAAGTAAAATTCACATAACATGAAATTCATCATGTTAACCATTTTCAAGTGTACAATTCAGTGGCATTTAGTACATTCACAATGTTGTGCAGCCATCACCACCATCTAATTCCAGAACGTTTTTATTATGCCAATAAGACATCCCGTACCTGTTAAGCAGTCACTCCCCGTTCCCCCAGCTCCTGGCAACTACTAATCTACTCTCTGTCTCTATGGATTTGCCTGTTTGGGGCATTTCATATAAAGGGCATCATACTATATGTGTCCTTTCAGATAATGTTCCGTCATTTCCTCTATGAGTTCGTGCCTATCTTTCCAGTCAGTTGCAAGGCTAGAAACATTGATGCTGTTATCTAGTCAGTTCATCCATCATTCAGTGGTCCTCTACAAAGATATTCTTCAATGCAAGGCTTTGTGCTAAGTGCTTGGGACAAAGCAGTTTTCAGCCAAAAATGGGTGAAGCCCAGAACTGGTCTTTGCGGAGCTTGCAGGCTCCTGGGTGACGCTGTGGGTTAAAGTAGTCTCTTTGAGGTAGCCTCAGGCTCTTTTAGGTGCACGAATGTCTTTCAGGGTTTCTTCTGTACTCTTCTTCTGAATCCAAGAGGACACTTGAGTAGAGACAAAATGCTGTGTAGCCTTGTGTTGTCGGGGGAGGGCTGTCTGGTTCCCAAGCTCTCTTCCCCTGCAGGCTTCCTCAGCAGTATGAGTGGCCTCATTCAGTTCCCAGCCATCATGGTGGCATCCTCTGCCAACCACAGATGCTGCTGTGGCCTCCAGTCTTGGGGTCTACACTCTGCAGGGCCTTCCTCTTGACTCCAGGCCTTCTCTAGGCTCAGGATCTCTCTGACCTCTGATGGCTGGCGGCAGTAAAGGACTGTGGCTCTCTCTGCATTGGGTGGGGGAACACAAAAGGTTGCCTCCACCTCCTCTTCACTTCCGGCCACCCCTGCACTACAGTGGATCTCAGCCTCATGCCAATTACAGGGCTTCTCTGAGGGGCTTGCCAACTCCCTAGGCTTTGCCCAAGGATGCAACCAAGTTCTGACGCTGTCAAATTCTCCTAAATGATATTAGGTGTCTAAATCCTCCAACTTGACATTTCACACCAAGAGGGGAGCTGGGACCCAAGGTGTGAGCAGAGTTGGTTCCTTCCCAGGGCTCTGAAGGAGAATCTGTTCCATGCCTCTCTCCTAACTTCTGGTGGCTGGTGGTGATCCTTGATGTTCCTTAGTTTGCAGAGGCATCACTCCAATCTCTGCCTGTGTCTTCATATGACATTTTTCCCTATTTCTCTGTGTCTCTCTGTGTCTCCAAATCTCTCTCTCCTTATAGGGACAGTAGTAATTGGATTTACTATAGAAATTCTCTCTATGCCTATAACCTTCCTCTATTCCACCCTATTCCAATATGACCTCATCTGAAGTTGATTATACATCTGCAAAGACCATATTTCCAAATAAGGTCACACTCACAGATTCTGCGTGGACATGAATTTTAGGAGGACACTATTCAATGCACTACAGGAAGGAAAGATGACATTGTAACAAAACCATCTTTTATTATACCTTGATTATGCACCAACTCCTTCCAGTTTTTTAGATCACTCAGTTGGAGCTCATCAGCAAAATCTCAATTTCTTCCTCATTGGGAATATTTTTGATCATGGCGGACCGTCACTTGGTCATGCTTTTTGCCATTTGATCACAGTTCTCTTTTCTCTAGGTCAATGGTTATCAAATTTGTTAAAATGGATGCTAGTTCCAACCCCCAGAGTTTCTGATTCAGTAGTTCAAGGGTGTGGCCCCAACATTTACATTTTTTGACAAGTTCCCAGGTGGTACTATGTTGATGCTACTCGTTCTGAACCATACTTTGAGAGTCACTGCTCTAGACTCCAAGAAACTTGCTTTCCCCAACTCTATACTTAGGGAAAAGAGTTCACGGTTACATCAATTATTTATTTCTCTGTTTTCTGTGTGTATTTAATGATGAGGTACACGAAAAGAACCCAACAGACACAGGAATGCTGTTGCTTATGCTGAGGTTGTTATTGTAATAATGATAATTATCATTTTTCTTATCCCACTGCAAGTTGTAAAGTGCCTTTCCAACTTCTATTTAATGTAACTTTTACACTAGTGTTAAGTTGGATGTTGTGCCCCATTTTACCAAGGAAATCTTATGTTCAAAGGTGCAAAGTCTCTTGAGGAACATCATCACCAGCTGGTAGTAGTAGCTGTGTTGCAAATTTCAGCCTTTTCATTTGAAGACCAGTGCCATCTCCACCACTCAGCAGCGGTTTTATAGTTTTAGAACCTGAATTTTGATGAAGAAGATCTGAGTGGTACTCCATGGAAAAATCACTACAAATTGAGACAACCAACAGGTTTGTCTTCCATTGCATTTCTGCTACCAGCTACATCAACAAGGTGTTGTTGTTATTGCTTTCTTCTGTTATCTTCCTCTTATCCTAGTAGAGGGCTTATCAACCTAGTTCATCAAAGTACTTTGTCCCCTGTTCCCTCTGTTTGTCCAAATGGCAAGTTCTGTACCTTCTAAGGCACATTTCCTAACACTAATTCTCTGAGGTTAATTGGTCCCTGACTCTTCCTTTGAGGAACCAAGGCAGGTAAACATGATGTGAGTTGTGTTCTGTCCATGTTGCTTCAACCTCTCTCCGCTATAACGCTTCATCTTTTCAGCATCCCATAATTGGCAAGTGGTAAACAGGGATTTGAACCTGTGCAATCTGTCTCCAGAGCCTGTGTTCTAACCATTTCACATACTGCCCTGCTCACAGAGCTCAACAGCTCTTCATTTCCTATCAGAATCTTGTTGAATTCCTGAACCTGACAGAGAAGGTGCTTAACCAACTCATCCCACGTATTTGCGTCTTCTGTGTGCTCCAGGAAGGCCAGCTATTCCAGGCAGAGCAGTTTCTAGTTCATCTCCCATGCCTGTCATGCTCACCTATGGTGCCATGCCTTCATACAAGTGATATACATCAGAGTAGTTAAAAACACAAGCTTTGGGGGGCAGGTCCCAGGTGGCATAGTGGTTAAATTCATTTGCTCTGCTTCAGTGGCCTGGGGTTCACAGGTCCGGATCCTGGGCAGAGACCTACACCACTCATCAAGCCATGCCTTGGCAGTGTCCCACATACAAAAAGTAGAGGAGGATTGGCACAGATGGTAGCTCAGGTTCACTCTTCCTCAAGCAAAAAGAGGATTGGCAACAGATGTTAGCTGAGGGCCAAACTTCCTCACCAAAAAAACCCACAGAGAAACAAAAAACCCACAAGCTTTGTGGGGCCAGCCCTGTGGCATAGTGGTTAAGTTCAGCATGCTCTGCTTTGGCAGCCAGCTTCATGGATTTGGATACTGGGCGCAGACATACACGACTCATCGGCCATGCTGTGGCAGAGACCTACATACAAAATAGAGGAAGACTGACACAGATGTTAGCTCTGGGCTAATCTTCCACAGCAAAACATACAAAAAAAACAAAAACAAAAATAACATGCTTTGGACCCAGATAACTCCAGATATGACTTTTCACTTCTTCCTTTACTTTGTAACCTTGAGCAAGTCACTGACTTCTCTGAGCTACCATATCTTCATCTGTAAAATGGGGACAATAATATCAAATTTGCATAGTTGATGTGAGAAGTAAATGGATGATTTATACATGGAGTAGCATCCCAGTAATCAGAACTCTTTTATTATTTGTGTCATGCTACTGTCCCAACCTAGAGCACTCCATTTACCCCTTTCTGCCTAAAGGTTCTTAAGTGCTCACCTCACTTTTTCCTCACATGAAAACACCCTGATGAGTCACTCCATAATCTCCATCATATTTTCATTTCTCTTGGAGCCTCAGTGCACTATAGAGTAAGTATCATCCTAATGTCATTTCCCAACCTATTATGCCTCTTTCACACAATATATGGCTCTATTGAGGCTCCAATTCCTCATTCAACAAAAATAATTGCCACCATTTTTGGCTCTTAAAACTCGCCAGGCACTACAATAAATACCACTACCCTATGTGGTAGACCCTACTGTAATTCTCACTCACGGGAGAGAAAAATGAAGCTCAGTGAGTTGAGATAGAATCATAGTATCTCCGAGTCAGAAGGAACCTTAAAATCTACATCTCTTCCATTTCACTAGACTGATAGCCTGATACTTGGATTTCCTCCCTAACTCAGCTGGAGTCCTCCTATGATGAGTGCTCACTATCTCTGAGATATATACATATATATCATATATATCAGATTATAAGGATAATGTAGCTCCCTAATGAGACTGCAACTTTCTTACTTTTGATCTTCATCAGTACCCAACCTCCTCAACCTGGCATACAAAGCTTAAACTCCCTGGCCCTTTTATTGTTCTCTCCTTGCCAGCAGCACCAAACAAACTCTGCCACATAGCAGATAGTTTCTCATCTAGGTACTTTAGTTCACCTGTCTTTCCTTCTCCTGTCTCCCAGCTTCTTAATCTGGGCAATGTTTTACATCTTTACAATTAAGTTCAGGAGCATCGCCTCCTCTGGAAGTCTTCCCTCTTTGCCCCCTGAGGCTGGGTGAGGAGCTCACAGGCTGAGTGGTCACCCTGTGGTGTAATATTTTGTTTGTATATCTATGTCTCTCCACCAGACTGGGAGCCTCTTGAGGACGGAGTCTAGGGCTTTGCTCACTGTCATATCTACAAGAATCTCCACAGTCCCTGGCATGCAGCAGGCTCTAGGGAAGTATTTATTGAATGAGTGAACGTCTTTATGAACTAGCGCAAGAATACCTAACACAATGGTGGGCAAACTGGCTATCCTGAATCGCTGCTTGCTGGCTTTGTCTTAGATAAATATGGTGTTTCTGCACTTTTGGTGAACCTCCCAATGGAAATGACTTGGCCCGAAGTGAAGCCTGAAAGTGCTGCATGAAGGAAGTATAAAGCAATTTATGGGAGGCCCTGTCTATGGTCTCTCTATGGTGTCTAATTGTCTAATTGCATGCCACATCCAAAACTTTCTTGCTTCCATTCGCAAACTTGAGCTCTCCTATGATCAGGGGGACAGTTGCCTTCAGGGTCAAGATGAATAGGATGTAGTCAAAACTTACTTCTAGATGATCACTCAAATTTGGCAGGGAAGTTGCTACAAGTCAAAGTATTTTGCCAAGAAGTTTCTGTTAACTTACATGGCTTTCCAGTAAGATGGAAACAAACACCTGGGGCTTATCACTTCCAGACATCACCCTTCGCTTCCAATCATCCTTTGGAACATCCCCATCACACACCTTAGCTCCCATCCACCCCCACTAGGGTTGTCTCTATGGTGATCCAACAAGGTCACATCATGCAGCCCGCCAAACTGGATCCACCCAGCTCCCAGCCAGGCTTGCTAACTATAAAGCCTTTACTGGACTCGAAAACTCTTTCCCCAAGTTTACATTTGTAAGCTTGATGCGGTTCTCTGGTATTTCAGGATGGGGAAAATAACACTTCATTTATTTCCACTTCCATTCCAGTCACTGCGGCAACCATGCTCTGTGACAAGGCTCTGATTATGAGGCTGCTGGCTGGCACAGTCAGCAAATGACTAATTCTAGCACAGTCTTCAGTGTTAGCTAAACTGAAGGGAGAAAAATAAAAAAGAGAAAAGAGAGCCATCAGCAATAGTTTAGTTGAGGAAAATGCTATCTGGGACAATAGACTAAATCAGAAGATGTCAATTCAGTGCTATTCAAAAGACACTGGGGAAATAAAAACAGTGAAAGAGATGGGGTGCCCACCCGCCCTGTGCATCCAGCCTGGTAGGCCACCACCTGAGCTTTGGAGAATTCACCCCCTGTTTTAGACTTGCTAGTAAAGCATGGAGTTGGACTGGAATGGTGATACCCACACACCTTTTTTTTTTTTTTGAAGGAGAAGAAGATTAACCCTGAGCTAACTGCTGCCAATCCTCCTCTTTTTGCTGAGGAAGACTGGCCCTGAGCTAACATTCATGCCTATCTTCCTCTACTTTATATGTGGGATGCCTACCACAGCATGGCTTGTCATGCGGTGCCATGTCCACACCCAGGATCTGAACCAGCGAACCCAGGGCCGCCCAAGCAGAAAGTGCACACTTAACCACTGGCCACCGGACCAGCCTGCCCACACACCTTTTTACCACAAGGAATATCTCTTTTGTGGTCTTTTCCCCATGGCTCTAATGTCTTAAAAGGATTTGATCCAAAAATAAATGACGATAGTTCTCAATTAGTACTTAATTAATTTCTCATTTTTTTGTTGATTGAAGATATACAGATTACTAATGAAAACTTCTGATGAACAGAAATCAGACAGTAATTCCAGCTTGAAGCACAGTTTATTTAATATTTTAGTCAGTTTATAAAGTACTAACACAAATTAACATAGAATTTATTTTAGGCTTTTTAAAATATTGAGAACCGCTCATGCCTTCCCTTTCCTGGCTCAGTGTTGCCTTTGCTGGTCTCTCAATGTGTGGTTCGAATGAGGAGTGATGGACCATGCATTTATTTGTTCAGAAATCCAAGTTGTCTCTTTGGTTCTTATGTGCAAATGATTTTCAAGTTCATAGACTTGATTTTTTGCATTACTTTATTTTAACCAGTTATGAGAGTTCTTCAAGGGTTAGTAAAATCGGGTTATTTATGCAAATAAATCCTGCATGTTACCAGGAATTGCTGAGGGCTCAGATTCAGTATTGCCCTAAGCATTGGCTGCCACACAATACATAGAAATGTTGCAAAGCTCTCACTGTGGATGGCTCATGCAAATGACATCCCTAGAGAATAATACATTTCACATTTTAAAATTTAATCTAAAAATTAAAATTATTTCACTATTAAAAACAGTCTTCCTAGGATAGATTATACCCTTAGACAGAGAGTATAATTAAACCTATTTAGTTTTACCAACAGCCATTATAAAATCCACTCTGACTCTGTTTGTCGTAAAGAGAGAACCGAGTTCTGAAAGCCTGATTTGGGACCCTGCATTTGGCCGTGCCTGAGTCCAGCATACCTCTTAAGGGCAATTCTATGACCCCATTATTTCCCTTTTTATCCAGAACCTGTTTGAAGTAGGCTTCTGTCACTCACTATTTGAAAAAGTTACTGACACCCTTCTTGCAGGGTATTGTACAGTAAAACTACATTTCTACATTTTAGGGTATTAGGTTGAGTAAAATGGCATCTGACAGTTCTTAACACAAAGTAGGTGCTCAATAAATTAATTGACGGACAAATTCTTCTGGAGAGAGAGTCAGTTCTCAATTTTCCACAAATGCTTTTTTTTGGTTTAAAAGAAATGACATCATGCCTCCCATTTTTAATAGCACTTCGGAGTTTTCATATAGTTACACAGTTATTATTGTACTTTGTCTATCAGCAGCTTCCCATCTCTCCCAGCTATTTCCCAGACTGTTGACCATGTAGCCAAACTGAAAGAGGACGAAGTCTGAGACAAAGGCATGTACATAGAGGGAGGGATTTCATTCCAAAGCTAAAGTGAGATGATTACCTATTCAAAACTATGTAGTGGGTTCCTTCTATGCTAGACCCTTGGGCTACAGCGGTGAATTAGACAGGCAAAGCCACTGGCTTCATAGACAAGAAAGGGCTAGAGAGGGAGGCAGGCAACTGCCCTCCATCTGCTTTGTCTACCTGCAAATCAACACATCAAAATCGGGTAGAGGTAAAAGTGCATGAGTTTTGGATGAAAGCCTTAAAGCCACCACTCCATCTCTGTGGGCCTTGGGTCATTTAGCTGACTTGGTCTTTGTAAGCCTCCAATGGGACCTGCTTGACAGGGTTGCTGGGCAGGTGTGGGAAGATCATGCATGTCACACAACACCCCTGACATATCAAAGGCGCTCCATGAGGGACAGGACCAGAAACTGAGGAGGTCTGAAGGAGCCCACTGACTTTTTTCAATGGTGTTTATTTTGTTTTACACAAGCAGCACTACAGCACTATATAGAAATCTACGTAAAGTTCATCCATAACCTCAACATCCTCCCCAAACACCTACTTCCATTTGTCCATGTCCTCCTTCTCCCCTTGACCACAAGCCCCATGACATTTGAAGAGCTATAATCCGTGTGAAGTTGCCATTTCTGAATCCATCATTTTATTCTGTGAATGTAGCATGGAGAGTTTCCATGTTTATGAACTACATTCGTTGTAGCTATAGAACATTATTTTGTTAAGTGCATACTTACATTGCTTTCAATAGTCACCGGTATAAATAGCACGACAAAGCAGAAAATGTGACACTTCTTCCACTGTAAGTCCTTAAGATAGGTTCTCCATATTAAGGACTTAACTTTATTAACATCCTCATGGATTTTATTATAAAATATTATTCCAATTACTGCTAAAGTTCTTTGGAGAATTTACGGAGATGGAGGGGAAGGGGCTCATTGTGGAGTGTGAAGGGATTGAAAGGGGAAGGATTGGGGTTTGCTAGGGAGAGTGAAGTGGTTGACGGTGAGAGGACTGAGGCTTACTGTGCAGTGTGAAGGGCTTGATGGAGAGGAAGACAAATCAGAGGTTGAGAGTGGAGGGTGCAGCGGCTGTGTGGGTGGGAAGGTCAGAGTTCACTGTGAAGCGCACGGGGACTGTGGGAATCGAGGAAGGGCATTTACTGTGGGTGTGAAGGGATAGTGGGGCTGCGCGGATTGCAGTTTCCTGTGAGTGTGAAAGGTTTGTGGGTGTACGCAGTGTGAAGTGTTTGTAGAGAGGGAGGATTGTGGATTGCTGTGGGTGTGAAGCATTTGTGGATGTGCAAGGATTGTCATTGTGGAGGGTGAAGTGGTCATGTGGAGAAGAGAGGACCGGAGTTTAGTGTGGAATGGGAATTGGTTGTGGAGAGAGAGGATTGGGAATTACCGTGGGGTGTGAAGTGGTCGTTGGGGCAGGGGGATAGGAGTTTATCATGGTGTGTGAATGGGTTGTCGGAATAGAAGGTTGGTGTTACTGTGGAGTGTGACTTTGGGGATTAACTATAGAGTGTCAAGTGGTTTAGGGAAGATGGATAGGAGTTTATTACGGATTGTGAAAGGAGTGTGGGGGGAGTGGATTGGGGTTTACTGGGGAGTGTGAACTACTGTAGAAAGGGAGGATCAGAGATTACTGTGGAATGTAAAAAGGCTGTGGGGTGGGGAGAATTGGCATTTATAGTGGAGTATGAGAGTTTGCTGGGGGAGGAGGGGAGAGTAATGCTTAATGTGGAATGCGAATTGGTTGTGTGCAGGGAGTATTTGCTGTGCTGTGGAGTGTGAAATAACTGGCTATAGAATGAAGTAATGGGGCTTTCTGCGGTTCTGTGGAATGTGAAGTTGTGGGGTGAAAGAATCGGGCTTTATTGTTTAATGTAACCTGATTGTGGGGTTGGGAGGATTGGGGTTTACTGTCAGGTATGAAGGTGCTGTGAGCATGGGTGGCGTGTGAATTCTTTATGGAGAGAAAGGATTGGGGATGACTGTGGGTGTGAAGTAGTTGTGGGGATGGAAGATTTGGCTTACTGTGGAGAGTCAAGTGACTGTGATGGGGGAGGTTTGGTGTTTACTTCACAATGTGAAGTGTCATTGGAGGGGATGGTGGGGGTTTACCATGGAACGTGAAGTAGTTTTAAGTGGAAATGATTGGGGCTTGCCATAGACTCTGAAACAGTTGCAGGGAGGAAGAATTGGGTTCAGTGTGGACCGAGAAGTAATTATGGGAAGAGAGGGTTGGGAATTACTGTGGAGTGTGAAGTGTTTGTCGTGAGGGTGGATTGTAGATTACTACGGACATGAAGCGCTTATGGATGAGTGAAGATTGTTGTTTCCTCTAGAGGGTGAAGTGGCTGGGTAGAGGGAGAATTGGCCTATTTAGTGGAGTATGAAGTGGTTTTACAGAGGGAAGATTGGGGCTTTCTGTGGAGTGTGAAGTGATTGTGAGGAGTGAGGATTGAACATTGCTGTGGAGTGTGAAGTGGCTTTGAGGAAGGACAGTTGGGGCTTATTGTGAAGTATGAAAAGGTTGTGAGGGTGGGTGGATTGCATTCTATTGTTGAGTGTGAAGAAGTTGTGGGTAAAGAGGGTTGGAGTTGACTGTAGAGTGTGTAGTGTTTGTAGAGAGGAAAGATTGGGGATTAATGTGGAATGTCAAAGGGCTGTGGAGGTAAGAATTTGGAGTCTGAATAGTTTGAGACTGGGTGAATTGGTTCTTACTGTGGAGTGTGAAGGGGTTGTAGTGGGTGAGCTTTGGGGTTTACTGGGAAATGTCAAGCATTTGTGAGAAGACTGGGGTTTACTGCATGAAATGTTTTAGGGAGAGAGAATTGAGCATTGTATGGAGTGTGAAGTGGCTGTGAGTAGTGGAATGTGAGGGATGTGAGAGAAGATTGGGGTTCGCTGTTCAATGTGAAGTGACTGTAAGGAGGGATGATTGGTAGTTAATGTCAAATGTAAGCTGGTTTTGTGGAGAAAGGGTTGGGCTTATCATGGGAGTGAGGTGGGTAGAAGTGTCATGTGGGAGAAAAGACTGGTATTTCCATGGGGTGTGAAGTGGTAGCAGCATTGTGGAGAGCCTTACCAAGAAGTGTGAAGTTGTTATGGGGTGGGAGGATTGGAGAGTACTCTGGAGTGTTAAGTGCTTTGGAGGAAAGTTGAAGCTCACTGTTTAGTGTGAAATACATGTGGGGAGAGAAGAATGGTGGTTAATGTGGAGTGTGAAGCAGGTGCAGGGATGGGAAGATTAGTAATTAGTACAGAGCATTGAGCAGTTTAGTGGTAGGAGAATTGGGTTTACTCTAGACTGGTAAGGGCTTATGGGGAGGGAGAATTGGGGTTTACTGTGGTGTGTGAAGTGGTTCTTGGAAGGACTGGGCCTGTTCTTGGACTATGAAGTGGTGTGGGAAGGGCTGATTGGGGATTACTATAAAGTGTGAAGTGGTTGTAGGGGTAGGAATTGTACTGTGGAGTGTGAAGTGGTTGTAGCACGGGAGATTTGGTGCTTAATGTGGAATGTGAATTGGTTGCGGGAGGGAGGGGTGGGGCTTCCCATGGAATGTGAAGTGGTTTAGAGAGGGCAAGATTGTGGTTTACTGTGGAGTATGAAATGGTTGTTGGGTTGTGAATTCGATTTACTGAAGAGTATGAAGTGGCTATAAGGAAGGATAATTTTTGCTTAATGTGGAATGTGAATTGGTCATGGCAGGAGAAGATTGCCATTTACTATCGAGTGTGAAGTAGCTGTTGGGAAGAGAGTGGGGTTTACGGTGGGATGTGAAGTGATTGTGTTAGTGGGAGGATTATGGCTTCCTTTGGAGTGTGACATGGTCTTCTGGCCTATCTGTTGCTCTTTATCTCTCCACAAACTCTCTCCCAAACCTGACTAGACATGTCCCTCCTTGGGAGGCAACTTAGGATCAAGAGAGCCGTTCTACCACCCATATATCCTTACACTCTTCCTCTTATTCAGCATATATTTATCTGAGCACCTCCCATGCCCAGTCCTAGGAGCAGGAAAAACAGTATGAGGGAGACACAGGTTCTTTCCCCTTAGAGTCTCAGTCTGAAAGCAAATGAGAGGCTTAAGCAAAAAGGAAGCAAGTTATTGAGTCTTCGGACTCCAGCCTCTAGACTCCACAGAGAGTGGTAAAGCACATGATCAGGTTTCCACCTCAAGCATCCATTCCAGTTCTTCAGGAAGAAAGGGCACCAGGCTTTCAAGACAGACACGCTTTTCTGGATAATGAGCATGGACCTGGCAGAAGCTATCTCTTTAGGGAGCCTGAACAGATCTAGTGAGGTGTCACAGATACAGGGATCCTAACACTGGTGAGCCCTGAGGTGCTCTAAGACAAGGGCATTAGAGGGCAGCCTAATAATAACATGGTTAAGATCAGGGATGCTGGAGTTGGCTAGATCTAGGCTCCAATCTCATTTCTACAGTTGCAGTGGACAAGTGTTACATAGCCCATGTGAATATCCTCTCTACGCTTGGGTATTTATACCGTGTAAGTCCCTCCTTTCCAACATAGAATTCATTTTCCTTATTGTAAGACTAACGTGCAGCATAGACTCTACTAATCAGATGGGCCCTGGAGGACATTTCTGGGGCAATGAGACAGATTCATGGAGAAGGTCACAGGATGCAGGGAATCCATTCTGCTGACACAGACTGTTGCAGATGTAGCTGGTTCTGGAAGCTTCAGCTGGGGTGGCAGCTCCTGGTGCACAGTGCCTGATCATGACAGGTGTAGCCTCTCTCTGTGTGGCTTAGTTCCATGGTATGGCTCTGGGAATCTTTCCTGGAAGATCAGCCTAGAGTCTGTTACTTCAGCCTCTTCATCAATTGTGGGAACTATCTACATCTTTTAATGGATCCCTTTCTTCTAAAATAGCTAGATTTCGTTATGTTGTCTGCACTAAAGAAACTTGACTACTACAATTACTAGTTCACTTTGAAACTTTGAGAAAATCAACCTGTACAGATCCCTTGGTCTATAGGGGCAAGATAGCCTACTGGCTAAACACATGGACTCTGGAGTAAGACCACCTGGGTGTGAATCCTGGCTCTGACACAAGTTGTGTGAGCATGGGTAAGTTATTTCATCTCCTTTTGTTTCTATTTCCTCCTCCATGAACTGAAGATAATGTTGCCTTCCTCATGTGGTTGTTGTGAGAATTAAATAGGCTAACTCATATTAGGCACGTAGAAAACTACCTGTGACATATGAAGCACCGAATAAAGATTAATTATAATTGTCACCCCCTCTAAGCCTCAGTTTTCTCTTTCATAAACTTGAAGTGACATAATTTAACTTATAAGGTTGTAGTGACAGTTAGGTTTTTAATGATGCATTTGATCATTCTTGGCTTCCTTCCTTCCTTCTTTCCTTCTTTCCTACTTTCCTTTCTTCTTTCCTTTCTTCCTTTCATCTTCCTTCCTTCCAGAATGGAGGAAGGAGGAAATGGTTGTCAATCAAAACTTGAGAACCACCTAAGGCAAATCTGACTTACTTATCAATGTGGAACAGTTTCTCTCCTTTGGGCCTTCTAGAATTAAAACTACACCCTAAGAAGAACGCAGGGAAAGACAGAGACTGAAAGAGAGAATTAAATAGCTATGTAAGTTGTCTAAGTTAATTCTACTTTAAAGAGTCAAGCAGTTAACATTTATTTCAGCTCTCACTAGGCAAAGAACTTTCCACAAGATTTTTGTTGTTGTTGTTTCTGTTTTCTGTGTTTGTTTGTTTTTATTGCCTAGCTTTTAAATGTTTTTCACGCGCCTTTTTTTGTAACGATCATAGTTTTTTCCCCCTTTTATACCTTGAATGATACCTTGTAATTAGATAGAACCTATTGTTCTTTATTCTAAATAAATATGTTCCCCACTAAGGAAGTTAGACTATTGGAACGTGACCTCCTTCCTCAGGCAATTATCAGAACCACTTTGAAGAACTCAGAATTTTGGAGATACTTGAAGACACTTTAGATCAGCAAAATGGTTGACATTTGGTTCATTGATGTCTTTCTTTTCCTCCTACGAATTTTAGCCTCGATATCAGGTAGATTGATTTTCATTGCAAACCATGGAAAACCCAACTCAAATTGGCTTGGGGACAAGGAGGAAGTTGACGTGAGTACTGAATTCATTTATGCCTTGAAACAACCCTGCTCACTTCAGTGTTGCTGAATTCTAAGGCAAGATGAAAGCTAGCACCTACAGCCCTATGTCCTCCTAGGTTTCTATCCAGCAGAGAGGGTAAAGCTTCTCTTTCCCTAAGATTCCCACACAAGTCTTGCAGTTGATTGAATTGGGTCATGTGCCCATATGTGGACCAATCATTGGAGCCAAGACAATGTCATGTTTTGATGGTCAAGGCCTGAGTCACATGTCTGCCCAGAGGATAAGGATGGAGAGTGGAGAGGGGGTGACGCCCCAGTGGAAAATTATGAAATTGTTACCAAAATAAGGAGGAGGGATCCTGGAGATCCCAATAAAAGCAATTGGCTACCACAGTCTTCAGATTATATTTGGACCATCAGTTGAAGAAAAGTGCAGGCCTTTCCATTAAAATTAATGTACACGTTGCTCCTATTGAAGGATGTGCCTGTTGGATCTCTAGGTATATTGGCCACTGGGGTTAGAATCCTGAGATTTCAAAGTCACAGTCTGGATCAGTGATTTTCAACCAGGAAGGACACATCACACAGAGTGGGGATGAGGGGAAGGCAACTGAATATTGTCAAGGAGGTGTTTTGAGGTAGTTTTGGAAAGCAGACAATGTTATACACGTTTGTCAAATAAAAATGAAAGCTTGTTTCTATAATAGAAACCGCAACCGGAAATGGAAGATAACACTGTTCAGCCAATGGCAATGGGCTGAAGGAACTCTTGGCTTCTGTGGACTAGGCAGTATACCATCCACATGAGGAGATGCTCCTGCCATGAGAGGAGTGTACTGGAATGTCAATGGCATGAGATTATTATGTAAAAGGACTATCATTTTCTATTCAAATATGCCATTTTAGACATGGTAAAATGTCGCCTTTTCACAGATGCCTACTCTGATCACGAAACTTAAATCTACTCCCTATCAATTATTCTCTACGTTTCCTTCACAGCCTTTAGCACAGGTTGTAACTATTTATTTTTTCACCTGTTTGATGTCTACCCTCCCCACGAGACTGAATTCTCCATGAGTACAATATAATGCCTGGGTTTTTTTCCACAATAGTCCAGTTCCTAATGTTTAGGGAGGAGCATTATTTTAGTCAGGATAGGATAAGCTCTGCTGGGGTAAGAGCTAAATCTCCAACCTGAGTAACTTAGAAAAATAAAGGTTATATCCCATTTACGCAATGCCCATTTCAGTTTGGACAGTTTTCCTTCATCTTATAGCCAAACCATTTAGAACATATGCCACCAGGGTGACCAAGGCAGAGAATGAGAGGGACAGAGGAAGGTTTTAACTGATTCAGCTTACAAGTGATCCATTACTTCCACTCAAGTCCATTGGCCAGAAAAAGTTACATGGTCTGACAGCAAGGGAGGCTGGGAAATGTAGATGACAATGGATGTGTGCAGAGTGTCTACTGGCTTGACCACAACAATTATTCTCAACTTCTCTGCTTTCCATAAGGAAGAATTTATCCAAAACCATAAGACCTCTCTCCACTCTCTGTCTTACCCTCCACTGGGAAGGGGAGTGACTTAGCTACTGAGTGCATTTGGGAGAAGGAGCTAAGCCTGTTGGAACTCTGGCAGTGTACATCTGACAGCAGAGAATTTATATTCTGCACTGCTTCTCTGTGCTGCAAGTTTTGTTGAAGAAGGACCGCCCCCCCCACCAACACACACAGAGGTGGGAGACCCTATCGTGGTCCAACAGTGTTTGAGAATGAATGAACAAATTATTTTTATTCTGAGATTTGGGGTTAAGAAAGCCATTACTCTGTTCCCTTTAGCCTTACACCCTCAATAGTGTTCATCTCTGATGGTGGTGATATTCTAATCTGCATTTGACTAACTTCAGTGTCCTTCTCTCAATTGGTTCTGAATTCAGGTAGGAGACAAGAGGGGTCTTGATGGACTGCAGGCCAACACCAGTTTGTTCGGTCCTGACAGGTGCTCAATAAACACTGGATGAAGGAGTGAACCTAGAAGACAGCTGAAAGATCATCTAGTCCAACTTGCCATGACACAAACCTAGAGAGGTGGTCTGACTACTCAAAATCGCCTATCTTGACAGCTGATCCCCAAATCTCTGCTTCATCTAAGACTTACTGCTCATACCACATGCAGATAGAATGTAAAGTGGTATCTATTACACGGCGCATTCTCTGCATGATTTTAGAAACCTTTCCCACAGGGAGGAGGAAGACTTCAAAACAAAAAGGATTAAACTTCTCTGAGTACATTACATACTGTTCTCTTCCAGGAGGTAGTGGGGTAAATTCTTTCCCCCCTCCCGACTCCTACCTCCTGAATACTTTTGGGTGAATCATTCCCAATCTGAACTGATATCCTCACAGCTACCTTTTCTTTCTAGCCCATAAAAGCACAGTAGCTTGTTAATCATACAGCTATTTAACCCAGTCCCTCCCTAGTCCTGCAACTGAGCTCCAAACCCGTAACTTATAATCTACCCACCCACACATATTGAAATGAGATTATTGTTCCCACAGAAAAGAATCTTGCAGTTGCACAAGTCCCGACTTTGTTCCAGGGAGTGATAAAAAAGAGAAAGAAAAAGCCTGGAGTCGTTTGATAGGCTTCTAAAGAAAGCAGAGAAAGGATGAAAGGTTACCCTCCCGGGTACACGGGGTGAAACAGTGTTCCTGCAAACATCCAGAGGGCTCCCACACTCCACCTGGGCACACTCCCTAACCCTTTGATCCAGAAGCCATCATGAATTACCGGTAGTTAGAGGGGTGGTTAGTGAATGCACTTTCTCTGCCCAAAAAGCAATAGGAGCCAGGAAGGATGACTATTCACGAAAAGAGCACTGAAGCAAATGACAGCCCAGGCTGAGGAGCAGCATGGCATGGCAGAAAAAGAGAAGGTTTTGGAATCATGTGGACATGAACTTTAGTCAAATCCACCACTTACTACCTGTGAGAGTCAAAACACAAGGACTAATGGAGCCCCTTTTATGTGTCAAGAACTATATTAGGCACTGCAGTTGTAACCACCCGTTAAGACTTCAGCAGACCCTGCCATCACCCACTCTGAGCTGGATCTTCTCCACCGTTAAAATGAGGATGATAAATTCTACACCATATAGTTGTTATAAGGAAAAGACATAATGCAGGGACCCCGCCTGGTTCACAGTCAGCATGCAGTCAACAGAAGTGATGATTCTTCCCCCATCTTTGGGAAGGGCAAGTTGCAAGGCATCTTGTAGAATGGGAGCCTTTCATTTGAAGGCCAAACACCCAGCTGCAACTTTGGAGAGAAAGTTTGGGGTCAGAAACCAGGGTTTGAGCTTCAACTCCCTGACCATCAGGAGATCAGAGGATCTCTTGGATTAAACTGACGCATTGCACAGGGCTGGCCCATAGACTAGTGGTTAAGTTCGGCATGCTTCACTCTGGCAGCCTGGCTTCGGTTCCCAGGTGTGGAGCTACACCATTCATCAGTGGCCATGCTGTGGTGGCTACCCCACATGCAAAATAGAGGAAGATTGGCATAGATGTCAGCTCTAGCTGAATCTTCCTCAAGCAAAAAGAGAAAGATTGGTAACAGATGGTAGCTCAAGACACCCCCTCCAAAAAATGTGACACATTGCAGGGGACACTTGGAGAGGATTTGGAGGTAGTAGGACTCTGGGCTGGGAACCTGGGAGTAGGAGTCAAAGATAGATTCACTGGTAGGCTGCTGGAGGTTTGGAAGGAAATAGATGAGCTTGGACTTTCCATCATTCCTTCTCAGAGAGGCAAACATAAACAGAGCAAATCAGTTTGTCCTTTGAAGATAAAGTTCTAGAGGGAAAGAGGTAAGGCTGCTATTCCGGGTGACTGTTTCCTTGATCCCTCCCCACTGAGCCAGCAAAGCCCAGATCCCTTGGGCACCACTGCCCCATGCACAGCCCTCTAATGTCTGAAAATCCATTAGTGAAATGCCTGTCTCCTCCTAAACTTGAAGCTCCTCCAGTGCCAGGACTGTGTTGTATTTGCGTTGGCACTAAATGCCTTACACACTGAGGTACAGAGATATTTGTATATACACAAACACACTTTTCAAAAATTTGGAATAGTGCTATATAAATTTTTGGTACCTTCTTTTTTTCCTTTGAAGTTGAGCATTGTATCCCCATCTTTTTAACAGTTGCAAGTATTTTGTCATATAGATATACCATGATTAAGTTAAATATTCTGCTTCTGATGGATGTTTATAATTTTTCCTCTTCCCTTTGCTTTCTCAAATAAACTGTCCATAGTCTTTGTCTGCATCACTCATCACTCCCTAACAACAGAATCCTAGAAGTGGCCATCACACTGTCTTGTGTATAATGAGGAAGTAAGTGGTAAAGAACAAAAGCTCTAGAGCTGGACCAAGTTAACTAGCTGTGTGACCTTGGGGAGGACTTTTAATCTCTCTGAGCCTCAGTTTCCTTACTCCAAACTGCAGCCAGTAATAGTAACCAACTAATAGGGTTGCTGCAAAGAATAAACGAATTCATATACAGGTGAAAAAACTGACAGATTTTTTGACTTTACAATGGTGTGAAAGCGGTATGCTTTCAGTAGAAACTGTACTTTGAATTTTGAATTTTGATCTTTTCCTGGGCTAGTGATATGCTGTATGATACTCTCCTGATGCTGGACAGCGGCAACGAGCACAGCTCCCAGTCAGCCACAAGATCTTGAGGGTAAGCGACCGATACACGTAACCATTCTGTATACATACAACCATTCTGTTGTTCACTTTCAGAACAGTATTCAACAATTACATAGTCAACACTTTACTATAAAATAGGCTTTGTGTTAGATGATTTTGTCCAACTGTGGGCTAATATAAGTGTTCTAAGCATGTTTAAGGTAGGCTAGGCTGAGCTATGACATTAGGTAAGTTAGGTGTATTTAATGCATTTTTGATTTTTTCAGCTTATGATGGATTTATCAGGACATAACCCTATCGTAAGTGGAGGAAGATTTGTATGTCAAGCACACAGAACAGTGCCTGGCACATGGGAAGTGCTCCATGAATGTTTGCTATTACTATTTATATTTACGTAGTTGATTCCCACAAGACTGGAAAACTCGCGAGGACAATGGCCGTGTCTCACTCAGCCATATATTCTAAACTCCACAATCTGGCACTGAAAAGGAGCTCTGTGCATATTTGCTGAATAAATAAGAAATGCAGATGTGGAAATCAACCACTGACCTGGTTGTTGCCCAATAGTAAATGCTTCATTGCTTTGGATTAACTCTTTATCCTCAAATGTATACAGAACCTTACCAGTCTTTTGCACCTTAGTTTGGAATGAGTTTGTTGGATATTTTCTAGAGACGAGGATTGATAAGAGGAAGGAGAAAGACATAGGGAAATCAGGGGCCCTAGAGAAAGAGCAGAGCAGCGGGGACAGGAATGGGAGTGGCCAACCTGAAGACAAATGTCAATGGTTTCCCAATTCTGTCTGGGTTGGCTCTGCAACTGTGAAATTATATTAGAGTCAGGCTCCTATTCACCTGACTACAGCTTATCATTCCCCCTTCTATCAGCAGAACAAACTTGGAATGAGGAAGCAAACAAAGAAGGAAGCTAATGATTGTTGAATGCCTGCCATACAACAAAGGCTTTAAATAATGATCTTATTTGAATCTCATAGACACCCTGCAGGTCTGTATTATTATCCCCTTCCTACAGATGAGAAAACCGACACACAGTCATGCATGGTCATACAGCTAGGAAGCACAGAGCAATGATTTAAACTCTGACCTCTCTTTACCTCCCTGTTCTAATCTTTCCCTCCTTGTTTAAGCAGAACCCAAATAAGGCTTCACTCCAAAGGAGCAAAGCATTGCAAGCTTAGCATTCTGTTTTCCTAAACCAGGTAGGAAAGGAGAGAGTACTTTAAATCCCATCCATAAAACTGCCAAGAAGCAAGCAGTCATTCGCCTTTGTTTCTGCTTAGGTACCATGGTTGGAGATGGGAAGAACAAAGGTGTTGAAACAGGTAAAAGTAAACCCGCCCAATCAACAAGTGGGAACTTGCATCATCTGGGAACAGATACTCTTGAACGTTCTATATTTGGAGGGAATCCAGCACAGCTGAATATCAGAGACAGTGTTCAAAGTTTTGCATAAAATTTCCTTTCAATCACCAGCTTCCATCTCGGTCGTAAAAAGAGGAAAAAAGGAAAGGAAAAGAATTTTGTTCTTAGTTTTCATTTTTCACTCTGTCAAACTGTGGTCCCAGTTAAAAAAGGACCAAAATGATTCAAGGTAGTCCAGATGAGGATTTGGTGTTTTCTGGAGAAAAGTACAAATATATTTGGAATATATGTACTGCTTAGGCATATGAATCATTCATCTCCTAGAGTAAAATCTTAGATTTATTTTGAATGTTGCTTCCAAGGATTTCACAACCGAAATCTTTTGTTATTCATGTGTAATCATCTCTTAATGGGGAAACAGAATAGAGACTAGAATTTATTTGCCCACCTATACAGGTGGGAAACTTCAGGAACTAGGATTAAGTAATTTATCTAAGCATAGAAAAGTAAAAGGCATTTTAAAAGAAGAAAGAAAGAAAAACCAACTCATCCAGGGGCCTGGAATCATATATCTCAAAGAAACCTTATTGGATGTCATATCTAACGTTGTCATAACATTTCTACCAATACAGGGATCATCTCTAGCGTATCCCTGGGCAGTTGCCATCCAAACTCTGTTTCAACACATCCAAAGAAGAGACGATGTTTTTCCTCTCAGTGGGATCCCATATTTCAAAGAAAAGATTCCACGTGAGCAATGCAGATACTCAGCAGACATTGAGCAGACCTGGGGAACGCTGGAATCTATCTGCAAGGCAGTGTTAATCCCAGGTGGTTACTGATCGCTGATATGCTAAGCTAATGGGTCATTGAAGTGCTAAGGAAGCTGTTTCTTCAGTAACAGTTTTGTATGAGGCTACTTCAAAAGCAGAGTCAAGACTTCACCCTTGCTCACATTACAAACTTTTCATCTTCCATTTTGCCCTTTTTATAGAGTTTATATTTACAACCTGAATGTATTGAATATTTACTGAATGCCAAACACTTATGAAGCACTTCCAACTTTATCTCTACAGTCTCTCTGATCAAAGGTTATTATCCCCATTTCATAGATGAGAAAATTGAGGGTTAAAAATTTGCCCCGATGAGGGATAGCAGAAGACCAAAGAAGCCATTAGCAGTAAGCGCTGCATTTAGGAATTACTGTCAGAGTATTTAGAAATAGTAATTCCAATTGACGGAGGGTGGCCTATTGGAGGGGATGACTCCTGAGATGGACCTTGAGGATGACTGAAGGAGAGGAAGGCATTACCGACAAAGGGTACCCCATGAAGAAAAGACATGGGGCCTTGAAAGAAGACAGTGAATTTGTAGTACTTCTTGAAGTTAGCTCACCTGACTCCCTGACCTTCGCTCAACCCCTATATAGAGCAGGCACCTGATATATATTTATTGATTGTCTTTATGGATGGAGTGTTTGACTTCACAGCACTCGCCCCTAGAGTTGGGTCTCCAAGCTCCCAAAAGTAGGATTAGCTCTTAACTCCACTTGGTGTCATGGTGATAAGGATGGCATCAGCTAATCCCACAGCAGGCAGGGAGGGAGCTTATTTCAAGAGCCAGGCTTGGATGGACGGGATGCCCAGGCCTTCCAGATCCCTGCATAATAAATGGAAGATTTTCTTTTCCTTCCGTGATACCTGTAATAAATTTTGACTTAAGGTAACAACTGGCTTCACTCAGCAAATGGCAGTCAGCTGTGAGTATCAGCCCTCGGGGACTCGTTCCTCTTTTAAAAGGAAAATTCTCATTTAAATAATTACACGTTGGTCTCCGGGTTAATACAAACTTGGAATGTGCTACCAGGACTTTTGCCGAGAACATATGAGACATTATTTGTAATACTCAATGTTTTCTGCTTTATGCTGTTAACCCATTCTGAACTTTAATGAGATTAGCTTGACCTAGAACATTCTGGGGCATTTAACACTGAGTCAAATGAGAAAAAGCTAGAATCAGAGAAATGTAGAGCTGGAAAGTTCTTAGGAATGGCCTTCTCTAGAGCTTTCGAACTTGTTTTTAGCAGTGGAAACCGTTTTTCAGGCAACATCTTAAATGGACCCTGAGGTAGGCAACAATTACTCTTATTTTGCCTCCTTCTCGATAAAATATACTTCAATTTTCTTTGAGAAAATACCCTTACTCCATGTGTATTGTATGAGATTGACCCCAGTCCTGCTCCATTGCTGCTAACGTTAGTGCTTCTAGCCTGAGGCCAAAGCAAGTACAGGAGGCATAGCTCTGAGATGCATAAAGAAATGAGCACCGAAGGTAAATATAATTAACCTGCTGGATCAAGCTGTACCTGAAGCCATTGCCTCTGGACTTCTTAGTTATGTAAATAAATACACTATCTTTTGTGCTTAAGCCAATTTGAGTGGGGTTTTCCATTACGTGCAGATGAAAGGAATCTAAAAGAGCCCAAACACCAACAGTATAAAAAAGATAAAGCTGGACTTCTCTCGTTGAAGGGAGGGTAGGAAACTTAGAGCTTCACTCACAATGTACTCTCTCAGTTTCCAAAAAGCCCAGCAGACAGACTCTGCTATCTTTTATTCACTACAATACTCTGCAAGTCTTTTCTTTTACAGATGGAAAAACCATGGTTCAGAGAAGAATACTAAAAATACTGACAGTACACTTGAAGGAATTAAAACATGAGTACAAGTTTTTTCTTGTCTTTTTTTTTTAAACCAATTTTCAGAAAATTACACAGGATGAGTAATTACTACTTAAAAATTAGAAAAGATTTTATTTAGGGAAATCATAACAATGCAGGGCACAAAATATCACTAAATAAGCTATCATTAATTACAACATAATAACCCATGTAGTATAAGCGTGTCTGACAATGTCCATAGAAAGCATTCACAGTTATTGTCCAATGGATGGTTGGTCATCCTTCAAAATTGCATCTTGGTTTGTATAGACCTGTCTGCTACCCTGGTCATTCTTCTTATAGACTTGCCAGAGAAATGTCTGGTATGTCCTGGTCAAGATGAACTTTTCCTTGGGAGGTGGCTTTATATTATGCCATTCATCTTGCTTCTTGTTTCAGCAAGTTGCACACAGCTTCACACCCTGTAACCTTAACTTTCTCTCTAAGGGACATCACTGTTGCGGAATATATCGTTACAACAAAATAAAAGAAACTCAACATACAGATCAAAATTTGGTAGTCCAACATGAAAGGCACCTGGTAGACCCCTGTGCCATGGTAGATTGGTAAAACGTCATGATGTATAAAGGTCATAAGACTTGGCAAAGTTTGCAAGTCAAAGAGAGGAGACAGTAGAAGCTGGTTACCAATATATGATTAATGAGCAAGTTGTTGCTCCCTTAGCTTATAGTTATTTATCTAGAGGGGCTGATGCACAAACCACAGTGTCTCCTTTCTCTTTCCACTGAGTGAAAAAAACCAATCAAGTGGTTAGTAAAACAGATTCTAAGCCAAAATTTGAAAGAACATCATTTCCTTCCACCTCTTATCTAAAGATGAATCATTATATGACCCCTTTTAAAAGTTTAAGAAGAATTTTATAGAACTATATATGGTTAAGAGCTTGGAACTCAATTCAATAGAGAAACCTTTTTATCATTCTATTTGATGGAATGGAAGTTGTATCAGTACTAGCTCATAAATTCTGGTTAAATGGAGTTTATTTTTGATGACCCATAGGAGCTCTTTTTGTATTATTTTTTGTTTCTTGCTCTCTCACCTAAGATCTTTAAATAAAGAAAGTTTTTAAAAACTTCCTTTTCTGTTTGCGGCAAAGTTCCTGAAGTATTTGAGAAATACACAAGAAGCTAGGAGCTGGTATATAAAAATATGATTTATTCATGAAAATCCAAGGAAATTATCATTTCCCTATCTACAGAAAGAGTAACTTTGGTACTCAAGCCTCTTCACCTTATTTGGGCTGTTTTAGGTAGTGGAAGAATTGATCACTAGTTACTAGAGTCAAGGGGTTATTAGAAATGCCAGCTTGGGTGGGTTTTAGTACAATTTGAGATTGTACAGCTTTTCTGAGACCAGAAACACCGTGGGACTTAACATTGCACAGCAATATGAGGCAGGGTTAATTGCCTAAACTCTAACCTGCTTCTGCAACTTACTAATTATGTGAACTTAAGCAAATTACTCATCTTTCCTCAGCTGACCTTTCAGTTTTCTCATCTGTAAAATGGAGATATGTATAGTACTTAATTGAATAAGGTTGTTGTAAAGATTTGATGTGTTAATATACATACTTAAAGTTCTTAAGATGATACCTGGCATGTGGGAAACATTCCGCATTAGTGTTTATTCGCATATATGTCTGGTGAAACTGACATAAGTAGGCAGTTGGTGGTATGAATGACTTCACCTTGAGAAAAATTGATAGAGAAAACCTGATCTCACCAGCCAGATAAATGTGGGGCTAACCTTTCAGGTTAGCCTGGATAGTCACTGGTTGTGGTAGGTAGAATTCCAAGATTTTCCCAAGATTCCTGCACCATCATGGGTAGGCCCTTTGTAATCCCTTCCCCTTGAATGCAGGCAGAATCTTGCATATGATGAAGTACCATTCTTGTCATTAGGTTACTAATAGCTTGACTTTGAGTTAACTAAAAGGAAAGTTATCAAGATGGGCCTGACCTAATCAGGTGAGCCCTTAAAAGGAATTGGGTCCTTCCTGAAGTTAAATAAAGTTGAAGTGTGAGAGGGCCCATGGAAGGAACTACATGGCAAGGAACTGACACGGTCTCTAGGAACTGGGAATTGTTCCTGGACCACAGCAAGCAGTAGAATGGGGGCCTTGGTCCTACACCACAAGGAACTGAATTCTGCCAACAACCTTGTGAGCTTGAAAGGGATGCTTTGCTCCAGAGGAGATCACAGCCCCAACTGGTACCTTAATTTTATCCTTGTGATATGCTCAGCAGAGAATTCAGTTGAGCTTTGTCTGAACTCTTAACCTACATGTAACATAATAAATTAATATCATTTTAAGCCATTACATTTCTGGTAATTTGTTACACAGCAATAGAAAACTAATGCACTATTAATAAGCTAAATTTATACCTCATCAGCTTGGCTCATAAGAGGCTAGGTGGCTAGACAGTAAGAGTCTTTTGTTTCCCATTCTACTTCTCACCTGGCCCTGTAAGAGAAACACAATTCAGAGAATCATGTGGCACCAGAGGATGGTTCTGTTCATTCTCATGGACATGCGTCATGCAGGTGGGTTGCTGTCACCTCAAAATGCCTCCAACACCATCAGTATAGTCCCCAGAAAACTCTTCCTCTAGAAATTCATCATCCTTTAGGCTTCTACTTAATAGAAATGCAAGGAAACTTTCCCTAACCACTCAGTCTAGCTTTGGCCACCTCCCAGAGATGCTCCTGATGTTACTGTTTACTTCCTTCATAGCACTGGTCTATGCTTATCTTGTTTGCTCACTCACTGGCCTGCTGTCGTACTCTCTGGCTGGAAGGTAAGCAACATGGAGATGAGGACTTTCTCTGTCTTGCTCACTCTTATATCTCCACAGCCTGGACTGATGGCTAGCACCTGATGAATGTTTGCTACAGGAAAGTATTACAGAGAAACACAGCCAGGACCGCAATAGCAAAGCCATAGCACTGTTACACTCATATACCAGAAATTCACATGCAACTTTACTAAAAGATTTTCATAGCACTTTGTTCACATTCTTGTTGTAGGATTTTTCAGGCTAGTTTCTGAGCTCCTGGAAGACAGAGTCCTTTGCATCCTTGTGTTAAACACAGGAGCCAATGTATGGTAGATGTTCAATAAATGTTTGTGGAATGTAATGGAATTGATCATTAAACTACAGAAATCAAATTATCCTCAGTATGGAAATATATATGACTAAGTGTAGGCGTTTTCTACTTTATGAGATATAGCAGTTTTCCACTTTTTCTCCTAACTCCTAAGGCTTTTATGAGAGTCTTCTTCCACTACAAACCTCCTTTCTCCAGCCTCCCCGCTTAACCAGTTCCCCAAAATTGACCACATGATCTTTCCATCTGAAGCTCATCCCATCCCGAGAGTCTAGACCAGCCTACTCACCATGTATGACTTTAAAACAGGTGCTCTCCCATGCCATGAGATGATTCTGACCACAGAGTATCCTCTATAGCTGTCCCATCCTATGGTGCCCGCATAGATGTCCTCACCCAGCTACAGCTGTCCTTCTCTATCTCCCCAATTCTTTACCTCTGCTTTAGGTTAAACTTGCTATCCCTCCACATGTAGACCAACCTGCAGATAATACTTACCACGCACCAGGCTTGAATCTCTGCCACTCTTCGACTACTTTCCTTAAAGACTCTCCAGGCATCCCATTTTCCAGGAGAACCACACAGATGAACTACACCTCAAAGATGGAGTGTTAGAGTTTCTTCCTCTCGTCTCCCAAAGCCCCCTGCACTTACCTCTGTCATGGCACTTACCACACTATGCCATCTAATCACTAGTTTCTATGTCTGTCTCTCTTCCTGGGTGAGCAACTTGAGAGAGGATTTCTTTCATTTCTGTATTCCTACCAAACTTCCGGGTACATGGTTGGTTTTTAAGAAATGAGGTTTGAGCTAAAAAGTAGACAAACGATGAATGAAGGTTCAGTAGGCAGAATAATGCCCTCTCCACACACCCCAAGGATGTCCACCTCTTAATTCCCGGGATCTGTGAGTATGCTACCCTACATGGCAAAAAGACTTTGCAGATGTGATTCAGTCAAAGAACTTTGAGATGAGGGAATTATCCTGGATTATCCAAGTATGTCGGTTGTAATCACAGATGTCCTTGTAAGAGGGAGACAGGAGGGTCAGAGTCAGAGAAGGAGATGTGGTGTAATCAGAGATTGGAGTGATACAACTGCTGGCTTTGAGGATGGAAGATTCCTAGAGCCAAGGACTGAGGCAGTCTTTAAATGCTGAAAAAGGCAAGGAAACAGATTCTTCTGTAAGCCTCCAGGAGGAAGACAATCCTGCTGACACCTTGATTTTAGCCCAGGGAAACCCATTTTGGAAGTCTGACCCAGAGATCTATAAGATAAAAATTTTTGTTGTTTTAAGCCACTAGGTTTGCGATAATTCATTACAACAGCAATAGGAAGCTAATGTAGATTGGTAGAGAGACAGAGTTATCTTGGATAAATGTCTCTTCTTTATAAAGATCAGGCTTGCATTGCTATGTCTATTAAACAATGGTGTTGAGTCCATCCAAGAATGCCAAGTTTTTACCCCTGGCAAAGCTTTCCCCATCATCTCCCTGGACTCCTCCCCAACCTTGTGCCTGGGTGTGATATGGCAGAGGAGAGAGAACATGGGCTTAAGAATCAGAGAGACATGAATTCAAATCCTAGTTCCATCATTTATCAATAGCATGCATTGGGACAACTAACTCCAATTCTCTGATTTTGTCTTTATCTCACATTCAGTATTATTACAAGGGTTAGAAAGTTAACAAAGAAAATAATGTTATTGTGGCCAACCAAGGCAACCTTCCAAGGAGATAAATGAAGTGCTTGCACTAGAGTTTTTCTGCTCCAGACATCCACAGGATTGTGTGGTGGCAGGAGTTGTGGGTAACTGAATGCCTTCTTCGTGTTATACAGGGAGAAGATTTGGCACCATGAGGCCTAGTCTTGGAGGGAAGGAAGGAGCAGCAGAGATTGGATGGGGACAGAAAAGAGGAGGCCAGTGAATGGTAGAAGCCAGCAAGTTCAACAATGTGAACTTCTCTGGAACTTCCAAATTTTGGAGAAAGAGTTCTAAATTTATATATTCTTAGTGTGAGTATATTTTTAAAGGCTAATTCCTAGGACCACTTTGACTTAAGGTAAAACAGTGAGAAGTTTTCAGGCAGAGGGTGACCATGAGAGCACAAGCCCCTGAGAATTAGCATAAATCAAGAAAGAACTTTGGACCTCCATAGACCATGAGATTGAAAGTTGAGCCAAGGGACAAGGCAATGGCCCTGCTCACAACTCATACAAATGCCTGGGAAGTTATAGATACAGAAACAATGAGGGCTTCAATTTGGGGAGTGTTCTGTTCACTTTCTCCTCCCATTTGAAACATATTGCCTTCCCAGGCTGCTTAGATAGAGACATGGGAAGCAGCTGATGATCTGAACTAACAGGAAAACAGTTGAGTTGGCAGGTGGTAACAGCAATCAAGAGGTCTATTCTACCTCCAGGGCCCAGAATTTATTCTCTTTGTTCCAAATCACCTCTCTGGCCTCTGGTCCGATGCTGTCTGTTGGGGAAGACTTAACGCAGGAGAACAGGTGGCTTCACAGCCCCATAATTTGGGTAATGAGTTAGAACCTTTACCTAAAACCAAGCCCGAGGACCCTTCCAGCTGCTGCATGCTGGAAGGTGACAGATAGCAACACATATATGTATATATTCGTGTGTGTTGAGAGGGAGGCCGAAGCATCTTTGCAATAATCAACACATTCATAGCTTTTATCCTGTCTCCCCCCCCCCCACCTTTTTTTTTTTCGGTAAACCATAGCAGTTTCTTGACTCACTTGACTCTTTTATGGGGTAATGAAAAAAATCAAGCATACCTTTAGGCAATCGGCTCCCTTCTCAAGAATTAGCCTTACGCCCGATTTTCAAGGAACTCCTCACTGCCTCTTCTGAACTGCTGTGGGAAAAGATTGACAAGAGATAGACAAAGGCCGACAATACAGGGCGAGGCCCCTGGGCACCCTCTCAGCTCAGGGGAAGGTTAATGAATGGCATTCTGGGACAAAGAGAGCTTTGACAACAGAGAATCTGACAGTTTTCATAAGGCAGGAAATGTGGCCATTATCAACCCAGAGCTGGGTGTGCAAACACAATCTATATGTTTATATACCTTCTCCCAGCTTGTGGACATTGTTTAAATGGGAGGGGAAGAAAGTGCAAGAAGGAAATCCTCTTCCTTTTGGCAAGACACAGACAGAACTTCACATGCTTGACCTGTATCTTCTGTTTCAAGGAGCAAGTGTCACCTCCTCCATGTTGAGTGTCACAGAGAGATTTCAAAAGACAGCATCATCACCATCAACATCATTCATTCAACAGCCTTTCATTGAGCACTAATTATGGGACAGTCACTACACTAGGTGCCAGGGTTACAATGATGAGTAAAAAGTCAATGTCCTTCCTTTTCTTCCCTGAGCTCTTGGTCTAGTCATTGTTGTGGTTCAACTTGTCATCATCATCATTGCCATCATCATTACAATCTCTCTTCTCATCTCTTAGGGCAATGTTGAAACTAAGCGTGTTTATTAAACACCTAGGGATAAAAAATAAAGTCTTTTTTAAAAGTACAGTGAGAAATAATCTCTTGGGGGTTTCATTAAAATGCATATTTCCAGGTACATTTGCCATGCTATGAATTACTAAAACTTGAGGTGGGTCTCAGGACTCAACATTTCCAAAACAATCCAGAGGATTCTGATGTAAACATTTCATGGCTCACATTTTGCAAATATTGCCTTATGTTATAGTGCTTTATATACATTTTTGTCACATTCATTGTGTTTTGAATGTCACAACAGTACAACGAAGTAGATAGAATGGGAATTATTATCTCCAACTTACTGATGAGAAAAATGAATGCATAAAAATGTCTATTCAACCCAGTTCAATATAACTGGCATCTAATTTGTTCCAGCTCCGTGTTAGAAGTTATAGAGAAGAATGAGATACTCAGTGAGCTTGTATTAGAAGGATGGAGAAGGCAAGCACACGGATATGCCAGGTACTTTTCATGCTATACTATCTGTACTTTAATATATATCGGTATATACATGTATATAAATGTAGTATGTTAACCTTATTCTATACCCTTAGAGTGATAAGTTCATTCATTCATTCATTGTTTCATTCATTTACTTGGTATTTATTGAGCATTTATTAGTGCCTGGCATTGCTCTAAGTTTTGGAGATACAATAATAAATAAAAAACACAAAAACATCTGCCTCCATGAAATTAGCATTCTAGTGGGGGAAACAGAGATCAGGAAACCATGCCAGAGTGGAATTCATTCATAGTTGAAGGGACCTATCCAGGAACAGGATGCATGGCTGTTTGCAGCCTGTTTGATAATAAATGTTTATACAAGTGGCAGAATTCTGCCTGAGATTTGCTTTCATCAAAACATCCCTTCCAGAAATAAGATTGTTGGTGAGCAATTCACAACCGCCAGCTACCTCTAATTGTTGTAGGCCATTGTTAACCAAAAGAATCGACAATTATGAGTGGCCAAATTGACATATCAATTGTAACAGATTGTCTCACTTAATCTTTTACAGGATTCCTGTGGTGTAGATAACATTATCTCCATTTTAAAGATTAGGTATTTGAGGTTTAAAGAGATTAAATAATTTCCTGATGCTTAGTTATTAGGTATTGGGTAGTAGAGCCAGGATTTAAACTGGGTTGTTTCCATAGCCCGTACTATTTTCACTTCCCCATCCTGTCTAAGAAGATCCTGGTGTCCTGAATTCTACGTGAACCCATCTCTCAACACTTGCTAATGGCCTTGGGTTTCAGTTGGTCATTCTCTTTCACACTGCCAACGTTCATCTTATCTTTATGCCTCCTCTCCAAACTTCTGTCCATGGAGAGGTGGTATAAATTTCCCTTACCAAACAATCTTCCAGGAACAATTTTAATTGGTGATGATCATGATGACTTCTTAGTTCAGTATTAACTGTTTTCTCCCCTAAGCAACTGACTGAAAATTTCCTTGAGATTAAGGAGTATTTTCTTTACACTTTTCTAATACCCTATAGTATCTCTTATGATACAATGAATACAAAAGGCATGTCACCATTGTTTCTTCAATAGATAAATTTTAACTCTACCACTTGGAACACAGCCCCCAGCACGTAATGGATGCTGAGCAAGTGTTTGCTTTGTAAATAGAATTTTCACAGAATTCTGGATAATACAATGGATGTCTCTTTTGATTTAGATGATCAGAAATAGAATATCAATGAGGATTCAATTTTTAAGATACTTTGATTACAAACGGCTGTTTTTTACTCATTCTCTTTAATATAAGGCTTAGAGGTCTTGAAACAAGAGGTTCATTTTCAATATGAAATGTATGCATCTAGAAATCTGAGTCAGCAATAAGGTTATCTGAGGCCAAACGGGGGAAATATAGGTAGAGGGAGGTCCTGGATACAGTCAGCAGGACTGAGATGGCATAAGAATGTAGGAAAGGGAAAGTGTGCATGGGCAAGTCTTTACATATCACGTTTTCTCCATTGTGTTATAAATGATTTAGGGGAAGAAGTGGTGGATGAATTACATTAAGCTAAAAGGTGGTATTTAAGCAGTCCTATACTTACTTTGGAAACACATTTCACATTTTGTCATTTCTCAATGATTAATGCACTCAATTAATTCCATTTCATGACAATTGAAACAGATTTAGCAAATATTGATTAGTTACGTGTAAACATGTGATAGAATCATAGCATTTTACATATAGATATATGTGTGTGTCCGGATACGTAGACCTTGTTTTCCAAGTTCAATAATAAGATAAACAGTTCAATGAGGGATGTTATTAATATATGAATTTCTTTAAATTAGTGTATTATAGTGCAATACAAAATCATCACGTTTAGGTATACATATCTGAAAAGAATGAAATTATCTGAAGTTTGGACTATTACCAACATGGGAAATATGGTCATCCTGTAAACAAGTATGTACAATATGATAATGACAAATAACTGTCAATTTTACAGGGGTTCAAAAAAAAGACAGACATTATACCAGTAAAAACTTAAGAAAGAAGTCTTTATGTGATACATACCCATGTATGTACACATACAGATATGTATGCATGTTGAACCCTTAGAAACAGTGATTTCATGACAAATGCATATCTGGCTGAATTTATTTAGTCCTCTGAGCCTTAGTCTTCTTCTCTCTAAACACGGGGATGATCATAATAGTTCCTATCTCAAGGAGATGTTGGAATTAAATGAGATGGTATATATGAAAATGCCTAGCTCATAGGGACATACAATAAAGGTTATTTACCTCCCACCTCTCATCTACTTATCATGAATCTAGCTTTATGCAATTCCCCCTGGAGGAGCCTTAAAAATTGACAAATTGTACCTGCTGTCAAGGATAGCTTTGTTGGAGAACCAAAATTGTTAATAAACCAATTAGAGAACTTCAGAAGAAAGGGTATAGCTGAACATTCACTTATGTACTTCATGCTTTATGTGTGTGAAGTAGAGGGTGGGAAATTTGAAAAGTGCTGGTTGAAGTTTCCCCAAGGTTTATCCTCCTAGACTATGGCCAGAAAGAATTGGAGACAAGATCTCCAATGAGCCAGAATAGTCAGAATCCAGGTCATTGCTGCACTGGCAAGATGCCCTGAAGGCAGGAAGTCCCCAAGGGGCAATGATGGCCAGCAAGGAGGCCAGAAGGACCAGAGACACACTGGAACCAGGCTGTAACAGTCAAGTAAGAGGAACCATAAAAGTATACCAGCAGGAGAGGAAACTACCAACTAAGTCCAGGGTCCATGACCCACCCAAGTCCTGAAGCTCAGGGATGCTACTGTACACCCACTCAGCACACCCAGGTGCCAAGCATATGGTAGGTAAGGAGCATCATGCATGCCTCAATGACATGGACAGCAACATCCTGATCTAGTAGAGCAAGCACTGAACCAGCAGCCAGGAGACCCAGAATCGAGTCCCCCTTCTACTTAACAGCTCTATAATATTGGGCAAATAAGTTCCTTCAGTGCCCTCACTTGTAAAGTAGTGATGTTTGCTCTTTTTCATAGGTCAGGTGAGATCCAGAATAAATAAATATGAAGCAGCATAGGTTAGTGGTCAAGAGCACAGACTGCCTGGATTCCTATCCCAGATCCAGCACTTAGAACAGCACATGATCTTAGTAAGTGTAGCTGTTCTTCGGAGTCCTCATCTGGAGAATGGAATAATAAGGTACCTCTCTCATAAAGCTGTGCGAATTGTGTTACCAGCAGTACATGTGAAGAGCCTACAGCAAAGCCTGACACATAGGAAACAGTCAATAAATATAATGTGAGTTATGATTATAATGAGAACATGGTTTGTGAACAGCTGATGTGGGAAGCACAAAGAACTTGAATTAGACTCAGACTTGAGTTCTGATTCAAACTCCAGCGTTATGAGCTGGATAGTGTGAAGGAAATTAGTTAACTCTTCTTAATATCACGTTTTTAATTTGTGCACTGGGCATGATAATTCGTTGTTCAAGGTGTTCTTACGAAGATTTGAACCAGCCTGTATCAAGCAAGTGGAATATGGCATGTTTTCAATGAATGGTAGTTATTATGTGTAATTATAGAGTGATAGACGTATCTAGAAGGTATTGCAAAATGCTTCTTCCTTTGCAGAAAACCTGATCAGAACAGACTGATTCTCACAATTTATCCATCCCCAGTGATTTGCATTTATAGCGGCACTTTGCCAGCCCTTTCTCCTCTCTGGTGAGACTGATGAGGAGAACATCAAAATGTCCTGAGAGAGAAATGCCACAGGTAGCCTGAGGACATGAGCTCTGTGTCCTGCAGGCCTCAGACCTCAACAATGCTGCCACTGTCCTTCCCAGAAAGGCTGGAATGTGGATGAGGGCCAGCTGGACCCAACTCCCACAAAGCAGACTAAAGGGTTGCAAACTGGCCAGGAGGAAGGCTGGGAGATGGATCTTTGAGAATGCGGCTGGCGGTGCGCTCTCACAGTGCTCTTCAAAGTGCCAGACTCTTCCTGGCTCTACGTGTGCCAAATGCCCAAAGGAGCAAGGGACACACTTCAAACTCCCAGTAGGAAGTCCTGGCTCAGAGGATTCACAAAAAACAAAACAGCCCCAGCAATGACGAAGTTCCTTGAATGTGGCAAGTACTTTATACCTCGACTCCATTTGATCCCCACAACACCTGTGTCAAGTTGGAATCATCATCCCATTATACACAGCCTGGTGCATTGTAAGTCTTCAATAAATGTTAGCTATTATTATTGGTGTTGTCATTATTTTTATTACAAATGAAGAGAATGAGGCTGATGACAGTGAAATCACTTGCCAAAAGTCATATTGTTAGCAACAAAGCTGGGACTCAAACCCAGTTGTTCACCTCCAAAACGTGTACGCTCACCATCAAAGCCTGCAGCCTGAATGGCTTATTAGACACCTTCCCTGTTCCAGGGGTCGTACTAGGTGCAATGGTAGAGAGACATCAATATGTTCCTCCCAAAAACTTAGAGTCCAGAGCAGGGTCTTTCAAACAGTCAGTCATGACCTTCAGTAGTTCATGAAACAGCTTCAAAGTCATCACAAATGCATTTTCAATGATACAGGATAAAATCTAAATACAAAATGCATCTTAAATAGTTCAACTAAGTTTTTAATGACACTTTTGTTTTAATCATGTATGAAAAGACATATGTGTGTATACTGGATTATGATGTACAAAGTATATGTTGTAAAGATCAGAGTCAGAAGTGTGTGAAGCCATCTAACTGGTAGGTATGCAAGCAGAAGACACAGAGATTTACTGTGGTACAATCCCTGCTTGCTAACTCTTCTCATTGGTCTGCATGGTGCCCTTTGTCGTATCTCCAGTGGAGGGGAGGGATCATAATGGTCCACAGCAATATAAAGGGATCATGGGCTAGGACTTCATAGATCAGACTTCTGAAATCAACTGTGAACATCTCAATATACTGAATCCAATAGCTTGATATGAATTGAATTTTGAGTCTGTTGGGGTAAATCCAATTTTTTTCGATCAACATTCAACTAATGTTTTTTGAACCGCTCTGGGTACCAGTCACTATATTAGGCACTGAAAAGAAGGGATTCAAAAGATATATACACTATTGCCATGCCCCTGTAGAGCTCACAGTTCCTTCCACAATCATGAACTGAACACCTCTATGTACTATGACCTGAGCCTGGAGCTACAAAGATCAGAGCCAGGTCAAGCTGTGTTGCAGCCTGGGGCAAAAGGAATTTTAATATAAGTTTTTAATGGCTAATTTTTTCCAGGACATTAGAATGGTTGAAAAATCAAAACAGAGGAGCATTAAAACTCATAACATTAAGGTTAAATATTTTATTTATATCCCAAACTGAATTTAGTATAATTTTACATTCTTGATTTTATTGGAAGCAAACTCATCAATAACATTTTAAAATCAATTTCTTGCTTATCTCATTTTCAACTGGGAGAATTGCCGTGTTCGACAGTTTCCCTTGACAAAGTGATGATCTTAAATAATTTTTAATTAACTTTAGTTTACTGATCATGTCTTGATTTAAAATTTTGGTATTATATTCACTATGGAATGTTTGCACTAATTTTGACTGTTTAAAGTAGTGCATTAAAACGTTATTTATCTTGGTTGTTTATATTGAATTTTTTGCTCACCCACCCAATTTTGTGTTCAGGCAAATGCCTCACTCACCCCACCCTAGTCCTAGCACTAAGGGGATGCATCAATGAAATAGGGTAGAGCCCTTCTTCAGCTTTTATAATCCAAAGGGAGACTCACCAAAGTAGACAGATACTAGCTAACACTTTTTGAGCATTTCTTGTGTTGTTCTAAGTACACGACATGTATTAATTCATTTAATCTTTCCTGCAACTGTACGAGGTAGACACTACTTATTTCCATTTTATCAAAAAATGGATGTGGACATTTTGGCACAGAGCAGTTAAAAGACTAGCCCAAATTCACAGAGGTCTAAGAGACAGGCTAGTTTTAAACCCTGTCAGTCCGACTCCAAAGCCTGAGCTATTAACCACTGAGCAGTCTCTAAGCAAAGGCAGGTGATTGTGGCTTGAAGGATCTTCTGCTCAGGTGGAGGAACAAAAGTAAACAAGATATTATGTCAACATAAGGCTTTAAACCCAACTGTTAAAAAGACAAAACTAAACAATTAATAATCCTTTGAAAGTATTGGGAAATCTACCCCTAGATAATTTTATTTCCATCTCCCAAAATAATGATCTTCCTTCTCTGAGCCATATGTTTCTCATTCCCAAGGTGGCTAATACAAATATGTAAATTAATCAGTGTTTCCTTAGAGTGACAATGTGCTCCCAAATTAGCTCCTCTTTCACAGTAAGTAGCCAAACTGAAGGAAACCCACCACATGGTATCCACATCTCTTGCATATTCCATCTTATCTATTCATTCAACAAATATTTATTAAGCACCTATTGTGGATCAGTTTGAGAATTCACAGTCTCATTTTTAAAGAAAACAGAAAATGTTTTTAAAGCATCCATCCAGAAGTCTATTTTACTCTGAATTTCTCTGAAGAGATCTCTGAGGAGGAAGCAGTACTAATGCATGGAGCAATATCCTCAAATATAAAACTATATGTAACTCACATCTGTATCATGGTTTGTAGGTTACAAAGTGCTTTCATGTGCATTATTTGATTTGCTACTCATCCTCTAGAATGTCTCAGGAGATAAGTAAAATTAAAATAACACTAATTTAAAACACCTAATTAAAGAAACCTACAATGGTAAACATTAGCAATAGATAAACTCTAATTGTTGCCCCACTGAGGAAGAGAGTTTGAAAAAAAAAATAGGTCATGCATAATGATTTTCCTGATTAAGGAAGGAAGATAAAATACTTAAGCCCTGCCACTAACCACTTGGGTGATGTCAGGTTCAGTCATTAAACTCTGTGTTTCAGTTTCCTTACCAATAAAGTGAGTGTTCAATCATATGCCAGTTGATCTCAGAGGGTGATTGTGGGAATCGATGATGAGTCCCTCAAGAACAGATATTGATGATCTTTTCTTCTCTGCAACTCGCATGCCCAGCGCAGTTCCTAGTATGTGGAGGTCACCCAATACGTATGATGAATGGGTGGGTGGGTGGATGGGTGGATGGATGGATGGATGGATGGATGAATGGATGGATGGACAAATAAATGACTAGTTGAACTGGCTTCCTCTGCCCTTGGCCCTTTAAATAAATCTATACAACCTTCCCATCACACAAAGCCAGTCTCATCACACTAGCCCATCTATGGTATTTGTTGAGGGCCTTTGCACTTGCTCTGGCCACTGCCTGGTATGCCCTTCTACAAATTATTTACCTTCCTCATTTATACTTGCCATTTGGATCTCAGCTCAAATGTATTCTCCTCAGAGGAATGCTCCCTGATTACCCCATAATATTTCCTACCCAGTCCTATTTGATCAATCTGCCTTCTTTATTATCTTCAGAGCTCTTAGCACTCTGAATGATCTTATTAATTTTTATTAATTTACATATATGTTACCTGTTTTCCCCCTTGAATGTAAGCTCCATTAAGGCAATGAATTAGTGTCTCTTATTCACTATTCAAGCTTCAGTTCATAATACACTGCTGGTACTTAGTAGAACATAATGAATGTTTCTTGGACAAATGAATGAATTAGCCTAGACCACTTTCCAAGTACCAGGCTGACCTGGTATTCCTCGTTTTTATTCCCTGGCTATTGGATCATCTGGCTTTATGCTCTTCAACTCAACATTTTGTCCAGGTCTGCCTCTGCATTTTAGAAAGTGCACTCTGGACTGTGCTTTGGACTTTCTTATCAGTCTTATCCAGTATGAATCCACCATCCACTAATTTCCAGAACTGTACCAATAAGAAAAATTTCTCCTCCTTACCTGCCCTATGAAACTCTCACTGGTCAGGCTTATTCCTATATTTCCTATTAAGAAAGGAGCTAGAAATGGGTGGATGGATGAAAGGATGGATGGGGCAGACAGACAGAGAGATAAATGAATGATGAAGATAAATGAATGATGAATGTGAAAATGCTTTCAAGGTTTTATGGCCATTTCACCAGTAGGTACTTGTTAAGTTTCTTTTGTCTTCTCTATGAAGATTTCTCCCATGAAAAGAAAATTGTTATCCCAGGACCCCAGCACTACTCTGTTTTTGCAAAGACTATACACAAGTGTATCTTCAATCACTATTCTGATAGACTGTGGTGCATGTACAAGCTGAGTTTCCTACCTTGAATTTAGAAACAATTTACTAATTAAGACAAAAGATTCAAAGCTCCATCTGAAAATCAAGACATCAACATTACCACTAAAAAAGCTGTATTGGAGGACATGACATAGATACTTCGTGGCAGTGGGCTTTGTTCCAGTTGGCTACTTCTGCACAACAGTCAAAAACTGGTGACTTAAAACAACAATAATTATTTGTTTTATTTATGATCTCCAACTTGGGCAGGGCTTAGTGGGGACAACTTGTCTCTGCTCCATGTAGCGTTAGCTGGGGTGGCTCGACAAGGACTGGAGGATCCGCTTTCAAGATGGCTCAACCACATGACTGGCAGGTTGGTCCTGGTTATTAACAGAGCTTAGCTGAGGCTGTCAGCTGGGAGCCTTATGACCTCTCCATGTGGGCCTCTCCATGGGCTGCTTGAGCTTCCTTACCACCTAGGGCTAGATTCCAAGAGTTAACGTTCCAACAGAATAAAGAAGAAGTGCATGGCATTTTTATGTCAGCCTTAGAAGTCACAATGTATCACATTCGTAATACCTTTTTGGTCAAAGCAGTCATATACTCTATTGCTCAAATCCAAGAAAGGGAACAGAGACTCTGTTTCTCGATGAATGAGTGGTAAAATTCTGAAGAATCTGTGGGATGGGAGATATTCTTGGGACCACAGTTGGAAAATAAAATCTCATTTAGGCTTCCTAATACTGAGCCCCAGAATTAGAGAAACATACGTATCTGGTCATAGACAGTTCTAGCAAATCCACTACAGATGCCTGTCCCTGTAGAGCTTAGGGTATAGAGGAACTGACCAGAGAAGAAGGGTGTGCAGAGCTGAATCCTATAACTCAATCAGAGCTAGTGAAACACAGAGAAATTTTTGCTAAGATTTCTGGGACAGAGAAGAATATTCTCTTCTGTGAGATTTAATAGTGTGGGGATATTAAGCTTATAGTACCTTCAGATATTTTGTAAGCATTAAAAGAGTCTAGCCAGCACACAGAGGAATCAGAGACAAAAGAGTGGCATCATTCACCTGAATCAAACTGTACCTGAAGCTGTTTCCAACCTTGGACTTTTACTTTACAGAAGCCAATAAATCCCATGTTACTCACAAGCCACTGTGAGTTGGGGCTTCATTCATATGCCACCTAGTATATCTGAAGTGTGTCTTCCTATACTCTTCAGGTCATTAAGCGAATGTCTCAAAATGAACACTACAGATGATAATGATATGTAAATTCTGTCTTGGAAATCCTATCTTTCCTATTTGTCCCCTTGTTTCCATGTACTCCAGTAACACCTGGTTCAGACCTGGGTAATATTTTCCCCAGACTTCTCCAGTTGCCTCTTTTTTGGTGAGCTTATCCTAGTGTCTCCTACCTCCCATCCATTCCTCATCCCCAGCACTCAGCGCTTCCCCTCACCAATACCCACATCTTTTCTGACCTGGTCACTCCTGTTCTCACATCTTTTCATCAATTCCCCTTTTCCCACTCTGTTATGTACAAAGTTTTCACTCTTAAGTTTTAGGCCTTGCAGCGTTTCTTCACAACTTCAACTCCCATGTATCTTATAATCCCTCCAGACTGTGTGACTCAGTTCTCTGAAAAAAAATCCCTCTTTTTCCTCATTTTCTGGCTTCACTCTTGCCATTCCTTCTATGATATTAAAGATGGTCACAAATACTTTGTTTCTTCTCCCATTAAGAAGGGAAGTCTGCCTTGAATGTGGGCTGGCCTTGGTGACTTCACTGACCAGTAGAATGCAGCAGAAGTGCATTTCTGGGAAAGAAATTTCTGGGATTTCTGGGTCAAGGTGTTAAGGAGCTTTGCAGCTAGTACCTGAGTTTCTTAGAATGTATTCTCTCAGGCTGCTTTTTCTTAGAACATTCTCTCTTGAATCCCAGCCACCATACTGTCAGGAAGCCCAAGCCAGCCTTGTGGAGTAGATACAAATAGAAATAAATGCCCAGTCAGCTTCCAGCTATTCCAGCCATCCCTGCCAAGACAGCAGACGCATGAATGAAGCCCTTTTGGACCTGCCAGACCAGGCCATCTACAAGCTGAATACCACTGAGTGACCTCAGTTGGTGCTGCTTAGAGCAGAAGTGAGCAACTGAGCTCTCCTAAATTCCAGACACACACAATAGGTATCATTAAATGGCTGCTTTTCAAGCCACTGAGTTTTGGAGGTAATTTGTACATAGCAATAGGGCCAAAGGAGGGCCACGTTCACCAGAGAAATCCCATGAGAAAATCCCTCTCCCCTCCTCAAACAGAGTTTAAAAAGTTTGTGGACAGGAAATTTTCATTGAAACGAAATGATGCTAGACAGTTTAAAGGAATAGTTCAAGCATTTGATACATTTACATATCTTACGATACATGAATGGGTAGAGTTGGCAAGGAGTGGGCAATAGACCACTACTGGGATAGCGTAACATGAGGAAAGAACGTCATCATGTCAGAAGTCCAGGAATGAGTGTGAACGATCATGCCCGGAACAGAGAAACCATCTGCCTTCAAATGACCCCACACCTAACAGCCTATTTCACACAATGTAAGAGAATCAGTATAGATCATTCTTCATGATAAACACTGTCAAACTACTTTTTATAATAAAGATGATTTTTCTCTCTCAGATACTCTTAAAAAAGGAAGAGTAAATTATTATCTGTTATTCTAAATTTTTCTCTTTAACCAAACTCAGTCTGATGCTTATAATTTACAATTGATTACCGAGTTTCACACATTAAAATAGAGAATAATTTTGTGATCTTTGAAAGAGAATCAACGTTGCATTATCTATTTCCCTTCCCATTATAAACATTCAACCAAAGAAGAAAAAGAAGGAGGAGGAGGCAGAAGAGAAGGAGGAAGAAAAAGAAGACGAGGAGAAAGGTCACTCAAGGTGGAAAGGCTTACTTACAAGTAATATTGTGTAATTCTTTGCAGTTTTTCAAACCCTCATTTAGAAAATTAACCTTGAACCACTTTTGCTTTTTCATTCCCCGCCATTTTAAGTACAATACTATAGAAGTAAAACAGAAAGCACAAAAGTAATTTTTAGCATAAAGACTGAGTACAAAACAAAAAACTCTAAACACGCTTTGAATACTATTCTAGAAATAAGACAGCAGAATCTAATACATACATATTCATATCCAGACATACGTGTATACATACATACATAGTTACCCATCTCAATATTTGCCATTGTTGAAATCCTCTTTTCTTCAACTGATCTCAACAGATCCCAAAGACCATGTTTGGTCATTCATTCATTCGTTCTTATATGTATTTATTTAACAAATGTTGCTTGTCTACTACATGTCAAGCCCTGTGCTGGATGCTGAGGATACCATGATGAACAAGGCAGACGTTGACTCTATTCTCTTAGATCTTAAAATCTAATAGGTAAACAGAAATTAAACAAATAAGCAAATTTTTGTGGATCATAACTTTTATCATTATTTGGTGTGATTTATCAAAAAATTTGTCAACGAATGGCACAAAGTATTATAAGAGGAGCACCAGAACCTTCTAGAGGAAAATAGAAGGCTTCCTTGGGCAGAACTATGGATATCTCTTTTATAGCATGTACTTTGGCTTCGTAACAGCCAGCGATTTCTATCGATTTCTTCCTTTTCCCTTTCTGCCTTAACTAGAGAGGCTGCAATTGCTAGATCAGCAGTCCAGGCCCCCAACACAGCTAGGGGTGGCCATATGACTCTATTCTAGCCAAAAAGACATTAAAGGGCCTTTCCTAGAGTCATATGGGAAATATTTTCCCCACCATGTTAAAGTAGATAAGCGTTAAGAGGGGAGGTCTCACTTTACCTTGCCTCGCCTTGTTTGCTGACTTTGAATTCAGCTGCCACAGCAGATCACCATTCTGTAGCCATGAACAAAGAAGAAGAATTACCTCAGTGGTGGCCTAGAGCCCTGATATTCTTGAGCCACTGAGCCAGCACTAGACATCTTGCCATGTGTAATAATTATGTCTTAATTATTCTAGTGTGGCTATTGCGTTACTTGGAGCCGAAATCATTCCTAGCTTCCAGCTTCCGAGAAAAAGTGACATTTAAGCTGACCCTCCAGGATTACTAAAGTCTCTCCCCAGCATCTTGCTTATATCTCTCTTACAGCATGTATTTCTCCATATCTCAGATAATTGCCATATACATTTTTCTAAGTTCCTCTGAAAGACTCTTGTCCTCCAAAGCAGGAGTCATGGAAGGCGATACTCAGTATCTAACTAAGTCAATAACTGCCCAGTAAATAACTGCTGAATTAAATGAAGGTGGTGATGATGGGACCATTCCTAGCGGTGGTGGTGGTGGATGTGGTGCCAGTGCAGCTAGGATGTTAGCTTTTGGTGGTGGTATTACTGATGGTGGTGGTATTGATACTGATGGTAGGGGTGGTGATAGTGATGGTTGGGATGGTGGTACTGACGGTGGGGGTGGTGGTACTGATAGTGGGGGTCATGATACTGATCGTAAGGGTGGGTAAGGATTTGGTAATGGTGGTTTTAATAGTGCTAGCAATTACGGTAACACAGATGGTGGTACAGTTGAGCCTGGATGAGTGGGAGGGATGCTAAATTATCCAGGAATGATATCATTTTGATAACGAGAGACAACTTGATGACAACCCTGATTTTCAGTCTATGCCGCAGTTTGCAGGAAGAGACAGTAGACTTTTTTTCTCTGACAGACCTTGGAATCTGATGGATAAACAAGCAGAGGCTGTTGGGAGAAATTTTGTCAACCAACAGAAAAGACTGTCTCTGGAGAGTCCTTCTAGCTGATTCCGCAAATGCCTTTTTGCTCCAGGACTTATGCTTTTGAAGGAATTGAGCAAGGCATACGAAAGAAGAGATACACAGTCACACCCAATGTGACCTCCCCCTCCTCCTTGTCTCATGCGAAGAAAAGAAATTCAGAGAAGACAGTTCCTTCCAAAAAAAACATCCTGTGCACCCAGGCAGCCTGCTTGTGGGTCCCCAGTGGCCAGCCAGCGAGCTGACTCACTGACATTTGTGAAGCTCCCTTGAGCCAGTGAATTATAAAGAGAATATTCCAGGCAATCAAATTTCTGGGGCTGAAGGGGGTGGGTAAGTGGAGGTTGCCCACAAAAGTCACTTTCTAGAAACCAGGTTCTGAGAATGTCTTTCTGTGGGCTAAGAATTAGAACTCACTCTTCCAACAGAATACCCGTAACGTACACAGGCCAAGGGAATTAAAATTGGGTTTAGGTTTAGTTAAATCTTATTATACCGAAGTCCATGAAAATTAGGTGCTTTTTCAGCTTATTTACCCTGCACTGTATTTAAACCACCTTTGTTCTGTAAATAACTATTCCCAAACCCAGACTGCCTATCGAACAACAAGCCAATGATTCAGTTAATAATTATAAACCGGAACAATTCGGCACACACCCACATCCAAAGGAACTAGATATCACTTGCCTGAAATATTTGACAATCATACAAAAAAGCAAACGGGGCGACTTGAACAAAACAGTCATGTTGGGAGCTGTTGGGGATGAGGAGGAGAGAAGAAGATTGTCGTGTTTTGAATGAAACTTCGCCTAAGCGGTTCCAGTTGATTCTTTCCCACACAAACTCAAGCCTACACCTCACAGCGGTATTAGATCCATTCACTTCTTTGTGTTCTGCTCCAAGAATTAGTGAGTCATGTTTTCAGCGCAAATTCTTAACATAGGTGCTACCGGGGAACAAAGGAAAACAAAACGTCTCATTCTTTTATTCATCCTCTGAAAGGAAACTCATGGCAGAAACATTTGTATAACATTCCATTTATGTAACAGGAGAAATATCAGCTGAGGGAAAGAACAGTGCAGCTGAGGAAGGGGAGCATGTGTGTTTTCTTTTCACACGACTGCACCCCGCTTCTCTCCTAGCCCAACCAGTTCCTGAGGCCGTGTCACAGATCCTGGGCCAGCAAGCAAATGTGAGAGCCCATCAAGGGAGGTAACCAGGTGGAGGGGAAAACAGCAAAAGAGCTGAAATCATTCAGCAAGGATTAGGAAATGGTTCAGGGGAGTGTCTGCAAGCACGGGCTCCAGAGTCAGGCAGCGTGAAGTCAAATCCTGCTCCTTACGGCTGTGTGGCCTTGGGCAGGTTGCTGAATATCTCTGTGCCCTAATATTGCCATTGGCAATGGGATTAATAAAACCTACTTCCTGTATAATCTATGTGAAACTGTGTCTGATACATAAACCAAGTTCAACAAAGCCCCTGAGGTCTAAGGTAGCTTCTCCTCTTGGACCGGTCATTTTGTTTCTCTTCGTATCAGTTTCCTCTTCTTTCTCCAAATCTTATATATTCAACATTGAGGAAAAAATTACAGGAATGTTCTGAAAATAGGAAAAGTCAATAGCCATAGCTCAGACCTGAATCCTCATCGTTAAGCAGGCATTACTTGCTTTGTGACTATGCAAGGGAAAGGAATAAGAATGCGGGTCCCTGGAACTTTTTGTAGCCCATGTATATCAGAAACGTTGGAAAACCCTTTATTTACGATCTTAAAAGTCAGTTTATTAATGTCCTTTTTTTTTTTTTTCTCCTTCTCATAGTGGATGATGTATTGGAAGGGCTCTGGATGCAGACAGGCAGGGTTTTAATTACAGACTTATCACTATGCTGCATGGCCTGGAGCAAGGGAAGTGAAATCTCTTTTTCTCTTTAGCAGGCTTGCCATGGTTAATCTCGTCCATTGGTCTTTTCAAAGAAGCAGCTTTTCCTCCTCTCTATCCTTTCTACTGTACTGTTTTCTACATCGTGAATTCCACCTTTTGCATTTGTCAGTTCCCAGTACTCCCTCATGATTTACTTTGTGGATCTTCTTCTAGATTCTCAATTGGAATCATTCATTTCTTTTCAATAATAAAATAATTAAAGCATTTTAGGCTATACCTTTCCTTCTAATTATAGGTTTATAGCCAATAGATTTTGATAACAAGTAATCATCTTTTCACTGACTCTTAGATAAGATTTAATTTCTATTTTTATTTCTTCTTTGCTTGCAGGTGTATATTGAAGAGTATTTTATACTTTCGCAGTATAAATTTTGTAAAAAAATCTATTTGCTTTGTTTTTTCTATTTTCTTTAAAAATATCTATTTGGGGCCATTTTTAAGGTCTTTTTTTTATTGTGACCAAATACAGGCTAGGTTTTTACAACTGATACTTGGATGTAAGAGAATGATTAACACACTCTGTGGCCGGCCACGTGGCGCAGTGGTTAAGTGTGCACATTCTGCTTCAGCGGCCTGGGGTTCGCTGGTTCGGATGCTGGGTGAGGACGTGGCACCGCTTGGCACGCCATGCTGTGGTAGGCATCCCACATAGAAAGCAGAGGAAGATGGGCACAAATGTTAGCTCAGGGTCAGGCTTCCTCAGCAAAAAGAGGAGGACTGGCAGTAGTTAGCTCAGGGCTAATCTTCCTCAAAAAAAAAAAAAAAACTCTATTTTTAGGTTTGTTACATATATTAAATCAAACCTATTTGAATCACTCAAATTATCTATATCTTCCTGAAATGCTTGTTAAGTTTTTCTGTCACATTCTGAAACAGGCAGCTTTACCTATATTTCTAGGATGTTTTTCTGTTTGAGGCATAAATGCTTTGGCAGGGGTTGGCCCGGTTGCACAGTGGTTAAGTGTGCACGTTCTGCTTTGGCGGCCTAGGGTTTGCCAGTTTGAATCCCAGGCATGGACTTGTGCACCACTTGGCACGCCATGCTGTGGTGGGCATCCCACATATAAAGTAGAGGAAGATGGGCATGGATGTTAGCTCAGGGCCAGTCTTCCTCAGCAAAAAGAGGAGGATCGGTGGCAGACATTAGCTCAGGGCTAATCTTCCTCAAAAACAAAAATGCTATGGCACTTCTTTGCAGATTGCTTATCTTACTGTTACATAATGATGCTCTATTGAATGCTTTGGACTTTGAATTCATCTTTACCTGGTTAACCTTCTCTCTAAGCCTCCATTTACTCATCCATAAGACAGCACTAATAATGCTTACATTGCAGAGTTGTTGTAAAAATATGTGATGAGAGAAGAATCGTGAAGTACACAGCGTAGTGACCCCATGTGGTACACATTAGCCTATCTCAGTTCTCTTCCCTCCCGCCCTGTGAGTTCTCTCTCTCTTAGCCCCAAAAGTAAAATCTTGGAAATGGAAAAGGCCACTTGATGTCTACTGAGGGACCCTGAGAGGCTAGATCATTGGGATTTTTCTTTCCTATTAACTCAGTAGTGTCCCCCTTATCTGCGATTTTACTTTCCACAGTTTCAGTTACCTGCAGTCAGCTGCGGTCCTAACATATCAAATGGAGAATTCCAGAAATAAACAATCCCTAAATTTTAAATTGCACAATGAAATCTTGACCCATGCTGTTTTGTCCTGCCCGGACACGAATCATCCCTTTGTCCAGAGTACTCACGCTGCATACACTACCCGCCTGTTAGTCACCTAGTAGTCTTCTTGGTTATCAGATGACTGTTGAGGTGTCACTTGATACGTAACCCTTATTTCAATGGTTATGTTCAAGTAACCCTCATTTCACTTAATAATGGCCTCAAAGTGCAAGAGTAGTGAGAAGCCATAACATCCTTTAAGTGAAAATGTAAAAGTTCTCAAAAAAATCATTTGCTGAGGTTGCTAAGATCTACAGTAATTTTTATTATAGTACATGGCCATAATTGTTCTATTTTATTAGTTATTATTGTTAATCTCTTACTGTACCTAATTTATAATTACTTTATCATAAGTATGTATGTATCTATAGGAAAAAAACATCGTATGTATAGGGTTGGGTACTATCTGTGGTTTCAGGCATCCCCAGGATGCCTGAACATATCCCCAGAGATAAGGGGGACTACTTCTCCTGGGCTATGGGTTTGAAAGAAGAGTATAATAGTATTATTCTAGACAGAAGCATAGAAAACTCATGTTCTAAGCCGAATCAAAGAGTGTTTTGTGAAATACTGCAGTCATTGTTCTTCAGTCTTGTTCTAGTAGTCAGATACTCTGATGGAACTGGGGTAGGTATGGATCCAGGAATTTCCCCTTTACCACAAAAGAGATGACATAGGTGTGAAATTCCAGGCATCTTCCCCATCTTCTGTAATCCATTCTTCCTTTCTTCTCTCATTGATTTCTTCAGATCCTGCCTCTCCAGCCTACTTGGCTTAGAGTACTGAAGATTTCTCAAGGCTCCCTCCTTAAACTTCCCAGTAACTATGACTGTTCCAAGGGAGGTGGAATCACTGTTCTGGAAAATGAACTGAAACCACACACACTGCTTATCAATATCAGAGAAATTCTTTTGGGTGACTCACCCAACAAATGAACCTCTACATTTTAAATAATATGCCCTTGATCATTAAATATACACTTAGCTGCTTGCTCTCTCTCCTCTCCTCCCGTGAAGTGTGTGACAAAATGTTTTCTTTTCCTTATAACTTTAAATACTTCTACAAAATTAGATCTTTTAAGAAAGAGAAGTGTTGCTTAGTACAATAGGTACAACATTTGTTAAAGTTCAGTCAGCACCCGCATATATCATCACCTTGAGTTTTGACAAAAAGCCTGAGAGAAGACATCCGTGTGTGCTCTCCTGAAGACAAAACTGAGGTTCAGAAAATTAACCCACCAAAGGTCTCCCTGGGCAGATCTAGGAGGCTAAACCTTTCTGCTAGGCTCAAAGCCATGTTCTTTCCATTTGATTGTGCCACCCTCCCATGAAGCTCCCTTAGGCTTTAGGGGAGCACAAAGTAAATGTGGAGTGTTTGCCTAAGTTTCCTCTAGTTAGGGGTGGTCAATTAGCCACTTCTCCAGCAACAGAGGGACGAATCCTATAAGTCCTCTAACCCCTTTAAGACAGCCACTGATGGTCTCAAATGTTCATTGGGTCCAAGTGGACATTTCGTGCTATTTTGTTTGGTGTAACGATTGACAGCCTTCCAAGGCAGAGTGTTATGTTTCAGATTCCTGATCTCTAGCAAATTGGTGGGAAGATGTTGGGGTAAAGAGTCTCATCTTTATTTCTCATCATCTATTCCTTCCTTCCCTATATGCATACATCACTCTACCCAGCAAAATATGTAATCTATGCCCCCTTAAACATGGGGTGGCATATAGAGGTAATGCTGTGCCAGTTCCAGGCCTACCCTTGAAGAAGCCTGGCAGCTTCTGTTTTCATTCTTAAAGCCAGCCACCATATAAGAAATCTGATTATCCTGTGTCCACTCTGCTTTGAGAACACCCAAACTATCTACATGGAGACGCTCGCACATGTGAGTAACTCCTCAGATCTTCCAGCCCAGCCCAGACACCAGCTGATTGCAGCCAAGTGAGGGACCCAGCTGATACCAAGTGGAGCAGAAGAATTAGGCCACCTACAGAATCGTGAGAAATACAGCTTTTGTTTAATTTATTAGGTTTTGGAGTGTTTTATTACACAGCAATGGATAACTGAATCAATGTTTAAGTCAAGAATAGACAAAGGAAAAACGTGTTCCAATATTCCGTAATAATTCACCAAGAGCCAGGAGTTTGTAACTGCACGTCAGAATCACCTGGAAAGCTTTCTAAACCGCAGATGCTCGAGGCTTAATGTAGATCTTTAGAATGCAAACCTCTTTGGTCTGTACATTTGTATGTTTTTCAATTCTGCAAATACATAAAACGAGCAGCCATTGTAGTAACCCACAAAATTAAAGACTCCTTTACTTTAAGCAGCTCCTCTTTTAAAATGCAAATTCCTTCTGGGAATGATAAATCAAGCAGATGGTCACGGGATTATACCCCTAATCAGATTGTTTTTCCTAACTCCTGGCTAGGATTAGCAAATATACAGCATAGGAGAGCTAAATATGAACATGCACACGCCTCAGCAGAGAGTTGTTGATGGAGGTCCCCAAAAGATGCCCTTTGAACAGTCTAGGGTCAGCTTGAGTCTAATGGGTGCCTGGAAACCAGAAGACGGGTACAAAGAGGACAATGGAAAATTGACAGCGCTGGTTACACCTGTTTTGACGGAAAGTCGCTAAAAATCATCCCAGCAGTTACCTTTGGAGCTTGTTATTTAGGAACCTGAGAAATGATTATGGAGGTTACCACAAGGGACTATGGTAAAGGTGGATCCAGATAATAATATCCGTGTTCACGTCTGATCTCCCAAGAGACCAGAATATGAAGTTGTCCTGATCTCTGCATCCTAATTTTATCTTATAATTTTATATGAATAAAATGTGTCTAAAGATAAGTCTAGCAGGACTCAGGGTTCAGGATTGAAAGCAGAGAGCTGAAGGGAGATGGCTCATGCTGTAAGGTGTAAGTAGTAGGCGAAGTTTCTCTATCTTTCTCTTTTCTTTCTCTTTTGCTTCATGTTTCCCCCAAGTCGACCTCAGCATCTTCCCTACAAAGCCTCACAGGTGGGCTGCTTTTCCCTAAGGACTGGTGAGTCAGCTCCCTCTGAGAGCGTTTCACTTTTACTCTCCCTTCTTCACACTGATTCTGCACTCAGACACACCTGGGGTTTTGTGCCCCTTAAAGAAAGGAAGTGAAAGGTACTGCATTTCCTACAATGCTTAACTGTCTTTTCTCGATGAGAAGAGAATAAGAAGCCTATGATTCCTGAAACTTCTTTACTTCCTGTGTTGCTGAGTCAGTAAGAAAAGAGTTATCAGGTGTCAAGCACCTAGTGCCTACTAATTGCATTACCTACAGCATCATATTGAATCCTCATGTCTTATGCATCTTCCTTCTTGAGATAGATTATTCCATTTTACAGATAAAGGCACTGAGGGGAATATTTTTGAGATCACTTGACTAAAATCACATGGTTATGAAATAATGGAGACAGAATTAGAGCCCAGGACTGGTTGACCTAAATCCTATTTTTCTAGCCAATAAAGTACCCGGGCCAAGATATTTTTTTTAATACGTTATTTCAGGGTGTGGGGTGAAAAACTTCTAGTAGGTCATTTTGGCATCATATATGCCAAATGACCTGCTACTCCTAATGTGGATCATGGTCCAGCAGCATCAGCCTCACATGGGAGGAAGTGCTACTGACCAGAGCTATTCAGTGTGGACCACTGGCTGGCCTCATTGACTTCACCTCAGAGCTTATTAGAAATGCAGCATCTCAGGCACCTACATACACCTACTGAATTAGAATCTGCATTTTAACAAGATCTCCGGGTAACTTAGTGTGCACATTAAAGTCTGAGAAGCACTGACCTGAATTCATGTGTTCTAATTACTTGAACCGGGTACCTTGCTGAACTCAACCTCTCTAGGCACAACGCTCACTCAAATACTTGAATTCCTGGAGGCATCGAATCTCACAACAGGAGGACCTTGAAGCCCAAAGAGGCAAAATAGCTGGTCTTAGGCACCCCAGTAAATTAGTGGCATAGTCAAACCTAAAATAAGTCCTTTCCAGATGCCCAAATCCTGTCATTTAGTCAACCATCATGTATCAAGTTCTTCCTTGGTGCCAGTCACCTTGCCAAGTGCTGAGGATTCAGAGATTACAGGAACAACCTGTGTCCTCAAAGAACTCATAGTCCACTGGAGGAGACAGACACACACCCAGACAGTTATAAAACAGTGTGGCAGTGCAGTGACGTAGAGAAGTACACGGTATTACAAAGTCATCAATGAGAGTCACTTAGAGCCCCCAGGATTCCTGGAAATGTGCTGCCTTCCCTCTCGAGTCCACCACGCACTTTCCTCCTTCATGAGTAACTGACTTACCAGCTCCCTGCCCTCACTTCCTTCTCTCCATCTCCTTTACCGTTTCCACTTGGAATAGGCCCCTTCTGCCACTCAAATCCCTATGTTCTCCTTCAAGACTTTTCCTCTCTACCCAGCCCGCTCCACAAATTCTCCTTTCTCTCAACAACCACCACTCTTATTCATGAGCAGTTCCCAAACCTGACCGCACATTAAAATCACCTCAGTAGGTTAAAAAAAGGCCCAATAACAGGTCCTACTCCAATCTATAGAGATGACGCCAGGACATCAATATTTTTACCATGACAGTCCTCACAATTATAACGTACAGCAAGGGTCGAGATGACAGCCTTTTTCACACCACTCACTTGACGCTCAGTTTGCATTACAGAAAGATGAAGCATTTACAAAATGCCTCCACACCCATCATCTCATTTGATCCCCATGTCAGCCCTGTGAAATAACAGGCGAGAGATGGATATCCCATTTTATCGATAGGAAAACTGAGTGGAAGATAGGTGAAGCAACATGGCCAAATTGCACGGATCTTGGACCCACATCTTCTGATTTACTCTGTGCCATTTTGAAAATAGGTAGTTAAGATGGAGAAAAGGCCATGCCTTTCTCTTTGAATGTCCCTGCTTCACCCTGGGACTAACACATGTAAGTTTCTCAGCACAGGGTTGAACAGATTGATTCCAACTACTCGTCAGAGATGTGTCAGAGCTCAGGAAGATCTCCACCTGAGAAAGAGGAACTAGGAGCCAGTGTAAATCAGAAGCCATATGACCAGACACACTCGAGCAATCTCTGTGAGAAAAGGGAAGGATGCAAATAGCCTGTGGTATTGAAACTTTCCTCAAAATCAATCAGGAGTCACGTTCTGATCAGAAGGGTAGATAACAGGATCATGAGGACTGAAATCTTCTAGGGTTTCGATTCTTTCCGCCCATCCGCCACCTGCTATTTTGGTTCACCAGTGCTCTTGTGAATGGCTCCCTTCTTACCTGTCCTTGCTTAAAAAGCAAACACGGAAACATTTGTTAAGCTCCTCTCTCTCTATTTCTGAAAGCAGCCCAGGAAGTAGGGCTGACTGAAAGAGGCCTCAGCAAACATGAACTAGGGCAGGAAGGGGTTTGCAGTGGGGGCTGAGCAAAAAACAATCTCTTTTCTGTCTTCTTTTTCAATCTCTTCTCTAGGTTTCCTCCATGTTTCCCTCTGGAAATACACTCATCTACTTGGGGATATGTTCCATGTATATTCCATTCTTCTCTTCTCAGGAAGAATTTTCAGTTCTCAGAAAAGAGCAAGACAGGGAATAGGAAGGAGCAGGCTGGATGCCCCTCTGCTTTGAGGAGCACAGTCCTAATAGGGGTGCACAGGGAAGCTGACATTACACAATCGCTGATCAGCATTTCTGGGGCAGCCAGGAGGTTATTCCTAAGGGGAACATGTTTTAAACCAGCAGAAAATAAATGCTGCTTCAAAAGTACGCATCTCAGCTGTGACTTTCTTGGGTCAAAGAAGCCTTGTTGTTATTTTTCACAGTAATACTGCGGCAGCACACACAGTCTTCTGCACAATGCGCTGGGTCCTCATTTTCATAAATAAATAAACCCTCATAGGCTTTTGGAATCTGGTTATGTTTGAAACAAAACTCCTAAATAGAGGGCCTCACCTGAAACCCTGTGACCAACCCCAGTCTTTTAACCTGATTTTGTTTATTAGAGAATGGCACGCTTCCAGGCTGTGAGTGGGGTTGTTAGCTGGTTCTCAACAAGTATCCTGCGTTCTGTTAGTTGTTTAGGGGAAAAGTGGGGACGATTGGCTTATCTTGAATAGACAGAGCTATACTTTAACTTTCACCAAGAAAAACTCCCTCTTCATTGGTGTTTCTCATTTTTCTTGACTAGCCCTATTCTCAGAGAAAAACCTAATACACATACCTATCTCCTTGTCGCTGATGGTGGAGAGTTTGTTTTCTTTCTTAGAAAACTGATTCATCCTCAACTTGATCATCTTAAGTTAAAGAGTGAAATCAACTCTATTCATTCACCAGAGACTGATCTCCTAGTGTGACTATGTCTGAGGGATAACTTGGTCAAGAGGACAGGTGTCTTTCTTGCTCTTATGAAGCTGTCAGTCTAATCGTTAGGAAGATGATAAAAATACTCACGCTGTAAGTAACCTAAGTTGCACTGGGATAAGTGCCTTGGAAAAGGACTATGAGGTCATAGGTCAAGGACATAGGACATAGATATGGTTGGCAGCATAGGTTGGAGGTTCAAGAAGGGCTTTTCTGAGGAACTGACATTGCAAGACTTACTGGGTAAGAATGGGGTAGTGAAGAGAAGCCAGGAGGGCAGGTGTTCTAGGCAGTGGGAATGGCCAATGTGAATGCCCTTAAAAGAAGGCCAGCCCTTGCCACCATGCCCTACCTGGAAACTAGAGTTGGCAGTGGTAAGTGCAATGAGAACTATGCATGGCATGTGATGGGAACACAGAGGAAGGAGACCAGATTCCAAGGTTTCCTGGAGGAGCCACACCTGAGCCAGGTGAAAGGAGGTCAGATGAAACACATTCTGGGAGGAGAATCAGCAAGGTCAGCAGGTGACAGGGACCTGGGAAATGTGATGAATTGTAAGCTGACTCCTGTTGCAGGAGTACGAAGCTGGAGTAGTGAGGGCAGAGATGTGTGACCACTAGATGGAGATGTGGAGGGAGTGGGGAGCACCGAAGTATTAACTGGGAGAAAGACAAGAATGAATCGGCATTTCCCAATGACTTTGGGGGGACAAAACTATAAACAAGGACTTCTATTAAAAGGCTATGGAAGAATCACACCTCAGACTTCTCTAGGTTTAAAAGGATAACTTTCAAAAAGGAATTCTTTCTTTTTCTTTGAGATTTTTGGAGTACACATTTTATCTGCATTGTTGTTATGGACTCAGTTCTTTTTAACTTTTCACTTCTGCAGATCCCATTTGCCTTCCTAGGGGTGGCATGGCCCAATGGCTCTTTATTCCTTGTGGCTAAACAGCAAGGCCGTTGTGAGAAGCATGGATCCATGGTTTGAGAAAAAGGGTAGCATGTGAAGGCTTTCCTGGAAAAAGTTGCAAATGGCAAGATCTGAGGAAGGAAATTAAAGGGAATAGGTGTCTGTCTTTTCTTTCCCTGTTGTGTCCACACAGGTGAAAACTTTTGGAGAAAATCCAGGAGTCCAGCTGCCCAGCCCTTACACCCTCCACAGTCATGAAACCAGCAATGTCATCTTCCCTCTAAACAACTCTCCCCATCTTAACGTGTCTTCTGTTGACAAGGTCAGCAGGAATTTTCCAGAATATTACTGAAGGGATCTTTCTAATGATAAAAGTTAATCATACCATTCCCCAGCTCAATGTTCTTCAGTAGCTCCTCATCAGCAATAAGCCAAAACCCAAATCTCCAGCCAAGCCTTTCAGGATCTGGCCCCTGATTGTTTCCCCATTCTCATCTTCTTCCAACCTTCTCTTGGAGCATTTGTGCTTTAGCCATGCTACATTACTTCTGTTTCCCAAAACATGGCATGCTCTCTTATGCCTGAACACTCACACATGCTGTTCCCCATGCCTGGAGCAAATTTCCATCCCCACCCTACTCCTTTCTCCACTGGTGTTGCCGTTTGCCTGGAGAAATCCTGCTCATCCTTATATCAAATGTCACCTTCCTCAAATTCCTCCAGGAACCTTAGGGGCTCCTTTTCCCGTACTTTGAGTGTACCGGCATTAGAGCTATGTCATGTTGTAGTGGAGTCAGCAGAAGATCTAGGTATCGCGGGACATTTAGCCTTATGAAGTTTTAGGGGATTCTCTTTCAGAAAAAAAACAGAAAATTATAATTACAAAACTGGATGCAAGTTATTTGGGTTAAAATACCTTTCTGTTGCAATTTTTACGAGAACATAGGGGCTCTGTGAACCTATTACTAGAGCCATGGAGGGGCCCATGTGCAGAAGGGATCCTGAATCCTAAGCTGCATTGTCAATCTCTCGCTGACCTTAGTTGTGGGCTATCACGCCTGGCTCCCGCTGAGATTGTGAGCTCCTTAAGGTCAGGGACTGTGTCTTCTCTGTCTGTGTTAATTATTTTTAACAGGCCAGCTTTGTTCCAAGTCATATTTCATAACCTTATAAGTCCATTCTCTGGATTCTGCCTCAACTGAGAATTATACTTGATTTAGACTGAAGTTCATTTTTTTCTAGAAGTAAAACCTGCATAGGGGGACATGATGGCTTTTCAGAGGTTAACACCTGACTGTGGGAAAGAATCAAGAATGCCCATGGGAAGAAAATGGGGAGGGGTATATAAAAATTATCACTGTTTCCAAGAAGGAAACACATTAGGACATTTCCTCTCACAGGAAAGACTCAAAAATATCAGCCATTTACTATTAGCTTGTGGGCCAACAGCAGTTCAGGGAGAGGGTTCTTTCTGGGTTATAATACCTGTTTTCTATAACAGGGGTAAGGCAGACTTTCTATAAAGAGCAAGATAGTAAACATTTTCTGCTTTGCAGGCCATACGGTCTCCATTGCAACACTGTCATTGTAACGTGGAAAACAGCTGTGGACAATACATAAACAAATAGGCACGAATGTGTTCCAATAAAACTTTATTTACAAAAGCAGGTGGCAGTGGACTGGATTTGGCCCATGGGCTGTAATTTGCCGACCCCTGCTCTAGACCACAGACTGAATGTTCGAGAAAAATCATATGATGTATACTAACCCTAGCATTATTCTCTTTTGGAGAACACATAAGTGAAACCACCTTGCTGACTTCTCTTCTACAATTGTTGGTGTTTTGCAGTTCAGAAACACAGTAAGTCAGCCAACAACTATTTCTTAAGAGTCTGCTGAATGCCATGCTCTGTGCAAGGGCATGGAGAATCAATGAGGACAAGATGGACAGGGCACCTTTCTGTCCATGCTGTGAGCAGGTATGTGTTGATTGTCTACCATGTGCCAGGCTCTGTGTGAGGGCGTCAGGATTTAGTACTGAACAAGACTGACAGGGCACCTGGCCCTCCATCGGTCCATCCATCCACCCATCAGCTCAACAAGCATTTAATGAATTTCTACTACTCAAGACAAGTTGTCAGAACTCCAGAATTTGTCAGTCACCAAGCCCATGGCTCTTGCCTCCAAATTGCTTACCTTCTAGGGAGGAGATAGACCATGTGCATTAACATCCAGGATCTGCGGTAGAGAGGGAAATGTGCCACAAGAAAAGTACAGATGGAGGGCTGTGGGCACTCAGAATAGAGAGGATTACTTCCAGCTGGAAGAGATCAAGAAGGCGGACAACATGACATCTAGTTTCCTGTTAACCCTTTAAAGTGACATCTGAGCTTGTGAAAAGATTACAAGCAGATTCTGAAAGGACAATGCTCTTTTGTATATGTTACCAGCCCTCAGGTCCCACTGGGGCAAGCTTTGCACACACTTTGTGAATTTCAGAGTTTCTAGGAATGGCTCTTCTCCCCTCCCACCAAAGTTAGCTTACCTCTCAGTTTGCCTCTTTGCAAGGAATTTCCATATTTGTCATTCCTTGAGTCATGAACTGAAGGGAGTTGTTATTGTGCAAAAGAATAGTAATAGTGATTCTTGCAACAGCTCTGTGCAGAGTACTGTTGTGTCTATTTTGCAGATGAGGAAGCTGAGGCACAGAAGATTAAGTGGCTTACCAGCATCACAGAAGAGAGGGAAGCAAGCCAAGAACCCACATCTTTTGACTGATTAGTTGCCAATATCCAGATCAATAACCTGGAGTTCACTTTGATCTTTCCATGATCTTCTTCCATTAAGGACAGCTCCCTGCTTGACACTTCTTTCTGTACTATATTTCTCAGATGTCTCTTTCTGCTTCACTCCCATAGCCACTATACGAAGCCAAGCTCCTCTGACATTGCTCATTGGGTCAGCCAAGATTTATCCCCTGGCCACAGGAGGTTCATAGTCTATTATTCAGTTCTTTAAATTGGCCTTCCCACCTCTTTCTTGCCCTTTTCAAACTTATCAACCAGATAACATTAATAAGCCACCTCCTTAGTGTAACTTAAGATACAGTCACTGGTTATCTACCTTGTTCCGGGCACTGTTCTGGGTCCTGTGGAAGAAAAATTGCAAATTTACAGACCTCATAATTTACAAAGTATTTTGCTTAGCTCACGAAGCCTTCAGGACAAGTAGCAAATCTCAGTCAAATTGGCCATAGAGAGTCTGGACAAAAGAAACATTCCAGAACAAGGAGGGAAAAAAAAGAAAGGATGGGTTTTCTGAATGAGGGTAGTGACTGATTCTTGAAGAAGTTTTGTGCAGCATTCCTCCCCCCCAGACCTTGCTCCATCTGCCAGACAACAGCAGGAGAGGGAAGGGAGAAAGCGCATACTGTTCCCAATTCCATGGCAAGGATAGACGCCATATAGCTGCAGAAAGACTCAAGGGCTAAGTGGAGGCGGGCTGGCCTATCGCCTGTGCCCAGGAGTTTCAAGGTCTTAATCACCCTCTGTATTCAGAGGCCACTCAACAAAGGTGATTGGTTATGATAATTAAACTGTTTTTCGAAATAGGAGCAATTCCAAGAAGGCGGGGTGACTTTGGGAGAATTTCTAGTAGCAATCACTTCATGATTGATTGGAAATATCTACCAATATGTGTGTCCTGAGAGATGAATGAGAAATAGGTATTGTTGTTTTCCCAATGAGTCCATTCGTCCTTGTAGAACATTTTAGGGGAGAGTAGCACTGAGGAAACGAAAACGGCCTGGGGATCTCGGAAACTCCATCTGTTAATGCCTGCCATGGTTCTAGAACTTAGGGGATTGGGGGAGGGGCATAGAGAGTGCAGATAGAAGGCGCTGTAGAAGAGGAGAGTAAACGCAATACATGATTTTAGGTTGTTGAACAGATTTTTGGTGGGAAAAAAGTTAAGAAAAATAGAAATCAACGTTACCAAGTTTGAACTTTATCTTCCTAAAAACAGTGCTTCTGTGGGCAGAGTTCATACGCTGGTGTAATGAATCATAATGACACCCCTTGGTGTGACCCCAGGGAAAATATCTGTGCCTTCCCTGAGGTTTCAGCAGATTTTTCTTTTGACTTTCAGAGAGAAAACAAGAGGAGTAGGAAACACCCTTTTTCCCCCTTCATGGTCAGGCCAGAAACTGATTTTAGGGGCTACAGTCTATGACAAATACGCTCATGCAAATTCTGTGCTTGCTTCGTGCTCCATTTCTTTACCAACTGTACAGCTAAGCAAAATGGAACAAGAAATAGCGTCTTGGGAGAAATAAAACTGCTGGATTAGATACAGGCCACCTTTATACAGAGAAAAAACTGTTAACTATGGTAGTGCTGAGAAGAATCTGTGTGAGTTCTTGTAGAATTTTATGTGAGACTGAGATAGCTGATTAAGATGATGATGCCTGAGTGTTATCATCCTGGTGATAAATATTTCTAGAATTAAAAGGAATAATATAGTGTAGTGCGGAGGTCAGCAAACTGAGGCTGTGGGCCAGTAGCCTGTTTGGCTGGGATATGGGGAGGGTTATGGCCCTTGAGCTGAGATAAGCTTTTATATTTTTGCCTGTTGGCCCACAAAATCTAAAATATTTACTCCCTAGCCCTTTGAAAGTTAGCTGGCTATGGTATATTGGATAAGAATATTGTATAAGCTCTGAGATCAAAGACATCTAGATTTGAATTCCGCCTAGACAAGCCATTCATTCATTTGACAAATACTTATCAAGTTTGCACTTTTCTCCCTTGTCTTCCAGGACGCCACCCTCTCCTGGTTTGCCTTCTCGGTCACTCACCACTTCTTTTCAGTCTCCTTTGCCAGTGGCTGCTCATCCTCCTGACCTCTTAACACCAGATCCAGAGCTCTGACTTTGGACTCTTCTTTTTTGTCTGTACTCACCACACACTTGCAGTTCATTCTTTCCTGTTGCGTTGACTTATACTGATACCTTCCAAATTTATACTTCTGTCCCAGACCTCTCCACTAAACTCCAGTCATGAATGCCAGTGTCTTCTGTAATAGCTCCACTGGACATTTAACAGATATCTCCAACTTACTGTGTACAAAACTGAGCTTCATCCCCAAACTTGCTCTTCCTAGAGTCTCCCTCATTAGTAAATGATAACTCCATTCTCCCAGTTGTGTCAGATTAGGCAAGTTACTTAACCTTTCTGAATTGTAGTTTCTCATTCATAAAATGGGCATTGCACCCCTCTCAGAGTTGGTGTGAAGATCAAATGAGATAATATAGGAGTGGAATGCTGCTCGTAGTACCTGCCACAGTTAGCATTCAATAAGAAGAAGTGATTAAAGTATAACCTTTCAAATCTTCCATCTGAACGTCTCGTAAATCCATCTTTTCTTTCTTCTTTCAGACCCTTATTATCTTATCCCAGGACCATTACAAAAGTGCTTTAGTGGTAGCCTTGATTTAGTAGTAAAATCATAATTGTAGATAATATTATTCTCCCCATTTAAAGACTAGGAAAATGAAAATCAGCCAAGGGTGATTAGGTCTCACAGCTTAACAAGTGCCAAAGTTGGGATTTAAACACAGGCCAACTGAAAAGCGAGTGTTCTGTATTCTCCAGGCTCATCCTCTGGAATACAGCCTTTATCAGGCTTCCTCCCAGGTGAAGAGCAGAACCTAAGAGGCTTAACATGATGGCCAAGGAGGACAACTGGAGCATGGAAAATGAGAGAAGGGGTTCCCAAACTGGGCTGATATGTCATAATCCTCCGGATTTTTAATGCAGATTCCTGAGCCTTGCCCTAGGGTGACTAAATCCAAATTTTTTATAGGTTGGATTCCGGAGTGTGTATTTTTCAAAAAGCTCCAAAAGCAGCCCTGCTCTAGACTTTAAAAGGCGGATTTCAAATATTTAGAGCCAATAAATATAAACCATAACTTCAAATTCCAAAGGAGAAGCCAAACGTCAGACACTCCAATATATAAATGGGCAAAGGGCGTGAAAGGAGAATTCACAAAAGAGGAGGCAAATGGCTAATAGAAAGATGTTAAATTGTCAGACCTACTCAGATTCGAATTAACGCAAACCTTTACAAATTGATGGCATGTCATTTTTTTGTACCTATCAAATTAACCACATTCATATTTAATGCAAATATATAATGCCTGTGAGGAGGTGAAGAGATGGGTGCTTTCACAAACTAGTGAGAAAGTAAATATTGCCACTGCCACTCTGAAAAGCAATTTAGTAGCAAAGCCTTGGAAATGTCAGGAATCTTGAATTCAGAAATTCCCCACATATGAATGGATATCCAATGAAATAATCCAGAAAGAATGAAAAAAAACACTGCATGTAAAAGACACTTTTAACAATCTCATTTACAAAAGCGAAATAAGTTAAAATAAACCAGATATTCATCCATAGAAAAAAACAAATTAGTTGGCATCATTACATGATTAAGCAGTTATCAAATCTTTTGGAATATGCTATTTCATTTTACACGAATATATAAATACATATACCAGGAAAAAAGTCTGAATGTCCTTACACCAAAGTGTTAACAACAGAGTCTGCGGGGGGAACATAACATTATTCTCCCTGTCTCATTTCACTCAGGCACAAATTACATTCATTCTATCCCTCAGATAATTCTGCTCCTTCTGCTTAGAATGCTGGATCCAGATTTCTACACTGGGAGAATGTTTTTATTTTAAGAACGAATGTAGATGTCATCTCCCCTTGGAAACTTGCTTTGTCTCTTGCCTGGGCTGTGCCCCACTTGCCCCCTTATTTTCCAGCATTGATTACCTTTATCTTAGCATTTACTTACTATTCAAAAATTATCTATTGGTGCATTTATCGCTCCTAGCAGATTATGAGCTATTTGAACGTAAGATTTGGGAGTCCCAGATGCCCAAAAGTGCTTATTGAGTAAAGCTCCATGGATGAGAGAGAGAACACCCAGTGTAAAAAGCCCCATTCAGCGTCTGTGACTCCACCAGGGAAAATGCTGTGAAAGACTTTGGCTTCAACTTAGGATGTAGAAAGTAGGAAAGAGTGGCACTTCCACAAGTACTATAAACACAATGCTGAACAATCTGAAATTTCACGATTTTTTTTGAACCAATCAGAGAACGGAGGTCTCGGGACAGCCAGCTAACCCTAAATCAAAAGAAAGACAGACAGACACCTTCAAGAAGAGCCAGGATGTGAGTACTTGCTTCCCTAGGGCTGGTACCATCAGGAGCCATAAAACCTGCTCATGAGAATTCAGCTCAAATTTTTAACAAATTGCCAAAGGCCAAGTGTGGGTTAACATGAGGTTATAGAAGCCCCTGGCACCAGAGGCACATGGGAATTTCCACCTGCTTGCTGGTTCTCCTCTACAGAAAACAGATTTCATTAGATGCTCACAAGAATGATTGGAGGCAGGGTAAGAATCCCAAGGAAGTCTCCCTCCTGGCACAGGCCTCAGAAAGTGGACTAGCAGCCACTGTGGGAAAGGCATGAGTCTTACCTAGATCCTTCTACCCTACTCTCTCCTACAGAACAAAAGCATTAAACTTACAGGTAAAGGGCAAAAGAACCATGTTGGCCTTGGGACAGTTATGAAAACTCACTGTAGCTAGGGAAAGGAAACAGAAAAAGACCCTCTAACCTCAGAAGAAGAGCAAGAATACATCATTGGCCCAAACCAATAGGCCTCTTAAAGCTTAGGGAAGGGCAGAATCATGGAGAAGTCTTGCATTCCAAGATGCAGGGAGACAGTACCTACCTAACACTGAGTCTTGGTCAGAGCAACAGAGAGAAACCTTTGCCTCCTCACCAACTAGCAGCAGTTTAGCACTAAGAGGGGACAGAGCATGGGAAGAGACCATCTTGTGGCCTCAGAGAAAACAGAAGACCTGAAGCTGAAGGTGGAGGAGATCTTAAGGAAAACCATCTTGCAAACCAGCCTTCACCATAAACACAAGATAACACTAGAACTTGAAGTCTGTGGTTTGGGAGGGTAAGTATGGTTGTAATAAATGTCAAAATGAGCTCAATTTCTGACTCAATTGACTCAAACCAACATCTCTCCTCCTCAAAAGGCTTAGCAAAAGAAAAGACATACCCATTTCCAGGCATAAAAATGATATATCTGTCTCTATGGTCATACAAAAAAAATATAATGAAGCATACCAAAAATCAAGATAAAATGACACCCTGTCAAGAGTTAAAGCAATGAATGGAGCCAGACTGAGAAATGAACAGATGTTGAAAATGTCACTCAGGTAATTTAAAACAACTGATTAAGATGTTAAAGACTCTAGTGGAAAAGATATACAAGATGCAAGATCAGATGGATAATTTCAGCAGAGGGATGGAATTTAAGAAAGAACCAAATGGGAATACTATAAATGAAAAACATTGTAACAGAGATGAAAGATACTTTCGATGAGCTCATCAGTAGACTTGACACAACTAAAGAAAGAATTAGAGGACTTCAAGATAAACAAATAGAAATCATGCAATAGGAAGCACAAAGAGAAAAAAGAGTAGGGAAAAAAAGTAGGTTGTCCAAGAGCTGTAGCACAATATCAGAGCTGTAGTACAATATCAAGAACCTAACACGTGTCTTAGAATCCCAGAAGAAAAAGACAGAATGGAGCAGAAGAAATATTTGAAGAGATGATGGATGAGAATTTTCTAAAATTAGTGAAAGATACAAAACCACAGATCCAGGAAACTCAGAGAATATGAAGCAGGATAAATACTAAACACACACACACACATATCTATACATGTCATATTCAAATTGTGAAGACCAAAGACAGAGAGAAAATCTTGAAAGCAGTCAGAGAAAAAAATATATTATATAAATAAGAGTGAAGACTTTTTGTCAGAAGCTATGCAAGTCAGAAGACAATGGAGTAACATCTTTAAAGTGATACAAGAAAAAAATTGTCAACCAAAATTCTGTGCCCACATTTTCAAAATTTAAGGTGGAATAAAGACCTTTTCAGTCAAATGAGAACTGAAATAATTCATTGCCAGCAGGCATGAAGTATAAGAAATGTTAAAGGAAATTCTTTCTTTTTCCAGACAGAATTCCAGACGGAATGCATCAGACAGAAATTTGAGTCTACTTAAAGAAAGGAAAAGTCCTGGAAATGACATAAATGAAGGTAAATATAAAACTCATTTTTTCTTGTTCAAAAATACAATCTGAAGGTATAAAACAAAAAGAGTGGTGATGCGTTGTGTGTGTATAGCAGGTGTAAACGTAAAATGCATGACAACAATAGGACAAGCGATGCATGGGAGGAACTGAGTGTACTGTTGTTGGGGGTACTTCAACTGCACTTGAAGTGGTATCTATCATATTATCTGATTAGCTAGAACTGTATATTAATTATAAACCCTAGTGTAACCACTACAAGCATTTTTTAGAGGATATATAAATAATAAGCCAATAGTGGAGATAAAATAGGATCATTAAAAAAATGCTCAAAACAAAGCAGAAAATAAGGGGAAAAAAAGACACAAGAGCAAATAGAAAACAGCTAGCAATTTGGTGAATATTAATCATACCATATCAAATAACTAGAGTAACTATAAATGATCTAAATACACAAATTAAAAGACAGATTATCAAACTGGATAAAAAAGCAAGGGCCAATTTTATGCTTTCCACAACTTAAGCTAGAAAGACTCAGTAAGGTTTAAAAGGTGGAAAAAGATTTAACATGCAAAAACTAATTTTAAAATGTTGGAGTAGCTATATTAATACCAAAGTAGACTTCAGAATAAGGAATATCACCAGAGATGAAAAGAGGTATTACATGATAATAAAGGGGTCAATTCTCCAAGAAGACATAAAGATCCTAAATGTTTATGCACCTAAAATTAGAGCTTCTAAATACATGAAATAAAAACTGATAGAACTGAAAGGAGAAATACACAAACCCACAATTAAAGTTGGAGTCTTTAACACCTCTCTCAGTAACTGATAGAACAGTCTTCAGGAAATCAATCAAGATGCAGAAGAGCTGAACAACACTATCAGCCAACTTTACCCAACTGACATTTACAGAGCATTCTACAAAGTTTGGCTTACAAAGTAAAGATCTTTCCCGTATATAGATGTGGAAATTGGAATAAGCAATCTTACTAGGTAATAAGTTCCCCATGGTGGAGGTACTGGAGGATGGCTTGATGACCACACCCAGATGTTATAAATAGAAGAGTAGTAACTTTTCCAATTCTTAAAGCTAGAGAACCATGATTCACATTAAACCAAATAGGGGAACATAAAATGTGTAACAGATCAAAGGAGAACCAAGATGGATGAGAACCCGATTGATGTACCCTCAGGCTTTGCAGAAGGCCTGAGGTACCACTAGGAGATCACTAAAGCTCCACTGAACGTGGTTTTAATCTACCAGATAAAGGGGTTGGGTGGGACGTAACCACTAAAATACTTTTCAACTCAGATTCCCTACAACCATCATTCTCCGCTCCTCTAACAGGCTGTGCCCTCACTCTTAAAACTTCTGTTGGCCTTGTTCCATAAGCCAGGTTCACTCTGGATGACGGGGTGGACTCTGGAGTATGTCTTCCTGCGTCCAAATTCCTCTCTATAATTTACAAAGCTTATAATCTTGGGCAAATTCCATAACTTCTCAAAGTCTCTGTAACTTTGATCTGGAAAATGGGGATACTAATAGCATTACCACAAAAGATTTTTCAGGGATGAAGAAATGAATTAATGCCTGTGAAGCATTTCGAACAGTATGTGACACACAGTAAACATTTAATAAACGTTAGCCATTATTTTTGCCAGGCATCAGCAGCTTTTTGGCGTGCAGAGAGCAAGGTTCTTTGGAAATATAAAGATATTACTTCAAGTTCAGCATTGCCAATTGGCAGCTCTGTGATTGTAGGCAACTTACCTTAAGCTTTGCACCTCATTGTCTTCATTATTTATTCCATAATCATTGGTTGAACTACTACCGTGCGCTGTGCATTCTTCCTGGTTCTTTTTGTACAAGGTTGGGATAGAGGATTAAAGGAGCTAAAGGATGCAAGTAAATCCCTTGGTAGTAAATTGGAGGATGCTGAAGAAAATCAGGATTGCCTGATTTGTCACTAGGTCCAAGATCTAAAACAGTACTTTCAGAATATTTTCTATGTTCCCATATCCCTTGATTTTATGACAACCTGGGACATGATTAGTACCAATAGCTCCTTGTTGATAAAAATGTAGTGGTCATCCAAATTGTGATAACAGAACTTACGGGAATCATGGTGTTTTTTGTGGTGCCCAATGAATTGTGGGCACAACTACTCACAGCAAATCAGAAATAGGATTCTTAGGGCTGGCCTGGTGGCACAGCGGTTAAGTGCACACATTCCACTTGGGTGGCCCAGGGTTCTCCAGTTCAGATCCCAGGTGGGGACATGGCACTGCTTGGCATGCCATGCTGTGGCAGGCATCCCACATATAAAGTGGAGGAAGATAGGCATGGATGTTAGCTCAGGGTCAGTCTTTCTCAGCAAAAAGAGGATTGGCAGCAGTTAGCTCAGGGCTAATCTTCCTAAAAAAAAAAAAAAGAAAGACATAGGATTCTTTTATACATATTGTAGTTCTTCGCCTCTCAAAACCTAGAACCAAATCTGCTTTTTTCCATTTATTACCATCTATTCTTTGGGTACGTACTACTTGGTAACAAGAAAGTCAAAGAAGCCTCAAAAAAAAAAACGTATGGGAGAAAACTTTTAAATTAAAAAAAGAATCCATTCAATTTGTTTATTCTCTTATCTGTGAACTAGGAAAAGACCATACTGATTAAGCATAGCCAAAGACCACCCAAAGTGATTTTTCATAGAAGGTGTTCTGCAAGGCTGGATTTTGAGAATCACTGTTGGATGGGTCTAAATCAAGTAGTTTCTAGGATCTGGTTGGCAGCTATGAATGAGTTTCATTGTAAAATCAGATAGTTGAAGCATCAAAAAGATTAGGCTTGCTTAGCCCACCCCCCTTTAAAAATAACTATTTCCTTATAAAGTAGAGGAAGATGGGCATGAATGTTAGCTCAGGGTCACTCTTCCTCAGCAAAAATAGGAGGATTGGTGGCAGATGTTAGCTCAGGGCTAATCTTCCTTAAAAAAGAAAAAAAGGGAAAAAAAACCCTATTTCTTATCCTTTAGGCTTCTCATCCCTCTCCAGACAATCTATTTGGGCGGTCCCCATCTCCCGACCCTTTCTAATTATCCAGTTATCTCAATAACAGACTTAAAATGCAAACCTCCCTCTGTCATTATATCCCTCTTCTTTCGACCCTTATGAAAAAAATGCACCTTTTACAATATTACCTTGAATTAGTTAGGATATTTCATTGTTTCCCTTAATTGGTTTATGTGTGTAAGTTGTTGAAATTTTAGGAAAGAGATGTTCATAGGCTAACAGTCTTTAATAGGCATACTGAGCGGCTGGGCATTCCCCAGAAGTGCCACGTGCATGTGCTCACTCTCATATCTAGACAATTTTAAACATGCTGTTCTTTCTACTTGTCACATCCCATCTCACCCGACCTGGCTCGTGAACTTCTCACATCCCTCACAACTTGGCTCAAGTATCAGTTCTGTGCAAAGACTTCTCCTTTTCACATCTGTCAGTGACATCTCTGGGCTGTTTTGTTTATGATCTCTGTGTAGGCTTGACAATGGTCCTCCAAAGATAACCATATCCTGATCCCAGGAACCGGTAGATGTGTGAATTTACATGGCAAAAGGGAGTTTGCAGATGTGATTAAATTATGGATCTTGAGGTGGGGAGGTTATCCTGGATTGTCCAGGTGGGCTGAAAGTAATCACAAGAGCTTTATAAATGAAAGAGAGGGGGTCAGAGGTGACAGAATGATGTGCTTTGAAAATGGAGGAAGGGATTATACCATGAGCCAATGGGTGTAGGCAGCTTTTAGAAGCTAGAAAAGGCAAGGAAACAGATTCTCATCTAGAGCCTCCAGAAGGAACACAGCTCTGCCAACATCTCATTTTTAGCCCAGCGAGGCTTATTTTAGACTTCTGATCTCCAGAATTGTAGATAACAAATTTGTCTTGTCTTAAGTTTGTGATCCTTTGTTACAGTAGCATTAGAAAACTAATACAATCTCCACTAGACTGATCATCTTAAGGAATAAAGACTCTTCCACATGCGGATTTTTCCTCTTGCTGCACTGTCAATTTGCCTGTAACTATTAGTACTGGGTAAAATAAGGGTTTAGTAAATTAATGATGGTTAAAAAATAAATACGTAAATAGATGATTCATTGGACAATTCTTGGAAGAATTTATTCAAGGGTAGGATGGTACAGTAGAGAGAGCTACGAACTCAGGGTCAGAAACCAGAATTGTAGCTTTAGCTCCTCCGTCTGCATGGAGATAAGTCACTTCACCTCTGTGAATCTCAGCTTCTTTACCTCCAAAAAGAAACCAAGATATTCTTTGGTCCCCAAGCCATAAGGCTGTGTGACCGTATGCCAGGAAATTTTTGGAAGACATGCCTGAACTGGGTTGGGGGTTGGACTGATGACCTTAGAGGTTTCCTCCAGCACAAAGATTCTAAGACACAGACACAGCAGGACACATCTTGTGTAGAAAGTAACTCTAAGACAACTGATTTTTCAAAGCCTCCTGGGGGGAAGGGAAGTCCTCTGAGAGCAAAAAAAAAAAAGGCACTGGTAGCTTTGGGTCAAGCCCTGCTTCTGATTCAGGCTAAAGGCAATGAGAATGCCACAAGGAACATCAAAGGGTAGAATCTGGCCCTGGAACAAGAAGACGGATGGAGGGGAAGTCATGATCTGCAGTAAAACAAATAAAGAACCTTTAAAATCACATCTGCAGACGGTCTAACATTCTTAAATGCTTTCCAGTAAGCTTCCCTGGTAGCTTGCCATAAAGCCTGTCCAAGAGAATTTACAACAGATGGAGGCAGGGAATTTTAACCCAGCCCTGATGCTGCTACTAACTATTCGGGTGACCTTGGGCACATCATTTCACCTCTCCGGCCTCTAAGTTTCTCATTTCAAAGTGAGGGGACTGAATTAGATGACTTCTGACCTCCCCTCCAGCCTCAATATCTTACCACCTCCATCCAAACACTGATCATGGATCTTCAAGGACAGAGGTTAGTTTTGTATTAAATAAGCAGACATTTACAGGATTCTGCAGAGGAACCCAAATTTAAATTTAAATTCTAGCCTTGGGAGAAGGAAGGGAATGGAAGGAAGGAAGAGGAAAATAGGGAGGGTTACAGAAGTGGGCTTTTTCCTTCTTAAACCATTTCCTCATTGTTTCCCTCTGTTGATACAACTGCTCAAAATCATCCGTGACCAATGTCCTCTCAAATGACCCTGCTCTAGCTAAAGATGAATAGGTCAGGCTCAGAGCTGTTGCTATCTTTCTGTGCTTAGGCAGAACTGCAGGCTTGGGCCTCCCAGGCATGAAACCCAAATCCCAAGATAATGCTTAGGACACTTAATCCTCTTTTGTCCTCGGCTTCCCAGTGTAGGAATCCAGCAAGATGGAGCACTGAGCTATCTCCCAGATTTCCCATTTTAGGGCAGGTCTTGAAATAGTTTATGATGTAACTGTTTCCACTGCATTTATTTCAAACCTTCTCCTATCTAAGCCAAAGTTGTGAGAACAAGAACTTTTAGTTTTTTGAGAAAGGCCCAAATGGAAATCAAAAGGGGGAAGAGTTTACATTTACCAGATGTTAAATGATATTCTGAGTTTGAACTTCAACAAGTTTATAATTTTACCAAGACCAATCCTCCACCTGCTCCCAAGCCACCAAATAAATGCATGGCCAACTGTGCCCATGGGATCATTATGAGGTCCTAGACACCAGGATATATTTAATAGGGAAGAATGGAAGAGAATTGTAAAGACAACAAAGTGTGTTCAAAGAGCTAATCATAAATAATTCTATATGTTTGCAGAATGTTTTAAATCAGTCGTTTCCAAAGTGTAGTCATATATGGATGGTAGTATACAATATACGAAACAATATAAAGTAGGACATGTGCTACATTGACTGTTCTTAACACTTGCTCATGGGCATCCCTGCTGTCAGAGTCCAGTGCCAGGAAGAAAAGCTATGAAACTTAACATGATGAAGCCATATATTCCATCACCACCTCTCTTCAATAACCTGCCCACTTCCAAATGGGTACCTTGGCTTACCCTACTGCAGCATCATCATGGCAACTTCCATCCCTCAAGTCCTGCTCAACATCCCTCACCACCTTTCATCAGCATCCCTTTCCTTAACTTTCTCAACACCACCTTGTTCCCAAACTGGCCTTATGTCTCCTCAAGTTCCCCCGATCCCTCAACCTTGATCCTTAAATGACCTCCTTAAGCCAAATCTTTTTCTAAACCCATAGCTCTTCTTCCTCAATAAGAGCCTCTTCCTACCAAAAGTGCCTCATCCTCTACTCATCTATAAGCCACAGACACCTGACCTGTCAGTCTGTATCCCTTCATACCTCAATCTTCTTTTTCATGTTACCTTTCTCTTCTCTCAATGGGTCAAGCACTGCCTCAAGTCTTCCTCTCCTTTACTCGTTCCACCTGCCTATTTTTTTGGTCCAACACACTGGAAAACTGGTCCCCAAGCCAGGGACTCACTCCTTTCTGTTCTTCCCTACCATATACATTGAGCAATTCTTTCTTTCTGGGTCATGATCTTTCCTACATTTCCCCAAATCTTTATTTTCTTTCCACTAATTTTCCTTTATAAATAAATGTATTTAAGTAAAAAAAAAGTAAGTTGACTTAAAGAAAAGATACTTACCAAATAGTAAATAATAGTGCAGTGATAATGTAGAAGTGGTCAAAATTTTGACGATTGTAAATGAATGACAGCTTGACAAAGACCACTGTAGAATTATAGGATATTTTCCCACATTTTTCATTTGTCCTTGCAACATCCAATAACAGCAGGGAAGATAGACGTAATTAACCCACTGCTGAGAGGAGAAAGCTAAGACAGAGAGGTTGGATGGATTACCCAAGGTCAACAGCAAGTAGCTGGTAAATCTAGGACTAAAATGAGAGCCCATTGACTTCAAGTCCCTTGCTCTTTGCACTTCCTGACATTGACACCCTTCCCTTCCGTATGTACTTAAATATGAATCCTTCTCAGTTCAAGATGTAAATACAAGATAGGGACCTTAGGAAAGTGAACTTCCTAGCAGTAAAATGAACAGAAATTTTTAAAAAATTCATCTCAGGTAATTTTAACAACTGTCAAATTCAGAAAAAAGATCATCTGTAGCCAAGGAAAAGACAAAAATCACTGAACTATAAATAAGGTTTCCTTATAGAATGTGGCAGAAATATAGAACACAAATAAAACTGGAGGAAAATAACATAAGACGCCTGCATTTTCAAATATCAAACATTTGAAAAGAGAAGGTGCCGAAAGATAGAAAATGCAGATTCTGAATGGAGTGAGCTTCCAGGAACATCATGGTCACCACACACTTGGCCCCAGTGAACACTGAGAAAGCAGACCGGTGGGGAGAGAGGAATGGGATGGACCAGGTGTTGACTGAGCTGTAAGAACAGCCCCAATGGTAGACGTGGACCCAGGGAAGGGTGGTCATGAGCTGAAAGAGTCTTAGTCAAAGCATGATGTTAAACCTGAACTTCATGGAGAGACCTCCAGGCATCATGATAGAGTACAGGTCATGAAGTCAGAAGTGGCCCAGGTTTAAATCTCAGCTGCTTCATCTACTTGCTGGGTGATATGAGCAACACGTCTAACATCTCTGCGTCTCATTTCTTCACCTTTAAGAAGGTTTCAATAGCAGTATGTGTCTCCCAGCACTGGTGTAAGGACTCAGTGAGATAATTCTTCTAAGAATATTAGCACAGAAAAAATTCATTTAGCTGCAGTAGAAGAATAAGAAAAATCACCTAAAAAGGACGAGAATTAGAATGACATTGGGCTGAACAACAATATTCAAGACTGCAAGGCAATGCAATAATATTTTCAAACACAAGCGCAAATATGGTTTCTAACCTAGAATGCCGTAACCCTCTAAACTATCAGTCAAGTGTATGAGGAGATAAAGATATTTTTAGACAGTCAAGGTCCCCAAATATTGCCTACCAGACAGCCTTACTCAGAAAGCTGTTGGAGGCCATACTCCATTAAAGTGAAGGAGTCAGCCAGGGAAAAAGATCTAGAAAACAAGAGATCCAACCTAGGAGAGAAAAGAAGGTAATTCCAGGATGACGCTAAAGACAAGCTCCAAGGTCACTGTAATGCAGCCAGCATGGAAGGCAACAAAATGAGATTGGAGAAGGAGGAAGAGGGCTCCAGAAGACGTCTCTAAGGGATAAAAAATTTAAATGACAGATTACTTAGTGCATTTGACAATATGCAGAGTTTTGCCACCTGAAAGAGAGCTCATGGATGCATTTTTGACAGTTATATGGAACAAATGACAATGTAGGGCAATTTTTATCTCCAGAAACACACACCAAAATGTAAAAAGGATAGAGAAAATGTCGTAATAGCACGCTGTGTGGCTCAGCCATGAAGAATATATCGTATGTACACATTTAAACACTGAGTATTGATATAGCAGAACTAGAGGGGAGGAGAAGTGTTCTGTGCTGTGGTATGTAAGAGGACTAACTCCTTATCTTCCAAATTGGAAGCCAAAGATAGATATTTAAAATTGCAAAATCAAGAAATTGTAACATAAACATGTTATTAGGAAATAAGGAGATAAATAGTAGAAGAAATGGTCAGGTGACTTAAAAAACAGTGGCCTCTGAATTTTATAATAAGCCTTATAGTATTATGTGAATTTTTAAACTGTATACACGCATTATTTGAATTTTAAAAAGTACGAAGATGAAAAATAGAGAGCATAATAGAATTTCTGGGGTAGAGAAAATGCTCACTAAATATTAACTATTATTGTTCTTGCTAATATTTTTCAGGAGACAAATCCTGGAACTAGCTGTGCATTATCAGGCAAATTATTAATCCAGAACCTAGCATATACCAGGTTCTTAGTAAACTGTCTGAGAACAGGCAGCGTGTTTTTCCTCTTTTATGGCACATCACTGTCCCCTACTCCACTCCAGTGTAGCAGAGAGCCAACACAAAATAAGTACTCAAAATATAGTTATTAGAATGAATGAACAAAATAATGAATGAATGAAAAGTGCAGTATTCAACTGTTAATGTGGGGTTAACTCAATCTACAGATACAGCAAATAAAGCTGGACACACTTAAAGGGGTTTTGAATGTTAATTCTGAATAGACTTTAATTCACTTGCTTATGGACCAAACACGAGAGTCAATAATAATTTTAATTCTCATATCTAATATTTAATTTTAATATGAGAACTTTAATTCTCATATTATGTCCCACTAACTTATTTTCAACAACTCTCCAACCCCCAGAATCTTGGATTTCCAAGAAATGATCTTATAGTGACGTGGAATGAGACAATGACAAGAAAAGTGGGCAGGAAAAAATATATATAAACTATCCAAAACTCTCTAAAAAGAAAAATGAAACATAATTTCAGCTATCAAGAATGTGATAAACAGGGCTTGCCAAAGTTTTCCAGGAATATTCTCCAAGGGACTAGGACATTAGGACATTCTCAGTTCAACGTGTGCAGTTCTCTGGGTCACAGGCTGACAAATACGACATCCTGGAGCTCTTATTGTCTGCAGAAGTCATGAAGACACCAGGTGGGAGGTTTGGCAAAAGCTAGCTTTCTGAGGCATGCATCTTGAAGAAATGAGAGTTTAATTCGTGTGTCAGATACTTTCTGTCTTCCCCTTTAGATTCATTCTCCATACTTTTCCATGCTGCTAACCCAGCCAACATGGAGGCAAGCTCTTCCCCATCTGGCTTCTGGTTTTGAGAGTCACCAGCAAGAGGTCAGAAGACAAAGGAAGTGAGCTCCCGCTATTGATTCCCAGCCTCCGCTCCACCCACGCTCATTTCTCTCTGCTCTATTGGCTCTATTTCTCTACTGCAGCAGCCTTCTCCATTCAGATCCTCTTTCTGAGTTCAAGTACTTGTTCCTTCCCCGTGCTCTTCAGACATAGAGGTATTGATGGCTCACTGCTACTGCCAATTCTTGGGATACTGGACCATTTCATATCTATTTCTCCAACCCTGTGCATAAAATCACTTTACAAAACTCTCCCTCCTTCATCATCCAGGGTGAGCGTAGTATCTGTCTCCTGTCACATTTGATATAAGTAATGATGATGTAGTTAACAGAGGCCACTAGGATTCATCAGATTGGGAGATAGTCATGAGCGCACTTTTCATGAATCCCCATTCCTCTAGGGAGACTTGCTTGAATTAGGTGTTAGAGTATTCTGCTGTTCCATAGTGAAGTCCTGCCAGGTACCAGAAAGCCCCCACTGACATTCCCTTATACTCCTACTTATTACTCTGAAACTCGAGGTACACAAATACTGTGCATTAGTTTCCTATTGCTGCATGACAAATTAACACAAGTTTCACAGTTTAAAACAGCAACTCATTAACTCACAGTTTACATAGATCAGAAGTCTGTACACAGCCTAGCTGAGTTCCATGTTCAGGAGTCTCACAAAGGCAAAATCATGCTGCGGCCAAATTCATATTCATCTCATCTGGTTGGAGCTAGAATCTTCTTCCAAGCTCATTTAGGTTTTGACAAAATTCAGTTCCTTGCTGCTGTAGGACTGAGGTTCCCATTTCTTTTCTGGTTGTCCTCTGAGGACCACTCTCAGCAACTAGAAGATGCTCACATTCCTTGCCACACATCCCTTCCATCTTAGAAGCTGGAAATGGAGAGTCTACATCATGTTGAATAACCTTCATGCCTTGAATCTCTGACTTCTTCTGTCTCTGACCTCTAGACCTGGATTTAAAGGGCTCATTATCCACCTGGATAATCTCCCTTTTGATTAACTCAGCTGATTAGGCACCTTGATTATATCTGGAAAACTCCTTTTGCCAAATATCATTATATTCACAGGTTCAGCTTGCATTCAACAAGAGGAAATTATCAAATGGTGAGAGTCATGGGGGATCATCTTAGAATTCTGTCTACTACACACTGGCTCCAACACCTAGGATCTATACTTCATTGTACAGAGGTTGAGTGGGCAGCATACATGTGTAGTCACATTGCAACTAAGTGTGTGATGATAACCAGGCCATGGACATGGGCAATGGTTCAAATTCTGAGAGGGGCTGGAGGGTCAAGAGACAGGCCATACCCCACACTTTTTTTTTTTTTTCTTTATGGAGAACGTAGAGCAATAATTTTCATGTATAGCCTCCTCCCTAGGACAAACTTATGTAATACTCATGATTATTCCTGTCTTACAGTTGAGAAAGCTGAGGCTCTAAAGGATTGTTCAAATGTCCAAAGTCCCTCAGAAGGAATTGAAAGCTAGGATTCAACTCCAAATATGTAACATTTCAATTCCTTGACTCTTGATGACTAAGTTGTAAGACCACCCAGATAGTTTTGTGTTCTGAATCCTGGCTTCCTTTCAACACTACTCCATTGTGTTGGCCTGAACTTGAGCTCCTTGACTGAAATTTTCCTTAGGATGAGTTCTTTCCCAGAAATGTCTGGTGGCTAGTATTGCATGCAAATTGATCTCAGGTCCTCCAAAGATGACGGGGGAGGTGTAGATCCTAACATAGGGACAATACTCAGCAGAGAGGTCATCACCATGTGAAACTGTCTGTGCTGCTCATCAATGTCACCACACTGAATTTGTGTAATTTTAGAAAATACTAAAGAACCTTGAAATTTAATTAGTACATATAGCCTAATCATTGGTAAACATGTTGGGCTTTTGAAATACTTAAAATAATTCGAAACCCTTATTATTACATTGACAAGCACTTAGGCACTAAAAGAGCCCATGCTAGGAAAACAATGCTCTATTTAAAGCTGATCATTTTTAATTCCCAATTATCCCAATAAGACGCTTTGCTTGGAATTAAACTCCAAGTCCAAATCCTAGAATAGAGAATCCAATGTCTTCTGGAAAATTACCACCAGGCCCAAGATCCATGGTAAATCATTTTTAGTCAATTGTGTATGAATTAAGCAGATTAATGATAAATTTCTCCTTAGTCAATCAGTAAGTGAGCCACTCATTAAAACTATGAGAAAACCCTAGACTGACTGATTTCCAGTCTCATCATGTCAATTCCTTCCTAAAAGTCTTCATTACTCCTTGTTATTGGATAAAATTCTATGTCCTTAGCAAGGACATAAGGATGCTCATAACCTGGCCTCTGCTAAATTCTCCAGTTTCATCTCCTGCATTACCCTTCTTTCATTCACTTGCTCAACAAATATTTATTAACTACTGATTGTAGGCTAAAGATATAAAGGTAGACAAGATAGTCACAAGAGCTTTCCTCTTAGATGTGCCTCTCTGACACACCACACCAATGGTTCCCAGAACATGTTTCTTCCTTCACACCCATTTGCCCTTCCACATGCCTCCCTGATATGCTTTCCTTGTTTCTCCATTCCCATCCTCCCAATGAACTCCTACACATTCCTTCTGTCTCAGCCTCTATATCACTGCTTCTGGGAACTCTTCCCTGAATTCCATTCCTCCAACCCCAGCAGCAGCCCTTCCCTGGGCATTTCCTTCTATGTTCATGTCTCTACTTCAGCACTTACCACGTTTCTATAGGGCCTTACCACAAACTGGAATCTACTTGCACCTTCAAACTCATCTCATGACACCCACTCTCCACTCAAGCCATAGTAACCTCCTTTCATTTCTCTAAAGCACCAAGTTCTTCATGGCCTCAGTCACTTACAGACGCTCTTTCCTCTGAGGGACAGTTCTTCCCCCATGCTTCAACCTGCCTTACTGTAACTCACCTTTTAGGTCTCAACTTAAATCTCTCTTCTTCAGAAAGTCCTTTGTTGACCACCCAGTATTAAGCAGGTCCCTTCTATTATTGCTTCCATGACACCCTTAGCTTTCATTCATAGCACTTATCACAATTTTTAATTCTATATTCTTTTTTGAGTTATTGCATTCATCTCTTTTATTACATAAATATTTATTGAGCACTTATCATGTGCCAAGCACAGTTCCAAAAGCTGGGGGTAATTGTCTAGTGACTATCTTCTCAGCTATGGAAAGAGATAGATAATAAACAGCTATACAGATAACTAAATTAGATAATTTTAGGCAATGAGGCTTGCTATGAAGAGAATAAAACAGGGTGATGTGACAGAGTAACTGGGGAGAGGATGCTGCTTTAGTTCAAGGAAGAAGCAAGCCAGGCAAAGATCACGGGAGCTATCCCTAGAAGTTAACATCAAGAGCAAATGCCCAGGGACGACAATGAGCTTGGAATGTTCAAAGGGAAGAAAGAGGGTCAGTGTATCTGAAGTGTGGTGAATGAGCAGGGATAGAAGAGAGAGTGAGGCCACAGAGGTAAGCAGTCAAGGTCTAGGTCAAGAAAGGTTGTTTAGTCCGTGATAATAAATCTGGATTTTATTCTGAGACCATCAAGAGCACTCTGGTGAGTTTACAGCAAGGGATGCCTTATGCTTTAGGAAGATGACTCTGACTGACAGGTAAAGACTGGACTGTTGGAATGAGTGCAGGGATTCCAGACATGAAGCTGTCTCAGGAGCCTGGAGGAAAGGAGATGGTATCTTAGACTCTAGGTATGGCAGTGGAGATGGTGAAAAGTGATTGGATTTAGGATATTTTGGAGATCAGACTTATCAATGGATTGAATGTGGAATATAAGGAATGAGAAAAATCAATGATGACTCTTGACCAGGTAGCTGGGTGGATTGTGGCACTCTTATCTTAGGTGGGGAAGGGTGTGGAGTGGCAGATTCTTTGGGGAGAGTGAAGGATGGGGATCATTGGTGCCATTTTGCCCATGTTAAGGGAGGTACCCATTAAACTTCCAAATGAAGGCATTTATTCAGTAGTTACATACATGTATGTAAATTACAGTATGAGTTGTGACTGAAGATATAAATTTGAAAGTCATTAATACATATAGATGGTGTCTCAAGTCATGAGCTAGATGACGTCATGAGGGAAAGGGGATAGAGAAAAGAAAAGAAGGCTTAGGACAAAGCCTTGGGGCACTTAGACATAGAGAGGTCTGTTAGATTCCAGGCCGGGGAGGGTCAAGCAACTGTATTGAGAAAGAATAGTCAATAAAATATGAAAAAAGCCAGGATATTGTTACATCAGAGAAATGGATCTGTAGCTAGAGGATGATCTTATCAGGTAGGATCCCAACAGAAAATAGATGCCACAGTCAAATTAGGATAATTCTGGGGGAGTTTATTTATAAAGGGACTGCGTATGAAGATATGTGCAGGGCATGGGCAACCTCAAGAGATGGCACAGTAACCCTGTGCTTAAAGGACAGTTTCCAGGGTAGTAAGTCCCCTCACCCTACTCTCCTCTCCTCCTCCAATCTCCTGCAGAGGCTGCCCGTTTATTAAATCCAGCCAGAAGCCCAAGTGCATCAAACCTATTGATGCAGGGTCTAGGGTGGAGAAAGATCAAGAGTGCAGCCAGAGGAGCCAAGAGAAAATATCTGCCATGGTGACCTAGTCTTGAGTCAAGGTTTTTATTTTTCTTGTAAGACAAATACTAAAAGATGTTTGTGTGCCAGTGGAATTGATCCCATAGAGAGGGAGAGATTGACATTGTTGGAGGGATAGGGGATCATTGGAAGAATGAGGAATTCGAAAATGTTAGAGGGGAGGGTCCAAAGAGCGAGAGGAATGGCTTGTCTTAGAAGCAAAGACAGATCTTCGATTGTTATAGGAGGGAAGGTACAAATGAAAGCAGGATTATAGAATGAATGGAGGGAGTTGGAGGGAATAATGATCTGATTTCATCTAATTTTTCAATAAAGTGTGAAACTAAAACATCAGCTGGTGAGGAGGGTTGCTGGAGACTTAAGGAGAGAGAACATGCATAATAGTCATGTCAGAGAATGAGAAAGTGAATTTACTAGAGAAATGTAAGATTATCTGATACCCTTGTACACATCTGAACTTTGTGGTCACATATTAGAAATGAGTCCTCTAAGCAATATGGCAATTTTTCAACTTCTCAGGAGCAAGCTCAGACTAAGTGACTTACTGGATATGTCCAGTGTTTTTCTAGGCAAGAATGGCAAAAGGAGAGAAAGGAAAGGAAGATAAGGGGTTTTTCAAGGGAGTGATTTTAATGATGGCTCATAAAATATAAGCTAGATGGTGAGATAAGTGAGGATGAGAGGGGGAAATAGAGAATGACAAAGTTGCGGAAGGGTGAATGGATCTCAAGTCAATGATGTCAGTCTCTGAAGGACAAATGCTGAAGTGGCTAAGCTAGCAAGAGAGGAGATAACAATACACAAGTGGGATGTATGAAATCAAGATTTAGGAGAGGATGCAATTGCTGGAGACGACAAAGACTAGGGCATGGACATGTTGTAGGTGGCTGAGGTGGGGTGGAGGAAGAAATGGTTAGAGCTAAGGAGGCCAAAGCCTGAAAGATCACAGCCATAGATGACCTACCTTCATGGATGCTGAATTTGCCAAGAATGATATCAGGCAGAGAGGAGGAGAAGAGGAAGTAAGCCAGATGCTCAAGTCATCAATCAATTAATAATAACAACAACAAAATAATAACACACACTTATACAGCACTGATAATAACTCAAGCACCATTCAAAGTACTTCACATCTACCTTAGCCCATTTTGAAGATTAAAAAACTGAGTCTCAAGGACATTAATTAACCTGCTCTAATCTCACAGCTAGTAAACGGCAGAGCCTGGATCCAACCCAGGCAATGTGATTCCAAAGTCTATGTCCTTAACCACAAATTTCCCCTACTGCTCTAATTTACAAAAATAAAATAATAAAATATATAATTAAAGCCAATGCTTTGGAAGCACTTCCTCTGTGCCTAGTACTTTTGGGTAATAAAGTCTAATGATACGCTTCAAAGCAGCTGGGATTTTTGAAGTAAGAAGACAGACCATGGGGAAAGGGGATAAATCCCTTACCCTCAGGCCCTAAATTGTCTGGGGTGAGAGATGAGAAAGCCACCAATGGGAGGCTTGCAGGGGAAGCTGCTTCACCAGAGGACAGAAAGTCTTCGTTTAGATCTAGGAGGTGATGGGACCTTTCAGAGAGAAGGTTTGGAACATAGGATTTGTTCACGGCTCACTGAGAATTCCAGGGAAGCAAGAGATTTGGGAGGGCAGGGAGAGGTGGGGATAGCATTGGATTTGGGAAGCTTAAAGTCATGTCCAATGATAAAGGATTAGCTGAGAGCCTTGGTCTCTGATGGTGACTAAGGAGGAAAGGATGAGAGGTGTAATGGGACAAGTCTGGAGGTCTGGGAGCATCAGTGATGGAAGTCCTTGATGGGAGAGGAGTTTACACATGCAATGAGATGAGACCCTTAGGGCAACTGATCTGGTGCACAGATGTGTTTTATTGGTCTCTATAGCCCCAGCGTCTGGCACCCAGCATGGTTTCCAGCACAAAGTTGTGCCTATACTCCTTACAAGGGAAGACAAGGTCCAGAATTATCTGGCCCCTGCCTAGATCTCTTACTTCATCTTGCACTACTGTCCTCCATGCTCATCCAACTCCAACCACACTGAGCTCCATTCATTCCCCAAACCCACCAAGTTCCATCCCACTTCAGAGTCTATTTACTTACTATGCCATCTGCCTGGACACCCCACCACACCTCCAACCAGTTTCTCACATTCCTGGTTCTTCGTCACTCAAATCTCCACTCAGCTGTCACCTCTTCACCCATGCCTTGCTTGACCTCTCACTTTTAACATCACACCCCAGTATCTCTCTCATCATCCTACTTTATTTCCTTTATAGCACTATCACTAATTGCATATTTGTTTGTTCATATGCATATTACTTGTTTCTTGTATATTTTCTGTCTCTCTGCACTAGAATACCCATGAAGGCTGAAGCATCATCTGTCTGCCTTGTCTTCAGGCCCTAGCATTTAAAATAGAAAATACAGTAAATAGTAGTCGAAAAAAATGAACTGAATTAGTTGAAAAAAGTGAAATGACTTCAAAAAAATTTTAGATGCATTCAAAATTTTTGAGCACAAGAACCATGGTATATCATAAAAACCTCTGTAATTCATGGTTAGCCCTCTAGAGCCCAGCAAGATCAAGGTCTGGCTTGGCACTTGCAAGCCAGCTCATCACGCTACACCTGCAACTGTGTGGGTTCAACGGCTGTTACGGAGAGTAAGCAAATATTTGGCTGGCTCATTTGCCAGAGTCATTGCCACTGATTAAAAAGTAATTAATTATGGGAATTAAGGAAAGAGAAATGGCCTGCATGTCCCTGGGCCACCTTTTTCTGAACGACTTCTGTGGCCCAGGGCAAGTCAGGACATAAAGCAAAAATAAACCATGCGCTCTGAGGCTTTGACGATAAAACTGATGAGACGCCAGGCCACAGATAAGGTGTCCTGACTGTAGAACATTTTAAAGAGCATGCCTTTGAACTTCAAAATGAACAGAGGAAGAAAAGGATTCTTAGAATTAAAAGAAAAATAATAGTAATTTTTGAAAAACTTAGCATGGGTTAAAGAAAGATAAGATTTACTACATTGGGAAAACCAGAGTGAACCCATGCAAAGTGCTGTCATGGGATGAAGTAATTGAGATAAGCCCTTGCCAGTTCTGAATAGAGGGTATTAGTTTGAAAGCAAAGAGGGCTTTGTCTCTTCCACTTGATCCCTTTGATTTTATATTTTCTGGTCAACTTAACCTTTGAGTCTTACTCAAGTGATTTTTGACCTAGTTGTGGCACGAGGGCCTGAAGTTCTACAAAGCAGAAGTCATTTGATTACAATGCTTAGCCACTGTGACATTCCTTCACTTTTTCTCTATTTTAAAAAACTTTTTTCTTACATCAGTTAAAGCAAACAAGTCGTTTTAGTGCATAGCTGCAAACAATAGCTTGTATTGTCTTAGTACCTTCCAAAATTAAGAAATGAATTTAGCAATGATCCAATTAGTTCCCAACTCTCCACCTATTTTATGGATGAGCAACGTAAGCCCCCAAATGGTGAAGGAGCTGATTCAAGAGCACAGACACCTAGTAACAGGGTGGAGGGCAGAGAAGGTAAGTATTGAGGCAGGTGGACTGGAGTTTGAATCTATCTCCACTATTCACTAGGTGTGTGCCAGTGACCACAGCCACTGCATCTGCCACAAACAAGACTATTTCTCCTGACTGAAATATTCTCATCTATAAAATGGTGAGAATTTTATAAATTCCATTGACATTCATCATGCCCAAGCACTGTACTAGAACCTGGGGATTCAGTACAGATACAATGAAAAATAAACACATGGAGTTTACTCTCTCTCAATAAATTGGTAACTATAATTATCTTATCTCAGATCTCAGATATCCTGAGCAGGGGATTTGGGGAAAAACAAAGAGTAATTTCCCCTACCCACTGCTAAGGCCATGAAGACACTACACGAGAGGAGAAGTAGGCTTGGCTAGATCCGTGTTCTAGGGCCTGCTAAAAAGGCTCTTAGCTCTCTCTCCTCCATGCCTTAAATTCTATTCATAAATGATTCTCTCTGCACCTTGGTGTGTCTTCCATTCAGTAGGGGTTTAGCATAGACCTTCCCAACCTTTTTCATGTCATGGCACACGCAGAAAATTTAGCTTCCCAGCACCCAATGGACCAACACAGGGATTGGCAAGTTTTTCTATAAAAGGCCAGATAGTAAATATGTTTGGCTGTATGGACCATATGATTGTTGCAACTACTCAACTCTGCCTTTGAAGCTTGAAAGCAGCCGGAGACAATATTAAAATGAATGAGCATGGCTGTGTTCTAATAAAATTTGATTTACAAAAACAGATCTTATGATGATTTGCCCTATTGACTATAATTTGCCAACCCCTCACCTAGCACAAAGTAAAAACTCAGTAAGTACTATTGTTAGTCATTCAGTAAATCTGCAAATATTTACTGAGTACTTTCTATGTGCCAAGCTCCTTTCTGGGTGCCAGCACAAAGTGTTGAGTGAAAGAACATAGTTCTTACCCACACTGAGCTTATAGTCTACTTTCTAATAAGTAGTTATGAAACATGAAGCAACAAGAAATAAACAAGTGTGCTTTTGAGATAAAGAACAACCAGAATCCCACATCTTCTGACATCAAAGCTCAAGCACTAATACCACTTATAAGCTACTTGAGGGTGAGAAACAAATCTTCTGTTCCTATTAAATCTTGCTGCCAGGCACAGTTCTGGGCACACATTAATCACTTCACTGAAAATGTGCTGACTCTAATATTATAGTAGGGGATTGGGGTTGTCATGGAGACTGCTGCGTGCCCCTTCCTTTTCCCATCTCTATACCCTTCTTTCTCTTTGCAAATGTAGTAAGAATTGGCAGGCTAATGGCCATGACTAATTTTGTTTTTGGGTTCAAGGCCCTGGGCAATACCAAAGCGACTTGTTGAAATTCCAAATCTCAAATGATCTTGAGAAAATTTGTGGATGAAAAGCAGGAAATCATCTCAAAGCCTTGTCTTAATCTAGATGCCCCCAAGAAGAGTAGAGCCTGGAGGAGGGCTTGCTGGGAGTTTATTGTGGAGAAGGGATCTCCAGGAACAGAGGGGCTGTGCAGGGTGGGATAGGGAATGGAGAAAAGCCCACCCAGGGTGCACTGTGGAGCTGAGCACCACCGTGCAACTGGGGCTCAATCCCACCAGCGACCTTCAGAGAAGCCTGGCAGAATGCAGCCTAGAATTGCTACCTAAAGGACAAATGAGGGGGATATTTATCCACCTGCTCCCATCCCCCATTGATCAAGGGTTATCCCAGGAGCTGCTACCTCTCATATACTTTCAGGGCTGCATATGCCTCAGAATGTCTGAGCAGGTTCCTTTAGGAACCTCACATTGACCATGTCATAGAAGACCCAGGGCAGAAAGCGAGAGTTACAGCCTGCAACTGAAGCCAGATGCTCTTAGGTTTAACCTGCATGGTAGCTGGTTCCTACAACAGTGGGTGGAGTAGATGTGGGCATCAGATGGGGCGAAAGAGCTGTCCAATCCAGCTATGTATGTACATTCTGCCAAACTATAGCAGGTGCACCAAGGAAAGGTCTATGCTTTATACAGAGTAAACATCCAGCCTTCTGCCTACCACCAATTCTAACCTTCCTCCCCTGATTAAGATAATGACAGTGATTCACCTTTGTGTTGCACTTTCACAAACGTTTGACTCACAGACATCTTGTGATAAACTAAAGATTGAATTATTATTCTTCCCTTCTCTCAGATAGGTTAAAAGTACCAATTGTCTAAGACAGCGCCATTCAATGGAACGTTCTGCAATGATGGAAATGTTCTACACATTGCCAAATATTGTAGCCATTAGCCACATGTAGTCGCTGAACACGTGAAATATGGGTCATATGACTAAAGAACTGAATTTTTAATTTTAATGCACTATAATTAATTCTAATTTAAATCTGGCCACATTTGGTTCTAAATTAAACTATTTCACATGCATTCTTGCTACCGCCTGGTTGTTTTCAGTCTTAACTCTGATGTAAAAAGGAGGGTCTCACCCAGAAAGAGCGCTGAATAACTGACAGAAGCTGAGGCAGCAAGAACCTTCAGTGGGAGGGACAAACACAAAGGAGAGCTTCTTCTCCTCCCTCTACCTACTTTGCATTCTCGTGTTCAGTTTGCACCTGAACACAACACCAATTTTTGCTTTCACATACAAAGCGAAAAGATCCTGCACACCTAAAATTATAGTATGTGCCTTGTAGAACAATGCACCCAAGATGCCACTTGTATAAGGTGCGACTTGCATAACTTGGGGGCATCTGTCTCGAATAAATGGGAGATTTGAGAGACTCTAATTCAAAGCTTCTGAGTTTTAAGTCCAAGACTTTTTACTTCATATTGTAGTACTTCTTAATTCAAGTATGATAAGTGTGTCAAACCCAAGTACATTCAGTAAATGATTCACGAGCTCCTAAGTTACAGTACAATTGTTATTTAAATATTTATGTGTTGTTTGGAGGGAAAGAGGCATTTTAAATCTAAAGACAGTGGCAGATCATCCATTCTGAATTGTTAGAGAGCAAGGCACCTCTCCTTCATGTATTTTTCAGAAAACTGAAGCTCACAATAACCTTTAAAGACTAAACTTCTAAAATCCTGTCCACTTTTGCTCAAAACATTTCTGAAAGCACTCTCGCACTTTGTAAACAGAATCTTTCAAATATTTTTACTCTTTCATCCATTCACTTATTCATTCATTCATTCAACAAATATAAAATAAACACTTCCCGTGGGCCATGCACTGTGAAATGCTCTGGCTCTGAGGCAGACAGGCAAATGAGTCATTCTGCCCTCAAGGAACTCAACAGTCTCCAACCACCAGCCTCCATGCTGCCATTATTTCTCAGAATAGTACAAATATACTGCAAATGCTGTTACACAATGTCACGTTCCAGAGCAGGGCTTTCCCACAGAAATCTAATGTAAGCCACTTATGTGATTTTAAATTTGCTAGAAGCCATGTTTAAAAAAAGTAAAGGGAAACAGGTGTAATTCATTTTAATAATATATATTTAAATTAAAACATCCTAAATGTTATCATTTCAACACATATTCAATATTTAAAAATTGTTTTTGTTTGTTTGTTTGTTTTTAAGATGGGCACCTGAGCTAACAACTGCTGCCAATCTTTTTTTTTTTTCCTGCTTTATCTCCCCAAATCCTCCCGGTACATAGTTGTATATCTTAGTTGCAGGTCCTTCTAGTTGTGGCATGTGGGATGCCACCTCAACGTGGCCTGACAAGTGGTGCCATGTCCATGCCCAGGATTCAAACTGGCGAAACCCTGGGCCACCGGAGTGGAGTGCTCAAACTTAACCACTCGGCCACAGGGCCGGCCCCTAAAAATTGTTAATGATGTATTTTACAGTTTTTTTCATACTTAGTCCTCAAAGCTCCATGTGCATTTTTTTTCCAACCTTTTTTTTTTGAGGACGATTAGACCTGAGCTAACATCTGCTCCCAATCCTCTTCTTTTTTGCTGAGGAAGACTGGCCCTGAGCTAACATCCATGCCCATCTTCCTCTACTTTATATGTGGGACGCCTACCACAGCGTGGCTTGACAAATCGTGTGTAGGTCCGCACCAAGGATCTGAACTGGTGAACCCCGGGCCACTGAAGCAGAACGTGCAAACTTAACCACTGCACCACAGGGCCAGCCCACTGCGGGCATTTTATATCTGCTGCACATTTCAATTCAGACCAACCAAATTTCAGATGCTCAATGGCCACACGTGGCTAGGAGCTTTTGTACTGGACACCAAAATTCTACAGCTAATAAATGATTAATTGCTCCTTAATTAAATGGAGCAAGCACTTAAATATTTTCACTTCATATGTCTGCTTTTTGTGATTTCTCACTTTTCCCTCTCACTCTTAGGCAGCTTGTTTTCCTCCGTCCTTGTTATAAATGTGCTCATCTCTAGCAAATGCCAATGCCTCCCATTATTCATTAATTCTTATAACCCCATATAAGCTAGGAAATTATCAATAAAACAATTCTACCTAAGAACAGAGTAAATGGGCTCTGAGGAAGAGCTAAAGAGTCATTTTTGTGAGCAAAGCTTATAAATGTTAATGTACAAAATTTCTAACACAGGCTTGACTTCCCAAAAAGCCTTTAACTTCTTTCTTTCAGCCACCTTTTTGATCATTGGTTCCCAAAGTGTGATCCTCAGACCAGCAGCATCAGCATCGCCTGGAGAGCTGTTAGAAAGGCAAAGTCTTGGTCCTCACCCCAGACCTGCTGAATCAGAATCTCTGGGGATAAGGTCTAGCAATTACTGTTTTAATAAGCTCTCTGGGTGATAACAGTGCCTGCTAAAGTTTGAGAACCATTGTTCTAGAAAATTAAGACTGCTATATACATGTACTGGAGATGAGTAAGTATTTCTTTACTCCTTTTTTTTTTTTTTTTTTTTGAGGAAGACTAGCCCTGAGCTAACATCTGCTGCCAATCCTCTTCTTTTTGCTGAGGACTGGCCCTGAGCTAACATCCGTGCCCATCTTCCTCTACTTCATATGTGAGATGCCTACCACAGCATGGCTTGCCAAGCGGTGACATGTCTGCACCCGGGATCCAAACCCATGAACCCCAGGCCGCGAAAGCAGAACGTGTGCACTTAACCACTGTGCCACTGGGCCAGCCCCTCTTTACTCCTTTTAAATTCAGTATTCTAACTACCTGGAGAAGTATCAAAATAAAGAGCGTTAATTTTTTTTCTTTGAATCATGGTAGTAAAAGTTGTGTTAGTTAATATATGTATTAGTTTCCTATTGCTGCTGTAACAAATTACCATAAATTTAGTGGCTTGAAACAACACAAATTTATTTTCTTACAGTTCCAGAAGTCAGAAGTCCCAAATGGGTCTCTGAGCCGAAATCAAGGTGTCAGCAGGGCTGTAGAGAGAAACATCAAGTTGAGTCCTTGTCAGGTCGTCTCTCGCTGGTTCTTCTTACTCTGCCTCCGTCTTCCACTTTAAAGAGCATTGGGCCCACCTGGATAATCCAAGCTACTCTCCCCACCACACATTCAGCTGGTAGGCAACATTAATCCATTTGCAATGTTAATTCTCCTTTGACATTTAACCTAACACATTCACAGGTTCCTAACATATTCACATGCCAGGACATGGACATCTTTGGGGGCCATTATTCTGCCTACCACACTGTATGATTAGTGAGTTACTGACATACCCTAATGCTCAATTTAAAAAAATTTACTCCCTACCTATATTTAGATTGACATGTAGCATTTTTCGTTAGAGTTGCAAAAGATCTAATTTCTTGCACTTTGTAAATCTCAATATTTACACCACTCTTAAAAGTACCCAAATGAATTTAAATGTGATGGTGATTTGATATAGCCATCATCCATTTAAATTTTTTTTCAATACAGGTATAGCTTTCTTTCTGACAGTTGAAATTGTCTATCATTCCTTTTTTCCTTGCAAGCATGTTCCTACTTTCTTCCCGCAGAGTCAGAGAATGTTATATTAATATATTTTCATGCTTTAGGGTCTTTCATTGATAACCCCAACATACATGTCTACAACAAAATTATCTAAATAGGTAGTTAGACAGATAGATGTGCATAGCTATGTGTATGTGTTCACTTTCCTGTGATCGCTAGGCTTGGAGTTCAAATTTTTTCATCTATATTGAGTTCTTAATACAATTAATTTTAGTGAGCAATAGAGCTAAACATATTATACATTTTATAAATATTTTTAAACTAAAAATAAAATTTTATTGAAAAGATATCTTTATTACAGATGGGAGTGGAGAGAGAAAATTGTGACATCTTGATTATATGAAACTTTTTCAAAGAACAATATTTCAAATAGCCCCTCTGAGGTTTCCACACCTCAGGACAACCTTTCATAGTACAATTCTGGGTGGTGAGAGTTAAGCCTTTATTTGTAAATTGGGAGAGGGACAAATATGAGAGGCAAGGTGGTCACAGAGAGTCATCAGGAGGCCTAGTGGAAGCAGAGCAGGTCTTCTGACAAGATATACAGATAACACAGCAGACAAAATTATAAATGCATCACGTATGTCTTTCTTCTTTGATTGAAATAACACAAAATGGAATGTATCAGCATTCTAATATTTGTAGGACACAAATCTCTAGCAGTACTAAAAATAGTGTGTCTCCCTGTGGGTGAGGTCATAATGTTTTATGCATCCCAACTATCAAAATGAATTCCAGTCAACCCCACTGGAGGAAAGACTAAGCTAGCTTCCGATGCCCTCTAAAGAAAACAATATTCCAAAATCATTGTCATCAGGAGGAGAGAGGAAAAGGCAGGCAGCCCAAAAAAGTATTATAAAGTTGTATTTACAAATTATTTAATATATATATATTTTTAGACTTTTATAGCATTAATTATATTTGTCAGCTTTGTTAATGGTGTAATTTGTTGACGTTTCTTATTCTAAGTAAATGCTATTCATTTTCACAATTAACTCTTCATGATTGTGTAGGCTTTTCAAAAGGGAACCTCTAAGTTTATTTTTTTAACTTAAAAATACCACTCAATAGCTGACCCCATGGCTGAGCGGTTAAAGTTTCGAGCAGCCCAGTTTCACGGATTTGGATCCTGGGTGCAGACCTACTCCACTCATCAGCCGTGCTATGGAGACATTCTACATGCAAAGTGGATGAAGATTGTCATGGATGTTAGCTCAGCTTTATCTTCCTCAAGCAAAAAAAAGAAGAGTGTTGACAATGTATGTTAGTCAGGGCAAATCTTTGTCACCAAAAAATTAAAAAAAATAAAATACAGCTCAATAAATGCTTGTCAAACCAGACTGAATGGAATTTTTTCAATCAAATAGAAAACAATTAGTATTCATTGATTTCTGGTTCATGCCAGCAACTCTTTTTAGACTGTTTGGAAACAAGAGTTTCATTTACTTCTCATAAAACAAGCAACCAAATAAAAACATGCAAAACCTTAAGAGTGTATCAATGTCCATATTTCACTGCCAAGGAAAGGTTAAGCCTAATGTTTACAGCTAATCCCACAGCTGATAAAACATCAATGCAGGATGAGATCCCAGGATTTTTTGACAATAAGTGGTAGCCACCACCAAGTCGCTATTCATATATTGAATGGGTTAGGTCGTGGTAAGTGCAAAACAGAGCAAAGAAAGCGGGGCAGAGGGCTCAGCATGGTGGAGGTGGCGGTCAGAAAGGAAAGCATGTACAATTTGTCATGGGGTGGTCAGGAGAGGCCTCATCAACAAGGCAATCCTTAAGCAGAGACTCAAGAGATGTGAGGAATTCATTTTGCAAATATCAGAGCAATGAGCATTGCAGGCAGAGGGAACAGCAAATGCAAAGGATCTGGGGTGTTCTGGGAGTGCTTGATGAACAAGAAGGGCAGTAAAGAGGGGTTACCAATGGAACAGGTGGAGCTGGGGCTGACGTGGTTTGCAGCTCACAGAGGACCTTGTAAGCCAGGCGCAGTGCTAAATCCTCTGACTTGAATTTTCCCAGTTAATCCTCAAAACGACTCCATCAGGAAGGTATTATTCACCTGCATTTTCAGACCTGGAAACTGGGGCCTCCTCAGGCCCCCGCAGAAGCACCGGTACCAGCTGTCCAGGACCCTCTCCTTGCCTCCCTTTTCCAAACTTCCTAAATCTGATTGCTCCAACCTCTTCTTTTTGTTACTCTGCATCAAGGATTAATAACCGCTTCCTGTGTTTACATCACTGTGATTTTTTCTTTTTGCCTTTTCAGTCCTCTCCCATTTATTTAACCAATTCACTATTTTAAATCCTGTCTGTTAAAATAACCAGAGTGGTTTCTATTTTCTACCGAGAGAGTAAATTCATATCTACTTCCACAAGCGTGCAGTGTCTCTGCCATGTACCAGGTGCTGTGCTAAGTGGCAAAGACATAAAGATGAAAAAGACAGAGGCTGTGACCTCAGGGATGCTAATGAGCTAGACAGACACATTCCAAGCTCAGTCCCTGTAAACCACTCAGGCCACACTACAAGTTAAAATGCAAGTACCGTCAGCAAAGTGTAACAGAAACACAGAGAGGACAGTGACCGATTCTAACTGGAAGAATCTTACCAGCTGACAATGGTGCCATTCCTTGAAAGAAGAATGGGATTTTATGGAGAAAAGAGGAGGGGTGGAGGGAGTGGAGGCAAAGGAAACAGCAAGAGTCTAGAAGAGGAAGAATGCTTAGAATGTCAAGGAAAGGAAAGTAGCTCAACAGAGTAGGAACAACCCCCAGTGCATGATGGGAGAGTGCAGGGGTTGAGGCAGGGAGGGTAAGGTGAGCCCTTGGATGGTATGAGAAGAATTTGGGCTCTCATTTGCCCCAAGGTAATGGGAAGTCATCAAAGGAATTTAATCGGAGAGTGACATGGGCAGATCTGCCTTTCCAAAGATCATTCACATTCACTACCAGAAGAAGAGGTAGAAAGTGGAGCTATGAAGGGAACCCCAGTGAAAGATATTGAAGGCTGAAGTAGGGCAGTAGAGGGGCATGTGGAGGAGCAGGTTTGAATGAGATAATATATGCAAAATTGCTTTGAAACATATGGAACCCCGATAGAAAGTCAAAGTGTTATTCTTCCGCATATTTTTCTCCTGATCTGCCTGCACTTTTAGCGCCAACAGTAGGCAGGCATCCCAGGGAGTCAGGCCTTCTGGTCAACTTCCTACTCTTGGTCTTGCATACTCTTCTCTATTCCTCCTAGAACGTTAGTGGACATTCCAACAGGGGGCTTTTCAAATCCTATCTTGTTCACCATCTTTTCTCATAATTGTCTCATTGTATCCTTGGACATTAACTCCCTCCAGAGCTCCAGCCCTATTTAGGGAAGCCTCGTGTAGAGCTTGGTTGGACTTCCAAATGACTTCCTGGATGGAAAGATCTGGAAGGACATAGCATGGACTAGGATTGAACCTGGCTCTGCCATCTATTGGCCTTGGAAATTCATGTCAACTCTCTAAGCCTCATTTTCCCAATCTGTAGAATGGGAATCCCAATACTTACCTCACAGTTGATGATTTACTAAGATATAAGAACGAAGTCTTAGTAAGATGCCTGACGTGGATCTCAGCCCACTTGAATGCAAGGTCCCTGAGAGAAGAAACCAGTCTTCTGTGCTCACCAACTCCATATCTACTGACTGGTTAGCTCATTCAAATTAATACTTGCCTGTCTTGTTTTTACTTTTTTTTTTGCTTACTCCTTGAATGAATGTCTCAAGGCTCAAATCTGCTCTAGAGAGTTCTTATGCAAGGGAGAAATCCAGAAAACTCACTCATGAATTCTTTACACTACTCTGGCATCACTGTGTGCAATTTCCCAAAGCCTTTCATTTATATGAATGGACTACCCTTCTGGGAAGCCAAGGGGTTATATCCACACCACAAGAGAGGAAACTGAGATCCAGAGAGAGGTCATGATTTGAGGACTTTCACGAGACTAGAATAATAAATCTGGGACTGGAATCAGATATGTCCAACGGTATAGTTCATTCTGTCCTGAGCTATCAAGTGGTAGTAAGATAGTCAGGATTCTCTGTTGGGGACATGGGAAGAATTGTTCTGGGAAAGAGTTGAAGAGCATGCCCTCAAGCTAATAGAGGACAATAGGGCAGAGTGCCAAGCTTCTCCCCATTCCAAGATGGGGTGATCATCCCCATTTAGAATCTACACCTGGGGGTCTCCCTGCCTGCAGCCTTTCTCTCTCCTTAGGGCAGTGCTTGAGACACAGCAGAGACTGCCACCTCATTTTTCTTTCTTTCTTTCCTTCCTTTTTTCTCCCTAATGCACGTTGTCCCTTTCACTGTCCTTGCCACCCCTATTCATCTGCCCACATTGTTTATAAAAGCACTGTATGCTGAGGTGTCTTCTCCTCCTTTCTCCCTTTTCTATCCTTCAGCCCCATCCTCCCACATGCCTGCATTAACCGGAAGGGGAAATAAAGAAACTTGCCAACATTCTTATACCACACAAGGAATTAAAATTTAACCTCTTTCCCTTCCTTCCATGACAAAACACTTTAATTTTACTAAAGCAAGGTGAGAGCTGAGAGCAAAGCTGTATTACAGAAAAAAAAGAGAAACACACCCCTTTCCCAAGCTAGGTATTGTAGGAGACAGCTTCTTGTAGAGCAAGGGTATGATGTTGGGAGATAGGCAGACATGAGTTCCAATGCACAGTACTTCCACTTCTTCCTAACTCTCTGATCTTGTACAAATATCCATCTTGTCTTTTAGGAAAAGCTTTGCCATTCCTGAGATACTGAAATATACTTTTTTTCCCCTTAATGATGAGGCAAATCATGTAACTAATTGTATTTTACTTTTTGCCCTGGCCACCAGGAAGCTCAGAGGTTTGTATAGAACTCAGTTTAAATAATAATATGTGACCCAATGATATCTACATCAATCCTAATTTATGCTCTGGTTTTTATCTTCTCTCCTACCCATATTATCCATGATTCTGACTTTTTATGTTTATATTCATAATTTCCTCCTTTTATTAAATGAGCATACAATTGTGTTTTATTGAATCTTTATAAATCAAAGCATGGTATAAATAAAAAAAAATAAATTATCTCTCTGCACGTCCATTTTCAGACCTATAAATATGGATGTAAGCACCCACCAAATAGCATTGTTATAAGGATGAAATGAGACCAAATACATCAAGTTTTTAGCTTTGCCTTGAACATGGAAGATGCCTGTTAAATATGTGTTCTTGTTGAGATAGAAAAGAGTTGGCTGCCACGTATGGCCCCTTAAAAACGTTTTCAATAAGATGTGTCAGATCTGAGGCATAGAAACATGTAGCCAAGGTTAAAATATCCTACAGACACGTGAGCATTTCCCAATCTGTCCAAAAGCTGGGTGCGAAGATTCCAGCCTCTTCTGCTCTTCCAGGTTCTTCAGGAGACACTCCAAAGTCATGAAGCTTTATTCAGTGTTGGTGCCCAATAGGCCATGGTCTTTGGCAAGTTCTTAATCTCGCTCAACCTCAGTTTACTCATCTAGAAAATGAGAATAATAATATTACCTCTCTCTTTAGGCTCTAGAGAAGATTATGCAAAAGGAGAAACATGGATTGTTTAGATCATGCTAAGTGCTCAATTAAAGTTAGCTGTTAACTTTAAGCCCAACAACTAGTACTAATATTTTATATTACCCTATCTCCTCTAATCTTTCCAACTTGGAAAAGAAGGCATTATTACCTCCATCTCGCAGATAAGGAAATGGAGGCTCAGAAATGCTTCATGACTTCCTCAATTTAAAAAGTAATGGAGACAGGTAGGAGATTTTTGCCTGTAAAGATTAGAGAGTCACCTAAAGTTATAGAATGAACTTGAGAAATAATTTCAGGTCTAGTCCACACCGAATGTGGATTTTAATACCTATAGGACTAGGATGGAATGTCCATCACCTCACACAACTCCAGGCTCATTGCAGGAATTCTAGAATTGCTTCTTTTTTAAAACATAGCTTTATCAAACAAGAACTGATATTTAAAAACTTCACACATTTAGTGTGTACAATTTGATGAGTTTGGATATTTGCAAATGCTCATGATACCATCACCACAATCAAGATCATAGACATATGCAACACTTCTCAGTTTCTTTAGATCCTTTTGTTGTTGTTGTTTCATAGTAAGAACATGAGATCTACTCTCTTGATAAATTTTAGAGTACACAATACCGTATTATTAACCAGAGGCACTATGTTGTACAGCAGATCTCTAGAACTTGTTAATTAGCATGACTGAAACTTCATACTCATAGAACAACTCCCCATTTCCCCATTCCCTAGTCTCTGGCAACCACTATTGCATGTCATTTCTATAAGTTTGACTGCCATAGATACCTCACGTAAGTGGAATCATGCGGTGTTTGTCCTTCTGTGACTGGTCTTTTTCATGTAGCATAATGTCCTCCAGGTTCATCCAGGTTGTCACAAATGACAGGATTTCCTTCTATTTTAAAGCTGAATAATATTCCATTGTATGTATATATTACATTTGCTTTATCTACCCATCTGTCACGGACGCTTGGGTTGTTTCCACGTCTTGGTTATTATGAACAACGTTGCAATGAGTATGGGAGTGCAGACATCAATGAAGACTCCAGTGCAAAAGTGAAAACGATGGGTAAATGGATAATCAGACTTGGGAGATAAACTAACCCATTTTAAGCTAAGGAGAAGTCTACATTCACATCAGCTCACTCCCGCCGAGAGCTCTGTGTTGTCCTCGGAAACATAGAGTACTGGGTACCACTGGGATTGCTTCACCTTGGGGGCTTTGGAGACAAAACAGATCTGGACTCCCAGATTTCGGCATTGTTAACATGTTAAATCTTTGTTATCCTAAGGAATAACTACCACCTAAGCTTAAAAAGAGATGAATAACCCAACTACTCCAGTCTTAGACTTGAGGCTGGATAACATTCTGAGTCAAGTAAAAAAGACTTGCTCATCAAGGAATCCAAGACATCTTGTTAATGCAAGATAATTTCCAAGGCAGGTGCTGGAGGATTCACTTTGTTTACGGGAGAGACTTGTACGAGGGGAAAAAAATGGCTTTTCTGACCAAGAAGGGACTGGCTTATTTTGCATCTATCTTATTCAATCATGTCATCCATTTTTATCAAACTACCACATTTTTCTCTCTTAAAAAACATTCAACTTATTCCATGCAAAACGGGTTCTAACGTGAGCTTCCCTGTCACATCAGACAGATATAGTAAGTATTATATAAACTTCCATTTCTGCAAGTTTTTCAGAGGGATTCTCACATTACCTACTCCTCAGAGATTTCGAAGATTTGCATTGCCTTCATACACCCCCAAAACTCAGCATGATTTGTTCAAAATTTTACTAGTCAGCATGGAAATAAAAAAATGGTACATCATGCACCATGATAAACTACCCCATGTGGTTTGGATAAATTAAATACTTTGCGCTTTCAGTCTCCCTAATGATTTGGAAATGAAACAGCTGTGATTTATGACGCTAGCTGACAGGCTAGATCTGAAGTTTACACTGAAAAATGCCATATTTAAATTCCCCTATAAATAAAAAATCATATTGCTCTAAAAAATCCAGCCTACGATATGTATGTAATAAATTAGAGAGCCTCATCTTGGGTGGGGAAATCTCCAGGACTGATGGCTTTCTTCCTCGGAAAAAATGCACCGAGTGAAACAGAGCTGGCTCTGTGTCTCTCTGCTACCACTTAACCAACAGCTATTGTTCCTTTCTGTCCGATCATTTATTTGCCCATAGTAATGACCACTGTCAGAGTCACCTGCATCAGCTGCATCGTAAAGGTGACCTGCTGTGGTTTTTAAGCCCAGAGCCACTATTTTGAATCAGGACGTTTCCAAAGTCTTGATATAAACATCATTCTGGGTTCCTGTGCTTTTTGTGCGTTTAAATGATGAGACTGTTCTCAGCTTCCACTTTGTTTTCCCGAAAAGTAACAGAACAGAAGCAGGTAAGAAAAATGATGTGTAATAATGGGGAAAAAGACACTTGGAGATAAGTCAGCTGACTCAGGGTCCAGTTTGACCTCTGCCTACCTTGTGACCTTGTGCTAGTTCCTTGCTCTCTCTGGGCTCTTTATATTAAGGGATTGGCTTATTTCACTCCTAAATCCCCTACTTTCTGACAATTATAGCCCAATATTTAGAGCGGAGCAAACCTGAATTAAAATCCTTTGGCAAGTTACTTGTTCCCTGTGAGCCCCAATTTTCCCAGGTAAATATGGAAATAATTATCCCTGCTACACAGAATTGTCAGGAAGATTCGACTAGATAATATATGCAAAGTATTTACGACAATTCCTAACATACAGTAAGTACTCAAAAAAAGTAGATGTCATTATTTTTATAATTATTACTACCAATATTTTCACTATTTTGCTAGACGGTAACCCATCCTTAAGGGAAAACATGAACAAATGAACACCATAAGCTTCAGGGAGGCGGTAACATCATAGCAAGAGCCGTCTGTCACATCTGTTTCATCGGCACGGCACCCAAGCCAGCAACTGGTAAAAAGAATTAAGTATTCTGAGTCTTCATGGTCCTGAAGACTCACTGGAAACTGCTGAGGCCTCACAGACCTGGATCCCCCCAATTCCATCTCTGTCCCTCACTAGGTCTTAGGGTTGGGCAAGTCATGTAACCTTTTGAGCTCAGTTTTCACAAATCTACAAAATCAAGCAGTAATCCCTACTTCATATGGCCATAATGAGCATTAAGTAAAACTGTGGCTATAAAGCACTTAACTTCTTACCCATCTCAGTAAGCATCGAAAAGAAAAAAGTCACTACCGTTACTATTATTTTTACTATTATTGATTTTCTGGCACTGCTTCCCAGCCCCTGCTAAACCCAAAGCCACTCAGCTTCCAGTGTTTTCCGATTTCCTCTAAAGTCCCATCACTTCCGTTCTGCTTTTACTCAACTGGCCCATTTGACAGGCCCTGCTCACTGGTCCTCCTTCCATTTTCTCTGCTTAGTTTTTACAGAAATCCGCAGCTTGCTGAGAAGCCTTCTTGTCTTATTTATGATTCATGAGGCACTGAGTATACAGATGGCATTATATAAATGTTTAATAATCACCATGTGGTTTCCCCGGAAATTCTGTCACTCAGTGAGGAATACAGACTGAAGGCTTCTCATATGTGAAGTAGTTAAGAAGGCAGACCTGCGTTTTCCTCTTCCCTCCTTCCTGTTGGTGCTCCGTAAAACTCAGGGAATCAGTGCACACCAGCCTGGGAGGTGTTCAGAGGCCACCACATTTAGGAGGGTTGTAAAAAAATAAATGCCTCTTATACTGTATATGATATTACTCTTCTGTGTCAAAGACAGTTCAGTTGCCCTGTAATATCCCAACGCCTGTTTTAATTATTCTATTACAGGGCATTGTTTTAAGTGGCTGAGTAACCATGGGGTTTTCAATTGGGTCCATTTCCATCATGATCTCATTTCATATGACTGTTTCCTTCAAGGGCCTTGTGGCAGCCATTTATTTGTGAGGTTCTGCACTTGTGGATGGAGTTGCATATGTAATGGAGAGCGACGGCACATTTGACAAATTGGAATCGTGATTGTCTGGCCTCCTGACAGTTGTTGATGTGTTCTCCTGACCTGTAAATGTTGCAGCTGACTGATTACGGTAATTGATTGAGAAAACATTTGTCAATAGCTTTCTAATGAAAGAGAGAGGTGAGGAGGAGAGATTGCTGGAGCTCCTAGGAGCTGGATTTCACTTAACAGAAGAAGCACTGAACCACATTATAGACAATCACTGAATTCTATATCCCCATATATAAAAGGGAAATGCAATTCATCTGGTCAACATTTGTGGAGCACCTACTATGTGCAAGGTCAGAGATCAAAAACTGGTGATTTATAAGTAAAATATGACCCTGAGCCTTCATCTGTCTGTCCTGCTTAGCTGTTCTGCACCATTATTAATTTTTTTTTTTTTGCTGAAGAAGATTCACCCTAAGCTAACATCCATTGCCAATCCTCCTCTTTTTTTTTTTGCTTGAGGAAGACCAGCCCTGAGCTAATATCTGTGCCAATCTTCCTCTATTCTGTATGTGGGACCCCTACACAGCATGGCTAGTGAGTGGAGTAGGTCTACACCTGGGATCTGAACCCACAAACCCAGGCTGCCAAAGCAGAGCACAAGGAGCTTTTAACCTTTTGGCCGTGGGGTCAGGCGCTACCATTATTTTGTTACTATTGGAAGCAAATTGCCAATATTTAAAATCACGATATTCCACATTAAAATTTAGATTTTCATCCAGCATCCCTTGGGAAAATCAGTATCTGGCAGCACTGGGCCAGCATTTCCACAAGGAAACATGTGTCCCCACTTCGGTAGCTGCTGCCTCTCAGAAATGGGCCATGTGCTCCCAAGTTTTCCCCTGTCTCTACACTCCATTACTTTGTTCATCAGTGTTAACTCTCTGGGCCCTGTACGATCTCCAGTGTGACATGCCCGTTTTAGGTTCGGAAGACACAAATGTGAAAAAATCTGATTGCAGGCCCTGCCTGAAAAGTCCTCACAGTGGTACAATTGTTGACTACAGGAAATACTAAATTTCAGGCAGTGAGGCAAAATGAGGCTTTCTGATTTATTAAAAAATCTGCACAGTAGACCCATCCCATATCTGTCATAAGGGCTCCCATATGCAAGAAACCGCTTCAAAAAAAAATCATTGCAATGCCCTGCCTCTGGTGGTAGCTGGGATTTTGGTTGAAGGAGGGCTAGCCCTGGAAGCAGCACCTGTGGGCATGGTTTACAGCTGCCTCACCAGGTTGCTGGTGCCTTCACATGAGTCATTCACTTCCCGAGGAATCCTCCTCCTCCAGATCCAACAGGGTAAGAGATTGGAAAGCACGCAGTAAACTGTAACGCTCTGTTCCGCGGGCAGTAAACTACGGCCACCTGCTTTTGTAAATAAAGTTTTATTGACGCACGGCTGCACACATTCATTTCTGTATCCTCTATGGCTGTTTTCACACTATGATGACAGAGCTGAGTGGTTGGAACAGAACCGAAAATATTTGTGATCTCGCCCTTTAAGAAAAACTTTGCAGACCCTTGCTCTATATAGAAATTAGCTATGATAATAATAATGCATGCTATTATTGCATATGATTTCCTCTGCTTTGAGAAGGCACTTCAATATCTGCAGAGCCTGCGAATCATGACTATGACCGTCGCTTTTCATCAGATTCCAGATATATGCTGGGATGCGTTGCTAAGCTTTCTGCTTGATAGAGCCACCTTTTCTTTTGTTGGGATAGTAAACTTCCCAAGTTCTCCAACAGATGGACTGTAGAGCGTGCACAGTCTTGAACGAAGCTTGTCCCCAGCCTCGTTTCTCTTCCTGGTGTGACTTTTGGGGTGTGGGAGCCTCACTTCACTCTCTGAGACACTAGAGAGTAGGAGACGAAAGAAACCTTTTCAAAAAGAGTTCAGCAGTGGGACTCACGTGGAACTTTTCTGTAGAATAGCATAGACAGGTTGCAAAAAGCGAGAGGCCGTGTCACACCATGGTTAAGGGTTCAAACCTAGCTGTGGACTCTGGCGGGTTCAAAGCATTTTTTCATTACTTACTAATTGCATGACATGAAACAGGTGCTTAACCTTGTTGTGCCTCATTTTCTTCCTCTGAAAAATGGGAAGAATGTTAAGACCCAACTCACAGAGTTTTATGAGGATTAAATGGGGCCACAATCACAAGGCAGGTAGCAGAGTGCACGGTACTGATGCCCTGTGTAAGCATGAGTTCTGCCAGGTCTGGCGCAATGTGACCAATGTCATTCTTTCAGAATATAAACTCCAGAGCAGTGCTTTTCAAAGTAGGATCACAGGACACCTGGTTCAGAAACACCTGAGCTTTCTTAATAATGCAGATTCCCAGGCCTCGCGCCAGACTTCCTCAAACAGAATTTGCTGTTGGGGAAGAGCGTGGACTCTTTACAGTAACGCGATCCCCCGATGCTGCTGATGACCCCTAAGATTTGAGAATTGCCGCCCTAGGGATAGCAGCCCTCTCTTTCTGCACATTATGCCACATTCTGAAAATACATTCTGAAAGAGACAGGGAATTTGTGTCCAAGGCAGTGCGTGACAGGCCTGATGAAAGCCAATGGCATGAATTATGAATCTCCTCTAGGCAGAGAAAACCCTTCAGGCTAGAAAGACCTGCTCCGGCTTTTAATGGAGTCGAGATAAACCGGGTAACCTGAAGAGTTCGTCCTCTGGACAGCTGCATCCCGAGGCTGCTCTCAGAATCACTTCTTGCTCCAGTGCCCAAACCCACACTTCAGCTAATTCAGTCCAGATGGATTCCCACCCACTGCTCCTTACACGTGGGTGTTCTAGTGGGTGTTCCCAGAGCAACTTTAGTTCCTTTCTTCGGCTTCTCTTTTAATAGATGAGGATACATGTGTAATGAGAACACTGAACACGCAGAATTCATAGGGTTTAGTCATAAAATGAGTTTTATCTTTTTTTGTCCCCAACTGCCCTCTTAAACCTTCTCAGTAGGGACAATTAGCCTTCTCTTGCCACTGAAGGAAAACTCAGGTCATCCCATGGTCAGATCATTATTGTAAGTCTCAAAGGTACACTCTCCATTCAAAAATTAAAATAGCCAATCCAATACATTAATCAAAATTCCTATCAGTATTCAAGCCGAAGTCTCCCCTGCCTGGGAGAAGAGTCACTCTCACTTTCTCATGCCACCTTCTTTACCTGCTATTTGTTATTTTTGATCTCCCCTCCCTTTCAGACAAAGGTGGAAGAGGGAAGAAAGAGAGGTAAGGGGAGTAAGAAAGTCCTTACTTAGCCGGTACTCTTGTAAAATGGCTCTGCTCTCTCTGGACCCAACACATGAGCCCTAGGAACTCTACATTTTTCAGAAGATCTGCTCCAAAGTGGGCTACCTGTCCCAGGGGAGCCCATCTGCTGCAACCTCAGGTGCGTGGGACATGGATTCACCCAAGTCCAGGGACAGCGTTCTAACCCTACCCCCACTCCACATGCGCACGCCCAGCGTGTCCCATGGGTATATGGTAAAAGAGCCTGAGGCCGGCTCTCTCTCCCTTGTGCCCCGATCTGATCCGGAGGACACTCACGCATCTTTTGCCCCTGACAATTGGCTGCAGGCAGGAAGGTGGAGTCACTTAAACTTCATGCTGGAGTCCTCTGGAGGGAGTCAGTCATCAATCCATAACTCATCCGCGATTCCTAGGTATACACACCAAGCTCAGAGCAGTCTCATGAAGCCCCCTCTCACTTGCCCTAAAGTGAGGAACCCCCCAACCCACCTCCTTAGAATGGGACTCACAGTCTTTCAACAGCTCTCCAAAAAAATCTCCCTCACATAACCCTCTCTCTCTGCTCCTGGGCATTTTAAATTCCTCTTGGGAAAGAGGGACTTTTTAAATTAATAAAACTCATTCTCAGATAGCTCCTTTTAAATTCTTCTATTTTGATGCCTGCTATCTGCTGAATCTTAACCTCATTAGTGGAAAATTCCATTATAGTAATCTTCAGTTGTGTCTAATTCCATCATGATGTCCTTTCCAGGATTATTTTTGAGAGAAGCATTCTCCTGAAGAAAACACAGAAACATACAAAAAGCAATCCTCTAGAAAAACACCAGGATCATACAAAATACTGTAACTAGCTCAAGCTCCCAGCTTAGGCTCAACCTCAGCAGAATTCTAGAGAGATGCCAACAGCTTCAGACTGCTGGGTCACTAGGCCAGCCCCACAGTGAATGAAATGATGCTGGGTCACCCCTAGCTCGCCATTTACCATCCTGCACTGTGACGATTTACTGCTGTTTCCCATTAGACTGAGAATTCCTGAGAACATACCTGTATGTTAGTGATCTCGACATCTCCAAATACTAGCAAAGATTCACCACTTAGAAGGCACTAAATAATTGCCCATTGAGTGGAATAAAAATAATTTCCCATTTCCCAACTCACCTTTGACCAGTCCCCTCAGCCACATTGAAAGAGAAATGACTGATAGCAGCTTAAAGCACTGTAGCTTCCAGGCATATCTGTGAAAACGTCAAAGCATTAAGGAAAAAGTATAGAGTTGATATGAAACCTGAGGAGTCAGCCTTTCTTGTTCTCCAAAATCATAGCGTGAGTGGGTACACCAATAAAGAAAGATCCCCACCCTGGTTACAGTTTACTACACACATGGTCCAGGTACATCCGGGTGTACCTCTGGAACACAAAATTTATTACATCACTTGGCCAGAGACCTGTCTGAGGCACAGATTTCTTGTTTGCTGGTTAGCTCCTTTTTTTTTTTTGGAATTCTTCCTTCATGCTACTCACATAGGTTGTTGGGCTTCAGAGACAAGTCAAAGTAAGTAGGAAAAGGAAAAGTTCTCTTCCTAGGAGAGACAGGCCAGGCTGCAGAGATTTGAAGAAGCTCCAGAAAGTAGCATCTATACCTGTAATTGCAGCTTCTTTTCTCCTAAGAATCAAATTGCATTATTGCTCTGTTCTTCACTTGCTCTGTATTCTCACAGTATTTTGTTCATTCCTCAAGCATTTATAGTGATCTGTTATGTGTAGTTCACAAATGTCTGTCCCTTTGAAAGTCAGAGCTTCTTGGGGGATGAAATTTTGCCTTATTTGTCTCAGAAAGCTAAATACTTAAAACTCATAGTTTTTGTTAACTAGGCAGATGGTAATATTTGTGATGGATAGAAGGATGGATGGACAGATGGATGGATGGATGGTGGATAGACAGATGGTAGATGGATGGGTGGGTGAATGAATGGATGGGTAGATGGATGGATGGATGGATAGATGGGTGGGTGGGTGGATGAATGAGTGGCTAGATGAATGAATTTATCTCTTGCATATTCACTATGTGGAAATTAGAACCACACGGTGTCTCTGGCTCCCCTCAAAACCAGGCAGGAATAAAGAAGGATCTGGAAATAATACTATTCCTTGTCAACAGCAGCAGTAATATCTCACAATAACATAATATTTTGAAATGTACTTATGTTGAGATGAATAAGTTTTATACTGAATTTCCTTTAAGATTAAGATGCAAACTATATATGAGAATATTTATTCATATAATAAAGCATTTTTTTCCTTTTTGATAAAAAACTATTAAATATTCTATTTAAAACGTGTATTTAGGTGAATTGACTGAATAGAATCTGATTAGAGTATGTGTTGTTTTCTGCCAAGCATCCAATTGTCTTTCTTCAGATAATCATGCTCTGATTCTTCTTTAGGAAACCATGACTCCCATCACTTTCAGCCCGTGTCCCTTAGGTGAGGTACCCCCATCAGCCAGGCCAGTCACAGTATTTCTTTTTCTTGGCCCTAGAGATAGATTCAAGGATGGACATCTGATCCAATCAGAGCCAATGCAATGCAACGAGACTTTTGCTTAGAGCTGTGGGGGACTCTAGCTCATTCTGCTTAACTTGAACCTGAGAGAATATGAATCCGGTTCTCAGTGGCTATCTTGCTATGAGACAGGCAATATTTGTCTGAGAAAGAGTCTAACTTAGACAAAGTGAAAGAAGAGAGAGAGAATGACTGGGTTATGGTAATCATTACTTGAGTCTCTGAATAAAGCTATATTTTAAGTCAAGTCTACGCCCATATGTGCCTATATATAAAAATATGTGTATATATAGTTGCAAGTGTAAAAAAGTCATCTGACCCACTTAGCTAGAGAAAAAACTCTGTGTGTGTACCTATATAAAAATGATTCATTGGTCCTAATGGATTCATTGATATTTTCAGAAAATAGATCCTAGTTTAGGCTCAGATTCTTGCAACTCCAGTTATATATATGGATAAGACGAACTCTCATATGTGGAGAAGCCTGTGCATAGACTCAGATGTACCTCAAACAATAATGTGCACCTGATCACCCAGGTACCGTGCCAGACCCACAAAAGACCAAAACCACATCCTTTTTCTCAAGGAGCTCACACTTTTAATAGAGGTTAGATTTGTAAACAACTAAGTATAATATATGTGAATAAACTACATTGGAAAATAGTGTAGTGAGAGCTTAAATGAAGAAGCAATTATTTCTGATCTGCAAATAGAGTTCCTAATTTATAGTCACAAAATGAGTTAGTAGGGTAAGTGGGAAGATGGGTAAGAAGAAGGGTTTTTTTCCCATCCTGGCTGTATATTAGAATTCTCTGGGGGCTTTGAAATAAATCCTGTGCTGGGACTACCACCCTCCCTCACTGCAGAGCAACTGAAACAGACTCTCTGGGAGGCAGATCCCAGGTACTGGTATTTTTTCGAAGCTCCAGAGGTGATTCTAATGTGCAGCCAGTGTTGTCAATCACTTTCCAGAGGAATGGTGCTCAACTCTCTTGCGCATCCAAGTCACCCTGGGGAGCTTATATAAAGTGTAAATGCCAGGGCTCCACCCTCAGAAGTTCTGATTCCATTGGTCTAGTGTGGGAGCCACTGTCAGTAAGTTTAAAAGCTTCCCAGATGCTTCTACCGTGCAGCCAACGTGGAAAACCATTGATCTATAGGAAACCCACCATTTTGGAGGTGTCTACCAGGCACTAGGCATCATGCTAGTGTGGGAGACTGAAATTGGCCACCCCAAGATATGTCTCTTTGGCATCAGGATTATTTGAGGCTGATTGCTTTTGATAAACTGGGACAGGGAAGGAGGCTCTGAGGAATGGAACTCGCCCTTTTGTTAGGACACGTTTACATTTGTAAGGTAAATCTCTATCTGTAAAAGGTGACTCCCTCTCTGTACCAGGAAGAAGAAAGGAGATGACCTTCTTTCTAGAAACTCTTAATCAATGTGGAAGGCAAGGACTTAAATCTGCATTTTATTGTGCTTGTCTGGTAACCTCCTGTAACTGACTTCCCTCCCCCTCTCAACATTGGCATTTCTTTAAGGATTTAGCATCTTTCTTTAGGCTAGGAACTGATTGCTGCCCTCACCTGTGACCACCCAGCTCAAGACAATAGACTTGCCTCCTGCGACGCCCTCCGAGATAGCAGACCACTACCTGCTGTGTCCATCAAGCACTGTGCCGACAGGGCAATCTTGTGACTATTGTGGGAGGGACATTTCAATCATATGTGAAACATCCTGTTTGGGGGTATATAACCACTGTGTGCACCCCACTTCTTTGGTGCCCTTTCTTCCTTCGGGAAGAAAGGTGCCGGGCCACGGTTCCTCATAAATCTTTGTTTAATTTTATCTTGCTTTTCTGTTTCATGTGAATTTAATTCGTTCTCCGGCCAGACGAACCCCCATTTGGGAAGAGGAAATGTCTTCTCCCCTACACTAGGTATCTTTATATGTCTGATTTCCTTTGCTCTTTAAAAAATCTTTCAACCTTTCACATCAAATAAGAGCCCCATTTTATAGATAAGGAAACAGACATTCTGAAAGGCAAAATAACTTGCCTAAATGTGACCTATATAAGTAAGCGACAGAGCTGGAATTTGAACCCAGTTTTATCTGGCTCCAAAGCCCAAATTCTTTTTACCACAGCATTCATTCATTCATTCATTCATTCATTCATTCATTGTCAGTCTGTTATTCTTTCAATAAATGTTTAGAGAAATTGTGTAGCTTAGCTCCTGGAACACAAAGTGTCTCCAAGAATGAAAGTGACCATGGAGAGGTTGATGGATCTCACTAACAACATAACCATGTGGATCTATGTGTGAAGGACAATTCACTGTGGAATAAACCAGCTTTAAGCCATCTTGAGTACCTCAGGCTGCAAATACTGTGGTTGGTTATTCAGATCTCCTTGTTGTGGGCACAAAACAGTTCCTATGACTTCACAGAAGGGCAAGCCGTGTGAATCATGCTGTGAGAAGTCAATTCCAGCCCTTTTACCCAAAAAGCAAGCTACATGCAAATACCCTTGATCCTACTCTAGTCAAATGACTGGGGGTGAGGGACAGGTAGGGTTTCCTGTTGGGAAAGGAGTGTCTGACAGACACTGAAGGGCAAAGGCAGTCTTGGCAAGAGAAGCAAGATTTGCCTCCTGGGCATAATGAAGGAGTTTCTTTGTCTTTCTTAGTTCCAAGAACAACTCGTCATTTGTGATGAGACCTGCCAGCAGTTCCTGCCTGAAGGACTGGAGGAGCCTGTCATCTCAGCAGAGGGAGGCATCCAGTGCCCGAGGCAATGCAGTCAATGAAGGGGAAGAGAGCAGTCACCTTCCCTTCCCCTCACCTTGATGGCCTCCTGTTACAGGTGCATCCCTGCCATTTCAGAGACGCATGCCATCCTGCCATCTGGCCTCAAAATGTTAGAATTCAGGGAATTCTATGTTCACCTTGCTGTCTACACCCTGGCTCCTTCGCCCAGCTTGGAGCAATTTGGTTGCAACTCACATTTTCGGCTTTACCACTTGCCACTACCCGCAGCTAATGACACTTCGATGTAATCCTAGCAGGCCCCTTACCTCTGGGCTTTCTCTCATGCAGTTCCCTCTGCCTGGAATTCTCTTCTCACTTCCTTCTCCTCCAAAACTCCCACACTATTGTCAGTTCTGCTGGGAAGGCTTCCCACTGTACTGGGGAACAGTGTCACTTTCATAATTTTTTTTATAAAAAATATTCTCTACTCTTTACTTTTATAATTCTACTGCTGTTGCACTCATCTCCGGGGCTTAAGATTAAATCATTTTTACATACCTGTTTCAAGCGTCATCTCCTCCAGGATGTCCTGCTAATGTCCCTACTTTTTATCCTGAGCCTGAATAGCAGCCCTCCTTCATGCTCCCATAATGCTACACCCCTAGCTCTTAAATGTTAATGTGCATCAGAATAAAGCTGGAGGACTTGTTAAAATGCACTTTTCAGGGCCTCATCCCCAGAGTTACTGGTGTAGTAGGTCTGGTGCAAGGCCCAAAGATTTGCATTCTATTACATTCCCAGTGATGCTGATGCTGCTGGCCCAGGGATCATGCTTTGAGAACCGCTGGCCTACACCTACCTCAACCATAATTCTCTCATTGTACCTATAGCATGTGTTGTAAATTACTGTTTATGATTCCACCTCTTCAACTCACTTCGTCAGTTTGTAAGGCAATGTCAGATCATGAAAAGCATCACAAAGAAAATAAATCCGAATATATTAATCTATTGGTATGTAACAATTGACCTTCAAAGTTAGCTTAAGACAACAAACATTTATCGTCTTATAGTTTGTGTAGGTCAGCAATCTGGGAATAGCTTAGCTAGAGGGTTCTGGCTCAAGGTCTCTCTCATGAAGCCACAGTCAAGCTGTTGGCTGGGGCTGCAGCCTCATCCAAAAGCTTAACTGGGGAGGATCCTATTCCAAGCTCAAACATGTGGCTGGTGGCAGGTCTCAAATCCTTACTGGCTGTTGCCAAAAACGTTCAGTTCCTCTCCTCATGGGCCACTCCATAGGATGCATTAATGTCCTCAAAACATGACAGCTGGCTTCCCCCAGAGCAAAAATCCAAAAGAGGCAGCACACACCCAAGATGGAAGCTACAGTCATTTATAACCTAATCTCTCTCTCTCTTTTTTTCTTTTTGGTGAGAAAGATTCACCCTGGTGAATCTTCATCTTTTGGTGAAAAGATTCACATCCATTGGCAATCCTCCTCGTTTTTTGCCTGAGGAATTTTAGCCCTGAGCTAACATCTGTGCCAATCTTCCTCTATTCTGTATGTGGGATGCCTCCACAGCATGGCGGATGAGTAGAGTAGGTCCACACCAGGGATCCAAACCCGCAAACCTGGGCTGCTGAGTCAGAGTGCACAGAACTCTAACCACTTGGCCACTGGGCTGGCCCCCGTAACCTAATCTTAAAAGTGATGTACCATCACTTTTGCCATATGCAGTCAGTCACACAGACCAACCCTCGTTCAATATGGGTTGGGACTACACAAGGGAGTGACCGCCAGAGGCACAGTTCATTGGATGCTGGCTACCACACAGGGTAGCAAAAGGAGAAGGAGATGATCCTATTTATGTAGAGTGTCTAGGGAAGACCTTTCTGATGGAATGCTATGGAAACCGAGACCTAAATGAAGAGAAAGAGTCAGCTGTGTAAAGACTGAGGGGTCTGCTTTTCCAGGCAGAGGAAAAGCAAAGGCCCTGAGACAGAAACAAGCTTAGTATATGTGAAGAAGAGAAAGTAGGCTAGTGTGGTTGTAGCAGAACCAGCAAGGGGTCAGAAGGGTAGCCATCATTATTAACATCAACATCAATAACATTTTACGAACACCCATCGTGCTCGGGGTCTTACTGGCAATGAAGAAGGGAAAAACACATCATTCCTAACTTCAAGGAACTGACCTTCCTTCAACTGAAGTTGAAGAACAATTCATGTTTTTCAATTAGTTGGACAAGAAAGAAAGTTTAGATAATTCGGTATCCATACATTCCCATTACCACACCCACCATTTCTTCCTGTATGACTTCCAATTATGCTTAATCAACATAGGAGCAAGGGTTTGAGACAAAGTACCAATTAGCTGAGTGAAGCTAAGGCCATGCTTTATATTCATCAAATTTAATGAGCCAGGACCCTCCCCAGTATTGGAGTATACTACCTAGAATCACGAAGAAGCTGGAAGAGACCTCTGAGATCATTCCATCCTTCCCTCTTCACCTCCAGCTTGACTTTTAAGGAAGAAGAAGCTGAAACCAGTGAGCTATAGAAACCAGTCCAAGAGCTCACAGCTTGCTCACCAGCCCTCCATCCACTAATTAGATTTAATGAACTTAATAGGCACCTATCACATGCAAGGTGCTCAGAGTAGCAGAGGAATGACGAAAATCCAGTCTCAGGGAGTCTAGGTCAGCCTGATTTCCAAAGCCAGAGGTGATGCAGAGGTTGCTTTAGGTGTGGGAGGGAGCAGAGAAAGAGGAAGGGAGAGGCTGAGAAGCAGCCTTGGGTTCCTCTTTCCTCCACCAGGCAGCGGCACCCTCATCTAGGATATTAGTAGGATTTTGTAAATAAGTTTCCTGCTAAAAGAAGTTTGAAAACCCCCTTACAACACCATCCTTCCTTGTCTGATACTGTAGCTCAGAGACCAGCAAACTCCTGATCTGCTGAGCCGAATCCAGCCCGCTGCCTGTCTTTGTGTGACCTGTGAGCCAAAAGTCCTTTTTGCATTTTCAGATGGTAGGAGTCAAAAAATTGAAAGAAAAATAATATTTTGTCACACACAAAAGTCAGATGAACTCCAAATCTCAGCATCCATGAATAAAGTTAGAACACAGCCACATCCATTCATGTAAGTATTACCTATGGCTGCTTTTGTGCTCCAATGGCAGAGCTGAGTAGCTGTGACAGACCATATGACCCACAAGTCTAAAATATTTACTAACTGGCCCTTTACAGAAATGTCTGCCAACCCGTAGTGTAGCCAAGTGTCTGCTGTACGCTTTCATTCTTCTTTCCTGCCTTCTTTCTTTCTCTTTGTCCTCCTCCTTCCCAGCAAAACTTTTTTATAGGTTCATATTCAGAAAATAGTTATCTGGAACCCACAGGTCTGCTTTTTGATGCTAGCATACTTTGGTTTGGGATTAAGGAATGCTTAATACCATGGTGTCAGGTTCCAGATTCATACCACCCATACGCCCACCTGCTTTTCTAAAAACGTCCTACTGTCAGTGTGGCAGAAGGAACTTGAGAAAATACCCCACTGCTCCCAATGGAAACATATGCTAAACGATATGAGTTGCTCTTTTCCTGTTCCTTTGGGCCATGAAAGTCTGGGTTACGGAAACAGGAGAATTAAATTACATAGACAGCTCCACTGCCCACAGCTACTTGAGCTCCCAAACAGCTCCCTAGAAAAGCAAAAATAGGAAGAGGAGACTGGCAGAGATGTTGCTTGCTCTCCTTGTGGCAGGTGTAAATGGCTAGAAAGGATTCATTACTGCAGGTAACCCGGACTGCAACATAGGCCAACAGCCCTATGTGTATCAGGAGTAGTAAAGATAAGATGCATTTAAATCTGCTTATTCTCCCTACGGACCAAAGATAGGCAAACTAAGACTATATTAAGTTTTATCAATTTTATACTCACTAAAATAATTTTAGAGAAAATTTAAAATTACAAAGCCCAGTGCTTGTAAGACTGTAAGGAACCCACACACTTTGGAAAAATCATTTCAGAGACCAAATCAGCAAAATAAATTGAGTCAATATAGTCATGCCTTTTGACAAAGGAATTCTCCTGGCAACTCACCCTAAGGCACAAACTCAGAAAGAAGAAAGAAAAAATTTGTACAAAGAAATTTATTGCAGCATATTTACACTTTGCTATTTAAAGTAATAAAAAAAGTAATCTCCAAACCTTAAATGCCTGAAAAAATATTTTGATTAATTAAATTGTGGTAGACTAACCCAACGGAAATATCTTGCAGTCATTAAAATGACTTTGTTGCAATGTAAAAATTTCCTCTAAAAATCATATTAAAGTAGATAAAATAGAACAGAACATTTTATATATGTTGCAGAGAATGTAAAAATATGCGTGCATCTGACTAAAAATTGGAATATGAAGCTTCTCACAGTTCTTTTCTATTAGGCATGGGGAGAGTATGAGCGAACATTTTTCCATTTTAATTTCCACGAAAGTTGTGGTAATGAACCCTTTTGTTTTGCTTTTAAGCCCACATTTTTATAAAAGAAGACAAGGAAAAAGAAGAGTAAGGACTGATCCTTACAGTGTTACTTTTAGGAACACTAAGCAACAACATTTTATTTGAGGAAGGCTGGATCATAACTTCCTGGGGGTACCTCACGAGCCTGTGATGCACAGAGAGGGATCCAAATGGGGAACAAGCTGGGCTCTGCCCACGAGCTCTGGTGATCATGGCATCAACAGAGATGGATGCCCCCTGACGGGAGGCAGCAACGGGAGCCACTTGAGAAAGTGACTCAGCGGGGCCAGATGGTATTTATTCAAGAGCTCATTTATTTGGATCAACTAACATACAAAATAGCAGGGATTCTGACAAGGACATGTGATACCTCATTTCCTTGAAGATTAAGAAGCTGCCCTCCAAAGAGAGCCTGAGGAAGGCAGGGGGAGGCTCAGAAGTGGCCAAGCCCTGAGCAGAGCCCAATTTTCCTGGGATGACAGAGATGCAAGGAAGTTTGTCCTGTGTTATGGGATGAATTGTGTCCACCAGCCCAACACCAAAAGAAAAGGCTATGTTGAGGTCCCGAACCTCAGTGCCTCTGAATGTGACCTTATTTGGAAATAGGGTCATTGAAGATGTAATTAGTTAAGTTAAAGCGAGGCCATACTGGAGTAGGGTGGACCCTAATTCATTATGAATGGTGTCCTTACAAGAAGAGGAGAGCCCACACAGGGACACACAGAGAGAAGGCCAGGTGATGATGGAGGCAGAGATTGGAGTGATGCTGCTTCAAGTCAAGGAAAGCCAAAGCTACAAGCTAGGACCATCACCACAAGCTAGGAAATGTTAAGGACGGATCCCCCAGTTGGTTTCAGAGGGAGCATGGCCCTCCTGACACCTTGATTTTGGACTTCTAGCCTCCAGAACTGTGAGACAATAACACTTGTATTGTTTTAAGCCACTCAGTGTGCGGAACTTTATTATGGCAGCCCTAGCTAGGAAACTAATACACCCTGAAAACCCCTGTGGCTAGCTGAGTGGATCTGAGCCAGTTACTTTTCCCGGATTATCTTCTGGATTCCTACAATTGATCACAGCTTGGGTGTTATTGATACAGACACCAAGTAGAAATAATCTGGCAGTTGGAGACCCAGCTTAGGCCTAAAGTAGGGTAGACAAAGCAGAAATAGAGGCTGTGTACTATGTGCCTTCTCCCCAGCGCAGCACACAAGCATTTAACAGTAGAGGACAGAGGAACGAAATGGGAGGGGGCGGGGCAGAAGAATATGGCGCCTAGATACTAATATCTACTGTGTGGTATGTATACTGGTTAAGCATGTGGATCCAGGGTTCTAGTCCCAGCTATCCCACTTAACTAGCTGCAATACTTTGACAAGATATTTAACTTCCCTGAGCCTCAGCTGCCTTATCTGTAAAATGGGACTAATACTACTTCCTACTCCATAGGTTATTGGGAAGAGTAAGTGACTGAATACCTATAAAGTGCTTAGAATTGTACCCAGCACACAGTGGGTACGTAATAAATATCACCTCCACACTTTCCTGTGTACTATCACGTTTAATCTCTCAACTACTCCATAATGGAGACATTATTAGATTTATGAATCAATAAAGAAATGGAGGCTTAAGAGGTTACAGAATATACCCAATGTCATCAACGAAATACAAACAGCATGGCAATTGGAGATCCAATTGAGGCAAGAAGGAGGCAACAGGAGGACAAAGCAGAAATGTGAGATGTGAGTCAGAGACCTTCTGGTAAGTACGTCAAACTGCGAGCAGGGTCACCTGGCTCCAAAGTCTATTCTTTCTCCACTCCTTCATGGTACTGATGTCCTAAATTCTGATTGATCTGTCACCAATTTGCTGCACAGCCTTCAGGAAGTTACTTGCATTTCTTAATCTACACCAAGGTTTTCCAACCTCAGCATTACTGACATTTCAGGCCAGATCATTCTTGATGCGGGAAGCTGTCCCACGCACTGTAGAATATTTAGTAGCGTTCTTGGTCCCCACACACTAGATACCAGTAGCACTCCTTCCCCAGTCAAGATAGTCACAAATGTCTCGAGACATTACCAAAGGTTCCCCGGGGGACAAAATTGTCCCCAGTTGAGAATTATCAACCTGCACAATAAGAGAGAGCATCTGCAAAACTGTTTCATGGAGCCATTCTGAGGAGCAAATTGGATAAATATGTTTTTAATCTTTAAGAAGAAAATGCATCTGCATGTATCATTTATTAGTTGTCACTTGCCAAGTGCAAAAAAAGAAGCATGAAATATTTCTTCCCTTTAAAAAAATTACAGCCAAGTAGAGGAGGGAAGAAAGATGCAAAGACAAGGAGCATCATTGGAGGCAGAAGGCCTAGAAGGAAATCATCCCCAAATGAGTCAAGAAGAGGACTTTATAAAGGAAATAGGATATGAGCCACTTATTGAAGGATGGGAACAATTTCTACAGACCAAGGTAGAATCTCCTACAGAGGAATGGATATGTACATACTCAAGACACAGTAAAAGCCAGACAAGGAAAAGACAGCAGCTAAGCTGACTCAGGTCTCCTAAAATAACTTGTTTGTGTTTTTCCCTCTACCAAGAAGGACTTTCTCAATTTGATTCACAAACCAGATCATCATTCTTCAAGACTCAGCTTGGATGCCACCTCCTCTGAGAAGACTTCTCTGAACTCCCAGATTTAGCAAGATGCCCTTTTTCCTTGTTGCTATTTTCCCCCAGCAGTGTCGCTCATGGGGCTGCTATTGGCATTTGGGGTGGGTCTGTTCTTCATTGAGCGATCCAGTAGGACCATCTCATGCATTGCAGGGAATTTAGCATCTCCAACTCCCACTTCCTAAATATCCTAAATATACTCCCCAATCATTGTGACAACCAAGATCTCCGCACATTTTTCCAACCATCTCTAAGTGGGCAATACCACTCCCAGTTAAAAAAACACATACCTTAAGACTTATGTGTTGCCCAAAACCATGAATCTGTCTCCTCTTATTGATGGTAAGCTCTTCAGGATAGGCACTGTCAATTTCAAATCACACCTGCAGTGCTAAGATCCAGCCCACTGCTCAGTTTGCAATTGCCCCTTGGTAAATATTTACCGATCTACTTAAAGCAGAAGGTGCATCTAGGGAAAAGTTGGAAACCCAGAATTGAAAGACAATTGGGGCCAGACAGAAACTTTGCATATGCTAAGGAACGTGGATTTTATTCTATTAGGTGAAATCTTGTGAAATCACCATTTTTTAAGTCAAAAATGGTCAATTATCAGCAATTTCATATAGTTCATTCTAATATAAGGCAGTACTATTATTTACTTAACTTTCTCTTTACATTGCAATACTTTTTTTTAGCTTAAATACCTAATTTTGGTCTCATCTTAAACCAATCGATAATATGGATGAAATAATGGGTTAGATGCACGGAATTTTTTTCTTAAAAAACAACATTAAAACAATTATGATTCTTAACAACTAACAGTCATCCATGTACCACCTAACATTATATCATGTGCCACAAGTGGACACAGATCCTGCTGTCAGAAACATGCTTCCAGCAACAGGATGGATCCATTACGCGGGGGAGAGGGGAGGTGGTGATACTGGTGGTAGTGAAATGGGAGTGGAGATGGATAGAGAGGAAAAACCACCCAGGACAAGGAAGAGGTGGAGAGCAAAAGAGGAATGAGAAGAGAAGAAGGAGAAACAGGAATAATCTGGAAGAGAAGGGGCAAGAAAGAGAAGGAAGAAAAGAAAAAGCAGGAGGAGGAGATGATTGCTGTGGGCTGCGATTCGTCCTCACGTTGGCGCCCAGGTTCCGCTCCAGTGCCAGCGTACAATCAGTTCAGAGCCTGATTATCATGGCTGACACAGCGTAGCGCCTGCCTATTTTTAGATGAAATTAATCACTTTCGCGTGTTATTTTTGGTTCAGATAATGGCTGGAGTACACAGCAGCTTCTTCATTAGCTGCCAGCAACAATGTAAACAAGGTTGAATCTCTGCCTGGCAGGTTCTATATTCAGCTCTGCCATCGTCAAACAGAATTCCCAGAGAAGGCTGACTCCCCCGCGGCCTGTGACGGGGGCTGCAGAGGGAGAATTAGCCAGTCATAATGGTGAATGGATCAGCGGGAGTTGGAACCACTTTGACCCCAATGTTTTCTTTGTTTAATTTCTCTTAAGGCAGCACAACTGACATTTGGACTGAATCATTCTTTGTTGGTGGGGGGCTGGGAGGGTGTGGGGGTGGGGGGGAAGGTTGCCCTGTGCCTCGGAGGATGGTCAGCAGAATCTCTGGCCTCCACCCACTAGATGCCAGTAACACTTCCCACCAGTTTTGACAACCAAAAAGGTCTCCAGACATGGTGAAATGTCCCCTGAAGAATCTGCCCCCAAGTTGAGAACCACTGGTTTAAATCTATAAATTGAAGCCATAATAGTGTAATTCAAATTAAGATGGCACAGACATTTTATTGACAGAAATTAGAATTTCCAAGCTGCTTCTTATATGTGAAAGAGCAGAATGCTCTAATTTATTCACTCCTGCCTCCAGGTTGCTATTGATGGTCCATGAGAACCAGCTGCTCCGCTAAGCACAGGTTCCAGGCTTTCCAATGGTGGCCACTGCTGCTACGGCCAGCCTGGCCTCGCAGGATGCTGCTGCTGTCTCCTCACCTGCTCCATCCCAAGCGTGCACCATGCCCTCCTCTTTAACTCCGCACAGCAGATTAGAGAAGGAAATGTCATTGTTCCTTAGGTTTTATTGAAAGCTAAAGGACACTAGTAAGGAATTGCAACAACAGGATAACCCACAACCTGTGCTCCAGCCCTTCCTGGCCAGTGCTAGTCTCGGTGTCAGCCTCACTCTTAGCCTCTCTCCATGGGACCTGAGGTGGCTTAGGTGGGACCTGAGAAATCTCTCTAGTTAAGTCTGTTTCATTGAACTGTGGCCAAACTATGCCTCCTCTTTGTACCCAAGGCTCACAAAAGGAGACATTTTCCTCCAAGTCCGGATAAACACTCGCTTCCCAAGTCCTCACTCACCACTTCGGGAACCATCTACTCCCTCCTATGGATCAGTTCCATTAACATATAAATATACTATAATTTC